>NW_004567104.1:57204542-57256601 GCF_000260355.1 Condylura cristata | reverse complement strand
GCCCTGTGCAAATTTGTGGATAATATCTTTAACAGTTCTTGAAATCTTGATACATTTCTAACTTCAATGTTCTGTTAATTTTGGACACAATATTTTATTTCTTTGAGTGAAAATAAACCCAGAAATATGACTGTAGAAATTGAGACTTTAGGGACCACATTGGTGGCCCAGCGGGGTATATCTCAGCACAATCAAGCTATGGCCAGTCACTGCAGCACAAGTTTAATCCCGGCCAGCAGGTGACCCACATGGCACAGCAGAACCCTCCTGTTTCACCTGCTGCTCCCCTGAGCAAGTATTTCAGTTGATCTGCCTCTTCAGCTCCCCACTCTGTCTCTGGTGGACCCTCTCACCCTCAGCACCACTGCCTCCTCAATTCTTCTGGCCTACAAATTTATTTGAAAAAAACAAAATTGAGGATTCCAAGAAGGATAAAGGGAAGTATTCCAGGACAAATGTGGAGGGAAAAAAATGTCTAGGATAAAGGATTGCAGGTGCTTTGACAGTGGAGATGGTTTGAGGAGTTGAGAACATACATCTGAGGAAGTGAAAACATAGTCTCCTAAACAATAAACGGGTTGTCAACCAGTGTTACCTCAATATAAATGAAAAAAGAAAGAAATATCTTCAATTTGATTTCAAGTGATTTTATGATTTTTTAATAAGTGTGAGAGAGTAATAGGATTCAGAAGGGAACAACATAAAATGTGTCCATATATCTTTGCATGATGAAGAGAAAATTTATCTATATTAGTTACAACAACATCAAGTCACTTTTTTCCTAAGGCAATAATTTAATTTGTAAAGAACAGGAGAAAGAGAGAGTAATTACATTATCCAGTGATAGAATTTACTTTCTTTTAAAAGTCCCTTATGTCCACAGTGATAAAAAATAGCCACTCATTCACAGTCATATTGCATAGAGAAATGTATCAGTAAATTTTCCTTCCCAAATACTCATTGGTAATTTTCTTTATTGTTTTCCTACTTCATTTAAGTCCCCTGCTACTCATTCAGTTTCATATATGAAATATCTTATTTTATATACTGACAATACAGGGGACTATCATAAAGGTGTACTCTTCTTTGTGTTCATAAAAATATTAGAAGGGTGATATATTTTCTTCTATTATATATCTATATATATTATATATATGCATATAACATATATAAGTATATGAGAGCTTAAAGCTCTCATATGATTCTGGAATAAGTCATAACAAAGTTAAAACAATGGCTTAATATTGAGTGGGTAAGATGCTTCACAATGTCCATAATCACATTTTCATTAAAAATATATACACGAAAAAAAATATATATAGATAAATCAGTACACACATATTTGTTTCCCATTTGAGAAACAGGCCAGACCAACAATTCATGATCACCACGTTAAAAAGATTTAGACCTTTTCCCTCTGGCAACCAGTTTTCCATTTCCTAGTGAAGCTAGGTCTCATTCTCTTGCTGTGTGAAAATAATAATAGTTTGTCTATAACTTGGACTGGTGTGAAATAGCTTTACTTTTTAAAACTATGTTTAGCTGTTCTATAGAAAACCACACAAAGTGAAATTGTAACCCAGTGTATTATAACATGAATTAGAGTAAGAAAAAAACAGTTTTAGATTGTGATATTGTGTAGCATAAATGCATTTCATTTGCAATGGGTGGTGGAAGCCTATATATTTTGAGAGAACAAGTTACGATTTAAAACGTGAACTGTGGAATTTTTTCAAAGTAACAACAGCTAAAGGAGAATTAAGAAAAAAAAACACAATGTTAAGGTCAATTTAAAGAAATCTTAAATTTTATCTATAGAGCTGTGGCTTGTCAGTCAGGGTATCATGCACTGTTTATCAATCCCAAAGGAGGACTAAACACTTCTGCTCATTGCATCTCAGTGTTAGAATCATCGAGGAAAACATAACACAGCCAAGCACAGCATGGAACAGAGCTTAAGTTACTTAGAGACTGGAGACAGTTCACGAACACATGTTGGTCTCCTGGGGGCAGGTATTTTTCTGAATGGCCATTGCAGGGCCATTGCCTATAAACACCCCTCTTTACAATGAAATGGAAAATCCCTGCCTTCTTCCTGCAGAGAGAAGTTCTAACAATGGGGTTGGACAGGTACCTGTGGTGTTTTTGCTTCAAGCACAGACAAAAGAATATTCATGGAGCCTGCAATAGGGAGAGATACTCCCATGCATAGTGATAAGCTTGACAAACACTGTGGTGTTTTGTTTGTTTGTTTGTTTTTCTCTTAAATTTGGTAAGAAAGTATTCCAAGTCCAAGGTCCATTCTTACGCAGGTAAGTGGCAGCTAAGAGATTGCACATAATAGACAGTCTCTAGCAATGTACTTTTTGTTATACTTTACAAAGACGTCTATATTGAATTAAACTTCATATTTCCTATTTATTTGGTAGAGCTTATATGTAAAATTGTCTGGAGTATATAAGCATATTTTTAAAAAATTGCTGACTCAAATTCCCCCCAAAATTAGGAGGTATTCATGTTTGTTTGTTATATAGTCTTAAAATAATTCTAATTTATGTGGTTTTACAAATTATTATCACATCTTCCATTGTTTTCCTTTGATAGCTTCTGCTGTATCTTCAGTTAAATTCACTTTTCTTGTTCCCATCTACCTTGTCCTATGCTTCTCTTCCACCTGGCTCTTAGTGAGCTGATTCCTTTTATATACTAATATTAGAATGTACTAGTTTTCCTCAATTCTTTGAGCCATTCCATTAACTTTTGGAGCAGAGGACAGGTTCCTGGAGACCTCTTACTTATAGCCAGTTGTCAGAAATACAGTAAGAGCCTGGATTTTCCAGGGGTATAGATGCAGGGAGGGGAAGATCTGCAGGAGTGGTCCCTTAATCTGCAGGTTCTGTGTTAGTTACAGGTGATGGTTTCATACCTGAGTTGAATTACAGTACAACCAGTTAATGTCCAGAAAGATAAGAATTCATTGGTGTAAAAATAATAATGATAAAAATAAGATCTATCTATGAGATGAAAAAAAGGGTTTAGTATATTACCATACAGGAAAAAAAAAAAAATGTTTACCATTTCAGGGCATTTTATGAGTCAACAGATAATAGTAATTTTTTTTTAATAAAACTTACTATTCCCAAATGGTCTACAGGTAACTGTTTTCATCTTTGATGTTTGATATACATACTAGCAAATATTTGAGATCAATCTTAAGTAAACTATGTGACATGAGCCATGAATGGAGTTCAAAGCCAAAATCATATATATTATCAAATTTAGGGGAAAAAAAAAGACAACACAGTAGTCTCACAATGTTTAATCAAGTGTATCTTTTTAAAAGCCTGTAAAAATCATACTAGCCAAATTAAAATTGCTAAACTAAGTATTGACCTATTATAGGGGCTATCAATTTTGTAAGAGATAAGATACTACCACACTAAAGTGGGGGAGAGAGAGCTCCAAGATCACATGTAGAGGAAGAAACCCTGTTGTCCAATGTTACCAAAGATGTAAAACAAGGATACCTCCCCATTAAAAAAAAAAAAGAAGAAGAAGAAGAAAAAGAAGACACTTTGTAAGCAGACATTCTCCTCAAAACTCTATCTTTGAAAATAAACTCCAGGGAGAGAGGAGATGAGGAATTAGACTTTGTCTACTTCTTATTTATTTTAGATATTGGAGAATTAATTATCTAGCATAGGCAGAAATAAATGTAACACTTTAGAGAATATTTTATGTGTTGAATCGGTATGACTTTGTGCTTTGATAATTAAGCTTATGTGATTACTTCTTTTCAAGCCACTCAGAGAAATTAACCCCATTTTATCTGCTCTCCAATTCACCCATTAGAATTTTCCATTACTCAGAAAGAAAAGGTTGTCATGAAACTATCATAAAATTTCATTTAGTGGACAAATAGTATAATCTTTTATGAATAAAAATATGTATGAAATTGGTTGAAAATATACATTAAGGGCCTCCTTGGTGACGTAATACATTGAAGTGTAGCACTACTACAGCTGCTTCAATACAAGTTTGATCCCTGCCAGGGGGGTCACGTGACCCACACAATGCAGCAGACCTCTCCTGCCTGGCCTGCTCCCCTCAGCAGTGTACTTTGTCATTTTGCCTGTTCTGTTTCCCACTCTGACTGTGGTGAAGCCTCTCACTGCCTCTGCAACTCTGGCCTGTACCCCTGTTCTGTAAGCACAGATAAATAAATATTTAAAGTATATATAGACATATACATTAATATTTAATTATTTCCAAAACACAGATAATATAACTTTTGTTTAGTATTTGATTATTAATAAAAACTTAACCTAGTAGAAGTTCTCATGCTACATAGCACACTCCTTTCTTAGAAAAAAAAAAAACAAAAGAAAGTCTCGTTTTGAATTCTAGAGTATTTTGTAGATGGTTTTATATTTTACCCAAAGTAAAGCTGTATAACAAAATAAAACAGTCATATTTTCTAAATTCATGAATAATTAGCATATAAGAGCTAACGTGAAAAAGCATTTTACAAGTTTAATTTTACAAGGATCATTATAATGACAGATAAGTAAGTGTTAAACAAATTTCCATCCATAATAAATTCCTTTTATTTCCACTGGCATTAGTGGCGTCAATATTGCAAATGAAATAGATATTATAGGTCACGTAATTTGTACACTGAGAAACATAATGCTTCATAATAAAAAATCTGTACTATTTTTTAAAACAAACTACAATATGAAGTTACCTCAGGGAAATTTTATGTCAGCTAACAAAATATTCAGAACCCCAGTGCAGGGAATCCTTGATTCTATATAAGTTAAATACACTATCTAATGCAATTTTGAATTATGGTTTGCTGATGAAGTCACCAAGAGCATTTTAGTCTCATTTTATCTTATTACAAATTAGAGATTCTATTTATATGATGTTTATTACCATTATTTCCTGTCAGCCGAGTCAAAAATATGATTATTCCACTGTAAAGCTCTTCCATTTTACTTCCAACAGTGGATAGCCATGACTGCAAAAATTGTAATTGAAAGAAAAAAAAAATGAAAAAGTGGAACTAGGATAATGAAGAAAACAAAGAAATAATAATGTTTATGAGGATCAAACAATCACAGTGTTCCTGAAATTAGAATATGAAAAGTCAGCATGGAATTGACATCTCTGAAAATGATAAAATCAGAAACTACAGGACTCCAACCCTCCACAGAAATAACAAATAAGATAACAATTCACAGAATCTACTCGTGCAGATTATGTGTTTGAGTCACAAATTACAGCAACCAAAGAGCTTAATGAAAAAAATAAAGAAGCCCATGCATTGTGAAGTAAAAGCTCTGTGGCATTTAAAAATGCCTGCCTACCATCTCTTCTTCCCAGAGAGACACAGCTGTGAAGATAGCAAGCATGCCAGGTGCAGCTTGTGAGTGCCCCAGGGAGCAAAATAGCTCATATTTGCCAAAAAATTTTGACCGTGTGCTACCTGTGAGAGGCTTGCTTAAGAACTGGAAAAAGGGATTTAGTTTGTTGCACTCTACTTGGAATATTCCCAAGTAGGTAAATAAACTGCACTCATACATGTTAAGGAAATACAATTCCCAATTTTAAACTTCTGCGAAGAAATCATCATTCCTCTGTAGATTCTCTGGAGAACTCTACCAACTCATAAAGGATTCACACATATTTTCCATAATTTCTAAGAGAAAATGCCCTAACATTATTTTCAATTTTTAAAATATAATTTCATTTGCTTTAGACATATTAGCAAATACGGCATACAATAAATAAATTTGCTCAAAATGAGACTCCAGTTCAACTAGCAAAATCAAGAAAAGGGAGATTACTAGCATTCTTTCAGTTCTTAGAAACAAACAACTCTTGAATTTAACTCACCACTACTCTGAATTCTAACTTCATGAATACTATTATTTACCTTTGAAATTATTTATTTGGAATAATAGCGTATTATCACTGCATGACACTTCTCCAGCCAATGTTATGTTAGTGAGAATGTGATGTTCATTCTTCTTGCTCTATAGTATTATATAAGCATATCACAATCTGGCTACCCACTAAAATTGTTAAGAGGGATGCTGGGCCAGATTACAGCCATTGTATATAATGTTTTTCTGAAAAGGTGCATACTTTCTTGAATATACATATCTTTTCCAATATCTATCTCAAAGTAAAATTCCTGGGCTGGGTTGTGTTCGCAGATAACTATCATGTACTTTTCCACAGAAGATTATTTCTACAAATAGTCCCAAAGCATGGAAGTATATATATATGTGTATGTATGTATGTATATTTATAACACTCACTGTTTTCTTTCCAGGAATAGTAAAGTGGCCTCGTATGGTCACTTGTTTTACCTTTTTTTCTGCTGACTATGTTACAAGGTAGCCCAGAGTGGACTGGGCCACCTGTCTGTGGGGCCTCACCCGTGTGCTCACAATTCAGTTATACTGCAGGGACACACAAAATGGTCAATAAGGGGCTTATTTACAAAAGGGGAAAGGAATAGGAAACAACCCAGGGAAAGAGAGCAGAATACAAAGTAAGTGGAATACCTTACGGCTAGGCTGACTGAACACACCAAGACACTAGGTCCGGAGAGCTGCTTCCCGAGTGAGAAACCGCGAGATGCAGCTGCGCCCTATTTATCCCCAAATGTCCCAGAATTCCTGCTAGCTCTGCCCTTGGGTCCTTGCAGTTCTCTCCCTGGTACTGTTGGGAGTTGTAGTTTCCAATCACTGTGTAGGGTCCAGAAAGCTGGAGAAGGGGGTGGAGACCATAAGACTCTGCAGAATTCCTTTAGGTCATCCTTCCCCTTCACAATTAGTGAGTTAAAAGTATATTTAAATATTAAAGTTATGATCATATCATATATTCTTATCAATGTGTACAGCCTTTTTTATTTCAGTGAGTAGTTTTCATTTTTATTTATTCATTCATTTATTAATTTTTCACAATCATCAATAATTAATTGGAAGAAGGAGAAACTTACAAGAACTCAAAAGTGTAGCATTTGAGAATTCCAACTACCACAACAATTTTTCACAGACACAGGGAATGCCTAAAATTTCTGGGAATTTTAAGATACTGACTTTGACATTAATTTGTGGTTTCTGAAAAATCACTCTGGTGCATAAATTGGAGAAATGACCAATGTCATCTTTTTGTTTATTTCTATATTTTATTGAAGTAACATTGGCTTATAGCATTGCATGTGATTTAGACCATAAAGTCACACCTCCAGAGATGACTGTCACCACATCACTCCACCACCAAAGCACTGATAGTCCTTAAGTCAGCTTTTAAAGATATACAGTGCTAAACAGGACTCCTCATCTACCAGTGTTTATTCTTCATTCATAGAATACATCATGCAGTCAATAAACTAAAACAATCAAAATCCATCATCTATCCTATGAACTCAGAAATGATTGAAAAGACAAATGAAAACCCAAGAATTGGCCCCTTCCATCAAGATAACATATAAAAGTAACTCTGTATCCACAGAGATAATTAGAGATTTAATGCCACCATCAGCTTCATAAAAACTGCAGGAATATCAGATAGTAATAAATCCTATGTGACTGTTTTATAGTGCAAAACATTCTCCTTTACCCCTACATTTAATGCAATATTTTTTTAAAGATTTATTTATTTATTTATACAGAAATGGGGTATAGGCCAGAGATGCAGAGGGTGAGAGGATTCACCGGAGACAGAGTGGGGAGCAGAACAGGCAGATCGAGGAAGTGCAATGCTGAGGGGAGCAGCGGGCGGGTCAGGAGAGGTCTGCCACGCCATGTGGTCTCCTCCGGGGCAGGCAGGAATCGAACTCATGCGGAAGTGGCTTAAGCTTCTTAGTGCTGTGCTTTAACCCACTGTGCCACCAGGGAGGGCCCTAATGCAATATTTTAAAGTTCCATGTACATATTTCTTAGGACTCAGGAATCCCCCTAATATATTAGGACCCAAGAGAGGTGGGTACATTTATATCAAGAGTCATGCTTTATTCTTAAGAGCCCAAATCTGAAAAGTAAGTGCTCATTATGACTAAGGAAATTGTGGAATATTTATATAATAAAATGCTATCTGATCACTAAAGTAAATGAACTCTTCTATGTGTGACAGGATGAGAGATAAATCTGGAGGATTTGAGGATTCATTGCCTTCCCTCTGTTGGTAATTTAATACAGAGCTGGTCTAGCTACAACAGAAATTTAGAGCGGAAGCAACGTTGATTTCAGCATTGCTGATAATTGTTCCTTCCAACGGACCTTCGTATGCAAACCTTGTCCTCTGAACATACAGCACCTGGTAACTTTAAGATCCTTCCATATATTTCATCATTTAGAGAAGCTCAGTGCTCCTTACTCTATTATAGACTAACCCGTGAAAATTCAAGGTGGTGTGAAGTCACCATCCTTAGGCTTTTGCTGTATATCCAACCTGCTGAGAGACTTGGGTAGCTCCTCTCTGCTCAAACTTCAATTACAGAGCGCACACAATGTGCATGATCTGCCTGTGCAGCAGAAAATGAGAGTTGATGAGGTTGCATGTACTACACCACATCTCTTGATTGTCAGCTTCCTTCCCAGGAAGTCTGTTATTTTTACACTTCACATAAATAAGGTCATGTTCTGTGATCCACTCACTTGACCTAACAATTTGTATAAAGCTCACATACATAATGTTTAGTTAAAAATGTCACCCACCAAAATATACAAACTGGATGGTTCTTTTGTAGGTACCAATATGTACAAAGCTAAATATCACATTTGACAGTGGTTTAAGACAAGAGAGAAGGCAAAATGATTGACACCTAATAATTAGGAAGCTCTAGGAGCTAATGATGCCCTATTTCTTAATGTGTGAGGAGCAGACATGTGGCTGATGTGTAGTGATCATTTGTCAGTGCGTCTATGTTCTTTGTAGTTAATTCTGGAATAAAATGTTATAGCTTAAATCTGATACTCTAAGCAACGTGTCACATATATTTCCATGGTAAAACTGTAGAGTCCCTGGAAGTATTGGCTGCTTTCCTTCACTTTTCTCAGCATGATTTGCAGTTAAAAGTTTGAAAAGTGTGAGTACAAAAGACAAGAGGTAGAAAAAATATGTGTCACTTCTGGGTTGAGTCTCTTAAAAACTAGTGTATTCTGCCATTTTTTCTTTTGCTCTCATGGCCTCCTCGGAGCCACATGTTCCAGATGGTGTTGGTATCAGATGGGAGTAGTTTTCCTGCTCCCATCAATCTTTATGTTTGTGAGAAATAGACCTGTGTTGCATGAAACAGCTGAAAAAAACATTTTAGAAAACACTAGAATGAATTATCCTAACACTAAATGTCAACATCATTAATAATAAAATATCAATAAAATTGGTATGATGGTATTGAAATTAATAGAATATATAATAAGATGAAAGTGAAGAATGAATAGATACATATGTATAGGCACACACACATGCACACTATATAAAATGGAAGGGAGGAATATACACAGACTAATTTATTTTTACTATTCAGAGTAAATCATTATATAAAAATTAAGCTTAGCTCTTTCTTTTTTTATTATAGTTTTTGTGCTTTACTATGTCTGTGGGATTTTAAATAAAAGAGGGAATTTCTTCCTCTTAGATCACTCTATTTTTTTTCCAGAGAGATTTAGTAATAATTTTGGTCTAGAGATAGTAAGGAATAAATGAAATCAGAATACAGAAGTTTGCAAATAACTGATTTTGGCCTTACATCAGTGAAGAAAAAAGTAGGCATTTATTATGGTTTTCTCTATTCTAGCACAGTAATTTTCAGAAAGTATCTTCAAAATGCATTTTCTAGTATTTGAAGTATGCATCATATTTCTAGCATTGTAAAAATTGGAGAACACATTGCCCTCTCCAAAAGTCTGTGACTTTGGGCTCTGAAAAAAAAAAAAAAGTTAAATCTAAGTCACATTATGATCAGATGATTTAGTTTAAAGTCATATGAAAGCCACTTCATCCCCTTCATCATTCTGGCTGCCCTTTTCTGACCCTTCTCAACTCCATTACATCTGTCTGATGACATGGTGTTATTTCATAGCTTGATTGAGGGGTTTATTGATTCCAGCCACTGCTCTTTACTATATATAAATAGGTCTGAAACTGAGAAGGTTTAAATTTGGTAATGAAAGAGAAGGATTTTTCATGACATCCACAAGATTTCTTTGATGGTTTATCTGATGAGCTGTCAAAAATGGGTTTCACCTGGGAAAACTCAGCACCCATGCAAGAAAATGACAATCAGTAAATGCAAGTGCTGTAGCTTTAGGAATTTTATCCTCCTAACTCTGGGGAACTGAAAGTCCTTTGGATGGAGGTGATGTTTCTTTATTCCATTAAAAAAATATATATTTAAGAGAGAAAGCTTGTATGGCATGACTAGGTGAACATGAAATTTTCATATACTAAATATATTCTCAAACATGTATGACTCACATGAACTTATATGTGTATATATATATATGTCACTAAAAGAAAATTCAAGGTTTACATACAGGTAGTTTATTTGGGAAATGATTCATAAGGAGCTTCAGTGACAGACAAGAGGAAATAAATTTGGAAGGGAAGAAGGCAAGTTATGTGGTGTTACATATCTTGCAGCAGCTACATGTGACCAGACAGTATGAGAAGACTTGCAGAATGTATTTCAGAAAAGTTGACCTGAGAGAACAAAATGACTTCAATGCCCCCTTCATTAAAGCTGGTTCCTTGAATTTAACTCTCCTTTTTATTTGGTTTGTACACATGAGTGCTGAGCTGGCTGTCTACTGTGTCCCGCAGCCATAGGGGAGAGGCATCTGGAACAAAAATTGATGCTACATTAGACAAGAGCTGTCTCTGCCCTAATTAGTCAAGGTTGCCTGGTCAACTGTGGTTGCAAAAAGAGTTTGTCAAGAAAATATTAAGCAATATTATATGTTTGACAGCGTTGTACTATATAAGCAAATGCAGATTTTAGTGTTTACCATTATTTGATCCTAGTATCTGAAGTGTACTCTTCATTTTTAATACTCTCTAGGTGATCTGAAAAGAAATTGAAAAGATTTAATATCTATATCTTTATTAAATGCCTGTAACATAAATGAAGAATTAACCCAATAAAATTAACGATATGTTTCTTTCAGAAAAGTAGTGCCAAGTACTAGTGAGTTGATGTTTTCTCAACTATTTAAGGTACTAAGTGGTAAAATTGGCTTTGGGCCCAGTTATCAATACATAAATTGTGATTAATTACTTAGAAAACGTTTGACAATATAATGCATGACATTTTATCATCTATTAGTAACAACATAACCATCAAACTACATAGATTGGAAATTTTCATTATAGTTTTAAGTATGTAACTGAAGACTCATTTACAGAGATGGTCTTTGAGGCAATAACATATTAAACTAAAAATCATCCTAATGACTCAGCTTAATAGAGTAAAACATAAAGAATATAATTATAGAAACTTCCTTAATAAAATGGGATAATGAAGTGTTAAAATACTACTAGAGAAAGAAAGTCCAGGATTCATTATTGTTAAGCTTTTTATCCTTTAAAATTCTGCCTCCAAAAAATTATGCCCCCAAAACTTTTGGAACACCCAAGAGATGCAATGGTAATTTCAGGTGATATGTTGAACAAATTAATTATTATAAATATAAAGTGAATAAGTTAGGAAAGTTATGCTATTTGGACTAGATCAAATCAAAGGAAACACTACAGTATCCTGTGCTTTTCAAACTCTGACTTTATAAATACAAATCACCTGTGGATCATGTTAAACTGCATCTTGCATCAAGCACAGTTAAGATTATTGAATGCTATCACCTTTACATAAAATTAATTGCCAAGGGGAATTTTTTGTGCAATAATCTCATCTGCCACTTGTTATAATGCTCTATTAAGTAGCTCATTTTTCTTGCAGTGGTTACTCTATAGTCACATCAAAATATCAGTTAGAAATTTTTCTTGAATGTCAGTTTGATTGAAAGTTTGCTCTCAATCATTGAAAGCTTTTGTTTAAAGCTTTTCCCCTCACATTAAAGCTTTCTATACATTTGACATATGTTTCCACTTCTACATTTCCCAGATTATCTGCTATTTTCACCACAAGTTATATACTTCTGTGTGTTTTTCAAAAGCCACAGTATGTGGCCCTCCCTGGTGGCATAGTAGGTTAAAGCACAGCACTAAGAAGCCAAAGCCACTTCAAACGCAACAGTATGTTGTAACACTAATTCTTCTGTAATGATAACTAGATCTTAGTCCAGTTGCTTATATTGAAATATTTACCATTCATTGTTTTAAAATAAGTGAAACTCTTAAAAGTATTTGATAAGAA
Source organism: Condylura cristata (assembly GCF_000260355.1). NCBI lineage: Eukaryota > Metazoa > Chordata > Mammalia > Eulipotyphla > Talpidae > Condylura > Condylura cristata. Next base: position 57,244,210 of record NW_004567104.1, on the reverse strand, counting down.
ATTGTACCTGTCTTTGTTGACTTTCCTTTACCTATTCTGGTAGTTTGGTGAAAATGACTAAAATGAATGAACAATAATGTAATTAATCCATTTTATGACTGAAAAAATATTCTAAATACTCTTACTTAAATTAGAAATCAAAGCAATGATCAGATATTAAATATGCACATTTTGAGTTTTAGTAAAAAAAATGAAATAAATTCATTGAAAAAAGTTCTTTCCTAAATTAAAAAGTTTAACATACATTCCTCCAATTAATTAAGTTTCAAATTAGAGACTGTCTTAGTGCAAGCTTTGAGTCAATTTTTCAATTATCAAATCAATCAAAAATTAATAAAGCATCGATATATTACAGGAAATCCTCAATATTAACAAAAACTGCATTTGTAAGCAAAACCTGACATGCCCAGTGTAGATGGTTGAGAAAGAAAATTAGCTATGATTAAAAAAGCAATGAACTCACAGTCTTTTTCGAACCAAATGTCTAATTTAATAATAAGTGGGCCTTCCAAAAAATGTTCTAGATATATGGTAGTGGTGACATATAAATTTTCATGTTAGGAATGCTGTGCCATTAAAAGGAAAATGGCCACTTTCTTGTCTTTCAGTTACTTGACATCAAATTGTTGGCCCACTGGCTGTGATCATCCTGTGGCTGGGCGCCAGATTAGCAATATTGCAAACCTGAGACTATCATTTTGAGGTAGTATTGCTGGCAGAAGCCTCTACAGCACTTAATTTAATTAGATGAAACTTCCATTGTTGAAACTGCTGAACACAGTATTTTTGACTGAGCCAAGAAAGAATCTAATTTATTAGACCTTTGAAACTGTACTGTAGAAGTGTTATTGTGGTGGCTCAGAGCAATGTTTTGAATATAAATTCTGAATCCCAAGGAAAGCAGTATTTCAGGGATCTATTCTGTCTTTAATGCTGATGTGCTAGGCGTTTTTCTTTGGAGCTATACATCCTATTATGAGCTTGGATATTGTTGGCTTGCAAGTTACAATACAGTTTCCTATTATTATTACACAAAGAAATTTTGTGCCATGGAGTAGTGAGCCAGGATTAAGGAGACCTACATTTTATTTCATCTTTGTTTTATTGTGTGATATTGAACCTGCCATTTCATTCCAGCAGGTTTAGAGATAGGAAAGACAGAAATTTCTCTGGAAGCAAGAGTTTTTACAAAGTTTATAAAAAAATTCTAAAAGAAACGTTGAGATGTATTGAGGAAATCAGATTAATTTTATTGAGCAACTGTTGCATGCTTGCTATAAAATGCCAACAATCAAGCAAAACAAAACAAACACAACACAAAACTTCAGTATGTAGCTCAAAAGAGATTTTGTTTAAAGATGATAAAAAATGATCGATATAATATACCAAGAGAACATCTTTCTTGTAAATGACATTAAACATAATTTGTGTAGTCTATCCAATGTTGGCAAAATAAGTAATTTTAATATTTTATTATAAACATGAAGAAGACTAAAAGTTCAATATATTTTATGACATTTTAGAACAAAATATATGTGACTCTTTAAAAGCAGTTGGAAGTATTTAATTCAGGAAACAAATTTGCTTTTCACAAGGCAGTGAATATACATATTTGAAGTATAGGGTTGTATGATTCACCACATCAGAAAGAAACTGCAATTATATTTACCAAAAATATTTGGTTTAAGTCACATCACGTGTATTTAACCAGTGTCCTAGATCCTGAGGATACACACACACACACACAAAAAAAATAGATATGGTGTCTAATCTACATTTCTAGAGAGGTTTACAATCTAGCAGAAATGATGTATGAAGAAATGATGTATACAGTACGTATACAAAATATGTATACAATGCTGTATACAAAAGGCATTACATTAGAAAGAGCACTATGTTGCAATTAAGGACACAATAAAATGTTCTAAACTTGGTTGATGACTTCAACGTAAAATCTTCTGAAGAAATTTTTTTGACATTTTTATCTGACAGGTAGGTGGTATTCAGTCATATAAGCTTTGAAATTATTAAGTAGTGACTTAAGCTAGTGTGCCTTTCTATTCTTATGGAAACACATATTGCTATTAAGTCTCTGTCATCATTTTTGGTTAAATACAAATAATTTATAATTCTTCATGCATCTTTGGATAGATGTAGGAAAGAGGATTCTACTCTCTTCAGACACAGGTAAAACAGGGCAAAAAAAAAAAAAAAAGACCTAAAATTCTCACCCCCCACTTGGTAAAGGAAATGCAGTTATAATGTGGACTTAGATGTTTGTTTTCCTTATTATGATGTTGAAATCTACAAGTAATGACCAGTGACCTGTGAGAAGCAAACAGTCAGCATTTGATCCTACAGATGGAGGAGACACTGGAGAACAACAAGCTCTCATAGCAATGGGACAGCCTGTTTGAATGAAATGCAAAAAAAATCCCCCATGCTTCAAATGTTCTTGAACTGATGCAAGGGGACAAGCCAGCATTACATTATGACAGCATTTTTAATGGATTGCCTCTATCTGCTAAACTCATGACAACAATACAAAAATATGATTTCAGGTAATTGGAACATTCACTTAGACTCATTTTAACTTAATCACCATTTAATAGTCTCAAACTGAAGAGGTAATCAACTATGTAATGGATTAATTTCTATTACCAATATCATAACATTTATTTGGAACCTGATCTTTAGTAGTTTTAAATATAACAAAGTATATAGCTATTTATTTTAGTTGATGCTTGAGAATTACATTAGTTTTCCTTAAATAAGTAATAATTTAGAATATTTTTACAACATTGGAGGTGCTTTTCAGCAATCTCTTAGTAAACCTAGGTCATTCAATATTTATGCTATACACTCACTCAGAAGGAACGTTACAGGTTCCTGAGCTGGTTGAAAATTGATAACATTCATTGATCAATGATGTATGAACTGAATCTACAACTTGTTTATTTGGTCTCTCCTGTACATCACTGACATTTTGATTCATGTTCTTTGTAAGATATATAAAATGTCACATACATGCTGGAAAATAATCTGCCATTTTGGTACTCTGATGAAACCTAATTTGTGCTGTAGCCTCTGGCTTCTAATCTCATTGGTATCAAAATATTTTCAGTGGTTTTAGTGGTATACATTTATTAAAAACCTGTGAGTATTTTCTTGAGGTTTACATGTTTAGTAAAATAGTTATCACAAAATCTGTGCATGTTTGAACTAAAGATACAGCTTGATATCTATTTTAGCTTCTGAGATGTCTGCCTTCAATATAAAATTGTGTAATAATTGATTCTTTCCAAAAATTTAAATGTGTAAGAATCTGTTAATACTGCATTAGAAAAATCTGCAAAATCTAGTAGGCTTCATTCAGAACGGTCTGTTTAGGTGATTATTCTTCACTACCTACAGTAAAAGACTTCATTGCTTCCTAAACAAATTTCATTTATTATTTTTGTCTATAAGCTATTAGTTCACTTATAAATGGTGATAAATGCTGTTTTGGTTATTTTGATATATCATGTTTTGTAATGAAGCTCGTGCCTTTTAGATTCTGATGCCCACACATGTTTTTCAGAATCTAAACTCCTGATTAGTTTTACCAGTATATCTAAAACTTTACTCTTTTTTTGGTTCCTAACCCCACAATAGAATGAAAGCCTAACCCTACATCTTGAATTGTCCAAGAAATGTGACTTGCATTTAACAGTTCTATACTGAATGGTATTGTTACATGATGCAGCTTCTGTGAGGAGAGGAAAGGGAAGTTAGAGGCAAAATAGCTCCATGCCTGTGGAAACCTGTACGATTTTTCCTTTTACTACACTTATGCTGCTAACATTTCAGATGTTTGAGAGTCAGATATATGGGTGGGGAATCAGGTTAATGGATAATACACATGGAGAGGATACTCCTGATCATTAGTCTTGGCAGTGTCAAGTTTGGTCCGGATGGCTTTCTAGAGACAATGGTAGCCATCATCTTGATTTCATGGAAGTTCTCCTGCTTGGATGGTGCATTATGAGTTATTCTCTCATAACTCACCCAGAGTCTCACCCAACCAATTGCGCTTTTTTTAAAAATATTTATTTATTTATTTATGCATGTATTATGAACTGGGGTACAAGCCAGAGTTGCAGGGGCGGTGAGAGGATTCACCAAAGACAGAGTGGGGAGCAGAATAGGCAGATAGATGAAGCACACTGCTGAAGGGAGCAGCAGGCGGGTCAGAAGAGGTCTGACGCTCCATGTGTGTCACCTCTGGGGCACTGATCTTACTCGCACTGAAGTGGCCATGCTAGCTTGCAGTGCTGTGTCCTAACCCTTTGCACCACCTGGGATGGCCCCCTATTGCTTTCTTTATTGCCTACCTGGAGGGGCTGTCCACTCTTTAACCTAGTAGCTCACCTCTGAGTATTACCTCACCAACTAGGTGTTTACTTCTGAGGGGATGGATGGTTTTGAAATTTGATTTGTGATTTGTTATTTTGAAATTCTTTCTCTTATTTCCTTTGTATGTTCTTTTAATTCTTCAACAGTTAAAAAAAAGAAAAAATGAGCACACTAGAGTTCTACTACTGTTCTGATGTGTATGGACACTTACACCAGAAATACCTAGGGAAAGTCAGAACTGGTTGGAGCCAGTCAGTAATGGTAGGGACTGTTCTAAGCATGTCCAAACAAATCAGAAACAGTAGGGGGCAGTTGGAAATGGCCCCAAAATGTTGAAGCTGGCTGCATCTGGTGTTATCAGGTGAAAGCTAGTCAAAACTGGCCAAATCCTACTAGATAATCATATTAAAATATATGTAGGACAAGCTCCAGAAGGGCCCTGAATAAAGGAACTTCTGTCCCAAGGGAGTGGCCCATCCACTGGAAATGAAGTACAGATATTAGAAGCTATTTAAATCCCATTTTTAGGGAATTTATGGAGGGTACATTATGTAGGCATTACTGATTAGTAACTCAATCTCTACCACTACGCTCTTGCTGGGAGTTCACAGGCTGAAACTTCCAACACTCTCATCAAATATTTGGTTCTACTTTCAATCACACCAAGTCCTAAGACTATTTTTTTCCTGAAAAATAGCTAACAAAGAGTTTACTAGATAATGAAAATGAGAATTTGAACCCAGAAAGCCAGCTGAACAGATCTTATCAGTGACAACATTTCTGAATAAGTATATGATTCAATCTAGTTAGATAGCTAAAGACAGTGAGTCACAAACACCAAGAACAAAACTATACTTGATAGGAGGGTCTTCTGTCCAGAATTTTCTGGTCAAAAGATACAATGATGCTAGAGGAAGGCAATGTTGGACCCAATCTCTCTCACCCCTCCAAAGAATACCCAGTGGAAATTCAGCAAGTAAACCTTTCTTTTTTTATTATTCTGAAATGACTAATTTGTACCTTTAGGCTGTGGGTTCTACATGTAAGATAGAGCCTGAGGAGATGGCTGGTTAGTTTAAATCCCCAGATGAAGGACTAGAGCCTCTCTCTGATGTTACATTATGTTAAACTAAGGATGTACGAAGGGTCACTTTGTATATATTTTCTCATTAATGGTCAAGGGCTCATTAAGAATAGCTAAAGATACTCCCCTTGTTCTATCACTAAGAAAATTATAAAAGTTTTAGAGCTCTACACCAGGAACTAGGTGTAGAACTCTAAAACTAGGTGCAACAAAGGCCAACCATGTTTCTATTATAGCACAATGCCACAGGAAGTAACTTGAATGACTACCTCTTCTCTTAAATGTGATACACATGCTTATTTATAGGACTTGGATCCATACTTGTAAACTCTTAGTAAATTTGACCATTAGTCAAAATGACTGCAAAAATAAAACAGACTGAGACTATAAAATACAAGGTCATTTACATATGAAATTAAAGAAATAAAACTGTACTGGTAGTAGGTAGTAACATTTCACTTAACCAATTCAAAATAGTTGTAGTTGTTTTATAGAACAGAATATATGAATAAAGACATAAATACTTATATTTTTTTCCAGAAAGACAAAGTGTGTTCAAAGGAGAATGCTTTGATCTAAATAGAAACCTGTACGTATGATACATTAAATATTTGTATCCCTCAACTTCCATTGGAATATCCTTTTTTCCTTCTTAGGATTTTCTTTATTTAATAAGTTAAATTTCCATTACTTCTTCATATGAAATATATACAAATAGAAATATATATGTGCAATAAATACAGGCTTTTTAACATAAGTTCATATCAGCTTATGATTATTTTATAATAGGCCATTTTTTAAGAAAGTTATACTGTAATATTTTCCCCATATTTTGGTTGTGGATTTTGATTTCCATGCCACATTATCCAAATAGAGCCTAGGCAAAATTCATTCATGCACTGTAACTTTCATGGATTTACGTCATAAAAATATCTTAGTGGTAGATGAGAAAACTGCAACATAATGTATAAGGGAAATAAATGTATAAGTGAATAGAAGAAAGCCCCAGCTAATAATGTGTGTTGGAGACCAGCTCCAACTATTGTGGTGTCTGGAGGCAGCACAGGCAGGACCCTAAGATGGGAAGGCGTCGGCGAGCAGATATTCCAAATAGGGGAGAGGGGAGCAGACGCGAGGAAGACACAGGAGTCAGGATAGGGTGCAAGTCTTCCTGTCATTCCTTCAGCAGGTCTTTATTTATACTGTGTAGCAAGTAGTTAATTGTAATAATGCATAGGGTGAGTTAATGAGATACCACCATAAAGTGTTCTCAAGGATAAGGGGAAAAAGCATTCTTCTCTTAACAATTTATGGTATACTAGATTATACATTTTTGTGATAGTTATCATGTGTACAGCTGTCTAGTTATCACTCAAAGGAAGAGGGGTCTGGGAAACGGTGAGCTTGTTAGCAAAAGGTTGTTAGGGGTCTTGGGGTAGTAATAAATTGTGTTAGCAGTGTTAGCAGTGATTGTCTAAAGAAAGGCTAGTGGCTAATTTAAGGCTAGCAGAGAGTAGTTAATGCTTGTTTTAAAAAAGGAGTAAATTAAGAGAAAGTTGTACAGTTGTGTATCAAATAACACTTGTGTAGTCAAGGTTAAAATTTGTCCATGAGTCCTTATACCCTGGGAGCCTTATCTGAGGTTTGCTTTTTTATTTAAAGAAACCAAGGAACCAGGAGTTTTTATGTCCTGGGGTCTTATCTCTCCTGGGGCTTGCCTTCTGTCTCAGGAGACAGAGGAATTTCTGCTCCTGGGGCAGCTTGCCTGAAACAGACAGCAGCCTTATGCGGCTAAGACAATCCAGTTCTAAACTGAATGTTGCTCAGAATATTTTGATATTATGATTATACAAAAAAAGGATTATACAAAAAAGGGATGTCATAACATAAGTTAGCAATGGAAAGTCTGATTTGTCAGAGCTTATCCGGATCTACCCGGAATCTGTCAGACCATAGATGTTGCATCTGTCAGACGATAGATGTTGCATAGCTTGTGTCAAATGTGTCAACAATTTATTATAACATTGTTTAAAAATTTATTGTGTGATTTGTAATAAGGGAGATTCAAATTAAAATCACAATGAGATACCACCTCACCCCAGTGAGAATGGCACATCTTCAAACAACTAGCAACAACAAATGTTGGTGAAGATGTGGAGAAAAAGGAACTCTCCTGCACTGCTGACGGGAATGCAAGCTAGTACAACCACTATAAAAAAATGTTTGGAGATTCCTCAAACTGCTAAATATGGAGCTTCCCTATGACCCAGCAATCCCACTCCTAGGTATCTACCCATAAGACACAAAAACACTGATTAAAAAAGATACCTGCACCCCCATATTTACTGCTGCTTTATTCACAATTGGAAAGACATGGAAACAGCCCAAATGCCCAAAAATGGATGACTGAATTAAAAAGATGTGGTACATATACACAATGGAATATTACTCAGCAACCAAATAAAGAAACACATGTCTTTTGTAGCAACATGTATGGAACTGGAAAAGAAATAAGCTAGAAAGAAAAGGAAAAATACCAGATGGTTTCTCTCATAGCAGGAATATAATGAAACAGGTAAGAAAATAATGAGAATGATAATGATGAACAGCTATATACCAGAGACATTTTGTGGGGGTGGAGTGGGGAATGGGATCAAAAACAGTGGGAAGAGGAAAATGCACTGGACTATGGTGATGGTACATGTGTGATTTGGTGATGGGAAGCCCTAGGGGATTGCAACTGAGATGGAAAAATGCACAAAAATATGTAAAAATAACCTATTATAAAATTAAAAAAAAATATTGTGCGAACTACTGTTACATGTAAAATCTTTGTGATCAGTTGTATCTGAAATACTGATTATAATCTATAGCAAACAAACTGCATTAAGAAAATATTATTTATGAGATATATCATATAAAATCATAAAAAAAAACAATTTCCAAAAGCGGAAATTGTTTTTTTATCAACATATTGACTTATCTTCATGACTTAAAGTTTTACTAATTTTAAATAATTTATTTATCTACTTATTCAATAAATATTTGTTGTGAGTGTGAGTTTACAATGTGCCTGTGATTTCCTCTGTATTTTATATGATATGCTAATTTTCTTGCAAGGATTAGTTAAAATTATTTTATATAAAATAATATTCTGCTTGCCAATATAAAATGGGAGATGCAAAATTGCAAGGTGAGGTTTACAGTGTCTAATGTTCCCCATAATCAAATGTAAATGCTTAGAAAATTAGTAGTGAGCTTTATCACAAGCCCAGAGAACAGTTCCCCTTGAGAATAACAAAGGACTTGGCGAGCAAAAAATGGGAGGGATCTTATGGACTATGGTGCAGGACTATTAGTGCACTGGTGGTGTGTGTATTGTGTTGACATACATCTGAAGAGGTGTGAATCTGTTACTCTGAATCACATAATATTGTTAACCACAGTACCTACATAAAACTGAACAATTTTCACTAACACACTTATGATTGAGAAATACTTCTCATAGAGATTAACTATACCATAAGATTCTGAATTAACATGCATTTTATTATAATACATGAAAATGTTTACAAAACCAGGCTTTATGTCTATTGAATAAAGTTTGTGATTAAAATTCCCAATTTCTAGTTATCTCAATTATACTAACATGTCTTATTAAATATTTAAATTGATCTGTGATCTATCATTAAAATTATACTATCATGTGTATGGAAACAAATATGAAATGTTAAAAAGCACAGAAACTTCATATTCTTTCACACAGTTATTTACTAATCGCTTCTTATAAGCATTTTGCTATATAACTATACACTTCATATTAAAATGAACTGTTTCCAGTTTTGAACAGGAATATCTAACTGAGTAAATACTTTGTGACCATCAAAAATGATTGATTTCCCACCTTCAACATTAAGCAGTTTCTCTTGTTATAAATAAAATATTTAGCCCCTTAGCTACTGAAAGCATTCATTATTGTCAGTTATACATACTAATTTTTTAACCTCATATTGTCATAACAATTTAAGCCAACTGCCAGATGAAGCAATAATTTCAGAATTTTTGGTAAGTGAATTAAGTGGTCAATAAATAAATAAATAAATAAATAAATAAATAAATAAATAAACTTAAAATATTAGGCATGTTGCCCTAATTAATTTCACTACCTAATAAATCAAAAGATATACTGCCTAACTTGTGCTTAAAATTGTGATATTTATTCTAATCATCCATAAAGATCTTGTTTATCTTTTGGCATGCATCTGGGATGTCTATTATATATATATATATATATATATATATATATATTAAAGATTTATTTATTTAGACATACAGAACTGGGGTACAGGTCAGAGGTGCAGGGGTTGGAGTTCAGAGTGTGGAGCAGAACAGGCAGATCAACATAGTACACTGCTGAGAGGAGCAGCGGGAGGATCAGGAGAGGTCTGCCACGCCATGTGGCAGTTCCCACCCACCTTCCCTGGATGGGAACTCAACTCATGCTTAAGTGGCTTTATGTTCTCAGTGCTGTGCTTTAACCGGCTGTGCTACCAGGGAGGGCCTGTCTAGTATATTTTAAAAATTTCAAACATTTTTTTCTTTTATTGTGGTTTCAGTATAATGACATAAGCAGAATTAGTATTTGACCTATATGTATGTGCATATGTATATACATACATACATATATATGTATGCATACACATATACATGTATACATACGTACATATATGTATGTATGTATGTATGTATGTTATTTTAAAGTATAATTATAGCTAAAATATCATATTGTCAGGAAAGAAATTTCACAAAGTTAATCACTGAACTTCCAAGAATTTCCATCACTAAAGTCTATTTTTTCTACTAAAATTTTATATTGTAGCTATTTATCTTTAAATTAAGCCATATATTATTTTATTATTGATGCAACAGATATTTCATATCTGTTTCAAGTATAATCATCAATTGTTATCAAAGCATTTGTATATGTATTGTTTTCTTCTAGCTTGTTTGCATATAGGAACCTTATGAATTATTGTTAATATATTTCAGAATCCGTTTTTTACTTAACCATTTTAATGCACAAATATAAATAGTTATTTAACACAGGTGAAAAAAATCCTCAACAAAACCTTAGTAACCATTCATTAAAGGAATGACATATCAGACCAAATAGGATTTATTCCAAGGATATAGGAATCATTAAACATCTGAAAATCAATTTACCATACAAACAAAAGGAAAGATAAAAATCATATGATCATATAAACAGCTGCAATAAATATTTTCATAACATTTCAAAATTACCTTATGATATAATCCTCAGAAATAAGATTTCAATATCTATTTATGATAAAAAACAGAAACAACATACCTCAGCATAATAAAAATCATATATGACAAATCCATAGCTAATATCATTTTTTATGGCTAAAAAAGCAAATGAAATCTTTTCCTCTAGGATCAGGTGAAATACAGAGTTAAACCTTTGCTACAGCAATTCAACATAGCATTAGAAATCTAAGCTAGAGCAATTAGAAAAGAGAAAGATTGAAATGGAACCCAAAATGGAAAAGAAAAAAAACTATGAGTATTAGCAAGTAACATTTAATGTACATTTACAACCCTAAATATGACATTGAAATATTAAGTTAAACAATAAGTCAGTAAAGTAGAATTTCTTTTACTAAATCTGTTGATATGTAAAAGATGTATTTTAACTCGGAAAGCATTTTATATAAATTTGTGTGTATTTATTTTACTTATTTATAGTCCTCAATAATTAAAGAATGAAACTTGTTAAAGTCAGTTATATTTTTATGTAAAATTTAAATTCAAAAGAAACATCAAAATATTATTCTTGATAACCTCTTTGAAACATTTAGAATCCAGAAATTATTTTTGATGATGGGTGTGGTAATGATAACATATATCTGGAAAGGTGTGAGCCTATACTGCTGTGTCATGTACAATGCTGTATATCATAAATCAATGGCCTCAATAGAGATTCATACAATATAAAGAAGTAAAATATTGAATGGCCAAAAAAGAAAGGAGTGATAAAAGAAGAAAGGAAGGAAGGAGGATGAAAGTACACTCTTTTAATATATAAGTTGCCTGATTATCAACGTGGGTAATTCTAACCATATCTTTTATGGAAAATTATGAAATTGAATAATTTTATAAACTTAAGCATAATAAAGTGTTGTCTGAGGGAAAAAGTAAAACTATATTAATTTAAACACATTATTTTTGTTTCACTTGACTTTTAATTTGTTTGTTTAACTAGCTTCTTTCTCTCTCTTCCCTACACTTTCAATTATTATTCTTTGAAAAGTGAAGTAACAAGTAAATTGTTTTCTCATTAATTTCTGACTCAGTAGTTAACTAATCTGTATCTTTCTCTCCTAAATAATCTTCCCATTAGAGTGTAGTTACTTATTTGACTCAGAATCCAGATAATTGCAGCAATGATTAACTTTGCTGTCTTTGGTTATAAAAACACAATCAAGATGCTTTCTTACTTTCATTCCTCAATTATGCGCATCAATGAGCTCTCTCTGTCGACAACATTATCCCACCCTATTGCAGTACTTATTTCCCAAGGGACACAAAACAACTTGCAGAAAATTCTTAGTCAATACCACAAACCACACTGAATCAAGACTTCTGACAAGAAGAAATATTTTACCATTACCCAAAACTATTAACTATTGAGACCAATTTTAAGAATCAGAAAAGTCAAACTTTTAAAGGTAGAACTATATAAAGTGCTTTGCATGCCTGACCCTCAGCTCTCTGCTAACTCTGTTTTAAATTATTCATAGGGTAGGTTTTGTTACAGGGCAGGTGAGGGACACCCAGAACCCCTAAACCTGCCACTCTCAATGGATTTTGCCATCTACCACATCAAGACAAAACATGTAAGGAACACTTCATGGAAAGGAACTCTAATACAATTAGTGTGCAACATTTAAAAAAGCAAAGAATATAGTTTCTAAACCCAAAGTTACCCACACCCTAATGGGTAAAAGCCACCAAAGCAGGATTGGCCCAAAGCAAGAACCGGATGCTGCCATAAATGTAAAGCACCTTCTGGTGGGGACCGTAGAAAAGGGTCAGAAAAAGCCAGACAAGTCTGGGAGGAAGAGAGCAAAATCATAACCGAGGTAAATGCTGTCATCATTAAGTCCCCACGGAGCCCTCACCCAACTCTGTCCAGGGCCCTTGCCCACCACTGCAACACCGCACGGCCGCAGCTGCAGATGCACCTATGCATCTCCACCCAGTCCCACTCAGCCCCTCTCACATGCGAGTCCTCACAGCTTCTCTCGCATGTATGCCCAGAGCTCCCGCTCTGCATGCGTGGAGCGCCCTTAGGTACTTTCTCCATTGTTTCACCCCAATTTTAGTACCTTTCTGGAGAGCTCTATTTTCTATCAGCATACCCCTTCCAGGGGGCATCACTTGTAACAATTTTTGGTCTATCTGCAGCTACTGGTATCATTCCCCACTTTTAGTTTATATCACCATGCTTATGATGAATACTGGACAAACCATTTCCATTGGCACAAGCACAAGTAACATTTAACACAATGGTACAGCTACCAGTATCAGTATGTAACATTTTACTTAAATAATGTTAGTAATCTATGATTAGCCATCTGCAGAGTTTTTCTCTAACCACTTATGGGTTAATTAAATCTGAAAAGTGTTGATAAACTAATGACAATAAAGGAAAAAATACCCTATTTATATTACTTTTTAAACAATGATACCACCATCTCCATAGACTAAAAAACACAATGAAAACACAAAAATAATCTCAGACCTTTGGTTTGCTTGCAAGTCTCCAATTTCTCTCCCTAACCCACTTTACAATCAACTTCATTGCCACAGTCAAACATGACAATCTTACCAATTTTGTGAGTCTTCTCAAAGCAATATCAAATCTTTCTATCTTTTGAACCCTCATTTTAATTTCTTCCTGCAGGTTGAAGGTGAGGAGAAAAGGCAAACAATCACCCTGTTGTTGGGAATAATAGACTAATCTATTCCCTGTAGAAAGAAGTGTGAAGATTCCTTAAGAGACTAAAAAAGATTTAGCATATAGCGGCAATTGCACTCCTAGGGATCTATCCAAAATCACACCATTTCTTTTGGTAGTTTTTATTAATCATTTGATAATAACTATGCATAACTTTTTTTCTGATCTCAGAGGCATTTACATTCAGAGGTCATATGGTATCATTTTGTAAAGAATGTTTGGCATGTGTATGTATCAAATAAAAAAGCATTAGTGACTGCTAATGACTATATGTTCATGAGACTGCATAGGTTAGTTAAGAGTAGACCACTCCAGGAGTAATTCAAATTTATTACCGGATTATCTTCATTGTGTGTGTACTAAATGAATCAGCCATTCAGTGATGATTCTCTACTCTGAGGGGTCAACTAGCATGACTCCTTCTATAGTATCAGGTCTAGTAATTGTTAAACCTGTATTTCTAAATTCATTACCTTACCAGTCCTAATGGAGTTTTATCCCATTTACTGCAGTTTATTATTGCCCAGTGAGTCCACAGAGAAATCAGTCCAGCTTTCAGAGACTGTTTTTCTGTATATTTTCTCCCTCTATAGTCTTCTACTTTGCAAACTATATATGTGTTTGTTTTCTCAACCTCTGATTGTACCCTCAATTCAGGGAGTCTACTATCCTGTACTATTTTCTAGAAACTACCTCCAGGCAGAAAGTCAAGGAAATTGCAGGACTCATGAGGGAACATAAGTGGCTCTATTTTTCTAAGGGATCATAACAATGTGGTGCTTATTGTTTGAAGCTGAAATAAGTTGTTTTTTTAAAAAAAAATATGTATTTCTATTTTCTGAGTGTTCACAAAGAGATGTACAAGGCCCATAATTCCATCATGTACTCAAGTAAAAAAGTTTTCAAGATTGCTTTACATAATATTTTGTCCCCCACTGTTAGTTTTTTTTTTCAAAATTATAAGTATTTTGAAAGCCTTTAGTTGATCTTACAAATCATTTTAGATTTCAAAATTATTCTCATGTTCTTTTTGAAAAGGCACATCACCATTGCTTTTGCTTTTGTTTAACAGGAATGTCCACAAATTCAGCTAAAGAATGAATAGGCACTGAATACCACATTATGTAGATTTTTATTTCAGAAACATAAAATGTGTTTTCTTTACTTTTAGTTTAATGAGTACTTTCACTTTATTGTTTATAAATTGTACAACTTTTTACAATCTGCATTTTTATAAGTACTACATATATATAACTGGATCTATTTGTATATATATATATATATATATGTCTATTTGCTACTTGTCTTTCAGGATTAACCTACACAGATGAATATATTTTCTTAACTTCATATGGCATATATAATCACCATTTTGCATGAAAATGTAATGACAGGAAGTCACTTGTCATTTAACAAGTGAAGTCTGGCTTATGCAGGTAATGCACTTACCATATTAAAATGGCCCTTTAAGGCATTACTTAATCAAAAAAATTGAACATATGGAGAAACAAATCTCTAGCACTTTAATTTAATTATTACAAAAAATACTATATTAACTGCTGATCCTTTGAGAAATTTAGAAAAGAAAATATTGCCTCTCAATAAAAGCAATGGTAAAGTCCTATTGAGTTTGGAAAAGAAGTATACACACCCATCAAACAAGCATTACTTTATTAGATCATCAGGTAAAAGGCAATAGTTATACAAAGAAAGTGGTAGTTTATCCATTTCAATACAAAACAAGCTATGGTGTAATAAATGAAAAGGGAAAAGTCAAGTAATTGATATTTAATAAAAAATAAAAAGTTTTCCATTTTAGAATATGCTACTCAAGTAAATTAAATTATTATATCAATATGTTGCTTCTTAAATTAAATTAATATACCTTTACACTCTAGATAATATAAAGCATGAAATTTACTCTCTCCTTTATGAAGAGAAGCCTAAGAGTCTCACTTATGTCACTATGAATGTAACTATGGTTATTATTTTATACGTGTGACTACTATTTTCTTTCGATCATAAAATAACTAATAACATATGAACACAAGTAGTGCTCAGATACCCAGAAGTCATCTAGTATTTATTTATGAATGTCTTGAGTAATATTTTGAACAGAATAAAAGTATTCACTACTCAAAATGTGAGTTCTTCCATAAATGATATTCTTAACATAATATGTGGTTTCTGTAGCAAATGTTTCCCAGACCAAATTATAAAGTATGACAATCATTTAATTTTTTTACTGATTTTGCATTTCAGAAAGGAAAGATCTTGAAAGAAATGATCTAGAAAGCAGAAGTGACATTTTGTAATTAGGAATTTTGAAAGTTTTACACAGCTGGGTATCAGTAAAGCTCTTATTGTCCACCTATATTCTCAGATTAACAATCTGAATGCTTATATCACCTGTTATGGAAATTGTTATGACTAATGCCCAGGAATATAGTACAAATGTGTCTGTTACCATGATTATTAGATCATTCTATGAGTTTTCCTCTTCACCTTGAAATCTTGAATTTCTATAAAAAGTATTTCAATTATAATATTTATAATTAAAAATTAGTCCAATGATAGCAAGCAGCCTTGTTAAAGCATATTAAGTGACAAAATTTTGTTAGGGTAATGCATTTTTTTGAAGATTTATTTATTTATGCATGCAGAACTGGGGTACTGGCCAGAGGTACAGGGGTGGTGAAAGGTTTCATCAGAGACAGAGTGGGGAGCAGAACAGGCAGATTGACGGAGTACACGGCTGAGGGGAGCAGTGGGCGTTACAGGAGAAGTCTGCTGCTCCATGTGGGCCAACCCCACATGGATTGAACACACACTGAAGCGGCTGGGGCTCATTTGCAGTACAGTGCCCTGACCCGCGGCGTCACCAGGGAGAGCCTAGAGTAATGCATTTTATGATTGAAGCATAGACTCAAGAGTTTTGTACCTTAGGAAGCTTTTGGATAAAGATCTTCAGTATATCTAAATGTTAATCAATATATTCAATCTGTACTAAAACATATCACTAGAATTTATATAGTTTTAGCATATTTTCAGAAAGCATCTCATTTATAGGCAAACTGGTTTTGTCAATAATTGAAAGTAGGTTTACTTAATATCCCCTAATCATGTTCTGTTAAATTAATAGCAGTTAATGAAAAATTCTAATCAGCTAAATTTTGCGTGCAATGAATATTTCATTTATTTTTAATCAAGCGATTGAATATGCATTTCTATCATCATCATCATCATTGTTATTTTAACAATGTACTCGACGGAGTACACGGCTGAGGGGAGCAGTGGGTGTTACAGGAGAAGTCTGCTGCTCCATGTGGGCCAACCCCACATGGGGGTTGAAAAGACAGAGATTGAGAAAGATTATGCTTTAGTTAGTGACAAAGTTCAAGTCTTCAACAGTATATACTTCATCTTAATTCTCATAATATATTGTATGTGACTTTTACCTCGACTTAAAACAGAATAAAATTTCAGTTATGCATATGATATTAGTTGCAATGCTTGTAGATTGGAACATTATAAATAATGTAGATAATGTTTGTAGATTGGAACATTATAAATAAAGTATCTGAAGAAAATACACAAATGAGGGCTTATCAATGCAATTTGTTTGCTCAAAGTTATTGGACATCAACTAATTTTAAACCAAAATTGATTATCCACCAATATAAATTTTAGGTAAAGTAGAAAAATCAATAATTGATTCTTATTTATATAGTAGATTCCTCATAAGGTGGCATTATGATGTTTATCCTATTGAGATGTATAGCTATCCATTCTTGAAAATTACCAATTCTATTTTTGAGTAATCTTAATTAACAAATAGTTATTCATCTTTCATTTGCATGCTTATAATGAATCAGAAATAACAGTTCACTTGAAATCACAATTGAAAACTCAATTTTTGAGTATCTAATTTCAGAAATGTTCTCCTGATGGATGCATCATATTACATTTTAGTATGGTATTGTTAGAAAATTATAACTTTTGGTTTGGAACATATCGCTGTGATGATGTCCTTTGAATTCCCTTCTAAGAATCCTCCTTTTGACATTTACCTCTTTGTAAAACATCGACACAGTCCTGACTTTCACTTTATCTTCTTGCTCATATTTTATTCTCTTTTGAAATGCTTACTTACATGAATCACTCTCTGTAAAGGGGGTATTAGCAATTTTGTACATGACAGGAACAATTTGATGGGCAATCCAACCTTATTTTTGCAAGATTAAAAAAAGGCAGGTGTCTTTGAAATCTGTCTGAATTAATTTAAATGATCTCGTTTCAAGTATGACCCAATCAAGGCTCTTCTATACTACTAAGTATCAAAATTCCAATGCTTAATACTTGTTCAGAAAATATAAATATTAATTGCTGTTCTTTGGGTTCTCTTAGTTTCGAGTATCCTTTATATCCTCTACATATTAATGTCTTGTATAATGGCATGCTTTAAATCAAAAAAGATACAGCTTCTGTAGACTCTAGCCACAGCAACATAATAGAAAAGTAATACAAATAAGATGATTTTGCAATAACCAAAATACATTATTAGTGTAAAATTAAAGCCACAAATCACATCTTAATAGTTTTAGGATACGACAAAGCTATTCATAATATGAAAAACAATTATTCTATCTTTGCGAAAATAAGTCAAATTATATCTCTTACATAGATTTCGGCTAACAAGAGACACCTGCCTTCTATTCAGGGGAAGAGTCACACTATTTGGAGACTAGGAAAGAAACTAACGCTTGCATTCCTTAAGCAACAATACAAGATGTTAACCCCACTACATAGTTTGTAGTAAAGTTGCCAAAAAGAAATGACCCTGATGAATTTAGGCAGAACAGCATTTTAATCATATAGAGAAGAGCCAGAAAAAAAATTCATTTGGTTGTGATTATCAGTTTCCATGGTCACAGGGTTTCATCCTGAAATTGACTCAGAGATAATATGTAGGAACTTCTCTTATGCAAAGGACCCATTGCACAACCCTCCAGAACCTATCCCTTCCAGCAACTGGACTGGCCTGGTGACATATGATACATATAACTTAAACAGAAAAAGGAAGCATGCCTCAAACCCAAAATATGAAAACATACTTTTTGTGAAATATATATGGCTCAAGAAAGGTAGACTAACTTTGTATAAAATATACATAATAGTTTATATAATTAATACATAACATGCCACAGATATTGAACTGTGTTGTAATTAAATACTTATAAAATTTCTACTATACAAGATGAATAACTTTTAGATATGTGCTTTTCAGCATTGTTCATATATTAAGGAAATCATATTTCACACTCAAAAGTTCATTAAGAGAATAAATCTCTAGTTAAACATTCTTACCAGAGTAAAACTGTACAGACATAGGTACAGGTAAATATTTGATTAAATATCTCTTTAAATAGAAATGCACATAGAACAGAGGGGTAGGAACAGTGAATATAGAGTCCGCAGTTCAGTTGTTACGTCCATTGACATAATAAGATCTATATTCTGAGAAAATACTATTATAAAAATTTGTTCATACCCTCTACACATAAATTTATATATCTTTAAACTGGTTTATTATATATCTATAGTGATTTCCAAGAGCTTTGAATCTGTACATATGTTATCTAAATTGAATTAGTGAATAAAATTAAAAAAAAGAAACAGCGGGGTTCTTGCCATTCTTTTCATATAAAAATGAAAAAAAATTCTTAAATAATTAATCCACTTAACGACATTTAGTCTTTTACACTTCTATTCAAAATCACTATAGTGAAAAGTTTTCATGATAATAATTTTTCATTTGTGTAGTGATTTTTAATAAAAATAAATATGAATTGAATGTTTAGCTTGAAAAACATTTTACAAAGAAATTTTAACCTCTGTAATTTGTTCATCTTATTCACAAATACTTTTATAAATACCTTATCATCTACAAAATAATGTCTCCCTTACATCGTTTGATAAAGCAATAATTATATATAATTACACAAATGAAACCTGGGTACTTATGACATTCATAAGATTATTAAATTTTATTCTGTAGGTAAAGATTTCAAAAATATAATTAATGTAAAAATGCATTTACAACCGTTATATATCTTTTATATAAAGACACTACTACAACAAGGTATTAATAGGTAAGATGAAAAGTGTAATAAATGGATTTAAAAAAACTATTCAAAGTAAATGATTTTGTTTGCAGCTGACAGTGATAGAATGATCCATGTAATGTTACAATTTCTGCCCCTGCATTTGTCTTTGTTGGTAAAACAAGGACTGGCAGAGATTGAGAGGGTCACACTTATTGCAAATTTAATGTGGCTCACTTTATCTCTGTTCTGAACAGGGTTTCACAAGATAAAATATTAAATGTACAGAGCAAAGGACCAGCTTTATTGTAATCACAGTTTGTAATTTCTTATTTTGTTGTTTAATCTTGAAAAGATCATAAGGTAGAAACAATCTGAGAAAAAGGAACAGTAGTCTCAGGCTTCTTTCAATGGCTTGAAATTTTACAGTTGTGGATTATCAATTATTGTTAAGATAAATTCATATATTTTACCATTATGGATAATACTTTATTATGAAAATATTTCAAAATTGTGTCAGACTTTTGCATCACTGAGAAATACAATTACGCAACATAACAAATTTTGCGGTATTCCTGAAAATAACAACATTTTCTGAGATATGCTTATATGTTTACCAGTTCATATATTTACCCTATGTTAGAGTTCACTACAGTGTTTGACACAACCTATATATATATATATATATATATATATATATAAATATATATAAAACCTAATATATATGCATATTAAACATTTATTATGACTACTACTAGAACTTCTGCTAAAATAAACTTAATTTCAAAAATCAAAAGAACTCTAATGACTTAAGAACATTTGTCTCTTTCCATACTATCCCCTATATAGAAGTGAAGTCATGTTAATGCAAGACACTAGCTCAAAAGGATATATGCATTCCTATGTTCATTGTAACAGTTAGAGAGAGAGAGATGGGGCCCTCCCTGGTGATGCAATGGGTTGTAACGCAGCACAATAATGCTAGCCAGAGCTGCCTCAATATGAGTTCGAACACAGCCAGGGGGTGACCCATATGGTGCAGCAGACCTCTCCTGGCTGGCTAGCTGCTCCCCTCAGTAATGTACTTTGTCCATCTGCTTCCCACGTCAATCTTTTTTAAAAGATTTATTTATGTATGCATACAGAACTGGCGTACAGGCCAGAGGTCCAGGGGTGGTGAGAGGACTCACCAGAGAGAGTGGGGAGCAGAACAGGCTAACTGATGAAGTACACTGCTGAGGGGAGCAGCAGGCAGATCAGGAGAGGTCTGTTGCACAATGTGGGTCACCTCAGGGTCGGGGATCGAATTCATGCTGAAGTGGCTTTAGCTTCGCAGTGCTGTGCTTTAACCCACTGAGCCACCAGGGAGGACCAACATGTCAATTTTTAGTGACAGATATTTGAAACATAATAAGCCAATATTAAAAAAAAAAAGTAAAATATCAATTAGTATAAAAAAAGAACTATTAAGAAATGAAAAGATTGACCCCTCCTTGGTGGCACAGTGGGTGAGGATGCAGCATTGCAAGTGAGCTGCAGCCACTTGAGTGCAAGTTCATGACCCACCCCAGAGGTGATCCACATGTTGCTGCAGAGCTCTCCTGACCTGCCAGCTGCTCCCCTCAGCACTGTAGTTCCTCAATCTGCCTGCTCTGCTCCCACTCTGTATCTGGTGAATCCTCTCGCCGTCCCTGCACCTCTGGCTGATACCCCAGTTCTGTATGAACAAATAAAGAAATCTTAAAAAAAAGAAGAAGAAGAAGAAATGAAAAGACATGGGAAATATGCATTACTGTGTGAATGAAATCAATGGCAGAGTGTTGACTGTGTGAGTACAGCTATTTAACATCTGGAAAAGGGAAGCAAAGAAAACTGTAAATGAAGTATTTGCAAGGGTTTGAGAAGGGAGGGTGGAGAACTGAGGATTTTTAAGACAATGAGAATGCCCTGTATTATATTTTAATCATGGTAGTTTGTGTCTTTATGCATTTGTCCAAGTCGACAGAACGCACAGTACCAGAGTTAATCTGAATGCAACTGTGGACACTGGGTGATGAAGATGTGTCCATGTAAATTCAGCATTGTAACAAATACACATTTCTGGCCGGAGACAGTGATAACCGGAAACTCTACGAATATGCAGAGGCTAAAAGTAAATAGTAAATCTCTGCATTTTCCTGTCACTTGTGATGTGGATTTAAGCATATGCTAAAAAAAGAACTATTTTTGGCCCTCCCTGGTGGCGCAGCGGGTTAAAGCACAGCACTGAGAATCTAAAGCCGCTTCCTCATGAGTTCGATTCCCGCCTGTCCCGGAGGTGACCACATGGCGGGCAGACCTCTCCTGACCCGCCCGCTGCTCCGCTCAGCAGTGTACTTCCTCGATCTGCCTCTTCTGCTCCCCACTCTGTCTCTGGTGAAGCCTCTCACCGCCCCTGAGCCTCTGGCCTGTACCCCAGTTCTGTATGCACAAATAAATAAATCTTAAAAAAAAAAAAAGAAAAAAAAAAGAACTATTTTTTTTGTAAAAAAAGGTCAGAAATAACGGTTAATGACAAAAATAACACCAATTACACATAATCTTTTATTGGAAAAAAGAGAAACAAACACTTCCTTACTCATTTTTGTGAAACAATCTTAATCTAACATTAAAATCAGACCAAAAAAAAAAGAGAGATAAATCCAGACAAATATCTCTCATGAATATAAGTGTAAAAATCATCAACAAAATTTTAGCAAATCAACTGAAATATTCTGTTTCTTTTTTAAAAATATATTTATTTATTTATTTATTTATTTATACAGAAATGGGGTACAGGCCAGAGGTACAGGAGCGGTGAGAGATTCACCAGAGACAGAGAGGGGAGCAGAGCAGGCCCACTGATGAAGTACACTGCTGAGGGAGCAGCGGGAGGGTCAAGAGAGGTCTGCAGGGCCATATGGGTCAACACGGGGGCTGGGGATCTAACTCACACTGAAGTGTCTGCCACTTGCTTACAGTGCTGGGCTTTAACCCACTGTGCCACCAGAGAGGCACCACTTAATTACTTTCAATTCACATTTTTATTAAGCTCTTTAAAAAATTTTTTATGCAAGAACTGGAATATAAGCCTGAGGTGGAGAGTGTGAGAATTTAACAGAGACAAAATGGGAAGCAGAACGGGTAGATATACTGAAATACACTGTTGAGGGGAGCAGCAGGCAAGACAGCAGAGGTCTGCTATGCCATGTGGGTAGGCTTCTTGGGCAGGGATGTAAATCAGGCCATGGTGATGGATGACAGTATTGAGACTTAACCATTATACCTCCATGGAGGCGCCCCTCAATTCATACTTTTAATTTTATTCAAACAATGTTATCTGTACTTTTTTTAAACTTCTTTCATTTTATATTTACACTTATGTTCATTGAATGCCATCTGCAAGAGAATATACACATCATGCTGCCTGTAATGTATCTAATACTTATAGAAATGCCTGGCATGTAGAAGAGTAATTCTTTTAGCTTTAATTTGTTGTAGAATTCTATTCATCTCAGGTTTTGTACCAAATAACTCAATGGCTATGAACATAAAAAACAATCAATTTATAACCCAGAAAAATTAAGTGATTAAAATATGGTCAACCTTGGACTTCCCTGGTGGTGCAAGGGATTAAGCCTCAGCACCATGAAGCAATCTGCAGCCACTGTAGCATCAGTTCAATCACGAGGCAAGAAGGTGGGTGGCCCACATGGTGCAGCAGACCTCTCCTGTCTCACCGACTGTCCCCCTCAGCAAAGTATCACAGTCAATTCTGTTCCCCACTCTGTGTCTTGTGAAATCCTCTCATCCCCTTTCCAGGAACCTCTGGCCTATTCCCCAGCTCTTGTATGCATAAATAAATAAATCTTTAAAAAATAAAATATGCTCAACCAATAACTACTTTCTTTGCAAATGTCAAACACTACATTTCTACCTAGTAAAATTTGAGGTCATTATGAATTTTTCCCTATTTAATGCATGCTATCTGATTAACGCTATTGATTTTCTTTTCTTATCATCTAAATATCTGTACACCCTATACCCGACACTTCAGTACTTAGTCACACCTGATTTGTCACATATTATTTCTGCATGCAAAATAAAGGTCTCTATAATTGATGACACCATTCTACTTAGAAATATAGTTTCTTTATTAAGTAGTTTGTTGATTACACTATAAATGGTTTAATTAGGAAATAGATACAAGTGGTGGCTTCTTAGAGAATATATATCAAATTCATTATTTGCTCAGAATGAATACCTCTAGTTTTTCCTCCCTAAGGCGTTAAATTTTAATAAA
Source organism: Condylura cristata (assembly GCF_000260355.1). Lineage (NCBI taxonomy): Eukaryota > Metazoa > Chordata > Mammalia > Eulipotyphla > Talpidae > Condylura > Condylura cristata. Next base: position 57,220,262 of record NW_004567104.1, on the reverse strand, counting down.
TGAAATTTACCAAAAGGAACAAAGTATCTTGGATTATTTTGCTCAGATTCTTTAGCATGGGTTTCTAGAAATACAAGGTCTTTACCACCCCTTTTGCTTAACAGCGTAGATGAATCTGTCTGTCATTGCTTTTAATTTACACAGGCAACATTGAAGGTTCTTAACAATACCTCTGACCCTTGAGAAACAGGATATATAGCAGATCATTAATTAGTTGTTTGAAGTGAAGAGATCTGGCACACGGAATACCAAACCTCTCTGCTCCGTTGCACAGTATACATACACCACATTGTCCATTTATATTTCTGATGACTACCAAAGAGCCAATACCCTTGAGAAACATCCGAAGTTAGCAAGTTTGATTGATGTACACTAGGCAGTCAATGACTTGTTCTATCTGGAGTATTTCCCTTCTTACATAAAAGAAAGATGGTCAAAATATGTATCAGACCTTGAATCAAATTAAAGCCCAAAAGATTTCATTGCAATGCTGCTTTTTGTTTCATACATAAATTTACATAATATCAAGTTACTTAAGATTTCATATCTGTTTCAATTTTCCTTCCATTTTCTTCATTCTCAAATAGAAAGCAGTTTCATAGAAGCTGGCATTAATTGTTTCAGGAGAGATACACAATCAACTAGGCTATTTTCTAATTTAAGTTCAGCAGTCACTTTTGTTCTTTGTGAATATTTTACCTAGTTATAAATTTATAAATTATTCACATTTAAACTCACTAAAAGAAATATGAACAGAAAGAGTGATATTGAGAGGCAGCAAAAAAAAAAAAATGGCAAGTCTGACTTTTCCTTTAATATTTGTAATGATCATTTGACCTTTAGATAAGGGAATTTGCCTTGCATAGAATCGATTCACAAGAATTTATAATTGTGATACTGATTTCATTGTAGAGAACTATTTTTAAGCCACTGTTTAGTATATTTGTATAGCATTATTAGCATAAAATGATTCATAATATCAGCGCTTTGCTTTATTAAGAATAATTCAATTAACTAGGATATTTCGGATACATTAATTCTTAAATACATTTAGAGAAGACCACATTAACTCTATGACCTACATCATAAAAATTTAAAGATGTGGCTGTTTTAGAAAAATTGATTGTCATTCTTAAAATCTAATGTTTAGGATTGTTAATTAAAAATCCTTACATAAATAATTATAGCTTTTGTCCTCAACTTTTTATGCCAATCTAATTCATGAATCCAACATATGACTGGTTGAAATTTGAACAGATCCCTTTTGGGGGTGGTATTATATAAGGAATTCCATATTTTCATATGTGACCCATTTGCTATTAAATTACATCTCAACTGTTTGATCAATTTTTATTCTGTAGTAAGTATTGACTGCAAAAAATTCTCACATATCACATCAATTAACTGGTGAATTTTTTCTTTTAATTAATTCCTTAAATTCATTAATAACACTGTAGTTTTCCTGTTTGTTTCACAGTACTGTTTATTTCTTAAAATGCATTCAGAAGATAGTTTTTTTTTTCCTTGAACCATATTTTGATGTTTAGAGACATCTTAAATTCCTTTTGACGAGTTGGATACATGTCTTTTCTGTTGAAACATAACCTAAGGGAACAAATGTACTTTTTTTTTTAATATTCAAAAAGGTTAGGCTTATGCGCGGCTACCTCATTATCTGTTTCATTCCATGCTGTCCTTCTGTTGAACTGAATAAACGAGTTCAGAAAGATGAATCTCAAAAAGCAGAATAACTTATCTCTTCAAGCAAATAGAATGTAGTTCACATTCTGCCACAAACTCTAGAAGAAAGTACAGCATCCTAATTTCAGACCATTAAAAAGCATTTCTCATGCATATCAAGAATTAAAACAATTTTAATGTAGTTTAAACTTTTAGCTGGTTAGTGCTCAGGAGGATGATACATGTTTTCTAGCTAGTATGAAATAGTAAAAGTAAAATAAAAGCAGAAATTGAAAAGCCAGGATCACTCTATTGAGATCTATAGGGCCCAATGCAGAAAGTTGAGACTGAGTAACTCCCACTTCTTTTTTCACTAGTTAGCCACCTGACCACAGGTCTTGATGAATGTTAAAGCAGTCAATCGGTCAATCGTTTGTTTGTTTTTTTTTTTTGTTTTTTTTTTTTTTTAATTATGGGAGCCCTGGGCTTAACATAATGCCTTGCTTTCCCCATGCTGATAAAAACTTTGAAAGCAGGAGGAATGAAGATTGCATGGGAAACTTCAACAAGGGGAAATGTTAGGAATGTACAAGCTGACACCTCAGTCTGTCTACTTTATGACGTTACTATGGACATAACGTGGTGAAATAAATGTGCAAAACTACCACAAGTCACCTTTCTATTTAATGTTAACACTTACTCATTTTTTTCTCAATACTAGACATGATTTAAAACACATACAGTCCATTTAATTCTCATATCACCCAGCCAGCTTGGAATGGTAGCCTCCACTTTACAGGAAGGAAATTGAGTCAGAGGTAGGAAAAGAGCACTTCCTCAAGTTGCAAAGCTGTAAGTGGACAGAATTAAGATTGAATCCAATCTAGTTAAAAGTATTATTCTAAGATCTCCTCTAAAAACAGCTGCTATTAACTTTATTCTGAAATAATTATCTAACATAGTTAAAAGGGAATAAAGTCATTAAAGACGGGATTCATCAAATTTATACTTATTCTACCTTCAAACATTTTATAATTCAAGAAAGAGAAGAAAGAGCCAGTGCTGGGATGGGAGTCTCTGCAGGTTCAAAGAATGATGACTATCAGAACATCCTAAATGCTGAGCTAACATTATACATTTCTTACTACGTCTAACAGTAATTTATATATATATATGGATGGATGGATGGACGAATGGATGGATGGATGGATAAATCCTTTTGTAAACATCAATTTATTGATGCATACAAGAACTGAATTTTAGGCCAGGGGTGCAGGGAGTGAGAGGATTCACTAGAGACAGAATAGGGAGCAGAACACACAAGTTAACTGAAATACACTGCTGAGGGTGCAACAAGAGAGGTCTGCTGCACCATGTGGGGCACCTCCCTGGCTGGGGATCGAACTTGTGCTGCAGTGGCTGCCGATAGCCTCATAGTGCTGAGACTTTACCCCTCGTGCCATCAGGGAGGCCCTCTATATCATTCTTTTCAATAGTGTTAATTAAACGTATTTTTTTAGTAGTAGGTAATTGTTTTGAAGAGATCATTTTCAATGTACTAAGTTTCAGAATATACAAAAGAAACAAAATAAATCACTAACATTTATAGTTTAACTCTCTAATCTAGTTTTGGTAAATTAAATAGGATTGTGTAGACTTGTCAATGCATAAGATAGAAATCTCCTACATCTCTAGTGCTCACCTTCCCTATATGGCAGGGTGTGAATATGATCTCTGTGTGGAGAAGAAAGCAATAACTAGAATATCACACTTCAATAATACACCACAAAAAATATTACATAGTTCTGACTTACTTTGTATATGCACATATTTCCCATGTAGTGGACAGCAGATCATTAGAAGTCTAACCAAAGTATAATGTCATAAATTACTCTCTGTACAAAATTTACAAAATTGATTACATATTTAATTAAACTCCTTCTTTGTGTCCCCACTCAAACTTACTCCCTACTATCTACTCCAAAGGAACAATGTTACTGAAATTGGGACTTATATTCCCATTATTAAAATTAGATTTGAATATACCCATAAAAAACATAAGTTTTTGTATTAATTATTGCCTTCTTCATTTCTATCCAATATTAAATCTCAAATTTTCTTGAATTTCACAAATTCCTCTTATTAAATCATTAATTATATTAATAAAACTTGGCAATCACCTTCTTCTAACACCCCAGTTCTTACTACCCATTTATCAGATCTGCTCTTTTCTGTAATGACTATCACCATAACTTTGCCTCCCACTGACTTCACCTGACATTTTGCATTGGTCACTAATAGTTCATTAAAATGATCTATTACCTTTACTGCATTCATTGGGTACATTTGCATATCATTTTACTTCGCTTTTCAACATCATTCAAAATAATTATGGCTACTCTTTTCTTGATACATTATTTTCTGATCAGTTGTACCTCATAGTTAGTAGAAATAACTTGACTTCTGAGCAATATTTATAAGTATTTGGTTCTTGCCATTTTTTTCCTTCATTAATAACTAGTTTCCCTAGATTAGGCACCATTTCTTGAAAGATTTTTATCTAATCCATAACATAAAATAACGGGTAGGTTTCTAACAAAATTCCCAAAACACAATACTGTATTTATTTTTCTTTTCTTTTTTTTTTTTTAGAATATTTCATTTATCCTACTGGCACCTCATAAAGGAGATCTTAAAAATAAATACTAATTTATACAAACTATCAATGTGTGCTATCAAGTTTTGAATGTATGTGGTAGACTCAATTGGATCTTTTCCAAAGCAGTTTGGCCTGTATCCCACATACCAGTGAAATAAACTTATTACTTCAACCTCAACATATTAAACCAGAAATCATGTTAAGAATTTATCAGAAACTGCAGGGAGTATTTCTGAGCAAGGTCAGCCTCCTCTGAGAAGACTTGGTGAAAAATTCTAAAAGCTCACGCAAGGGTTCATGGTAGCAGTTAACAATCCAAATTCTGTTTTGGTGAGTATGGATACTTGGTTACAAAAGTAGAGTCACCCATACTCAGGCAAAGTTGTGGTTTTATTTTAAAATGACAAAAATTATATTTACATAAAAATGTGTGGTTTTATTAAAATGCCAAACAATCATATGTGCATAAAAATGCAACAATACAGAAAGTATAACCTATAACACCTTGGTGATATTTGAAAAATTACACATATTCTGTAACCCTCAATTTCCCTATTGGTACATTATGAAATTTTCAGTACTTGTTATTTCTTCAGAATATTGAAAAAAATATTATTAAATTTAAACATAAATTTACTCAATAATTTAGTCATAATAAACACAGTGAATTATGAATAATTATTACTCATTATTACTTGGAAGAGCACTGATCCACCTTCCCTGGATAGATAATGAAAAAATAGATATTCATTTCCTATATCGTTCCTTATTTGTAAAATAATAAAAAAGTATATCAGATTGGTCTCTTCTATGCTATTTTAATAAGTTATGCTAAGGAAAACAGTATGGAGATTCCTCAAAATATTAAAATAGATCTGCCATATAATCTAATAATTCAACTTCTAAGTGTCTACCTGAAAAATGAGAAACACTAATTTGAAGGGATATGTGCACTCAAACACAAAGCTGTTAAGTTCATGGTTTCTAAGGTTTGATTTTTTTTTCCTATTACCTTTGAATTTTTCATTATTTCATTTAGGTGGCAGCACAAACATTTTATCTAAAACAGTACCTCTCTATGTTCCTACCATTTCTCATGGCATTAAGCAGTTTTATTCTTCATTGTGGTATTCATTACCATGAATATATTATACACTGATCAATTTATGATGTCTTTGCTAGCATGGATATAATCCTTAGCTGTACCTAGGACAATTTCAGGTACAAAATAAGTGGAAAGTAAATACTGAATGAACTTAATGAATGGAATAGTGAGATGATAGTGCACCTTACAAAATACATATCTTGAAATTAACAATTGGAAAAAACTAAAGATATCTGGCAGACAGGACACAAAGATACTTGAAGGATTTTACTTATTTAATATTTTAATGAAGGTAGGCAATTTTAAAAGTATGCTGGTAGCAAATACATCTGGGAATTTGCAAATAGAAGATCTAGTTATTTAACCATGAAGATGATAATTACATACTAATTCTTTATCCAGTACTACATTAATTTTTATGTACAGTGTGTAATTTCATAGTCTTGATTCACTTTCTTCCTAAATTAAAATAAGACTCAAGAAACTAGATTAAAGATTGATGTTATGTGGCTGCTGTTTTACTCTTCAGTTTAAATCCTTCCTACAAAAAGGAGTCACTCAATGTGAAAGGGAAATGTTTGTCACCACTAAAGACAAGAGAAGTGATACACTGTCAAACATGCAAGACTTGAAAGACTTCCTTAGAAAATATTTTGATTGAAAGCATTGTATTAATTATAATGATCAACAGTCATTAGTTCTGCAGCTGAAAAACAAACCCAAAAGAGAAAAAGATAGAAAGAAAAACAGATTTATTTTTATAAGTGTTTCTGTCACACACACACACACACATGTGCACACACACTCAGACTTACCAACATATCTTAAATTTGGGTCATTTATACTGAAAATCTTTAGAATTAATGAAGACTGGAACTTGTAAAAACCAAGAAAATTAAAACATTACCTAGTAGGTAAAAAGGGCTACAGGAATAAAGGAACACATGTTGAGAAGAGGCTAAGGATAGTCAGGACAACTACCCTGAAGGCTGAGGGATCCTTACTGACTGAATTATTTCTGTTGAGGCTGACAAATGATGTTGTACCTACTTAAATGTGAAATATTGTGACCTATCTTCTGCTTACTCGTTACCTTTTCTTTACATTAAAAAAATAATAATAAGATGTTCAAAATAATGATGTCAACCCTTTCTTATATGGCTTTTCTGGATATCAGAAATAATCATTTGAAATTTTAAGTTTGCTGTAACAATAATGACGATAGCAAGACTACAGTCATATTATAAAAGTGAGCTATTGGGAGGAGACAAACAAGATGATATGAAATGTGGAAGATAGATGTAATATTTAATGAGGAAATAAAATGAAGGTGAAAGGAGTTGGAATGTTCAAATTCTGTCAAATATTTAAATATTGATACATTTTCTACTAGTTGAAGATAGTTTTAACACCTTAAGATAAAGGATCCACAGAATTTCAGTCAAGGATAATGAAAATAAACAAATGGTTAATACAGACATGCTGTATGATATGAGAGTACCTGAAAGTGAAGAAGTTAGACAATTATTTAAAAGTGAAAATTCAGATTGTCACTTTGTTTTGTAACATAAAATCTCAAAGGAACTAAAATATCATGTTCATATTTGTGATGGGGAATGATTGTGACTACACTCTTTTAAAGTTAGCCTTTTAAATACTTAAGAAAAAACAAAAACAAACAACAACAACAACAACAAAACACAACTCTATGTAAAGCCAGAGAAAAAGCATTTGAATTTAGAATTTCAAATATTTTGACTTTAATACTCTCCTTATAAATATTTGATTGAGAGAAGTGTACAAGATAAACAAAGAATCAAGGGAATGCACCTCAAAAGTAGATGTGAAATAAATGCAAAATGGAAACAAGTAACAAAAAAGTTAACAAATAAAGAAATTAAATTTCTTGTAGTTTTTTGTGGGGAGATAATAGTGAATCTCTTTCATTTGCTTACTGTAGACATGGATAGCTATAGACATTTAGATACACATGCACAGATATATTCGTTGATAGATAACTTACAGTAATAAAAAAGTGTATTTCAAGTCACAAAGTGAAATTTAAAACAAAGAATGTATTAATAGCAAAAAAGTATAATTATAAAGCATTCAAAATCCCCAAAATAGCACAGATCCAGTTTATACCAAAAGGTGACCTTTTAAATTTATGTTTGGGGCTAGTATTGCTTTGCTGAAAAACACCAACAAACACTTCTCTAGGAAAATTAGATCTCTAAGTAGTTATCAATATAAGTATAATCATAAAGTGGCTATAAATATCCAGGATTACAATAAAAAAAAATCAGGTGCAAGTAAATCTCACTCTAAAATATGTACTAGATACCTGATAATATTATTTACTGGATCAATAGTTTAAGGGAATTAATGTAGATGATAATAATTGATGCTAAAATATCATGTGATAAAATGATATCTTACAGTAAGAAAAAAAAAGAACAAGTTGGTGAATTAATGTATCTAGCCATATTGACTCTATCTGAAATCACGAGCTCAGGTGAACTACTACACCTGACATTTCAAACTCATTTATGGACCATAAAATATGTAATCCAGTGACATTAAAAATAAGATACATGTATAAACAGTTTTTATGAAATGTACAAGGTTTTTTATTTTGTTTAATTTTGTGTGACAACATTCTGGCTAACAGTTAACTGAATACATAAGTAGTGGGGGGCATGGTCAGAGCATATTTCAACCTCTAAAATACCACTTTAGATTAGTCCATTTGAGTAGTAAGAGGCATCATTCCACCTGTAAGGCTCACACACTTCAATGATCTCTCATGTGCATGTGGTCCCCTTACTCTGTGTTATAATGGAACCAATGACTTCAAGCTGGTATTTTCTCTTATATCACCCATTAAAATGCATCTTTGCAATGAGAAGTCCTGATTATATTGAACAAATTGATTAACTAACTAGGGTTTAGTTCCCTTGCATGCAATTTATTTTACATAATTGCAGAATGTTCTTCAAACTATAAATCTTAGTAACTTAGTGATAAAGGGTTTATCCCTAATAATAACGATTATTAATGCAACTATATCTTTACTAAATTGTGGTATTCTCTTAAATAATATACATATGTTTTATCTTTATCACCCTTCTTATAAGCATTATTTTTCAAATTAAGCACTTGAGTAGTTTTTTAAAAGGTTTAAGCTAGTAAATTGGAAATGATGTCTGAGCTTTCTTCTATGTGTCTCATGAAAATAGGCTATTAATCATTAAGAAAACTATCTTGTCTTTACTCCAAAAAGAAATGTGAATTATCTTGCCAAATAGTAAGTTGGAGAGCATTAGATTATTTCATTCTGGAGTATACACATCTCTGCCCTTTATATAAATATGATTATCCAGCCCCTCCTTGGTGGTGCAACAAGTTAAAATGCAGCACTGCGAAGCTAGCCTCTGCTTCATGTCAAGTTTGATCCCTGGCCAGGACCAGTAAGGGAGGTGACCCACAGAAGACCTCTCCTGTCTCCTCCACTGCTCCCTTCAGCCATGTAATTTGCCAATCTGCCTGTTCGGCTCCCCACTCCATCTCTGGTGAATCCTCTCACAGCCCCTGCATTTCTTACCACCACTGCAATTGCGTATGCATAAATAAATCTTAATAAATAAGTGAATATAATTAGCCATGGACTCCAGTTAAACTATTAAATGTTATTCAGTTCTTCTCTTAGGATACAGAAAAGATATATTGCTTGGGGCACCACTCTGGATTAATCATTAGGAACCAACTACCTCTTTTCTCTTCTCTTTCTCCGGAGTTCCAGAGTGAATTTCTATTATGTTTTAAACAATACTGCAGTGGTTCTATTCCTTAATACCATTGCTAGATTGCATCCTTTTCCTGCAATGAACTATAACTTGGTCAGCATTATTGTTTTGAGCTCTGTGATTCTTTAGCAATTCAATCAATACAAATATGTACACATTCCTCCATGGATATGAAAGGGAAGCTGCTCAATCACAGGACATGGCATTTATCTTTGGTAAATATTTCTTTATGTTCTCCAATTTGCTGTAACTTCCCTCAAGCAGTGATGAGAATTCTCATTTCTCCAGACATTGTCAGACTTTAAAATATTTCCAAGCTAATGCATAAAACCATTCCTACTTGTTTACTTTATATTTCCTTTATTACTATTCCATAACATTTATCCCAACCACATTTTCTCACACAATTGCGAATGTACTTATTATCTCTGTTTTTCAAATCCCAAATCAATGTGTTCCATATGGGTATGTGAGCTCGCACACTTCTCATGCTTTGCCAAAATGTTGTAAAGACAGAATATCCATAAAGAAAGTTATTATTTAATTAATCCTTTGATTAATTAACAAAAAGTAATAAACCATGAAATAAGTACATGGTAACTGTAGAAAATATTCACCAGGATGCTTTTTGCAGGAAAGGAGAGACTTTGATCTATTAATTGCTGGTCTCAATCAGTGGCTAGAAGATAGTAGGTATTCAATATATAGTTGTAAAACTGATTTGTATTATAGTTACTCAGAATTCATATCTGATTATCACTAGTTTCTAGTCATGTAACATGTAGTCAAATCACTAAACAAAAGCAGAAATAGAAAGGGAATTATTCATTTCCAATTTAAAATAAGCATCTAGCATTAGATTTATACACATAAACTTTTACTTGTTGTAAAAAGTGATTTGAGTATCAATATAAATCAAGGGGAAATTTTCTTTTATATAAGAAAACATTAGGAGAAGTTGCAAAATCCATGTTAATACACTAAGTCTTTTTTAGGAGACAACTGAGAAGGTTTATAATGAATTATATCTGGAGGCTTCCTCACACTATTAAATAACTGTAATTTTCACAAGTACATAATAGCTCAAAAATAAGTTGACACTTTGCAGGTTGCAATTATTGCCTCAGGTAGTAAGTCTAAATGTTTGCTTTCCTTTTATACATTGTAAAGGGGGAAAGGTCTTTCCATAAGTAAAAAAGATAATGATGTTTACACAAAGATTATAAAGAGTCATATTCTTTGAAAAACTGCCTGAAATCCTAAGTAAAGATCAAAACACTTCTACAAAGCATATCTTAATAATATGTGATCTGAAACTGGAGAGAGCTGAATTATCTAATCTCTGCTGGTATTATATCTTTTTGAAATATTATTCATTATTCTTTTTATTTACTTTTGTGCAGTTTTGTTGGAGCAAGAAATAGTTGACCCTATTCCATCCTGCATGTTAAGAAGAGAAGCATTTCAATCTGTTCATATTTGTTTATGTTGATTTGAATGTATAAAAACTTACTTATTGTTCATCTAGGCCCATTTCTGCAAAAACCCTCCTCCATTTGGTTACTGCTATCACATATCCAAACATAATGACCCATTGTTTAGAAAGTCTTTATGCTTTACTATATTCACCTACATTCAGAGTCAATTTTTTCTAAGACATCAAGTTTTGATAACACTGTGCCCATTTTACCAGGATGTGTTTTCAACAGTAGCATTCGTAAGCCATTACAGACATATGCTACACATAGGTATTTTTCAACATTCTCCAGGGAAACTGAACCAAGAGGTGAGTTTTGTATATGTGTGCATTTGTATGTAGATAGATAATAGGTATAAAGATAGATGAATGACAGATACATAGATGATAGATAGACCTATATAGAGAGATTGAGAGATTTAAGAATTTGACTTACATGGGGCCTCCCTGTGGCACAGGGGTTAAAGTATCAGTGCTATTCAAGCTATCATCAGCCACTGCAGTGCAAGTTCCAACCCCAGGCCACGAAGCTAACCCACAGGTCAAAGCAGACCTCTCACCACGCTGCTCCCCTCACAATGTATTTTAATAGATCTGCTCTTCTGCTTTCCATTCTGTCTCTGTGAATCTTTTTACCCCTAAGCCTCACGCCTTTGGCCTGCACTCCAAAATAATAGTAATTGAATGAATAAATTTTAAAGAAAAATCTAAAAAAAAAAAAAAGAAAGAAACTGATGTGTATGTCATGTGTTATTCTGTAGATAAGTAAGTCCAAACATTGCAAGGTTGGTCTCCTGACTAAACACCCAAAGAAGAGGGGGTTTTGCAGCTCAAGTCTGTAGGTAAACTGCTATACGATTTCCCTTTTCCTAGAGATACATCAATCATTTTTCTCCGAAGGTCTTCAACCTACTTACTAATCACCACTATTTTATGAAGTACAATCTGCTTCATTCAAAGTCTATTGATTTAAATTTTTACAAAAGGATTTATTTTATTTATTTATTCATACATGAGTTGGGGTATAGGTCAGAGGTGAGGAGAGCTGAGGGGAGGGGCATAGAAGACTTACCAGATAAAGATTGGGGAGCAGAACAAGTAGATTATGAGATACAATGCTGAAGGGAGAAGCAGGCAAGACAGGAGAAGTTTGCCACGCCATGTGGGTCACTTCCCTGGCTGGGGATCGACCTGGTGCTGTGGTAGCTGCACATAGCTTCATGGTACTGAGACACACCACTTGTTCCACGTGGGTGGCCCTGACTTAAATGTTAAACTCACCTAAAAATTACTTCTGAGCTATATATCTTGACTAATGTTTGACCAAATATCTAGGAACTGGAACGTAACATGGTTTACACATAAAATTAAGCATCACAGCATTAAAAAACTAATATTTGAAGGAGGCTTGAATGAACTTAGCCTTTTACCAAGGCTTAGGTTTGTTCAATTAAAAGCAAAGCAATAGAGAAAACTAGTTTGAAATAATGAGATGGCTGAAATGTATTCCTTTACTCCCCAACAGTGCTCATGGAGAATCAATGCCTAATTTTATTAAAATTTTGTTATGATCATCATTACTATTAATTTGATTAAGTATCTGCTATATTTCCTGATATAAACACACATTTCAGTGATTTAATCAACAACTTCCTGTGGCTTTATATTTCAAACACTGTTTTAGCCAAACTAAAAAAAAAAAAAAAAAAGTCATTAGTAAAGCAATTCTAATGATATAGTCAGTGAACTCTTCTGTGCTTTCAGTTTTCGACAATCTGCAGGAAAGCAAACAAAAGTTAATCATTGTAATTGTTATAACCTTGCTGTGAAGATAAAATGATAGGTGCTTATAAAACACCTGGATCAGTTCATGGCTGAAAATAAGTTTACAAGAAATGATACTGTAATTTTGATTACCACATTATCTTCTTAGATTGCGAGCAAGCAATAAATGAATTTATAAAAGATCATCTGTGCAGTGCCTTATTTTTGCCAAACCTATACCCTTACTCATTGTTTAAAACACCTTTATACTGTTTAAAGTCTTGAAAGAACCCCTCCAATAGTGTGTCTGTGTGTGTATATAAAATATAAAATCAATTTTAAAAAATCGACAACAAAAGACATCAAAATAAGCCTGCCACATTTTTGAGGGAAATAAATTAAAGTCTGAATATGCACCAATGTTAATGTGTATCTTGCAATTATATACCTCAGGATATAAAAGAGAGAGATGCATAATGATATTACCATGTCTGAGTCTAACCTGTCAGTGTGATAAGCCATCAAAGGGGAAAAAATACTACGTAGGGAGAAGTTGGGTAAAGAGCTCTTTAGGCTGACCTTTTGCTGATAAGTTGATGATGTTCTCATTAGCAGCAACCCTGCTGTTTGCCCTCAATAAAAGATAACATCCTGCTGTTAATGCAATTTCCATTTTTTGTGATTTAATGACACAATTATATTAAAGATATTTTTTTTCAAATGGATTAAGGTCTAAGCGAAGATAAAAATATTTTAATGAATTTTCATTATTTTCCCAAACCAAATAATGTTTCATATTGTATGATTTTATAGATTAAATTTGACAAAGCTTGACAATATGGAAGCGACACTGCTTAATAGTTTTTTTATTATTATTATTATTTTACTAACAAGAACAAGTAGCTGCTCATCTCTTATCAAACACAGTTTAGTAAATTTTCCTTTGTGAAACAGGTATCATTATTTCCCAAAGAAACATCACTTTAATTTATTTTTACTATGAAAAATATCAAATCTATTTTATTGAAATACAAGTCTAGAGTAATTAAATTAAGTGCTGATATTGCAGAAGTTAAGCAATGAGATATTTTCTGAAGGAAAGCATCCTATCATTCTGAAATCTGGCAGATCTATGTTTAAATTTTGGCTGTTTCACTTATTAGATATTTGACCTTGAATAAGTTATATTCCCTCCTGGAACAATATTAGGTATTTCATTCAATTAAATTGTGAATGGAAAATTAGATCATAAATATAAAGCACATGGTTCATGATAACTGTTGCCAAAGCATACTCTCTTTTAACTCAGGGCCTTCAAAGGTATTAAGAACAAGGACACTATAAAAGAGTTTCTTTTATTGTTGAGTATCTGACTTTGACTCAAGGAAAACTTAATCTGTAAATTATGAAATATTTTTTCTCTCTAACAAGCATTGTTTATTTTCATTGTGATTCAAATGTGTCAATCAAATACTACTTTTTAACTGCAGTAGCAGATGTGTTTGTGAGAAAAAGATATTAAATAAAAGCAAAAGCAAAGCTATGTAAATATCAAGCACATATAAAAGAATACCGGGGCCCTCTAAATGGTTTTAAAAGAAAGAGGAAACCATTATCAACCTGCCTACTCACCACCCACGAGCGATATTCCATAGACGTGAGAACATGAAGAGGTGACAAAGCAATGACAGATCGTTGAGTAAAGGCTTTATTCAGAGGAAGGACATGAATCTCCACCATATAAGGGACTCAACAGCTGGATCTGTGTTGCTTACATTTTGGACAAATGAAGGACTAGGAACAGACATTTTGATGACCCAATATTAGAACACATCCGATTTTGCCAAAAATATTGGGATCAAAATTTTGCAGAGATTCAGAAGTCCTTTTTAATGAGAGGCAAAAGGTAGGTTAAACTTGGAAGGGAAGTCGAGGCAATAACTTTCCATTGGTAGTTAGAACTAATGATGCATATAGAGTGAAGAATTGTTTGAAGCATTAAGATAACCACCACATTGTCACAGACTGACTTTTCTTGGTTGTATATTTGTTTCCCAATATCTAGTTAAACTATAAGATTCTATAAGCGTTTTTTTTTTTTTTTTCAACCATCCATTTTCTTTCAACCTCCCATCTACAATTATGCATTCATGACCTGGAAAACTTTATATTATATTTCTCCTACCCTATCAGTGTAATTCCCAGCTGCAGAGGAGTAGAAATAAAATGCTATATTTCATATACAATTTCACTGACTTCTCTTTATATTGTGTCCTGTGTTACTGTAATGCTTCAGATAATTTTATGTTTATTTAGGACACTCAGTTTACAGATCATGAAAAATAAATCACCTATTTTTCAGGATCTGTTGTTTGATATCATGAATCCCTTTTGAAATGTGGATAGTGTATAATTTTAATTTACATAGAAATTGGCTCCACATTTATGCTTAAGCAAGTAATTAATACTTATCCTATATCCGTTCTGTGTTAGGTTCTGAAAAAATATGCCCCAGTGTACGCACACAATGCATCATCAATTACATTGTTCTGAGTTTCTGAATGTTGGTCTGGTTGTTTTTTGAAGGACTAACTCCATTGCTGTGATAGGTGAGTGCTGTTTAGAAACACTGAATTGACATATAACAGAATACATGGAGAAAACTAGCAAGAGCAGAAGATAAATAAAAGTGTCTAATGAGCCAATACATCAATTTTGGCAATAAATGGGAACAGAAACTTGACAATAAGGATTCTTTTGTAAACACAATCTTGTAAGTAATAAGAAGTTTTAATTTAAAATGTAGATTATGATAGTATCCAACATTTTTAAAGACAATTAAAACATTTAAAGTAATATTTCTGTATTAACACAGGGAATCAAACTCACACTTAAGCCTCCAGTTAGCTGTTACAGTCTTTAAATGTTTTTCCAATACGACACCCAGAAGGGATAAGGAAAACTTATTTTAATAAAAAAGGGTGCACTTTGTTACACGATCAATAGGTAATTTTGTCCATTGACTCTCTTCTCTTTGCCCCAAGGTACATAAAGAGAAATAGTTTTTTTGTGAAGGCAGTAGTTTCAAATTTGTATGTATCCTTGAAAATACTTTAATGCAGACCTATGAATTTGTCATAGTATGGCTAATGTTTTTAGATATACACATCACTGAATTTGCCATGCCATAAGTACAAAATAAATTATAGCAACTTAAGATTTTTTTTTT
>NW_004567104.1:57189009-57202242 GCF_000260355.1 Condylura cristata | reverse complement strand
CAGGATGGCCATTTTGATGATGTTAATTCTCCCGATCCATGAGCAGGGGATGTCTTTCCATTTCATGGTGTCTTCTTGTATTTCTTTTAATAGTGTTTTGTAATTTTCTTTGTAGAGGGCTGTTACCTCTTTTGTTTGGTTGACTCCCAGGTATCTGATTCTTTTTGTTTTAATTGAAAAGGGAATGTTTTGTTTTGTTTTGTTTATCTCTGCTTCTTCTGATTGGTTGTTTGTGTATAGGAAAGCCTCTGACTTTTGTGTGTTGATTTTATATCTTGCTACCTTGCTAAACTGGTGGATGGTTTTGATTAGTTCCTCAGGCCACAGATTTTTTTTATCCTTACAAGTTAGCACATGATATAATTACCCCTATGGCATCAATTATACTTTCTTATGATGCACATCATTCATATAATTTTTGATGTCTTGAAAACATGGTGGTGTTCCAGTCTTGGACTAGAAAGTAGGGATATATTATAATAAAACAAAAATATGCTGAGCAGGATGGTGGTCTGATGCTGAAGCAATAGAGAAAAGCAAATAAGGTAAAAACTGACATAGAAGACGAGATAGTCTGGGTCCACTTCTCAATTTACCCAACCCTTCCTTGAAAAAAGTGTATGGAGATAACACAAACATAATTTTATCACAAAATTATAATTCACTGGAGAAAACTCTTTTAAAGGGATATGAAAATTAATTAAAATAAATTATTATTATAGCTAGCAGTGCTGCTTGAGAAATTTGAATGCTCTCAGAAAAATTAGAAATTTATTCTTACATATTTAGATGAAAATAGCATACTGGATAAGAAGCATAGACTTAGTTCCTTTAAAATCTTTCTACAACTTAGACTACTAGAGCCCCATAAATAACTAATGTGTGCTGATTGAATTATATGAGAATAAAGTCCATCTCAGAAAGTAGTTTATATTGAAAGTTCTTTGTCTCAATAGAATTATTTTGCATTTATGCAAGCATTTCTTCATGCTATTATTCTTTTAGGTATTATTAATAAAATAGAATTGGGTAGTTTTTTAGTAGATACAGAAATTGCAGAGTAGTCAGAATAAAGTTTTTTTTTTTTAAAGATTTATTTATTTGTACATACAGAACTGGGGTACAGGCCAGAGGCTCAGGGGCGGTGAGAGGCTTCACCAGAGACAGAGTGGGGAGCAGAACAGGCAGATCGACGAAGTACACTGCTGAGGGGAGCAGCGAGCGGGTCAGGAGAGGTCTGCCACACCATGTGGTCTCCTCCGGGGCAGGCGGGAATCGAACTCATGCGGAAGTGGCTTTAGCTTCTCAGTGCAGTGCTTTAACCCGCTGCGCCACCAGGGAGGGCCAGAATAAAGTATTTTTAAATGTTTTATCCAATATTTAATAAAATAATTTAATGTACTTATGGAAAATATACTTCCCATACCAATTTAAGTAATATTTTAAATTTATTGTTTCTAGCATAGCCATCTTGATATGATAATTGTATATGTGCTAACCTACAAAATCTAATCTTAAATACTAACCAAAATTTATTAACACCAATTTTTTTTGTGTGTATGTATTAATCATTGAAAGTCATTCAACATCAAATTTATAGAACTGCAGAAAATATATGTACTGAGTATCAACCTATAAATTAAGGTAAAATACCAGCAAATTTAGTTTAAATTAATAGGAACAGTAATCTGAAAGATGTGTATTATAGAACGTTGATCTTTAAAATACAAGGAAATACCATAACAACCATAACTGATGACTCAACTTAGGTCATTCTGCATTAATTTTTTCAAGACTTATTTATTTATTATTTTTAATGCAGAGAAATAGCAATCGAACATTTACTTTGGGCATCATTTATTATTAACTACGGAAATCTCTTATTTGCTTCTCATTTTGTTTTGTTTCCTTCACCCTCATTTAGAAATAAAATAATAACTAGAAACAAAACAAGAATAACTGCTGAAGCTTGATTTGATGCCATGAGGATTTGTTTCCATTGCTTGTTTCCCTGGTTCTCACTTTTAACTGGTCAATGATTTTGCTTGTTGCAGCCATGGATTCACGTCTCCACATAATTACTTTCTGCAAAAATCTCCACTGGGTTTGACTGCACATTAAGCTTGACTTTCTTACAAAGAAAATCACTCTGTCTACAGAAAGCAATATATTTGCTTTTTTTAAGAGTAGTTGTCTTCTCTCACACCTTTGAAGGCAGGGTGAGGAACATTTGTTTACTTTTCTCAGAGAGGCAACCTGTTCTTTATGCATGGGTCACTGGGTGGTGGTAATAGTTCTTGGTCTTTATGATTTGCCTCTTTCACCATTCACCTTTGCCCTATGAACAAGCTGTAGCAGTGTAATTATACAATTTAAATTGGTGAATTATGGCTCATGAATGCTAAATGAAACACAAAGTCCTCACTTAAAAAAATGCAATTTGCATTTTTGTTATAAGTTTTATGATTTATAATTTCCAGAATTCTTATTAAGATGGACTGCATGTAATGCAGAAACATAGAAAACTTTGAGCTATGGTAAAGAGAAATGCAAAATAAAAAAAGAGAACTATGATTGCATAGTAAGGTGTAAAGAAGCTTACTAGCTTTATTTTTTTTTATTCTTTACAACATTCAAGAATATTAGCTTTACAAATAGTGTTAAACTTATTTTAATTATAATGAAGAAAATAAATTTATAATAGAAAACACCAATCTTTGACTAAATTTAAATTTACATGGCAGTTGCAAGAAAATGTATAAAAACACACTATTAAATTCTTCTACTGTGCCCAATTTGATTAGAAAGAGAGAAAAAGAGGAAAACAAAATTTTTAGACACCTTGCTTAACTTCTGCTGTGGCTGAAGTAATCTGGAAGAGGGATTTACTGTTACAAAGGGATCTCTCACAATAGAGCTGCAAATCATCTGGATGGAGCTCTGTATGTCTCCTTTGTGGCTAACAAAGTTGAATACAATGGAGAGGTCAAGGAGAAATGAGCATTTCCAGACAAAGAGAGTTAAGAACAACACTGGCAAATACTTTGACTACTAGGCTTTAAGAGATAAAGAAGTAAGAAGTCATTAACTGCCAGGATACAATCCCCTCCTGGGACTACTATTAGAAAGAAAAACAAATAAATGACTTTATGTGTAAGGCTATTTGAACTAAGTAATATAAGGCTTTTAAAATAATCCATCCTCCTATATATCATGCAGAAAAGTCCATTATTCCTCATGAGGGATTTGAACAGGATTCTGCATATTTCTTTGTCATCACTCAATGTATTTAAACACAAATTAATCATAGTATGGGGGTTTTGATAAATAATAATAGGAAAGGCAGTACACTTAATGTTTTATGTCTTCTAAAAAAGGTTAATTTTCTCTAGTTAGGAATTTCATACAATATTAACTACATCACTGGGAGCACAATTTAAATTACAGTTTTCTTTATTTAGCTACTTATGTTTTGTTAATTAGTGCTAAATTAAATACATGTTGTTTGTTTCCCAAGTTTTGCCTCTCTATTTGATTTCTGAATCAGTACTTCTAAATTCATGTAAAACTAGAAAAAGTATCTTAACAAAAATAAGAGGTATTTTTCACTTAAACCTTTATATCATAACCACAGATTCCACTTTTAATATTTTGTTATGTGTTCATATAGTCAGTCAGTGATATTAGCCCCATGGGATCTACCTAAAATATCTAACCTAGAGAACTATAAGATAATAAATTGAAGTTGCTTTGAAGCCACTACACTTGTGGAAATTTATAGCAGCAATAGAAAACTAACATTCAGGTACAGGTTTTCTTCCTACTAGTGATCTCCCAGTTGAACTAATCCAGAGAGTTGGTGATTCTCCTTTATTTTGTATTTGCTTGCCTTCTCTGTCTGACTTACTAGGACAGAAAAGGAATATGTTATATGGAAAGGGCCTGGACTATAACCTAAAGATTAGAGAATGATTCTGACAAGTAAATGTGAATTTTATCTTCAATGAATAGGCTTTAACAATGAGTTTTCTTAATATCTTTTACGTTTCAAAACTGCACTTGTATCTCACTTATTATATCAGTGAGGAAAGTCTTAATCAAACACAATAAGCAAATAATGCTGAAATGTGCTGATAGAAATAAATATTTCTTAAAAATTCAAGTCTTGAAATTTTAAAAGCAATGATAAGAAATAATCGTGATATGTTCTAGATTACCAAACCTCACACAAGATAGTCAGAAAATGATCATTTCTTTAGATTTCTGAATATCCTCTGAATTTAATACCTTAAATGTTCTAGGTCAAGAATGGAACAATTTCTGCTGTTAATATATAGTCATATTATATATGTACACGCATAAGTACACATATTAAAAGAGCATATGCTATATGTATCTCATATATGCACATGCATACATACACAAACATTAAGAAAGAGGCACGTACACAGACGATTCTATTACTGATGCATTCAATGGTGGAGGCTTGGCGTGTCAAAATCTGATGGGGAGACTGGCATGTGGGAGACTAAAGAATAGTTGTAACTGAGTACAGTGGCCATCTAATCAAGTGAGGAGTAAATTTTGGAGATAAACTTCACAGCCAGCCCTCTTTGGTGGTGCAACAGGTTAGGACGTTTAGGACGCAGCACTGCAAGCAAGACGCGGCAGCTTCAGTGCCAGTTCGATCCCTGGCTTGGAAGGTGATCCGCATGGCACAGCAGATCTCTCCTGTCTCACCCGCTGCTCTCCTCAGCAGTATACTTTGTTGATCTGCCTGTCCTGCTACCTGCTCTGTCTCTACTGAGTCCTCTCACAACCCCTGCACCTCTGGCCTGTACCCCAGTTCTGTCTGCATAAATAAATCTTGAAAAACAAAATTCAAAGCCAGTTTTTTCGCGGAATCCTTCTCCTTAGAGGAAGTTGACTTTTTTTTTTTTTTTTTTTTTTCTGTTTAGGCCTCCAGTTGATTGAATGAGATCCTTAAACACTATGGAGGCCAACCTGATTTATTCAAAGTTCACCAATTAAATGTGCATTCCTTTCATAACATTCTGACAGAAACAGAAAATGTTTCACACAATATCTAGACACTGTGGTCCAGGGAAGTTGACACATAAAATTAAGCATCACAGTGACCAACGGTAACTTTGACAATTCAAGAACAAAGGGGCTAACAGTGGTGGCTTATCAAGCAGCACTGTCAGTCTTTGGAGTGACAGTGCTGTATTATCTATTGATCCTTGATTTAATTTAGAAATACTCTTCGAACATGTTTATTTCAAAATTTGTAAAGATCTTTTAAAGAAAGGAAATCAAATCCTATTTCCAGATTTGCATATCTTGGAAATCACTGCATTGTTCCAAATCATATGATCTAAATGCATTGCTTGCAATAAAAACTGTACTTTTGACCTTTGCTGTTCAGATTATTTTCCACAGTGTTAATTTTTTTCAGTGCATTGTCTTTCATCGGAGCAGTTGAAAGTGCACCAATTAATTAGTTTTCTTTTCATTCCAGTTCACAATGAGTTTTTATTTCTTTTTATAACCTCATGCTAATTTTCCACTTCAGTGAATTTAACACAAAATGAATTGGTCCTTTTCAAATACATAAAAATTAACCCAATATTATTTTTTTCTTTTAAAAGATATGAATATCCTCTTCTATATTTCAAATTCTTTTATATGACAAGTTCAAATTTCAGCCAGTGACAAAAGTAGAAACTCCTGTGTCTTTCCCATATATTTTAGACCACCATCTGCATTAATTCATTGTATTAAACATATTCATTATTAAATGCTAATTGATCACATCTTAACAATGACAAAGGCATCGTCTTGCATGGTCAGTTATCAACACCTTTATAGAGGTTAATATCTTGGTGTGTTGTACATACTATGTAGAATATACTGTAGATTCCCAAATGTAATATTATCCAGATCCAGAGTGCTATTTGTACTTTGACTCAGTCAGGAAGTATCAAACAAAATCATCTTAGATACTAAAGGAAGATATTTGTCTGAATACTAGATCATCTGTGCTTGGCGTTGTTTATAGCTGCTAAGGTCAATAAACTTAAATCAGAATTTGTCTGCACAATGTTTTTTTTTTTTTTTAAACAGAATCATAGAATGTTGAAATATATTTCACACAGGTATTGAATATCTGAGAAGCTATCCATTACCACAGAATATAACCCTGTTGTTGTCAGAACAAGTATCTTCTAGCTTCCAAGATTCCAAGACTCTCTTCCTCGAGGAAGTATAAAAGTTCTTTGATGTCCTTTTTTGTTCTTTGATTTCCTTTTTGAGATCTTCACACTGAGGATCCCTCTCCTCTGAAGGTAGTTCTAACTCACACTGGAATTGACACAACTGGCTAAGCAAAGACCTCTCAAAATGAACAAAGAACTAATCTATACAATAAAATTCAAATAATATTAAACATCACACTTCTTTAAAACTGAGAGTTCCATTATTGACCAAACATTATCAGTAATAAGCTTAGAGATGATGAAACTCATCTTTTTGACATCATTTAAATTTAATGATCAACATACTATGGAAAAAGGAGGGAGTAGGCCAATGAGCTATGGTGAAGGACTGTGGGGGCCTTAGTGGTAGGTGTGGAGAGCATGCACCTAAACAGGTGGGATTCTATATTTCTGAATCATTTTTTGTCACCAAGAAAAGCAAGTTATGCTATAGTACACATGCAGTATAATGCCAGGTGATAATACTGCTACACAAACACAACTAATATATATCAGCTTTGCACATGTATGCACAAGCACATACAAGTTCGTAATGTGTGTACATATATGGGCATGTATGTGGAACATATGGTGAATGTGTGTATGCATGTGCACACACAAATACCCATCCACATTTCATTGGTTATATTCTATATCTCTGTGTGTATGTATATCTAACATTATACAAAATAAATGGACACATTTAGGTTTATGCTTTCTAGAAGAGGAACTTACTACTTGGACTGAGGACTGAGGATAAAATCCATTGCCATTTATTGTTGTATTTTGGGTCTATGATATCTATACTTATTAATTTACTAAAATTAAATTTTAATATGAAGTACATATAATGGAATGACCTTTATTCAAATTCTGACCTCCTTATTTTATGATCCACAAAATGTTTCTTATATAGCCTGTAACCTGACATGGGGAGCTTGGAACAAATCAATAATAGAAAAGCGTAGCTTTGAATAGAAGGAGAACAAGCTGGAGGTGGAGAAAAACACTCAATAGCTTATGAAACATAAAATGATAACAAACCCTTTTTTGCAAGACTCTCATAAATTAGTGAATAAAGAGAACTCACCAATGACAATGATGCCACATATGGTCCATCTCTATCTGTGTTATCTATCTTTGCTTTAAATAATTTATAAATGTGGTATTGTAGGGAAACATATTAAAGCAAATACTAACTAAAATAGTAGAACTTATTCTGTGTCCATTCACAATAAATCTTTTAGAATTGAATATGAATTTCATGTCTTGGATAATGTGATGTGTAATGTGAACTTTATTCCCCATTGACTTGAATTTGGACTGACCCTGTGATTGCTAAGTTAATGGAACATGGTAGAAGTGACACTCTACCAGTTTGTTAAGAAGAGCAGCAGCATCTGATCCCTCTGTCTTGGCATACAGAATCGAGGAAGCCAAATTTGATATAAGATACTTTGGTACCCTGAGAACAGACTACTGTAATAAACTGATAGTTACTGAGTCTACAGGTGATCCACAAAATGTTTCTTATATAGCCTGTAACCTGACATGGGGAGCTTGGAACAAATCAATAATTGTTAAGCGTAGCTTTGCATAGAAGGAGAACAAGCTGGAGGTGGAGAATAGAGAAGAAAGTGGGAGGGAGGGAGAAAAAGGTGAGAAGAATAGAGAAAGAAAATGGGAGGGAGGGAGAAAAAGAAAAGAAGAGAGAGTGTGTTTGAAGAGAGAGAGATACGTAGGTCTCAGATCTCAGGTATCTAATCTGAGGTTCTAGGCATATATAAGTAAAGACATCTTGTCAATTTCATGCAGACCATCTTACAAATGAACTCCAGACCCAGCTGCAGCTGTCATCTCTCTTCTTTTGTCTCTAACATAAGAGACCAAGTGTGAAGCATCCAGCTGTGTAAATTATTGTTTTGAACCAAGTTTTTGGAGTGGTTTGTTATATACCAATGAATCATGTAAAATAAATTAATTTGTGAAAGCAGATGTAAATTTGTTTTAAGAGAAAATGTGTGATTGACTTGGGAATGGACAGTAGTCAATGTT
The DNA here is from genome assembly GCF_000260355.1 of Condylura cristata. Lineage (NCBI taxonomy): Eukaryota > Metazoa > Chordata > Mammalia > Eulipotyphla > Talpidae > Condylura > Condylura cristata. Next base: position 57,193,930 of record NW_004567104.1, on the reverse strand, counting down.
CTTAGGGACACTGCTACTGAATGTGGAAATGCAGGGATTCATTATGAAGCTTTATATATGTATTAATATATAAATACACACACACATATATATATATATCTTTTTTAGTGACCAAAATGAACATTATTTTACTGGTAGTTAAACTGAAACAAAACTTTTTGGTTGGCTTTATTAATTTATTAAGAATATTTCTAGGCAGAATCTTCTATTTAGCTCCCCAAGATAATGTATACGTCAAGAGAAAATTTAAACAAGGAACTATTCAGACTGAAAGTATAATCTAAAGGAAACTTTCTGAAGTAGGATTTGCTATGTTCAAAATTATTTTCTCATCTCCCATATCTCTTGGGAAATCATTTTGAAAGTGAAAAATTTCCTTAGGACAATGAATTAATTCAGGACATTGGTTATATTTTCAAGTGAGTCACTGCTAACTTCTGTGGAACCTTCAGAAATATGTAATGTAGAGGTTTATAAACCCTCTCAGCTAGAAAAAAACAATATTCAACTCTTAAAGACATTATATTCTATTATTGCTCAAAGTAGTTTTTAAAACACTAAAATTAGGATTGCATGTTTAGCAGTGATAATCATAATTCTATGATTGATGAGAAGAACAGATCTCTTTACTAGTTATAAATTACACCACACACAAGGTCAATATATTGTTTGGGAATAAAGAACAATGTTCTTTATAATTCTTTATACTGGGACTTAATAAAATCATTCTCAGACACTGATAACACAGTAACATAGAGAGCTACATATGGAGAGCTGTGGGTGTAGGGTGAAAGGAAACAATCTAAGCCGACGTTATTATTCTCTTTGGGAAGTATTATTTTATTGGTGTGTATACAAGTGGATGGAAAGCTTTGCCATTTCTAACTAAATGAATGGGTCAAGCAAATATCATTTGACCTATTTATCTTTCTGATTTAAAATGCATCTAATATCAAAGTGAGAATGTTCCCAACATTGTAAGGAAAACGAAGGCATACTACTAATTGTTCTACAATGTCTTGTTTTCTCACTTTCTGTAATAACACTTGAATTATTGAAATATATCTTCTCTAGACTACATTTGCACCCACCCTTGTATTTGCTGATAAAAGCTAAATGTGTACATTACAGTTATGAATATTGATTGTAAGGCCTTTTGTCCTTTTGTTATCTTGTGAAGCTGCATGTGAATATGAACACAGAAAAGAGTGTCCTCGTGCTAGCAGACTGTGGGTGATATAATTAGAAGAGCCAGGGACCTCCAATTTTTGTGAATGTGAATGGACTTGACAAACAGAGTTGCATGTTAAGCAGTCATAATCATACTCTCATTTAAGCCACTACATTTTCTTATCAGTAGTTTTAAGTTAGATTAAAAACTAAATAAAATAAAGCCAAAGTAGTAAAAAAAAAAAAAAAAGTTAAGTCTACTCTTACTATTACAAATCAGAAAGAAGCTTTATTCTAATATAACATTCCTGGAGGGAAAAAATAAAACTCCTGATGAAGAAATGATGACTATACTATTATTGTATTGTAGCCTGCATAGAGTGAGCAACTAAGGACAGCAAGAAGAAGTTATACAAGAGAAACAAAGCCATTTCTCCCAGTATGCTTGCAATTGCATTAATGTACCACTGTATGAGAAATTACCCAGAATTTAGTAGCATGAAACAACTAACACAGTATTGTTTGGCTTCTTGAACCTTAGATCACTCATGAAGTTGTAGTTAAACTACTGATGAGAGACGTCGTCATTTCAAGGCTTCACTGCACTAAGGGGTCTCCTCCTAACTTTGCTCATGCTTTGTTAGCAAATCTCAGTATCTTCTGGGCGAATGGACTGAGGCCTCATATCCCACATGGGCCTCTGCATAGGATCATAGGATTACTCACAACAGTGCTTCGATGATGATGCTTATGTGCTGCTAGAGACAGATAAAGAGGGGGTGGGAGAGGAGAGAGAGAGAGAGAAGAGCAAGAAAAACCCCTCGAAGTATTACAGAAGTCACTGTTGATTTTGAGGTGAATTTAGAAATCAAATCCATGCACTTCTGCTATACTTCTTAGAAGTCTGTTAATAAGTTCAGTCCATTTTCCTCCAAAGTTTTCAAAGGGGAATACAAAAAAATAAAACATAGAAAAGGAACATGGGTGACCATTTTAGAACTTGCTTCCACAGTGGGGAAAAATAAATTAATAAACTCAAGAAAAATAGTTTAAAAATATAACTTTTTGACAGTTTCCTTTCATCCCTGCTGCATTCGAACATTTAGGACAATGTGTTTTTCATGGGAAAGAACACAGCATATTTTTAGAGCTGCATAAGTGAAGTTAATTATTTGTCCAGTGTCAGGCATGTGCCAGTGAGTGCTGGAAGCAGAGAATATCCTGCAGGTTGTTGTCATAATTAATTTATTTGCAGTGTTAGGACTGATGTCCCTGGCTTCTGCTAGATCTGGGCCCAGGACTCTCTGGGTTCTACCACTATCAGACCAAGACTTTGTCTGGGACCCCCTTCGATTCAGGATAGAGAACCTCTTTTGTAGGGAATTTCTTTCAAATTCTCTGCTTTCTCTTTGTGCAACAGCAGGAGAAATCTCTGCTTTATAGGGCTTATGTGATTAAATCCAGGCCACCTCGATAAATCCCTTTCCTTAAGTCAACTATGCCATAACACTTATTCATGAGAGTAAAATCCATCATATCCAGAATCCTAGGGATTGCACAGGATAGGAAACCTTAGGGACACTGTAATTCCTGTCACAGAATTTATGGCAAAGGCAACAATAACTAGAATCCCAAATTGTCTGTTAAAACAGACCACTGACTTACATTTCAAACTCTTAGATAGTCAAGGGCTATGTCCTACAGTCCAAGAAAGGCAAAACCAGTGCAAGAAAATATTATAGTATTTTATATATGTGTGTGTGTGTGTGTGTGTGCCCAAAAGGTATTAGTTGACATTTTATGTTTATTTTACCCCCCTCAAAAAATAATAGTGCATAAAAGTAGAATAGGGAATTGAAACAAATGCAATAGGAAATAGTTTTGAGATGCAAAAAAGTGGAATATGAGTACTTTTCTGGTTTGGGGAATGTGATGTGATCAATTTATATTTATAAGTTTATAAGAGAGAAACACAGTTACTTCCTATAGGAGGAGGTACTTGAAATGACTACAATGGGAATGCCTTAGGTGACTGATATCAAAATATGCCAAATCTCTCCATAGTGGTGCCCTGGTTTAAACCTCAGCATGAGTTCTATTCCCAGCAAGGGAGGTGACCCACATGGCATAGCAGACCTATCCTATCTTATTCGCTGCTCCCCTCAGCAGTGTCCTTCAGCTATCTGCCTGTTCTGCTTCCCACTCTGTCTCTGGTGAATCCTCTCACTGTCCCTGTACCTTAGCCTGTACCCTAGTTCTGGATGCATAAATAAATAAATCTTTTTTTTAATGCCAAAAAACCACTATTGAGGAAGATATCTTACTCAATTATGATCATTTCATGGCCAATAGTTAGGATACATTTCCCAAGGCAGGAATAATAGAATTGCCAACAACTGTGTCATCTAAAAATGATTCATTGCTACATGGTCCACTGACATGAGAAGCAATAAAGACATTTTTTTTTTAGAAAAAGAAAAACTTCTATAATCTGTTCTTTATTTTTCTTTAGGCATCTCAGCTATAAGGAATGCCTCATTCTCTTTATTTCACTAGATTCAGAGAAATACTAATACTCCAACCCCTGCCACATTCCTGCTTGCTAACTCCATAGTGAAATACTCTTCTGTCTTCCTTCCCTGTTGTGAGCAACTATGAAGGGATTTGCTCCTAATCTGTATACATTTATATAAGTTCACTATGCATAAAAATAAACTTGCAAGGTCTATCCCCCTCATGTTATTTTGTACTCCAGGTAATAGTCCCATCTTTTTCTTAAATCAACACTTCTAAAAAGAGTTATCACAACATGGGTCTTTAGGGCCCAGATGATATGGTATCAGAGATGCTTAGACCAGATTTTCTCAATATTTTCAGAACTGGCGTCCTTTAGAATGTGTCACTTTGGCAGATTGTTTTGAACTGACATCAATTGAGAACTTGCAGGTTAAGAAGCTTTCATCCACCCCTAATCTGAGAAATGATCATCACCAATTTACTTACCAAGAAGAATGAAAATTAGGGTTATTATCCATATGTAGGATTAATTCAGTAATGACCTCTCTGAGAACCTACTTGTGTTACAAAATAGACACAATGCACTTCCTTATCGCCATGTGAACATCTTGAAATTCCAGGTTCTTAATATATTCCTCATTTCAGGATATAAACACTGTTCTATGGACTGATAATGTAATCCTCCTGATCACTGTAGACACTCCATGTCTGTGCTATGAAATTGATCTTCTGCAACCCATCTAATAGTATTCTGATTACCCCAAAACCCTGGACGAAACTCAGAGCAATAGGGGGATTTCCCTCTGTACTTTATATTAAATTGGGTCATAATTCCTAATGTAAAAAAGGAAATAAGTATTATAATATTAATAAAACTATATAAAATGTAATGTGTTAGATTATAGAGATTCAAATGAAGTTTGGAGAATGGAGTTCTTCAAGGTTTATCTTGATACCTGGAGCAGACTGGGGATAAAGTCAAGATGTTGCTTTCTACTTTAAGGATACTTGCTGTAGTGTGAATCCCTCTTGCTAGCTTCACATGGGAAAATGAGACCTTATGTCTTCCCTCTCTGCTCTGAGAAGCAGAGGAAGCTCCAGCTGATTAAAATGAAAAATGCATTTTACAATAGCATTGCAGCAGTTCTTGTCCCAAGATTGTCTACATGTTATTGCTTTTAACAAACATGTCTCTTTCAAATACACCAGCTCTCTGTCCATCTGTGTCTGTGAA
>NW_004567104.1:57187323-57187919 GCF_000260355.1 Condylura cristata | reverse complement strand
TAATGGGAAGGATCAATAGAACTAATATTAGGGAGATTTCTATTCTACTAGCAATGATAAAATGTTGGTAGTTGTTGAGTAAGATGCATTATAAATGCTATTGCAGTCTAAAAAAGCAACCAATGAAGAACATATTGAAATTATGTAACTATCAAGAAAGAATTCCTCAAATCATTCTAGTAACCCAATGGAAGGCAAAAAAAGAGACACCTTAATTCATAATCAAAATAAGCCATATGGAAATAAGCCATATTTTCTTCAGTTTGGTTTACAAACTGTAGAACATTCACACATAATTAGCAATAAAAAAGAACAAACTATGGCATATGCATTGACTTCAACAATGTCAAGTTGCTGATTAGAAAGATACAATCCCAAATTGTTATTACTGTGTCACCCATTTACTATCATTATTAAAATAACAAAATGTTGAGCCCTCCCTGGTGGCACAGTGGGTTAAAGCACAGCACTAAGAAGCAAAAGCCACTTCAGCATGAGTTCGATCCCCACCCCAGAGGTGATCCACATGGCACAGCAGACCTCTCCTGACCCGCCCGTTGCTCCCCTCAGCAGTGTACTTCATCGATCTGTCTGTT
>NW_004567104.1:57177639-57184418 GCF_000260355.1 Condylura cristata | reverse complement strand
GTGTAATTAAACAATGAAAATGTCAAGCTATTTTCACATTTTCTGGGGTGATTTACATTCTGATCAAATGTTGTCATGTCCAATAGTGTTTGATTTTCATCACCAAAGTAGAAAGACAACTGGTCCCAAGACACATTAAACTTAAATTTACACTTGCTATTTAGATTCCCAATTCTGAGAGGAACTCTGATTTTAGAAATTAAGCACATATTATTTTCATCTTTATTGTAAATATTTTTGTGAATTGTCTTAGTTTAATGCATTTATACTTGAAAGGTTGTGAATACTCATAATGTCAAAAAATTCTGTTCAATCCCTATACTAGGTTTAGTGGAGAGACATATAGCCTTCTGTTCTCATGATATTTTTATGTAGTTACACTGGCTTATAACATTGCATATGATTAGGGGAATAGATTCACACCTCTTCAGATATATTTTACCACACGGCATTCACTACCAACTTATCTATAATTCTCCACCACAGAGTAAGGACCCACTTCACTGTATCCTTCTCCATCTCCCTGCAACTGTGGTAGCTTCATTTCTGCAGTCATATTTCTAGGGTTAGTTCTGTCTGTTTCTTTGTTTTATTTATACTCTACATATGTATGAAATCGTCCAATATTTGTCTTTCTCCTTCTGACTGATTTCATTTAGCATGATCCCTCCAGTTTCCTCAATATCCTTGCATGTGGCAAAACTTCATCTCTTTATATAGTTGAGTAATATTCCATTGTATATATATTCCATATGCTCTTAATCTACTAAATTTGCCTAAGTGTCCTTAGGGAACTTAGGTTATTTAAAAATCTTTAGTCTTTTAAATCATGCTACAATGAACTTAGAAGTGTGTGCGTGTGTGTGTGCGCACATGCGTATTCCTTTGAATTAGTGATTTTCATTCTTCAGGCAGATCCCAAGGATAGGAATTGCTTGATCATATGGAGATATAGTTTAATATTTTGGGGAATAGCCATAAAAAGAGAATTTTGTATCCTTTGCTTATATATCCATTATAAATTCCATACTTGAAAACTATTATAAAATGGAAATAATATTTTGGAGTACAATATTAATAGTTACTTAAAGGTATGTTCAGAAAAACATTGGTAATATATCAATATACTAAATATTTTAATTATTTAAAAAATTATCATATTTATAAGTATTTCAAGCACAAGCGTTATTACATACTGTATCTTTTTTTCCCCAAAAGTAGTAGTAGATTTTTGGGCCCTCCTTGGTGGCAAACAGGTTAAAGTGCAGCACTGTGAAGCTATCAGCAGTCTTTTCACCAAGTGTTTGATCCCCAGCCAGGGAGCTGACACACATGGTACAGCAGACCTCTCCTGTCTCGCCCACAGATCTTCTCAGCAGTATACTTAGCCAGTCTACCTGTTCTGTTCCCCAATCTGTCTCTGGTGAATATTCTCATTGCCCCTGCACTTCTGGCTTGTACCCCAGTTCTGTATGTATAAATAAATAAATATTTTTCTTACAAAAAAGGAGACTGCTTGTGAATTTTGCATGAAATGGAGAGGTATTAATAAATATCTATAAAATTATTTTTGGCAAATATATAAAATAATCCTATGAATGCTCATAGTAAAAGGTAAGCCCTGTAGTTAGTATTTACATGTATGACTCCATATTAACGATGCTTCAAAATAGACATACAGTTTTGTCCTGTTTTATTGGAAATGACTGTTCTTAAGATGAGAACAAACACCCAAAGTAAGGAACCACTCCTTCACACATGAAGTAGAATAGGCAGGAAACAGGTGTTCAGAACCAGAGACTGAAGATAGAAGTTTGAAGTGACCAGGAAATATCACGAATAAAACAGTTTGTTTTTATTCCTCCCCCAACATCTGTGCAGATTCCCCTTAGCTTTAGGTAAATATTGTGTATAGATCTTACTTCTACAGTTTGTTCACTTTAACTGCCTAATGAAATGAACCAGGTAATTGTAGCAACTGAATGGGTGCATGGGCTTTTACTCTTGTTACTGAGGAGTCTTCGATCCCCCCATTGATCCCTCTATTGTGCTCTGCACACACATAGCTGCCAACAGAGAAATATGCAACAGCCTTTCCTGCACTAAATACTGAGGACTATTCAGGGGGGCCTGAAAGATGGAAATTCCACTGTTAATCATTCTTAAAAATCTAGGAAATAGAAAGCAAGACAGTGGTGTGTTAAGTATTCCTGTGTCTTGGAAGATCTTTAAAAATACATACTGATAATTCTACCAATTCTTTTTAGATACAGGATAGAAATTACAAAAGTATCAGTCCTTGGGCACTGGAAGGCACAGTAGAGAATTTAGTGTACAGTAATACTTTATATTGTACAATAGTGTATATAGATATTGCTTATTTGGATTTCTTCACCTTTTGAGAAGACCTGCCTTAAGAGGGCTGTGTAGGTATACAGTCGGCTCTGTGAACATAGGATTCAGACTTTAGAGAGGAAACAATCCTTTTGTCAACTATGTCCCCACTGACAAGGTGGTATTGCAGTGGCACTTAGCAAGAGATCTTCACTGAAGGAGACTTGGGATAAATGTTACCATTATAAATATCAACTACCAATTCCAATATGACATTCTTTCAGTGGCAAACTTTGGAACCCTTTTGTTGAGAATAGTGGCAGCATCTTGCATTCCTAAGAATGACCAGTATTTTCTGGAAGATCACAGTTTCACAAAACAATTGCTTAGGGGTATATTTATATCATATTCCTTTTCAATTCTTTGTTAATAAAAACATTATTTTGCAATGTCTCCCTTGTTACAGAAGACAAAAATGCAATACTTTTCAAGTAAAAATTAGTTTCATTGTCCTATATATATATATTTTTTTTTCATCTTTTTTAAATCTGTGTGGGGTCTTCCCATGAGCATCACCATTTTGAAATAACTCAAAGTTTGGAGAATGTTTTCATAGTCTTCTGCAACTTATAAAGAAAGTACTTAGTGAAGTAACATTGCATTGTAAAATATAAATTTCAGATATGCATCATTTATCCCACATTTTTTGTTTGTTTGTACTTTGAAGTACTTTTTAGAAGCCTGGGGATAAAAACTGGACAGTGACATTGTTTTTTAATCAGAGTTTAGATGGAATTATCAAAAATGAATATGTTACTCATTCAATGTGACTTTAAGATACAGAAAACATCAAAGGAAGTCATTTGCTCAATGGAGTCTCAGTAAACTTTTTGATCTCAAAGTCAGTTGCTTAAGGAGTTGCTGCTTAAGGAATTCACTCCATGTTTTGTTATGCAGATTTAGCAGCAGCTGGAGGTTTGCTTTTATAGATACCTAAACTAGACAGACCTGACTTTGGAAGTAGCTATTGACTTTCTGTATTGTAGGCAGTTTCATATTGATCTGGAGGCAACTCAATTACCCACACCTGGAAGAGGCAATGAATTTGAATAGTGTTCATGGCTCTTTTTATACATCGGTTTTTCCCCCTTTGTGAAGGGCAGTGACTTACGTTTTATAAAATGAATAAGCAAGGAGATGCTCTTGTTGTCTTTCTGAAGGTAACAGAAAAGGATCTTTAAGATAAAGCACTTGAGAGTCTATTGTGGAAATTATGTATGAATTTCTATTCAGTTTTCACAGTTTAAATGAACAAAGTATTTTCCTTTCTTTTAAAGTTTAGGCTACTTAAATATTAAATCTCAGATAGTGGAGTATATCGATGTTGTTTTCCAAAATTAATAATTGAAAAAATATTATATCCAGAGGAGAGACATATTGCAGGACAATGGTTTATAGTGAGCAATAACTAGATTTATTTATTTATTTTTATATAGATCTATAGCTTTTCAGAGATGAAAAGATATTAAAGAATATGTTTTAAAATAAGAACTGAGATGGAGTCTTGATGGTGGCTTCTCCATATACTATTGATGGGTGTGGTGTATATTAAATTATTTAACACTATGATTCAAGTAACCTTAGCGCTCCTGAAATAAATGCAGAAAATTATCACACCATCTCATAGGGTGGTTGTGAAAAGTGAATTAGTTCATGTACATAAATGACTGCTCCCAGTGTCTGACACTTATTAAATGATCAAATATGTTACTAAAACTTTCACTTCCATTATTGTTCAGTTGCAGTAAGCTTCAAAAATATTAAATTACTTAATTAAGATGACAAAACCAATTAACAACAAAACTAGAGTTAGAAGTACCTGTACCGCTTCCCTTTCAAATGCTTTGAAATTTATCACTTTTAAGGGAAATATGTTTGATTCCCTAAATCAAGTCAATAGATACATTTCAAGTTTAAAAACCATGTATACATATTCAATCCCTTTTCTATTCAAAGCACAGAACTAAGCACTGAGTGAGATCTATTCATAGATCAGCACTCTCATGGAGCTTAGCATTTAATAGGAAATAAAGAAAGTATAACAATCAGATTATATAAGTACAGCTTTCTGCTACAGGAAAGATCCCTTTTAGTTAGACAATTGGAAAAGATCTCCTAGGTGAATTGCTATTGAGATGCATTTTCTAAAAGGACTTATTTTCTCCCCAACAAAAGCTTATTATAACTTACTGGGTTCCTCACTCTTTCTCCTAAGAAAATGCTGCTTTTATAGCACTGCTTCCACCAGTATACTTAGCCAGTCTACCTGTTCTGTTCCCCAATCTGTCTCTGGTGAATATTCTCATTGCCCCTGCACTTCTGGCTTGTACCCCAGTTCTGTATGTATAAATAAATAAATATTTTTCTTACAAAAAAAAAAACATTTTAAGAAAAAAAACTCCTAGTGAAATTGCTTGTGTTCAGATATTTTTTCTAGTTTTTTGTATTTGTTCATATTTATTTTTGTACCACACTACTTAAATCCATATAGAAGAAACAACCTTTTTTAAGCTCTCAAAATATGTCTTTTTTTAATTAATAATTAACCCCATCACTTCTTTTTGGTTTAGTTTGAAACTATTAGAAGGCTTATCATGTCTAATTAATTACAAATTATTTTTATTTTCACTAAGATTTAACAAACTGTCCTTATTATTCTACTCTCCATAGTTTGTGGGGACATCAGGAATGTCCTCATAGCACTTTGGGGCACAAAAGTTACCCCATTCATAGCACTCTAAATTCCCTCCCCTACCCTAAAGGAGTGTAGAACTGAGTAAAGAAGTGTAACTAGAAAAGACTGGAGAAGTAAAAGAAGCAGTGAGTGATGGGGGAAAAGGAGCCCAGAGGAAGTACATGGAGCAGAAAAACATTTGAGGAAAAAGTCACACTTGCTTCTTGGCCTTGGGTTTGTACTGGGGACTTGGGCAACATAAAAGGATCACTGACATAGTTGTGGGTCAGAAACCCATGGGGAAGTTAATAATAGCAGCCTTTACGCTGGCTTTGATTTTTTCTTTTTCTTCCCAACTTGCCTGGCCCCTTTGTAAGGGGGAGAGGATGTCCTGAACAAACACTACACAATTAGGTTCTGTGGACTCCACCCCCATCCCAGACACCAGAACTACAAATCCCATTAACACCAAGGAGAAGCATCCCCTCTACACCAAAGAGAGAGTGGAGTTAAGCAGCCAGATTTGGATACAAAACCAGACATGATGGCTCCAGGGGTCTCTTGGCCTCCTGGCTCACAGCTTGTCTCTTGGCACTTCATCAGTTTTCAATGTGTTATTGGGGTTCCATTCAGTAGAACCAGTAGGACACATTAATCAACTTCTCTCTCTCTCTCTCCATAAGTTATTCATTTCCCTTTTTCTCTTGTAAATAACCCCATTATTAACCATTTTATGTGTGCCTGAAGTTAAATCTTAAGCACAGGGGTGAGGATCTAAAGTCAGGTAACCCAATTCACAATAGGTTGCCCTGTAACACCTTGTGCCCCTTTCCTATGGATCCCACCAGAAGGTATCTTAGACTCCTGGCAGCTTTTGGACATTAGCTGCCCTGCTCTGGGAAAACCCTGTTTAGTTGGATATTTGCCAGGAGGAGATAGGTAAGTTCAGGTGCTTGACTTAGAAACTGTTGTTTTTCTTTCTTTTTTTTCTCTTATTTCTATTGCAAACAATTTATATTAAATTTGTTTTCCATTAACAGTCTTACACACTGGAAAATGTTTTGTCTTTATGCAGTGGATTGCAGAATCCATTTAGAGCAGACAGGTTTGGGAGACTTAGGTTGCCATTCATCCTTCTCTATAAAACATTAAATGGGGCCTCCCTGGTGGTGCAAGGGGTGAAGTCCTAACACTGTGAAGCTATCTGTAGCCACTATATCACCAGTTAGATCACATCAGAGAGCTGACCCACATGGCATGGCAGGTGTCTCCTGACTTGCCTGCTGCTCCTCTCCCAGTATCTCAGTCAATCTGCCTGTTTTGCTCCCCACTCAGTCTCTGGTGAATCCTTTCATCACCCCACACCTCTGGCCTGCACCCCAGCTCTTATATGCATATATAAGTAAAATAAATCTTAAAAAAATTGACTGGCCACCATATACATTTCCAACTTTATCCCTAATAAAAGTGAGCTCATGTAAAGCATACACTTGTCCTTTAACTCTGATATTCAATAAATGTCTCCTGGATGTCTCAAACAGTGCTGTTTGCGAGAATTTACCCTGTGTAATTAAAATATAAAAGAAGTAGAAAAAAAATCCAAGAGTAATTAAAGTAAAGATTAAAACATTTGCTTGAGAATGAATACAGAAAATCATATAAAGCAGGTATTTTACTAAGTTAGAAGTAAAAAAGAATTTAAAAAATGAAC
>NW_004567104.1:57174434-57176524 GCF_000260355.1 Condylura cristata | reverse complement strand
CCCCTGTGTTTTTAACATCAATATACCACCTCCTTGAGCACAGCTTCTTATTCTAGGGTAACAGGCATGAAAGGAGATTCCTCTGATAGAGGTTGGTACATGCCTCTCATCCATTCATGGCGGAGTGATATAGCAGCTAAGGATGGAGCGAGATGCACACTATTGTTCAACCAGAACACCCTCTGCTCTGAGTTCTGCCTGATTGTCAGTGAAAACAGCTTTTCCTTTTTCTTCCTGTCTTTAATAAACTCACATTAACTGAAGGCACCATTCTTTATGGTCTAAGACATCTAGTTAGCATATTTCACAGTACTCTAGTGACTGGAGCACTTGTACACCATGTATTTAATAGTGCCATTTCCAAATGGCCCCATTAAAGAAGGAGAAATGACAAAAGTTGAAAATATCAGAAAGTGCATTTTGGGAGAGCATACAACTAATGAGTATTTCCAAACCCTTGATATTGAGAAGATAATGATTTACATTTCAAGTGCTGTTAAATTTACTGAATAAATGATGTAATAAAATGCAGCAATCAGGAACTAATCCATGTGTGCCACAAACATTTTGTGAAACGACTAACCTGGTTCTTTGGCATCCCTACTGGAAACTGAAAGATTATATGTAAACATTAAAAGAAATGCACATATTGATGGACAGAGATGTATAGATAAGAGCAAAATTATTAGTGAAACAAAGACATAACAGAAAGAGCTCTTGAGACCAAATCTGATTACATAGTGTTGTACTTGAAGAATTTATGAGAGGGACATAAGTGCATTTCTTTCAGCTAACCTAAGGATACAGGCTTCCAAGTGTCCATGCCAAAAGGAACATGAGTAGTTACGTCATCATGCAGGTACTTATCTAAGCCTGCGATGGTGAGGAAGGCAAACAAACAAGGCAAGCAAACAACCTGACTGCCTGTTTGATTGCCACTAGACTTGGGCTCCTCAGCCCCTCCCCTTGAAATGAGTCTTGTAGCCTTGCCCCTTGAATGTGGCTTCTAACTGTGTCCTTTGGGCAATTAGAGGCTTTTTATCACCATCCCCAGAGAATGTAGGCTCGAAAGAGCTGATCCAAGGATATAGCCTTGAGACGAGATATGTGTGCAATGTGTTCTTGAGGATGTCTGAGCTGGATACATAAGCGGACACAAAGCCACTAAAAATCTTTAAAGATTTGAAGGGGAAAGGCACAGAAATCTACTCATCTCACTGATGTCCATGTGGAGCAGGTCGCCTCTTTCTTGGGGCTCTCTCTGCTCTCTCCATCCAGGAGCCAGTTCCAGATTATACCCAGAAAATACATTCCTTTGTATAAAATAATGTTGGCGGTTAGCTGCTGTACACACACAAACTCAGTTTGCCATTGTGAATGCTATATTGTAACTATGGTGCCTTGTCTGGAAAGCTTCATTATAGCTAAAGTGAAAGAAACACTTATTTGGGCTCATCCAATTATTTCCAGGGTATTTTGTTTGTTTGCTTGTCTGTTTTTGCCAAATCTATATAGACACCTGAAAATATAGACAAATAAGGATCATTCTCTCTGATTGCTATCTTGCTAGAATGTGCCAGACATACAAAGAATGTCAATATGCTAAAAGGTAAATATGATCTAGGAGAAAGAAGATTGAGCAGTATTTCAAATTAGTATGAATTTTTTTCTCACTTAATTGTAATTTAATGCAAGGCAGTTTGTTAATGGCCAATTGCTGGCATACACTGAACAAACATTTGATCATGGGCTACACTGTTTGCATTTCATATAACAATTTTCCTTTTTTAAAAAAATAGAAGCTAAAGCATTTCCATGCTAACTTGTGACAGACGGGTGACTTTTACGATAATTGCCCTTTAAAATATTGCCATTTTGAGGCCCTCCTTGGTTGCACAATGGGTAAGGACGCAGCACTGCAAGCTAGCCAGAGCCGCTTCAATGCAAGTTCAATCCCCAGTTCAGAGGTGTTCAGAGGTGTTCAGAGGTGTTTGGAGTGAGCGGCAGACCTCTTCTGACCCGCCCACTGCTCCCCTCAGCAGTGTACTTCGTCGATCTGCCTGTTCTGCTCCCCACTCTGTCTTTGGTGA
>NW_004567104.1:57172021-57173804 GCF_000260355.1 Condylura cristata | reverse complement strand
GTTTTTAAAAAATATATAAAGCTGGTCCTCCCTGGTGGTGCAGCAGGTTAGAGCACAGCACTAAGAAGCTAAAAGCCACTTCAGCATGAGTTTAATCCCCACCTCAGAGGTGATCAACATGGTGTGGCAAACTTCTGACCTGCACACTGCTCCCCACAGCAGTGTACTTTGTCAGTCAGCCTGTTCTGCTTCTCACTCTGTCTCTGGTGAATCTTCTCACTACCCCTGCACCTCTGGCCTGTACCCCAGATCTGTATGCATAAGTAAATAAATCTTAATATGCATATATAGATAGATAGATTATCTTCATATATATATATATATATACATACACACACACACATATATGAAGCTAATCAATCTCTTTACATAAAAGATTATATACCACAAAAATCAGGGATTGGCAAACTTTTTCATTAAGTAACTATTCTAAGCTTTATCTCTGTTGCAACTATTCAGCTCTGATGAACAAGGAAGATAGTCTAGAACTGACTGACTCCTGATTCAGAAAGGTTACAAACATATTAAGCATTTAAGATTACTCAATTATCATTATGTTTTGACATTTTACTTGAAGCTGTGCTAACAAAGAGTTCACTATTCCATAATTCTTTCCCTTGTCGAAATAATATATTAATAGAAAATATTCAAATTATGTTATATATTTCATTCTTAGCCCATCAATTTTAGATGCTAAAAATAATGGCAAAAAAAAAATCTCATACAGAAAAATTATATTCTAAGTAAGGAGCAATCAATAGCACTTAAAAGATAAATTAGATGTTCATAAAAATAATTTGCTTTTAGGACCGTTGCCTAGTTATACAGATAATTATAAGAAAATTTATCTAAATTGAAAATAACACACAGGGAAAATATTTATTTCCTGAGAGTTGAAATACAGAACTACACTAGATAATATCACATGGCCTGTATAAACATGAAATGGATATACTTCTGCTAGATTTTTTGACATTTCCTTGATGATATGACATTTGAATTGAGCATTAGAGAATAAGCAGCATTATTATGATCCCAAGCAAAAGAGATCTACCAAAAAGAAATAGAATAAGCAAAGCAATGAAGGCAAGAATAAAACAGGTCAGATTTGGTGAAAGGTGAATGGTTCACTTTGTTCCACTAGAAACCTTGGTGTATATGGTTTGGAGACAAGATCAAGTTTACAAATGGTAGCTGCTGAAACAAATCTGCAGTTTATTCAATATCAAAGAACATTTCCTAAAGATTTTAGACCAAATATATGACCTAGAATGATTACCCCAATAACATATAGTAGAATGGATTAGATTAGGAGAAACTAGAGATGGAGAAATAATGTCAAAATAATATGTACAATGGATTAATCTAGTGTAGGAAGAATGGAGAAGCATTGGTATATGCAAGAAAAATGTAATGCAAGAATTCCCACAATACAGTACTTTAAAATGGTTAAAATTTCCTTAAAGACAGACAGAACCACCACCTTACAATTTATTAATTCTTCAGATGGTTTTATGTTTAATGCTTCTCCTCTGAAAACAAGAACCAATAATAGAATCTACTTCATAGACCTGGAGTAATGAAGTGAAACACTATGAAACAAGTCTAACACAACCTCTTTTTAGGGATTGGTGGTTATAGAATCTCTGATGACATATTAGTTGCAGAGATACTCACAAAAAATAAATTGAATCTGATTAAAGTCTTTATCATGTAATATAGCTTAAAAACAAACAACCAAACAAACAAAATCTAGGAGAAGGATATAAAGCACAAAGTTAAA
>NW_004567104.1:57169570-57170576 GCF_000260355.1 Condylura cristata | reverse complement strand
AAAAAATCTTAATGGCATTATAACCAAAATTTATCACTATAATGGAAATACAACACATTTAATCATAGCTATAAATTGTATTAAATATTATTTTGGAAGTTGAAAAACCTTAACATAAAAGCGTGATTAAAAGAATTTTGGTGCACTTTATACAAACTTGATTAACAATTGATTTCTACTTAAACTTGTATATATTTGCATCTATTGATCTTTTTCATGGAACAAAATTCCGTGAGCAATTACAAAATTAAAACCATATATTAGAGAATGTTTTAAATTAATATAATTATTTACAACACTGTATATAATTGAGAAATAGAGGATATCACCACTTATGATACATTTTACCATACCATACCGACTAGCAAGCCACCCAGAGTCCTTCAGTATAGTCCAACATTGAATTCATTAAATTTTTAGATCTCACTTTTCCTAGATTAATATAACATTCAGTTTTTTTGTTTGTTTGTTTGGTTTTTGTTTTGTTTTGTTTTGTTTTTGTTTTTAAGGCATTCATTTATTTGGGCATACAAAACTGGGGTACAGGCCAGAGTTGCAGGGGCGGTAAGTGGCTTCACCACAGACAGAGTGGAGAGAAGAACAGGTAGATCGACAAAGTACACTGCTGAGGGGAGCAGCAGGTCAGGAGAGGTCTGTCACACAATGTGGATCACTTCGAGGACCAGGGGTCAAACTCACACTGAGGCAGCCTTGGCTAACTTGCAATGCTGTGTTCTAAGCCACTGCACCACCAGGAAGGGCCCAGCATTCAGTTTTAATCAACATAATTTAAAATTTAAATTTTTAATTTTAGGAAACTTACTTAAGTATTATTTTCAATTATAGGTTATGAATGAATTATTTCTAACGGCTAATGCATTTTCTTTATATAAAAACCAGCATGACACATAGAAGAGAATTGAAATGATGACCTCACTCACCTGACAAACTGTGAAGGTCACAACTTACATATTAATGTATTCTTCCATGTGATTTTTTGTTGTAA
>NW_004567104.1:57167271-57168545 GCF_000260355.1 Condylura cristata | reverse complement strand
GTAAATGAATAATAAATAATACTGAATTTACTGTGTTGGTAATTTTTTAAAGTCAATATTTAGTATTGATAAATATAAGTGGGATAATTTTTGAAACTGGGTAGAGATTTAATCTGTTGATATGTTTACAATAGTAAGGAAAGGAGACATAAGCAACACTTTTAAGTGAATAAAAATAATCAAGTTTTAGATAAGCTTAATTAAGGAATAATTCTTATGCTCTGACTCTGTGCATTACATTAAGTATTATATAGGTGCACATATGATTTTTAACTGAAAATCAAAATTAAACAAAAAATATTGTTACACAACTTTTGCTGGTAGTTCAACACTTCGATGTTCTGAAGTTCTAAGTGTTTCTAGTGGTGTATATATTTTTCTAACTCTCCTAATTCTATCCCACATAGCACAAATGTACTCTCAATTAATTAGTGTTCATGTCATGTAAAAGGTTACAAACTTACTGAAAACTTTCCTCTCATCATTTACTTTTCAAATTCACAATTTATTTTGCTCCTCTATTTACTTCAAAATCTATTATAAATTAGAAAATATGTGAATAATATCTCACATTTTCTGAGAATTATCATAGAAAATATTTTAGAAGCAGAACTTCAGAACATCCGAAAGTGTTGAATTTTCTGCAGAGTTGCATCCCTCAGAAGTGACAGTGGCAAAGCAAAGATGACCTCACATGCTTAAAAACATTTTAAAACAGAAACATTCTAATGATATCATACTATAGCTATGAAATTGAACTTTTACACCACTAGTTTGTGGTATAAAATATCAACTTATTATTTTAGCTTGTTGCTTTCCTAAATTGTCATACAACTTCAAATTGTTTATAATACCTACTTGAACTTAATCATAAAGAAGAGAGCTACTTTTGCATTTTAATACACTATTTAATGTTATAGAAGGTTTCCTTCTATATATATATATATGTGGCGTGGCAGACCTCTCTGAGCAGCAGACCTCTCCTGACCTGCCCAGTGCGCTCCCTTCAGCAGTATACTTCGTCAGCCTGTTCTGTTCCTCTCTCTGTCTCTGGTGAATCCTCTCACCACCCCTGTACCTCTGGCCTGTACCCCAGTAATGTATGCATAAATATTTTTTAAAGATATACAGTATTTTAAGTGATATTAGATTTCATATAGAAAAGGAATCTTTCCTAGTAGATCTATTCAACAATTTTATTCATATACTATCATATCTCAATGTGACTTATTTATATCGTTTCTTGGTTTTCCCTCTTGGTTACCTAAACAGCT
>NW_004567104.1:57159673-57165105 GCF_000260355.1 Condylura cristata | reverse complement strand
TTCACACAGCCCTTCCCTCTCCCCCACATTCTGGCTTACTTTTTCATGTACCTCTATGTTTTATTGATAAATATAGCAATCAATCAAGACAGTGTGAAAATATGCCCCTGGCTAAAAGTACAAGTTAAGCTGTCAATGTCTGGAAATCTACAGCAAGATATAGAACTTGAAAGACTATCACTATGATGTCAGTTGTTCCTATGTTATCCTCACCCTCTCTCTTCTCTTAATACAAATAAAGTTTGTTTTATTAAGGAAGAGACGTTGTCTATCTTCCCAGTGTGGTAAGAGGAACCGACTGCTTGGGGGAAATAGGAACATTTGGTATTCTAACTGGTGATGAAACAAATATTCAATCAATCTTCCTGTCTTATATGTTCTCCTTTCAAAGGTATGTAAGGATTTTATTTGCTAAAATTATTTATTTCCTTGTTCCACATACAGATAAGCTGGCCTTTTCATTGGTTCTAGTATGTAAACAATTAATTTCCAATGTCTCCTTTTTCAGGGGTTAGAGTTTCAGTGCCATCACGCTATTGGCCAGCATTGCAGCATGAGTTTGATCCCATGGCACAGCAAACCTCTCCTGTCTCACCTACTGTTCCCCTCAGCAGCGCATTTCAATAGATCTGCCTGTTTACAAATTTACTTTTGGGCCCTCCCTGGTGGCGCAGCGGGTTAAAGCACTGCACTAAGAAGCTTAAGCTCCTTCAGCATGAGTTCGATTCCCGCCTGCCCCGGAGGAGATCCACATGGCGCGGCAGACCTCTCCTGACCCTCCCACTGCTCTCCTCAGCAGTGTACTTCGTCGATCTGCCTGTTCTGCTCCCCACTCTGTCTCTGGTGACTTCTCTCACAGCCCCTGCATCTCTGTCCTGTACCCCAGTTCTGAATGCATAAATAAATATCTTTAAAAAAAAAAAGAATTTACTTTTACAAGAAGATGTTTCTGTTGGTAGTCTGCAGTAAATATTTTGACCAAATAAGTTGCTGTATGTATATACATGTAGAATATTGAAATTTATGTATTTAACACGAATGAATATATTTCACAGAGTGTTTCAAGTTTGGGCCTACCTAGGTTAATGTACACCCTCAGGCTGGTGAATTCTCTCATTCCCTGCACCTGTGGCCTAAACTCTAACTCTTGTATACATAAATAAATTTTAAAAAAATAATATAAAATAACTAACTTCCAAATCATTATCCCCTGCTAAGCAATATTTCATCTATTTTCTTTCCTTCAATATTTATTGACATTTTAACTTGTATAATAATCACACTATTTTTCTAACTTTCCTTTTGGATTTATACAGCTTATATTATTATCTTAGCAACAGGAAGCTATATATGTATTTATATTTCCAGTCTTCTATAGTGATATATGTTTAGAATACATTATTTAAAAAAATATCTTTTGCAATAGCTTTCATCTACTATATTTGACTTTTTAAATTTAGTTCACTTTTTTTCCCAATTTATGTTTCCTGAGGTAAAATCTATGTACATTAGTTTATACGCTTTGAAGGTTGTAGGCTCAAACCTCGACATAAAATGAATGTACTAATACTGTGCCCACCACCATGGTGGTAGTGCTGCCCCCGCCACCAGGTCCCCTCTGCACGCTCCCTCTCCCACTCCCACCTCGCCACCTTCCCCTCCTGGATGTCTCAGTTTTGCAGTCAGACAGCAAAAATTTATTATTGGTTTGTTTTTGTCGGACCCTTTGTTTTCTTCTCTATATTGCACGTAAAAGTGAGACCGGAGTGATTATCTTTCTCCTTCTTACTTGTTTCACTTAGCATGTCCTCTCCAGTTCCATCCTTGTTACTTAGCCCCTTTAACCTCTTTAAAGTTTCTATTGGCTGTTAAGATAATGCATGTAGAGCACAGAGCTCAGTTAAATACCTAATACATATCAACTGCTCTAATTATTTCTGATAAATGAATGCAATAATTTAAATTGCTTTTATATAAATCAAACACAACTATTCTTATGTAAGTAGATATGCATGCAAAGTTGAAGGACAATAAAGAACACAAACATAACCTAGTGCAATAAATTTTAAAGTTTAATGTATAAAAGTTTTATGTAAGAAGCTACTGAACTTAACTTCTTGGGCCTCCTGATACATGTTTTGCTAATTACATATGGGGAATTTTCAGGAATTTACTTTTACAAGAAGATGTTTCTGTTGGTCATCTGCAGTAAATATTTTGACCAAACAAGTTGCGGTATGTATATACATGTAGAATACTGAAATTTATGTATTTAACACGAATGAATATATTTCATAGAGTGTTTCAAGTTTGGGCCTACCTAGGTTAATATATGCATTTAAAAAATATTTTTTTTAAGTTAATGGAAACTATAACATTAAGATAATGACTATTACAGCACAGTTTATATACTTAAGTAGGGCAATGTCTTTCTGTTTATAAACTCAAATAGAATTTGAATTTATAACTATGTTATTCCAGAAAGCATGGATAAATTTCCGTGGACAAAGCATACAATAATATTAAGTGAAATATTAATGTATCTCATAATATGAAATCCAACAACTTCCATCACTCAGTTCATGTCTGTATCTCTAGGTACCTAATGAATTCAATATATAATTATGTGAATTTATAAATTTTAAATTATAAGACATTAATGTTAATCTATTTGTTCTAATCAGGGCTTTCAGCATTTTACATAAGCAATGACAGTTTATAAGTCTCTGAATGTGAGCTACCTAACCTGTGCAATAGAACTACTATCATTAACAAATTTAAAGTTTTACAGTATTATTCACCTTGATATGTACCAATGCTTATAGAAAATTTTATTGTAAGATCAATAAGTGATTTGTGGTCACCATTTCTATATATATATATATATTTTTTTTTTGTAATACACACATTTTGTCTTTCAAAGTGTAAGATAATGGTTCAATTAAAAAGTCCAAGTGTAACCTTAGATAAATAATAAACTAAATGCCAAGTGTAATCTCAGATAAATAATAAACTAAATGTTACTTACGTATCCTATCGAGCTGCCAAGTAAGATTCCTCAAACCTGAAAAAAATTTACCAAAACAGTTATCAACAACAAATTTAAAGGTATAAAAGTATAAAAAATATAAAGTATAAAAATTAATTTATTTTATAAATAAATCAAACCACATATTTATAACAGAGAGGGAAGAAAAAGGAGGCCATGTTCCAGACAGACTTTTGTGATATAGGTAACAACTTGAATACAGTAAATGGTTGCCTGTTTGAGGCATTTTATGAGGACCTGTGGATATAAGGGTTACTGGCTTAGCCTCCCCAAAGCACAGGGAACCAATTTATGATTATATATATCATTCACTTATACAACTGAGTTCCTTTTGTGCTATTTAATGACAGACTTCTGTTACATCCCTGGCCACTAGTCTCTCCTTGTTCAAATTATTTATTATCTAGCTATCTATCTTTATTTATTTATTTTTAAGCTGGCAACATTCCCTGAAGATTCCACAGAAAAGTCCTCTTCAGTAGAGGTTAAGATTTTCCTACATGCAGTCCCAAATTTGTCATTTGAAAAACACATATGGGAAATCAAGAAAACCTTCCGTATCATGACTCTTTTCTCTATTTGAATGAAAAGTCTATGAATGTTGACCAGCATATTCATTTTGACAGAATGAAATGTGATTCTAGTTTGTGAATGATTTCCTTAGTGTGAGCAATAGTGACAAAGGTAATGGAAGGCTGAGTATATCTTAACTTAAAAAATTAAATTTTGGGAATTCAGGCTTTTGGTTTGCCTTTTTCCTTGATAAATTAGTACAGAATACTTTTGCATAGAATAATATATGGTATTTTTACATAAGAGTACACTCACTATTACTGGCATATAATCTCATATTTTAAGACACAAATTACAAAATTAACTTGCAAAATTATACTAACATTACTTGCATATAGAAATTAAGAAATTTTATATAATATATTTTCATAGAATATATTTATAGGAGAGAGAACATATTTGTGGTCTAGATTTGAATAGCAAGGGATATAACTTTTTTAATATAGAGATAAACAAATAAGAATAATTTAAGACATATTCCTCATATTTGATGTGTCAAAATGAGGCATTACATTAAACAGCTTTTAACTGAAGAGTAATTTACAGATAGTCCATGACAAGAAAATTAAATTGCTTGAAGATCCTGAACATAGCTATTCACTTTACAAAGCACAGCATTTGCTTTAAGTGCAAATTACTGCAGTGTTCCTTTTGACATTGGGATTGATGGAGTAAGGGCCAAATATTTTACCAAAAGGGGAAAAAATAGTATAAGAAATGCATCAAATTCTGAAAGTGGCAGGTCAAAAACAATTTAATACTAGAAAATTTCTGAGAGGAAATAAATATACTTTAGAGGAATGTTATAGGAGAGAACAGTTTATTTGGGATGATAGATGGCATCGATAAATAGGTTACTCCATTTCTGAAGAGGTAATGATAACTAAATATTTTCCTGATTATATATGATGACTAAAATTGTGGAGAGAATCCATGCTTTTCATCTAAACCATACTAATTTCTTTCTTTCAGTCAATGGTCTTTGCTAAATATCTCCTTCATGTTTCAAAAATGTTTGCCTTGCTTACTGCAAATGTTCAATTCTATGCTATAACTTAAATAAGCAAATAATAGGGCAATCTATACATTTCAGTTAAAAATAAATTGACCTATGAAATGTACATTTGATTTTTAAATAATTTCTTTAATATAAAATTATCATATTTGACTTTAAAATGCTATTTCACTAAAGTTTCAGTATTATTGCTGATCATTTCCTCTAGCATATATTTTCCATTCATTTTGTTTATTAGTTTTTATTTAATATGGGACTGAGCACTAATGTCATAAATTTATCTTAATAAAATTATCATTTTATCATAACTTCTCTGTTTCTGGATTGTATCTTTAATAAGGATAGCCAGAACAAAATGTATTGCTGTTTTGCAGAGTCCAGAATTTCCAAACCCCCCACCTCAGGATAACGTTAGTGTAAAAAACTTAAAGATTCTAATTCTTTCCTGATCTTTTCTCTTTACATTTACCAAAATCATGGTTAATTGCTAAAGTATTAAAACAAGCACAGTGACTGTAGAGTGGTGATCACAGCAAACCTCCTAGAGATTGTCAATTTAACAAATGATTTGCAGATTACAAAATCTTTCATTATCACGTTTATTTGCTCTATGTCCTGAGGCTTTCAGTTTAAAAGCAGTTACCATTGATTGTCTGCTCACCCCTGCAATCACAAAAATAGAAAGATAGATAGATAGATAGGTAGTTAGATAGATCAATAGATAGATAGATAAAGTAATTAAAGTAAAATCTTTCCATGTTGGAGAAGTCCCTATTTAGTTCTGTCCATTTTCTG
>NW_004567104.1:57156912-57158848 GCF_000260355.1 Condylura cristata | reverse complement strand
TTTTTTTAAATAAGCTTATATCTATCTATATAAATGGACAGACATACCAATAAGTCAGATAATTAATGTAGATTGATTTGGGGACTGAAGAACACACACACGCACACACACACACAAAAAATCCATGCAAGTATCAAAACTTTTCTTCTTTCCCTTCTCCCTTTGATGGAACAGAAAAGCCCACTCTTAAACACATATGCAAGAGTGAAGAATAAATGTCATAATACTTATAAAGAGGAGATAGTACTTCATGGGACCTATGAAAAATCATATTTGATGAGCTATTGATTCATTTTTATATTACTATGATGTGGCATTGGCATAGGTGGGATGCAGGTAGATCAGTGAACTAAAACAGGGTCCCTTGGAGCAGATAAACACAAACACAAATCCCCCAACGTCCTACATGTCAGTAAGGTAAATTTAATAGAAGTACTACCAGCAGGATTTCAGAAAAATCAGTAAGAAATAGTCATGTCCAGACTAATACTCTAGTCTTATTCTTCCCAATTCTCTGACTAGCCAGGCTATAATTTTCCCAGAGGCAATGCATTGCTCTAGATCTATGCTTGAGTTTTATCTCCTTCCCCATGAACTGACCAGCATAATATGCCAACATCCTTAGGCCTGTATTTCTGTCTACTTGGAGGAATTCCCTTCACTCCAGGCTTGTCTTTAGAGGAGCCAAAATCAACTACTATATACTTATAATTTGAGCCAATATTACCATACAAATCCATCAACATACCAACTTCAACTTTTCCCCTTAAATTTAAGGTATAACTAATGAGATTTTATATAAGATAAGTAGGAAAGTAGGTATCACTGGATTCTGTTTAAGATTTATGTTGTTTGTCAATGCTTTATTTTTATTAATATCTGTTGGGTATAGTATTGGACATACTATTTCCATTTCAAAATGTAGTGTTACTGTACACTGCTAGTTACATACTTCAGTTTATAACTTAATAACATCTTTAAGCGTGGTGTACAGTGGAAAGAACTATTGATGGATGGACTGCCTTGCTCTAAAAATCATTGAGATCTGTAGTTTGAAGACTGGAAAGAGGCTTTAATGATAAGTTTAGTACAGTGTATTTATAGATGTGGATTTAAATGATGTATATCTGAAACCTATATAATATAAACTCATATTGCTTCAGTACATTTAAAAAAATTGCTAAAAGGGCGCTCCCTGGTGGTGCAGCGGGTTAAAGCACAGCACTAAGAAGCTAAAGCCACTTCAGTATGAGTTCGATCCCCAGCCCCGGAGGTGACCCACATGATACAGCAGACCTCTCCTGACCTGCCCACTGCTCCCCTCAGCAGTGTACTTCACAGTAGGCTTGTTCTGCTCCACACTCTGTTTCTGGTGAATACTCTCACCGTCCCTGCACCTCTGGCCTGTACCCCAGCTCTGTATGCATAAATAAATAAATATTTTTTAAAAATGCTAAAACAATTTTTACATGTTGAAGAATCCTAAATATAATGTACTTGCAAGAGTAGTTGGGGGAAAAATTGAATGTGAATTCAATTGTATGTGAAATGTGAATGTGAAAATTCTATGTGACTATTCAAGAGGGAACAATGATGTTGAAGAGTTACACTGAGAGGAAGAAAGGAGAATTTGAGAATGCTAATTAAGTGTTTTGTGATTTGGATGTTCTGCAAATAACTCCTTACCCAAAAGATCAGTAACAAGTGTTATTAGCAACAGAATCCTGCTTGCTATTAGCCTGGTTTGGCACCACTATCCTCATTAGTACACAGATGGCTTGGGAAAAGGGCATGACCAATTGCTCATATCACTCCAGCCACAACTGGTCTTTATAAGCCAGACCACTAGTGTGATTAGGGTAATGCTCCTCCTGTCACGACTTCAGCTGCTGCCTGGCAAAACTTTTCTGATGTTTCTATTTTCACAAATTAAGCA
>NW_004567104.1:57144694-57155342 GCF_000260355.1 Condylura cristata | reverse complement strand
AAAAATCTCGTAACTGGCTCCCCTGCTTATGGCTCAGGGGTTAAAGACTCAGCACTATCAAGCTGTCACCAGCCACTGAGGCATGAGGCAGATCCTCATGCCAGAGAGCTGACCCACATGGTGCAGCAGACCTCCTGACCTGCCCACTGCTCCCCTCAGCAGTGTATTTCAGTAGATCCACCTGTTCTGTTCCCCACTCTCTCTCTGGTAAAGCCTCTCAACAAACACACATCTGGCCTATACCCCAGTTCTTGTATGAAGCCTTTGAAAAAGTAAAATAAAAATCTCTTAACTAATATTAAGATTTCATAGCATGCCCATTTCAACTTAATTCACTCTGGAGAATTTCTGCAAAATTTGACAACTTAAAATAAGCATCCAGAGACAATGTACTGGGCTAGACTAAAGAGGGCTACAGATTCTTCATCAACGTATGCATGGAAAAAGGTTACTCATTCCTTTTTCTGAAACTGGACAGCATATAATTATTGTTTGACAATGTGGTGACAGAGACAACTCCAGTCAGCCTTTGAAAGGACTGGAGTTCTGCGTTGGTACCACGGACCTCCTAATCTACCTTATGTAGAGACAACAGATGAAGAGACAGGAGATGAAAGTGAAGGGTTGGCAGTAGTGACGTAGGCTATACTACCCACGCTGTCTTATGCCAAGGTCTGGGCAATGGGGGAGACTCCCAAAAAGATGGAGACTGCTTGGTTCACAAGAAGATATACAAAGGACAGTCTGGTTCCCAAGAAGACATAGTAAGGGGAGTCTCCATAACCATGCTTACTGAACTACCTTGTACTTGTTCTTGGCTAATAGCAATTGTATTTGGCCATCAAGCAATGAATGCTTGGCCCTCCTTTGTTTGCAGCTTAATTGGACATTGAGAACCGGTTACAAAAATGTTTAACAATTGACGATGATTTTTCTCAGAAAATTACCTTAGCATAAATCAAGAGTGTAGATTGTCTTTAGAAATACAGGTAAACATAATCAGGATGTACTTCCTCCTGGGACAGTTTGGAACCTGGGACGGAATTGTTCATAGGAGAACTTAAAGATTTGCTGCTTTATTTGAGATGCTGAAAAAATGGGGATGCTGATTGTTTTTTGGTGGTTTTCTTTCTATGATCAAAAGAACTTCTTTGTAACATGTAATCACAAAAGTTTCGGTGTAGCCATTGAAATTAATTGTTAAAGATTTGCTTCAATACCCATACTGATATAATCTCACTGCTTGGAAATTGTTTAAATAAAGAACTGCTGGAGTTTTCAGCAGGAGATATTTGCACGAGCTACAGTGCCAGTGTCTGCCTCATTGCTCATTTCACCAATGCCACCTCATCTTTTGGGAAAAGGACCCCTAGCCAGTCACCTGTCAGAGCTGGACTTTGACATCTGGCATGGTCTCTGACACAGTAGAGTCAATCAGACTTTCTGGTCATATTCAACAAATTACTAGATACTGGGGGATCTATCATAGAGATAGAGCCTTTACTGCCAACCACTAGAGCTTATGACATATAACTTAGAAGCAACTCATTCAGCCAAAGTTTCTCAGAATTCTTGACTCAAAATATTGTGAAATATTTTTCCAAAGACATAAAATATAATGCACTGACAGTGAGACATTATAAAGACTATGGACTTTGAGTATCAACATAGGTCATTGGTTATAACAAATATGCCTCCCCAGTGGGAAACGCTAAGTGTAGAGACTATGCATGTGGAGAGACAGGGCACATATGGGCATATGTACATTCTTTAATATATATGTGTAGCTTCTCAATTTTTTTTTGTGAACTAACACTGTTGTAAAAAACAAAAATAGACTTAATAGGGCTTTCCCTGGTGGCACAATGGGTTAAAACACTGTACTATTAAACTCTCAGAAGCCACTGTAGCATGAGTTCAATCCCCAGCCAGGGAGCTGACCCATATGGCATGGCAGATCTCTCCTGACTCGCCTGCTGCTCCCTCCGCAGCTTATTTCTGTAGATCTGCTTGTTCTGTTTCCCAGTGTCTCTGGTAAATCCTCTCACTAACCACACCTCTGGCCTGTACCCCAGTTCTATAAGCATATATTTTTCTAAATCTTAAAAAAAATAGATTTAATAACAAAATCTTGTTAGCAAGAATAAATTAATCTGAACCCAACTTTCTAAGGTGTGTTTAAGGTTAAATTTTGAAAATAAAAATAAGTACCCTTTTTTTGATACAAAGAATACTTTCAGTATTTGCAAAAATTTCAAAACTGGAAGGGCATAGCTCAGTGTAAGTACCCAGTATACCTTATTCTTTTTAAGAATGAAAATATTTAAGTTGGAACCTGGCAAATCAAATTTATCTAGTATAATTTTATTTTTAATCTTATAAAATTAGTAACCCAAGCCAAACATGTTTTCATCAAATGAAGTTATAAATATGCCACTGCAAGTAATATTATAACACTGTAGCTCCCAAATCACATATGGTCTCTAGCTTGAGAAATCAGTTTCCACAAATTTAGTCCATTTATAAAGTTAAGATTGCATTATTATTTATTAAATTAAACATAAAATATGTACATAAGCTATAAATAAAATGTTACTTAGTCTTAATAAATAGACTCTAAGTTTTTAGAATATTAATTATAAATCAGCATGAAATGAAACGTTTCTGGCCAGTGAATTATACATATTGTTTAAAATATCCCATCAAAATATTTCATCTTTTTCCTTTTCACTCCAAGATAACTACAATTGATACTATACCTACAACTGCTGAAAACAGATATTTAATAACATGTTAAATACCTATAAATTGACCATCAAAAACAAGAGTTTAAGAAGGCAATCAATAGGTAAGTGAGTGCGCCTGAGTGTAAATGTCAGTAAAAATTAATAAATGTCTGATCATCCTGACAAGAACAGGGTGAACTGATGACTTTAAAAAATGAAAGACATGCAATGACTCACATGTAAACTATACCTGTGTTGTATCTATCCAGGCAAGTGAATCAACATTTATGATAAACTGTTGAATTTCACATGAAAATATTCATCAAAAGAATGCTACTTTCTTGAAAGCAATGGGAAATTCAAAATCAAGAAATTTCATAAAACAAAAATTATCTTTTCCTCACTATTAAAATTTTTCTAATGAGTAAAGAAATAAAATTGTTTTTATCAATTATTTTATCATAAATATTAGGACAATGATATCATTTTAATTAGATTATCAGTATGACTAAAGATAATAATCACATAATTTTCAATTTGTATATGTATCTTAATAACTGTTTCCTAAAGGGGTATGATAGATTTGACAAAAGACTTTGTTATCATTTTTTTTTTTTGCTACATAAACCATTTAACTTGCTTTTAAAATAAAATTTAAAAAAAAGCTGTTAGAAATCTAGTAATATAAATTATCTATGTGGGTCTCCTAAACATAAACTTTATTTTTTTAAAGAAATCATATTCTAAGTACTTTGGCAATGTATTTCTCCCTCAGGTTTTCTTGCTAACAGCTAACAAAACACATTTAACCACAAATTATTCCTGGAAGCATTATCTATCTATTCATATGATAAAGCAAGCTGTAGCAAAGAGATACATATTCTAATAAGGTATTTAGATTATATTCCCATTGCATACATGCAAGTATTTGCCAAAGTAAATTAAGCTGGAAAGCTATCATTTTTGTTACTGATAGAATTCTTCTATATTCAGTTGCATTTTTTTAAATACACATTTTCACTATCAAATTTCTTCCATCTCTTTCCCCTCTCTATCTGTCCATATTCTCTTATTATACCATATTTTCTGAATCCTTACAAGAATGCTGAGAAAGATAATAGACATTTTTTGCTTTCATATGTTAATACCTAATTCAAAAACATAAACAAAATATTTTGTTTTATTTTCTTTAAATTATCTAATAATTTAATACACCTATTCTTTGAAGCTTTGCAATGAAAAACTAACATCAAGTACAACTTATTTTGTATAGTCTGTAAGCATTAAGAACTTATGCCCAGTTAAAATACTTGTCACACTGCATTCAAATTATTCGTTTATGTTTCTTACGCTCTGTAATCTCTGCTATCTGTAACCTCACCAATGAAGATGCTACATATTATTATTATTTGTTATCAACTGGACAACTTCATTTCTACTACATAAGGAGTTCTCCCAAAATTATGGCTGAATAAATGGGTGAGTGGATGAGTAGGTGGATGAACAGTGTGACAAGTGAATAGAATAATGCATTAACTTTCCCCAAAAGAAAATTATGATGGAAAACTATATACCAGACAGAAAAATGCTTCATAGCAATCTATAATGTTAAAGAAATAAAGTGTCATAATACTTAGCATAAATCTTTTGTTCAGCATAAGCAGAACTAATTATATAGAGAGACATCTGAAAAAATTCTGAAAGACAATCTAAAATAAATTCTTTAAATTCATTGATGTCACCTCTCAAAAAGCAGCATTCAGACATGCATGTAATTATGCAAGTCAGTCATTTACATAGAGAAGCATAAAAGTGTCCTGCAGAGAGAGAAAATTATTAAGAATAAGCAATTAGCATTATTTTCTCTATTCAAACCTCTCAGATATTAAAATATAAGTTATCACACTGCACAATATCCAGGGGAAATCAGAGTGATGGCACTTAGAAAAGGAACCATTATTCTCCCCATTCAACAGTATTGAAACAAGAGCAGAAAATCAGAGTTAAATATAGTTTTAAAACACTTTGGCATATCAATGCATTTCAACTATCTGCTCAACAGTCTTCCTATATGTCATACTGTGGCAGCCCTCTTGTTCACTTTTACCTATATTCCTTTTTCTTGTTTTATGATCTTCACTCACACCTGAGTTCTCCACAAATTTCTCACAGAGCAACCATTAAATTGTCCACAGTGATAAGATACTCAATGCAGAATGAAAGATCATGCTTATTCCCCACATATGGCGATGTTCTACCAATACAGCAATACCAATATAGCAATTTGCCTCCATGCCTCAGCTTAGAATTGACACCTCCCAAGGATAACAAAAATAACTTACTCATTGTCTTCATGTAGTTTCTTCATTTTTTAGGGATTAAACAGGTTTATAAAACTTGCCTAGGGAATTAATTGCTAAGTAATAGTGTGTCACCCCTTCTCCAAGTTTTTGTTAGCTGCCCATGGTCAAAACGATTTCCTCACTTTTTCAGTGTAAAATGGTCAACTTGATTCACAGATGACCTAATCAACCAAACAACTAGCTATGTATATTTACTGTACAAAAGTTCAAATTCCAGGCATTGTAGGAAGCACACAGGATATAACAGTAAATAAAATCTAAAATGTTGGGAACCGAGGCCGGCATCTGGCGTCTGTCAGCAGCCGTAAAAAGGTGAAGTGGAGTCCGGATAGAGAAAAACATCCGGGTTGTAAAAGGCATGTGGGAAGATCTCCCTGCCCCCACCTTTTCCTTTTCCTCTTTCTTTTCTCACCCACTTTCGCCCCTCAAGAGACCAACTGCTACCAAAACATTGCTGCATGTCTATTGTCCTTTGGCTTTCTCCTTTCCCGACTTCTGCATCCCCCACCTCTTGTATTTTATATAAACTAGATAAAAACAAAATAAAGTTCTCTCTTTGTTCTGCTACAAGCGTGTGACTGTTTCCTTTGTTCGCCAGACCTGGGGCCCTGACTCCCTGGCCTTGCTGGTCAAGGTCCCCCGCACTAAAATATCTACGCTTCTTGGTTCTTGTGTTATACTGATATAGTGAAGGAGACATAGTTAAAACAACACTCAAAGGTAACATCAGAGAGTGACAGACATTTGGATAAAAACAAGAACAGAATATCTTTGAGCTATAGTCTATGGATGTGGATAATATCGACTAGGAAACATCAGATTAGTCTGTTCTACCTCTAAAGGAAGGACCATTTACAAGGCAGTAAATGTATAGAAATATTATGCATTTATTTTTTATGTTCCTGCTTCAGAAGTAGATTTCACATAGACAGCCAGTCTACTTCAGAGAAATGAGAAAGGGGTGTTGGCAGAAAACCTCAGGATCCATATCATCATTTGAGTAATCTCAGTTACAAAAGTGGAAAAGGTATTTGCCTGAAGAAAATAGAAGGTGGTTACCAGCAAAGAACAGGGTACTAAAATGGCTGGTAAACCTCCATGGAATCACAAATATTCCAGTGCAGGAAAAGAGAAGATGTAAGCTGAAAAATGAGTGATTGCAAAGTAGCAGCTATTCAGAAAACAATGAACTGTCTATCGATAAAGAAAGAGGAATACAATGTAGGAATAATTTCAGTGGAATATAAAGAAAGAGATTGGTGTTTTTACAATGTGATGACCAAGAACCAAAGTAAAATAACTCTAGATACATCAAAGTAAAGAGCTGGAATTTTGTTTTAGTACAAAGGGGAAAAACTTGATGTTTTTAAACATACTTGTGGCATAACCTGACATAATATTAAAAAGTTATAAACATCACTTAGGATACTATGTATAGAATGTATCAGTGTGGGACTTGGAAATAAAAGGCCATTTAAAAAGTTTGGGTGGCCCTCCTCGGTGGCGCAGAGGGTTAAAGCACAGTACTGAGAATCTGAAGCCACTTCCGCATGAGTTCGATTCCCGCCTGCCGCCTGCCCCGGAGGAGACCACATGGCGAGCCAGACCTCTCCTGACCCGCCCGCTGCTCCCCTCAGCAGTGTACTTCGTAGATCTGCCTGTTCTGATCCCCACTCTGTCTCTGGTGAAGCCTCTCACCGCCCCTGAGCCTCTGGCCTGTACCCCAGTTCTGTATGCACAAATAAATAAATAAATCTTTAAAAAAAAAGTTTGGGTAATAAAATTTTAGCTTAACCCAGGGAAATTAAAAGGAGGGAACATATTGTATAGATAACACTATAGAACTTAGTGATTTAGTTAGATATTGGGTTACAGGAAAAAAAAAGGAACCAGATTTATTTTTTTTAAAGTATTGGATTTAACCACCAAGAAATTATTTGCTCATTTTCTGAGGTTAGGAGGCCTGGGAAGAAGTATTTTATCCATGTAAAACTAATTTGCATAGCACATGTTTTAGACATTAAAGGTAAGACTAATTTGTTTCAAATATATACATGCCTATATGTTTATGTGTGTGGTGTATATATACTTCATCTAATGGAACTTTATAAATATTAAAGTTTATAGAAATGGAATTCGTAGTTAAAATAGTTGATGTAACCACTAAAGATGAATACATAGTCTGCAAAGAGAAAAGGACCCTGGAATGAATCAGAACGTAATAAAATGTTAGTTATTACATTAGGTTCCTTTTGCAACTATAAGAAATTACTACAAACTTATTGACTGTGGGCCCTCCCTAGTGGCCAACTGGTAAGGATACAGCACTGCAACCCAGCTACAACTGCTTCAGGATGAGTTTGATCTCTTGCCCTGGAAGTGATCCACATGTCTCAGCAGACCTCTGGCCTATACCCCATTTCTTTATCCATAAATAAATAAATCTTTAAAAAAAAGGTTTAAATTTTATCCTAAGATTCTGTAGCTCAGAAGTCTAAAAAAGTCCAGCAGGGCTCCTAGGTCTCAGGAAGACTGTTTCCTTAATTCTGCAAGCTCCAGAGTCTGCCCACATCACTGGATCCTTGACTTTGCATCATCCCTACCATCACTACTTCTGCTCACTTCATCCTTTTCTGATTCTTATCACCCTCCCTCTTTTTCTTACAAGTTTATTTTAGTTTACATCAGTTCCATGTAAACAAATTAGCATAATTTTCCCATCTGAAGATCCTTAATTTGATAATGTTTATAACATTCATTTTGCCATCTAACATTTTCACAGCTTCCTGGAATTAACACATGGAAGATCTTTTGTTCTGCTGGAATTCAAATGCATGGACTGTGACTTCAGAGCCACAAACAAGTGTCTTTTTAAAAATATATATTTATTTAATTTATTTATACATACAAGAATTGGGGTACCGGCCAGAGGTGTGGGGGGAGGGGTAAGAAGATTCACCAGAGACAGAGAGGAAAGTAGAACAAACAGATCTACTGAAATACAATCATGAGGGGAGCAACGGACAGAAGTCTGCTACACCATATGAGTCAGCTCCCTGGCCGAGCATGAAATTCTTGCCACAATGACTTGGTGACAGCTTGATAGTGCTGAAACTTTAACCCCTGCTCCAACAGGGAGGCCACCACATATGAGTGTCATACTGGATATTAGTTACCACTAAAAATTATGGTGGACTGATACAATTTGTAGAAGAATTATATCAGGTTAAGACAGTAAATGTACACATTTTTATGCATTTATTTCTTATTTAGGCAACACTGGTTTTTAATAGTTTGTAATATTGTATATGAGTTAGAGGTATAAGATCTCCCCCCTTCTGGCATTGTTTCCACACCTACCACTAAGAGACCCGTAGTTCTAAACTATAATCCACTGTGCTCTCTCTCCACTTTTTTTCTTCCCTTTAAAAAAAAAAATAGATTTATTTACTTATGCATACAGAACTGGGGTATAGGCCAGAGTCTCAGGGCCAGTGAGAGGATTCACCAGAGATAGAGCAGGGAGCAGAACAGGCCGACTGACTAAGTACACTGCTGAGGAGAGCAGCAGGCAGATCAGGAGAGGTATGCAGTGTCATGTGGATTACTTCTGAGGTGGGGACTGTACTCATGCTGAAGTGGCTTTAGCTTCTCAGTGTTGTGCTTTAACCCTCTGTGCCACCATTATATAAAAAAATTTTTCTTCCCATTTTATAAAAATTTTTGATGAAGAAAATACTAAAGATCAAATAAAACTACCCATTTTTATGCATATAAGGAAATAGTACTAGGAAGGTTAAACTGAGATATCAATAATTTGTAGTAAAACTAGGACTTCAATCCCACCAATAATCATATAAGTTGCTAGACTCCCTTCCCTGAATATATCCTAATTTTTAAGAAATCTAGAGGACAGAGAAAATGTTTTCTCTTCTCATGAGAAAGTTATTATACTAGTGGAGTAATCAAAACATCAGGTAGAGAAGCAGGAGAAAAGACATTTAATTACATATACATGGGGTCTCTAGTTGGAGATAAATTCTGAAGAAAACAGGACAGAAAGTCTATTCACAGTGAGGGAATGTGATAGGGGGCTAAGGCTTTGAGGAGGAACAAGGGTGACACAGATAACAAGAACCAGATGCTCTGTAACTAACCATATTTGCCCTGACCTATAAATAGGTTTCTCTGATAGAAAGGTGATAGCTGGAGATTCATCCAGATGTAGGTAATTCCAAGAATCGTTATTTTAATAGGTAGTTAAGAGGGGGTTAATAGTTTTGGATTTGTGTGTTTGTCGGAGGCGAAGGTCAATGGGAAACCATTGGATTTGGTTAATTTTTGCTTCAGTGTTTCCACAACCAAAAACTCTGTGGCAAACAGAGGGGGATGGCAACCCAGTAGGATGGAGGAGGGTGGAGTCATCTTAGATCCCATAACACAATTCTGTGTTTGTTATGTCACCAAAAGACTTGAAAGGAATGACTGTGACTTCCTTCCTTCTGCCTTTCATCTCTCTCACATGATCTTATGGTGGCCAAGTCTAAAGCACAGGGGAAGAGAACAGTTAAATCTCCCCTACATTCCTTGGTTTTACTAGAAGTATTAAAAAGTGTTTTAGGAAGACGTCTAATATAACGGAATGTTAATTAGTGTACTGTTAACCATGAAATTAGTTGCATTTAGCTAATAATATTGTGTTTCCACAAATATGCATCTCAAAAATGATCATTGTTTATATGGGTCTTTTTACAAATAAATTGGAAAAGGAGAGGAAATAATAGAAATATAATTAAGGAAAAATAAAGAACATCCTGAGTAGGTACTGTTGTGTATTACAAAAGTAATCCAGGAGATCAAAATGCATAGGTGATTTAACAATACTTTTTTTCTCTGTCAAGATTTGCTTATGAAATCTAAAGAAAGGAAAATTGGTATTCTCAATCACAGTGTAGGGAATTATATTTTGTATTATTCTCAGTCATATTTTATTTTACTTCTTTCCACATCATAATTAGATTTAGCCTGGAGGAATTGTCTATGTAGAAAAATGACAAAAGTCAAAGAATAAAATGTATGTTGAGAGCCACCTGGCAGAATATCCTTGCTATCTGAAGCCTACATTCTCAAGATTTCTACCAAGTGGCTATCCACTTGAGTATTTCAGAGACAGAAAACTCTCTCACTATGAAAAAAGACTCTCCCTTTGATCAGATAAGTCTTGGGGAAATTCTTCAGTATTTTAAATCTGAGTTATTTTGTCCTATAACCATAAGTCTTATTTCCATCCTGGCAAATATATACAACAGTTTAAGACTTATTCAGGATTGCTTGTGGTAGAAGTGGAATAATATGTGTGTTTATGTATTTAATAATAGGCCAGTATCACTTGTTAAGCATGTATTTGTATAACCTCATCTAGTCTTGTTGTTGTTGTTCTCTCTTTTTTTTTTTTAAAGATGTATTTATTTGTACATACAGAACTGGGGTACAGGCCAGAGCCTCAGGGGCAGTGAGAGACTTCACCAGAGACAGAGTGGGGAGCAGAACAGGCAGATC
>NW_004567104.1:57065619-57144289 GCF_000260355.1 Condylura cristata | reverse complement strand
AAATCTTTTATTTTGTGTAGAACTGAGGTGTATGCCAAAGGTGTGGGAAATGAGGGGATTCACCTGAGACAGAGTGGGGAGCAGAATAGGCACATCTATTGAAAGACACTGCTGGGGAAGCTGAGGGAGCAGCAGGAGAGGTCTGCTGCACCATATGTGAGTTAGCTCCTGGCCAGGGATAGAACTCAGGCCATAGCAGTGACAGCACTGAGACTTAACCCCTAGGACACTAGGAAGCCCCAATCTCATCTAGTCTTAGTGAAAAGTTTCAAGCAAAACTTCAATTAGTCTTCACTTATCATCTAGTTAGAAGTTATCCATTAATAGAACTGCAAAAGCAAATATCTATTAGGAAATACTGAAACAAAATTGAACACTCCACCTTATCCATTGCTATATCAACCAACTTTAGTCAATAAAAAAAGGAATGTAA
Source organism: Condylura cristata (assembly GCF_000260355.1). Taxonomy (NCBI): domain Eukaryota; kingdom Metazoa; phylum Chordata; class Mammalia; order Eulipotyphla; family Talpidae; genus Condylura; species Condylura cristata. The sequence continues at coordinate 57,143,856 of NW_004567104.1, read as the reverse complement.
AATTTAAAAATGAGAACTGAGATAGAAATCTATAAGTAGGACAAATTCAGGAATTAATGTATGCCTCTGACTAAAATACATCCTTCTTTGAGTCAGTTTGCAGCTCTTTGCACAGTAGGGTATTTCACCTACTAAAGATTTCACAGCTGGCACATGCATGGCATCAATGTTTATTGGCATCCTCGATGTCAGTTATTTTAAAGGCTTTCTTCCAGGCCTCTGAATAAATTATCTATCAAGTGCAGCGGTGCATGACAACACCTAAGATACAATTTGCAGTGTTGCACAGGCTCTCATTATTTGGTGTAAATGAAATCCCATGTCATTAAACTTCTTTAAAATGAAAGCACCTTATATTAAAAATATGAGCAGTGAAAGACCTCCTAGGCCTTTCTCTTAGTCCATTATATACATAGTAATGAGGCTGGAAATAGGTTCAATCCCTCAGCGATTGTTTACTTTCCTTTGAAGACAAAAGTTTCCTGTCAAACACATCATAGAAAAAGTTCAAGCAGGCTAGTTTCATCTATTCCACTGGTAATATTCCTAGAAAATTGGCTAAGAGAAAAGACGACACAAGCAACAATGATAAGAAGCAAAATATTCTGAATTTTACAAAGTTATAAGTCAACAGAATATGTAAGATGCCTGCTGAATAACTCTCAGCAAATCACACTTCTAGATGTTTGAAGGCTATTTTTTCCCCTCACTATGCTGTAAACTTTAAACAAAAATAAAAATAGATGGATAGAGATTGTCCTTGATCTGGTTACATGGGCCTTATCAATTCCAAGCATTACTTTGCTGACAATGAATTTAAACATATCTCCAGTCTATCCTGTTATATTTACTATAAATTTTGATGCTGTTCATCACGATGTGTCTCAAAGCTATTAATATGAGTATGCTTTCTGTCCATGAACTGAGATTCATAGCCCATCAAATAGCATTTAGCCACAAACTAATATAAAGGTAACATCTACCATAGCTTGTCTGCTGTGAATTCACCAAAGCAATAAGCTCACACAATGATATGGTGTAACCTCTTAATAATGTAGGTGTTAAAGTAGAACATTAAACATTCACTTATGAACAAATAAAGCTTAGGTGTGATTTCACTCTGTATCACCAGTGCACTTTTGATACAGTATAACTCCAAGTAATATATATGAACCTCTATTATTAAAAAACTAAAGGTATAAAATGAACAAATTTTAATGACTTCATCTCAAAGATTAAATACCTGATTAATGTCACTTTCTGCCAGTATTCTGAACGCAGATACATTCATTTGTTCTTATTTAGTGCATTTTCATTATTTACCATGTTACCAGTATTCATGGTAGAAACTCAGCTAACATTCATTGAATGAATAAATAAGATGAATTTTCACATTCAAATTGTGGGTTTTTCCTATTTACAAATGATACTAACAGAGTAGGGGCTATTTTCAAAATATATGCGACAAATAATTGTGAAACTTGTGGAGTTTCCAGTATTTTGAAGAAACACTCATTAGAAAAATAGTTGCACTGAAAGCAATTTAGATAAAGCAATTTAGTCACTTGTTAATGAATTGTATAATGGCCATTTATTTTCTTTCTTTTTTTTTAAGATTTATTTTATTTGTGCATACAAAACTGGGGTATAGGTCAGAGGAGCAGAGACAGTGAGAAGCTTCACCAGAGACAGAGCCAGGAGCAGAACAGACAGATCGAAGAAGTACACTGCTGAGGGGAGCAGTGGGTGGGTCAGGAGAGGTCTGCCGTGCCATGTGGGTCATTTCCGGGGTGAGTGGGGATGGAACTCAGGCTGAAGTGGCTTTAGCTTCTTAGTGCAGTGCTTTAACCCACTGCGCCACCAAGGAGGGCCCAATGGCCATTTCTTTAATGTGTGTTGAAACTTGAACTACTAATTTGGCAACATGACAGAATATTAGTTTTCTGAGACTGGGTTACAAAAATCAGTCCTCTGTCCCTCTTTTCCCTTGGACTGATAGAAACAAACAAATTGCCATGTTGAGCAGAACCATGGAAAGGTTAAGTATAAGCCACTGTCCAATTTGGACATGTGAATCCTTGGCAAATAAAGGGGTCAGCAGCAACAGTGCTGCTCTAAATTTTCTGACCCACATAAAGGATGGCACACTAAAAGTCTATTGCCAGTCATTATATGTGGTATGATTTATTTAGCAATAGATCATCAATAGGTAAAAAATCTAATGCCCATTATATTATTTAACATACCAGTACAGAATCTGTGGGTGTTAGAGACCCTCAATAAGAATTTTCATCTTGATTTCAAGGTGAAATAAAATAAAATACCTTACAATTTCTACCTATTGTTTCTCCAAAGCTGGTACTAAACCAGTAAATAAGAGAGATGGTTTTTCTAGATCTTTAAAAGTTATATTTTAATAGTACACACAGCAAGTACATTGAAGGTTGAAAACCACAGATTCTGTCATAAACTAGGAGAGAATAAGCAAGATCAAAGACAGGCAATAATTAGAGAAGGTTCCAACTGGTTCTTGTGAACAAGAGAAACAGCTCTAAGGAGATGCTCCCTGAACTGGATTTATAATATAAAGTCAGTGATAGGAATAATTGGGGTAAGTCCCAAGAGGGCAAATGGAGCACTGAGAACAACAATCTAGAAAAAGCTTGATAGTATAAAGGAACTGAAGGGAAGCCAGTTATGTTGAAGCATACTGAGAAGTGGGCTAAATTGTAGGTTAGGGGTAAGTAGAGAAAACAGGGAAGGGCTAGAATTAAGGCATGCATGCCAATGAAAGAAGTTTAATTTAAAACACAGACTCCCATACACACATGATTGAGAGTTGTTATAAGGTGTTAGTCAGGACTATCATAGCTTTTCAAAACCTCATTCTTGGCCTACCCTGGTGGCGCAATGGGTCAAAGTGCAGCACTGCAAATAATCTGCAGCCACTTCAGTGCACGTTCATTTCCCAGCCCCAGAGGTGACTCACATGGTGCAGCACACCTCTCCTGACCTGCCTGCTGCTCCCCTCAGCAGTGTACTTCATCAGTCAGCCTGTTCTGCTCCCCACTCTGTCTCTGGTGAATCCTCTCATCACCCCTGCACCTCGATCTGTACTCTAGTTCTGTATGCACAAATAAATAAATCTTTTTTAAAAATTAAGAGATTCCAACAGGGATAGAGGCAGGAAAAATTTTAAAAGCCTTTGGGAAGGTATAGAATAAAATGTTAACAAAGTAAATAATTGTCAGACCTGTATTAGTTCAGTATACTAAAATCAAGGCATTTTATTAGCAAAATTTATCATTAGAAAATTGAATCAAATTTCTTTGTCATTTTTTGATTAAAGACATAGAAACAGTGGGCTAATGCTTTATAGTTAAAAAATTCAAACTTAAAGATTTTGAAATATGTAACATTGGAGGAAAAAGAAAAAAAAACTAAGGTTGAATAAGGATCAATGTAGTCTTTGAGTAAATTGTGTAGTGTTATCTTTTTTCAGACCTTAGTTACATAAAATAATTTCAAAGAATCACTGTGAAAGATTTAGTTACTGATTGATTTTGCTGCATGCTGCAAACACTGACTAAAATTTCCCCAGCTACTTACTCAGACAATCTATTGTTTTGTTCACTAATTTATGAAATGTCATAATGGGTTTGCAATTTCTAATCAAAACTGATTGTGTCTATTACTTACTTGTTTTTAAAGGACACTTAACCAAAGAAAGCTATGACTGATGAAATAAAAGCTAGTGTTGTAGTAATAGATTTAAGCACATTTTAAGGGATAAAAATGTGTATCAAAATAATAAAATCACTCTCAATTCCTCTCAGAGACATTTGAAAAATCCTGCTGGTTTCTTTTCCTGAAAAGATGTGAAGGATTGGCTACATCAATAGAGGGCACTAACATGCTGTTCTGGAAAGCCTTTCAGTTCCTTGCTTGTGACAAATGAAATCCCACTGAGAAGACAGTACTTTTCAGCAGCATAAAGTTGCTGGCATGGTATGGGGAAGAAGAAGAAAACAAACAAAAAGCTTATATTATTTGAGCCAAAAGATGAATTCAGAATGATGAATTCAGAATGATGAATTCAAAAGTTGAATTTAGAATGTGTTTTACTTTTCCTGTATCATAACACATCTAGCAGTTCTGTGCATTCTCATTAACATACCGTATTATGGCTGTGACTTTTTCAAATGAAATTTATCCTAGTATAGACCTCACTGTAGATCAGTAAACTCATTTCAAAATAATATTTAGTTATGCATTCAATTCTTGGTGATCTATCTTGATAGAAATATATAAGGTTATTCTTATATCAGAACGTACAAATAATTTTTGGCTTTGGTAACCTACATCTTTATTTTGTTTTTGAGATCATCTTGTTATTATTGTTATTAATCCAAAAAAAATCATTGTAGAAAGAAAACTCTGATGCAATCCAAACTTTAAGTAAAAAGTAGAAATGATTCTAGAGAGATAGATTTCATGGACAAGTGAAGCAAATTATGCTTTATAGGATGGGGTTTCTGGAATTTTCAGAAAGGTTTTCTGAGTTAAGGATGCTGACAAGTACAATAAAACCGTGAATCTAGAAGCAGAAGAATAGAGCATTTGGGGACAATGTTGATGCCAACTATCATTTATTGTACACTAGTGTACATACTACAAGTACAGTTAAGGGAATGCATAGGATGAGACTGAAAATTATTCCATGTTTATATTAATATTTCCCTTTATATGATAAAGAGTTTTATTTCATAATGAGACAATCTGGACTACGTACATGTCTAACTGAAAAGCCATTTCCTGATAATGGTTTCTTGATTTTTTTTCTTATTCAAATTATATAAGATTTCTTCAAGCATACATATAAAGCCCCACCAGTGGTAGAATTACACCACACTGAGAATCACATTGGGAATCAGAGATAGGTCCTCTCTGGTGTTTCAGGGGTTAAAAAAATGCTATCAAGGTATTGCCAGCCTCTGCAACAGGAGCTGGATCCTCAGCTGACTTGCTAGCTGACCACATAGCACAGTAGACCTCTCTTGCTCCCCTCAACAGTGTATTTCAGTGGACCTGCCTGTTTTATTTCCCAAGTGATCTCTGGTGAATCCTATCACCCATACCAGCCTTATCTCTGACCTATACACCAGTTCTTGTATGCACATATAAATCTTAAAATAATAATAATAATAATAAGTTAGATTCTCATTCACACACTACCCTGTACAACATTCAAGTAGTGACCGTTAGAAGTGTGCTTAATGAACCCATTTCCTTAATTCTCAAATGAACACAATTTCAGCTGCTTAAATAAAATTATAAATGAAAAGCATGTATACCTATATGTGTGCTCAAGTACAGGTATCATCACATGTTTCATCTCTCGCTGTTTTCAGATATAGCCCTTTTATTTATAATAATTTTAAACTGACTTTAACAAGTATGGGCATAGAATTTATTATTTCTGTAATCACTATAACATAAAGTCTGTCTTTTAGCTTATCCTATTATCTCATTTCTAAGTTATCATTTTTTTAATTATATTAGCTAAAGAAAATATGTACACTAAGTGCACTTGGCATTTGTTAAATGTTTGCTATTCAAGATAATATGCATTATTAATAAATTTAAATGTATGTACAAATCTACATATGCAAATATAGTTTCCAGTCATACATTTACATTTATTAATAAAGTAGTAAATTTTTATTGAGAAAGCAATAAGTTAGTACCCATAACTTCTTCTCAATATTCAAGAGGAATCAGTAAACAAAATTGTTTCTATCACTTGGCAATGATAATTACAATTATTAAAAATATTTTATAACTTTATTTTGAATGTGAAAATTTATATTGAATATTTATCTTAGGTAAAAAGAAATAATGGTCAAAATCAATTTTTTTATGTTCTGTATAATGACCATACAAAACATAAAACACTTTAATTAAAAACAATTTGTCCTTTACATGTGGTGTTTCAATGTTTAATTAAAAACAATTTGCTCTTTACATGTGGTGTTTCAATGTTTAATACTAACATAATGGTGAGTTTTGTATAACACATAAATTTTCTTCACTCTCTTTAACATTTTCTTTTATATGCAATAAGGTTATCAAAGATTACCTTTTCCTTTAAAGACTTTTTAAACTAGCACCTTTATTTTTTAAATTTATTTATTTATGCATACAGAACTGGGGTACAGGCCAGAGGTGCAGGGGCAGTGAGAGGAATCACCAAAGGCAGAGTGGGCAGCAGAACAGACTGACAAGGTACACACACCGCAGAAGGGAGCAATGGGCAGGACAGGAGAGGTCTGCTGCGCCATGTGGGTCAACTCCATAGCTACACCACATTGTGCCACAAGGGAGGACCCAGCACCTTTAATTTTCTTATCACTATTTGTCTCTACTATTCAGTCCCCTTTTATGTTTTTGCCATTAATTAATTTTTAATTAGCTTGACATTAATTAATTAAAACCTTAGATAAGCATATAATTTTAACCAATACTGGATTTTTCTTACTACCTTTTAGTGTGTCAATATATGACTATTTAACAGATGGATTTTAAATGATAAACTGATATTTACATATATTTTTCCAAGACAGTCATATAGAACTCCTAACTAAGAAAATGTATCTGAATATTCAACAGACAGAATGTGCTGGAAAATACTATGCAAATTAAATTTGGCCTACCATTAAAAAAATTAACATTGGAAGCAATGATTTTTTTTTCAGCATGTCTCTCGTTCTTTTGTTAGATTTTTTCATTGAATTTAGAAGAAAAGGAAATCTCATATTTTTATTTCAGCATCCATATATTTATCATTTCTAATGTGAGGTTAAGTGTAAATGTTAAATTGACTGAGCTACATCACCCAGAGATTTGGGGAAGCTTTATTTCTGGGCAGGTCTGTAAAGGGGTTCTAAATAAGATTAATTTTGAAATAGTAGATTGAGTAAAACAGATTGTTCTCCCTAAGGTGAATCATTTCACCCAATCAATTTGAAGCATGAGTAGAACAAAAAGAGTATGAAGCAGCGTCTCTGCCTGCCTTGGCTTTTTGAGGTGAAACATAGATCATCTCTTGCCTTAGGGCCCAAACTAAAACACTGGATCATTGTGTGTTATTAGCCCACTGGCTTTTGGAAAAGGATAGAACTATGGAGTCTCCTATCTCCAGCTGCCTGACAACAATCTTGAGATGTGTCAACTACTCTCTTTATGTAAATCAATTCCTTATAATACAATTTACATGTCTACTATATATGAAACAATACATATATGCCTATGTGTACATACATATGCATGTATATAGATTCATTTTTTGAGCAAAATTGGTTTATAACATTATGTGATTTAGAGATATAGGATCACACTACATATATTTCATATATATTTGCATAAATACAAAGTTTATTGGTTCTATTTTTCTAGAGAAACCTGCCTAATACATTAAAACACAATTAAAATAGAAATTAAGAACAACAATATTGTCATAAGTCATTTTCTTGAAAATTGCTAACTATACTTTATTCTTTAAGTCATATTGGTATTTAATGGAAATTATATTCTTGAAAACTATGTCAGCTACAACAGCTTCAAAAGATAACGACACTGGTGTGCAGTTGTGTGTTTCCCAGCTTATGATTTTCATGTAGAGAGGAGGATCCTATGGTTCAGAGATTGAAAGTCATTTCCCCAGTATCATGGATTTGGGAGCAGTATCACCTTAATTTATTTCAAATAAGTTATTTCCTTATTTAAAAGTAAGTAAATTTATCTGTAACAAACCTAATTCCAAATAAGAACAAAATATATGGTATTTAGTGTTAGTTCTGCAACATATGAAGTTTAGAGAGAAACAAGCCAATAAATAAAAGCACATTATCAAATAAATATGTAGCCAATACTTACTTAGACATTACTTATATAGCATAAAATTTATGTAGCATAACTATAAGATTTTGCACACATTATCTCATTTATTTTTCTCATAACCATCTGCTATGATAACTATCACATACATTTTTTCTCAGTGTTATTTGAATAAAAGCAACTGATACCTGCAGGCGCCACACTTTTGACCCAGTTTATAAAGTCCTATGTGATGACAGCAACAAAGAGATACGATTTTCTGGCCTATTTCTCTCTGGGGTCTTTTGAATTTCCAAGGGTAATCTTTTTCACGGATGGGAAGAGTAAAGGGACTATGATAATGATGCACGGATAACTGGTGGTAGGAATTTCAAGGGGAAATCATGCATTGTACAAAAATAAAGGATGGTGTAATGATACATAGAAGGAGGGAGGGGTAAGGGAGGGAGGGAGGGAGAAAGGAAAGGAGGGAGGAAGAAAGGAAGTTTGGAGGGAGGGAGGAAGGGATGGAGGGGGGAAGGGAAGGGAAAGGGAGGGGAGAGAAAGGATGGGAGGGGAGGGGAAGGGAAGGGAGGAAGGAAGGAAGGAAGATTATACCAACAAAAGTCTCAATGCTTCTATACTTGTGTTAATATGCGAGAAAAGTAATGTTCTAAATGAATGACATAACGTTTTATCCAACAACCCAAGTGTCCTTACAATATAAGTTCTACTCAAGAAGATAACCTCAGAAACACAGAATGAATAAAATCCTTCTTTTCAATATACTTATTATCCATTTGGGACTTAAACAACAATAAAAAAATGACTAAGAAAGTAAGATCAGAGAATCTACAATTGTTCAGATAATGGTAAAATAATTAAATTTGTGTGGATTGGAATATTGTGGAATGCCTTCATTATGATTTTTGGACTTAAAATAGGCACCAATAAAAGAATGGAACAGGAAGTTATAAAACAAAGTGAGCAAAAATAAAAATAAAATAGTATTGTTATTTTATTACTTATATTCACTGATTGATGAATAACTGCAATATTAGCTATGATATTTTATTTTAATTGCAAAGTATTCATCTGCCAAGAAGAGCCTTGCTCTCAGACATACGATTAAGTTTCATTTCAAGATATTAAAGAAAATTAGAGCATATTTGGAGCACAGTTTGAACCACTGAATAAATGTCTAATGTGCAAAAGCTATCTACCAAAGGATCTATTTTATTTATGGTTTCATTTATTTTTTTCAAGATGTATTTTTATATATTTATGCATACAAGAACTGGACTGTAGGCCAGAGATGGGGGGAGTGTAGGGGTGGGTGAGTATAGAGACAGAGTGGGGAGCAGAACAGGCATATTGACAAAGTACACTGCTGAGGGGACCAGCGGGCAAGTCAGGAGGGGTCTGCTGCACTATATGGGTCACCTCCCTGGTGTGGGGTAGATAGAACTTAGGCCACAGTAGCTGGAAGTATCTTGATAGTGCTGAGATTTTTAACTCCTGTGCCACCAAAGGCCTGCCAATTCTATTTTACATCAAGCAGTATCCATCTAGTGTCCAAGCTGCCAAACTGAGACTTCCAGGTGAAAAGTAAACAGCTTGACTCAGCAACCTGACTCAGCAAGCTAAGTGGCTCTCTATCAGTGAATATGAAATAAAAAAGCATTCACTGCTTTCCTCTCATTGGTAATAGGTCCTCCTTATCAGTGCTTAAGAAAGAAACAAAGTGCCATCTGTTAATGTTAAAAAAGATACCACAAGGCCATCCCTGGTGGCACAGCTGGTTAAAGCACATCACTGGGAAGCTTGAGTCACTTCCCCATGAGTTCGATCCCCGCCTGCCCCGAAGGTGACCACATGGCTGGCGCAGCAGACGTCTCCTGGCCTGCCCACTGCTCCCCTCAGCAGTGTACTTCATCTATCTGCCTGTTCTGCTCCCTGCTCTGTCTCTGGTGAATCCTCTCACCCTCCGCATCTCTGGCCTGTATACCAGTTCTGTATGAATAAATAAATAAATCTTAAAAAAAAAAAAAAGGTACCACAGTGCAGCTTTCAGTCTGTAGATTCCTGTCAACCAGTTCCAAAATTTGAAATTTACACCACTTTTCTGCTTGATCCTTTAAAACTCCTTTATGCTCTGTCCTTGATGTATACACCTTGGCACCTCTCCTGGTTAAGGACCTAGAATCAAGTTTCCTATTCTCAAAAAACACATTCTTGATTATTCTGCAGCTTAATGGTCCCTAGGCAGACATTATTGAGTAGGTATGGGTGTCGGTCAGAAAGGATCAAAGATCCCTCTAAGGAGAGTCAACCCTAATCCAGTGGGTCAGTACTTTAACCTTACAGCCTACTCAATCCATCTCTATTTTTCTGGAAGTACCAATAAGGCTGCCAAATGTGATCCATGCACTTGTCCACTAGAAACTGAATGGGAGCCATCAACGCATGTCACACAGGTCAGCAAACAACAATCAAAGGCTAATGGCTTTCTGTCACCACCAACCCAGGCGAGGTGCAAGGCCGAACTGGAGGTCAGAGGCTCTGCAGCCCATTACCTGTCCCAGGAGCTGGGTAGTCCCCTTCTAGAAAGCAATTTACTCAGTGCAAAATTGAAAGTACTACCTGATTTGCTGATTCCCTGAGCTGCTTTCAAAAATGCCTAAAAGTTTCTAAAGTGGCAGTTCTGAGGGGCTGGGCTCTTTGTTAAGTATTTGAAAATTTCCGGGGAGCAGTGGTGAAAGAACTTACAAAGAGAAACAAGAGAAACATCAGTTTATGGAATAAATATACTCTCGCAAAAGTGTTTTTAAGGAGCTGTTTTTTTTTTTTTTCCAAATGGTAACTAGAAATTGATATTAGTGAGTAGAAAAGGAAACTCTCTGGCTGTATGGTTAGAAAATTGCAACTTTATAAAGAGAAACTGACTTAAAACCACTATACTTGGACCTTTGACTTTACAAATATTTATCTTCAAAACTAGTTTGCTTCAAGCTGTTAAATAAGCGAATTACATAGGTCTAGTCATTATTTTTAGGATAGTTTTGCCTAAAATTAAAAAGAAATCTTAAAATGCAAAATTAGAAATCATAAGTGATTCGACTCTGAAATTAATGAAGTTTAAGTTCTAGGCATCCTCAAATGTATAGGTCACATTCAAAACTCTGCCTATCTTTGTTGATTCATTTTACTATATTTTTCACAAAATCCTTCAAATTATGTAACATGAGGCTCCAAATAACTTGGGTGAACACTTATTAATTAGCTAATGCAATTATGAAAATATAAAAAGCTATACACACTCCATCGTTCCATTTCCTAGTCTACACAAAAATTACTAAAACAACGTCAGAAAAGCTGTCTCTCTGGCCTCTAGGGGGAGACACAGTCCAAATAGTGGCTGCTCAGCTTTATCATGCAAGTTCACAGCCTCAGTCTACACACTCACATGCAAACACCGTGCGGATGTGAATGCAAAGATAAAGGTGAGATGAAAACAGATACGAGGAGCTTTAAAATGATCAAAAATTTCTCTGAGGAGGAAATCTAAAATAACCCATTTACTTAGGTGTCTAATTGCATTTATTAAGATTAAAAATGCATTTATAGACAACAGAAATTACATGATATTTAATACAAAAATTCAGTTTAACCTCAATGTTTTGTAGGGTGAAATAATGCTCAGAACTCACAAAGGACTTAAAAGATCATAAAAATACATGATTTATTTTATACTTTATTTGAAAGAACAACCATAATGCTTCATAATATTGAGTTTCTCATGAATTTTGTTTTATATGTGAGCACATTACTCAAAGTTAAGTATGTATCACCAGTAACAAACCAGTGTTAAAATATTGATACATGAAAATCACCTTGGCGTCAAAACAAAGATTGAAATAACACTGAACCATGTTGTTTCAACAAGCAAATATAGCTTGAACATTAAAGTGCTTTGAAAGCTTTTCTTTAATAATTTTTAATGTTTATATCCTCTTTTCCAAAATATTATAATGGATTAATACCTTTTATACTTATTGTGCATTTATCAAAACAGAAGATAACAGGGATCCATATTAATATCAGTTACAGATATTTGAATTTCATCCACTTTTTCTCTCATAGCCTTATGAGAGGCAATTTGAACATGTGCATTGTTTTCATATGATTTTATTCCATTATATTATATTTGTGAGATAATTATCATTTAACCCTGTGTTATATGTGATAAAACTGAGAATTAGCAAAAACACTGGTTCAAATCATTTAGCTGATTAATACCAGACCAGAAATTAAATTTTAAAAATATTACAATTCATATGCTCTAAACAGTCTCCCATGTGTGAATTTTACTGAAAGCTACATATGATTAGATTTTTGTAGAATGTAAGCTCTACCTTTAAAAAAAAAGCTACATTCTTTTATTCAGCTTTCCTGTAAAACTTCAACTGCCCACAAACAGTAAAATGTTACACACCCTGATAGACTTCTTGTTGCCAATCCCTTGTGTGACTAATAAGCCCTTTAGTTTCACATATTTTTCTTTGTTTTCCCATTAGGTACTATCAAATATCACATATATGTAAGTATTATGCTAATAACTTTCACTCAACTCCAGTAACCCAGTCTTTATTTGAACATCAGCTCCCAATCCCCTTCCCCTTTATGTATCTTCTCATTTTAAAAGCAGTCACATTTAAAGAAGCCTATCTGTAACTCTTCCCCAAATTGCCTTGTCCCCAAGTTACCATGAGACCTGAGCTGTCAATGTAAATACAGTATTGTTTGAGCTAAAAAACCATAAATATGCACAACTGTACTCCATCAACAAATAGATACGGTAGCTGCACGATCACATAAGCACAGCTAAGTTACATGAAGAAGTGTCTTAAATGCTACCTCTGACACATTCCCTTCTCTCTCTCTTCCTGTACCCAAGACTATAATGAGGAATTCCCTATAGTAAGTTCACAGAAGTCGAGGAAGCTCAGAACTGGTTTAGACATGGTTCTGCAAGATATGCAGTTACCACCCATAAGTGGATAGTGGCAGAACCACAACCCATTTCTGGATGTTTCTAAAAGATAGTGGTGAAAGGAATCCCTACCAACAGCAGATTACCTAGCAAAGCCCTGTTCATTTATTTGGTTAGAATGAGAAATGGCCAAAGGTAAAACTCTATACCAATTCATGGACTGTGGCCCAGGATTTGGATGGGTGTGCAGGAACTCAGAAGGAACGTGATTTGCCAGTTTGTGATAGGTAAATTTAAGAGATCTTTAGAATAAAAAAAAAAATGATAGTGAATATGCTGACATTGACTCTATTGTGTCCTGTACCTTAAGCTAAACAATGTGGACTGCTGAGATAGTTAAGGTAAGATTACAATACTCCGGGGGGGGGGGCATTTATATTTAGAAAAGCATAACAATGAGAAGGACTACTAATTATCATTATAATTTAATTCATTTTTTTAAGAATAATGATGGCGTTCTTTTGCTGTCACCTGATACAGAAGATCTCTTCTGAGAAGAAGTGAGAAAATCAAGACACATGTATATCAGAATTGTAATATGCCACACAACTCAAACTAAGGTTTACAATGCTAATTTCTTGCCAGTGGGATATTTTCTCAGAAAACCTATGATTTCATTAATAAAAACTGGAAAAATAATTAAAAGATCTACAGTGTGCTAGAAATATTCAAATTCTAACTTTAATTATATAAATCACAGGCAATATGCCTACACACAGGAGGAAGAGTACTGAACATTCATCAAGTTTTCCAACTGACTACTTATGTGATTTGGGACAAATAATTTAAACTTCCTGTTCTTTCATCTCCATCTGTTAATTTATATTCTATGAAGCACCTTTTGTGTCTTAGCATATTTGCAAGGTAAACTAATGCTGAGAGGGTAAAAAGAGTCATCTGGAAAATGAGGATAATGATATAGTAATTGTCAGTTTAACAGTCTGAATTTTTTGGAAGAAAAATATGAAGCAATTTGAAGCATTATTATTTAATGAAAGCAGTTGTATCTGTAACTCATGTTCACATGATTATAACTGTATAAATCATAAATGAATCTTTTTGCTTTGGATAGAAATTGGGAGGCAAAAAATGTCATTAATCAATAACTTGATATGTAAAAAGTAAAGAAATTAGCTTTATCTACTAGTTAAACAAGCAAACCAACGTAAGTGAAATATCTTACTTTCTATGTTATAAAAAAAGTTTTTTTACACTGCTTTATTGACCTCTGTATTCATGCTTAATGTAAATATTAAACAAAACCTCAATAGCTCAATATTTTGGGTGCTTTTTGTATTAAAACAATATCACAATAATTACCCACAAACTTAACTAAGGATCTTTTATCTTAACTGTGACAGCATTACTTCTCAAATATTTTACTGTATGTTTTCACCAATTACAATGATTTTCTAAAAGTACTCATTGGTTGCCTGTTAGATGTGTTGCTCCAGTAGTTTTGAGAATATTATAGATTGTACTAAAGTTTGCTAAATATGACACACAGATAGTTTCTTGTGATTTGGAGAAAAATGGTTTCTAAAGACATTTGGTTGGTATTTCCCTGTATATGGCAATAATGTGGCCCAGAGAACCCCACAGTTTCCTCTTTTCTTAAAGCTTCCTGTTGAGAATGTCTGCTTGGGGATATCACCTTTGTTCAATGTTTCAATCCTTTTCTCTGTCACACGAATAAGAAATATGTGGAGAATTGGACTACTTTAGCAAGATGCATTATTTTGCATTCTGTATAGTTATAAATATTATTGTTTCATTGATGAAAAAGAAACCCTAACTTTAAATTTTAAGTTAATCAAATCTTATTATTTCTAAATTTGGGTTTGACAATATGTTGGTCGATTTTGTAGAGAAGATATTTTATATTTGCTTTTTGTTAATAGGAATGATTTGCACTGACTTCTTTTGAAATAGCTTAATTAACAATTTGGGAGAGAATTTAAACTATTATTTTTTATAATGTGCTATAAAATGTTGATGTGAATTTCAAATAAGTTATTGATGCATGGTATTAAAGATAATACCAGTAAGTTTAAGACTATCCTGACATGCATAGAATATTATAGTGATATATAAAAGTATTCTAGGAAAAATACAACAGCACTGTGATTAAAACCAGAACAATTATACCTGAAGATTAAGAAAAGTTTAGTGGAGGAAAAGACATCTAATGTCTATGGATGGAAAAAGGTTCGAATGTATTTCTACAATGGGAATTCTGTAAGAAGAATGATTTCAAGAGTAGAAAGTGTGTCTTATTCAAAAGAGCAATTTGACATTGGTCATACATATTATAGGAGAAGTTCAAAATATAAAAGGCTCAAAATGATTAATATATAGCCAAATCAATACCAGACTTAAGTCTAATCTGAAAAGTGAGAAGTTGACATATGCATAGACTGACCAGTGCTGATTCTTTAGGATACTGTTGAGTGAAGGTTTGTATCATATGAGGCGTAGTGGACACTATAGTTCGAGATCCCTAGAAAAGTTGTTAGCATAACTATGTTATGTTAAATATCTACTTATGTTTTTTTCTTATAGATGATGATAGGGCCCTTTCTGGTCACCCAACAAGTTAAAGACTCAGCATTTCCAGCTAGCTGCTTCAATGTGAGTTCAATTCCCTCCCCAGGAAGTGATCCACATGGCATAGCAGACCTCTCCTGCTTCACCTACTGTTCCCCTGAGCAGTGTACTTAGTCAGTCTGCCTGTTCTGCTCCTTGCTCTGTCTTTGATGAATCCTTCACCACTCCTGCACCTCTGGCCTGCACCCCAGTCCTGTATGCATAAATAAAGAAATCTTGTAAAAAAATATCAAAATCACTTATAACTTAAATTGAGTGTGTATATTTTGTGGCCATTTTGAGGGAGAGAAACTTGGGAAGGCTTAAAAGGTAATAAGAATTAAATTAATACAGGCATTTTACTCATTCTCTTTAATAGGGTTGTTAGCGTGTTTGGGGATAAGAAGATAATTTTCTGACATTGAGATGAGCCTGATGAGCCATTTCCAATAGGCACATGGCAACAGCCATCTCTGAAACTAGGGAAATAAAATTCAACAACTTACAGGGTGAAACAATGCTTTCACTTTGAAGTATTAGAATGTCATGTGCAGTGGTGTGAGGCTATCACAACATGAAAGATATTTAAAAAGCTTTATCAATATGTTTGCATATTTGTCTTCTACTTAAGATAGAAATTATGAGTACAATTCCATTCAACACTGTAAATTCTGCAATGTGAGAATTCCTTCCCCAGCATCTACTCTGTTTTCAAACAAGCGCTTCTGATTAGGTTTCTTCCCTTCAAAAATCTGTATTTATTTTTCCAAGACTACAAACAACACAAGCTAGAATACGTGTTTCTCCAGTGCAGTCGGCTTGGTGTTCACTCATGTTTTAATCATTCACTTGAGTGTTTTAGGTTTGCATTTTTCCCCCTTATTCCTCTTAAGATTTTCCTCTAAACTTCAAGATAAGCTTTATATCTTACTGACATTTTTTTTTCCTATTAAGTTTAAGTAATTTTTTATTATAGTACAAACTCAAGTAAGTGTTAAGGAGAACGTTATTGTATTTGCTTGATGGAAGATGAAGAAAGCAGGAAATTTTCATACATACATTTTCCATTACTGTTGTTAGTACATTTGAGTAAAGAGGCTTTTGTTTGGAGAACATGGCACTGGAAAGTTTAGAGAAGGAAGTGTAAAAGTCATCAAGGAGTTAAATTAGAACTTTTATTTATTTATTTATTTTTCGTTTCTGCCCCCTTCATCTGAAAATTTAATACACAATGCTCTTTTCTTGAGAATCTACATGCAATGTAGTAGGACCTGTGAAGCTTCAAAAACACTGAGCGCTTATGGAAAAACACATATCAGAGTAGATTTTACAGGTAAATAAAACAGGATACTCCATGTTATTATACAGTTTCAGAGTAGTTTGTATTTAATTGCAAAAATTGGATTTCCTGGGACTTTTTACATGTTACAGCATAACATTTTGAAGGATGAAAATAGTGATCCTCAATTAAAAAAGTTAGACATAAGGGTAACAGGGAGGGTTTAGTAAAAAAAAAAAAGAGAGAGAGAGAGAGAAATATCTTGGAGATCCTAAACTTCTGCTATGCAAGCTGCTGGCGATCTGCTATGTCAATCGTGTTTATTTTCACTGGCACATTTGTTGAATCCAGGTTAAAATATTTTCTATGGCTGCTTAAAACAACATTAGTCAAAAATCCACAAAGATCATTTATCACCTTCCCCCACCCATCACTCAACAGAGACTGCTCTGAATTTGTGTAACATCTTTTAGTTGAAAGGACATTTACAGAAAAATATGCACATGCTGTAAATTTCAGGAAACACCAAGAAACAATCTGCCTTCATAATTTAGTGTGAAGGCTAAGTAAAAACCAGAACCTCTGGTGAATTATTGTTCCCTGTAGTCATAATGTGCCTTGTTTCACTGCCCATAAAACAATATGAAAAGTGGCACTGTGATGGATTCAGTAGTTATACCATATGCCAGGTTATTTCCCTGAAAATATCTTTCCTTAAATATTTAACAAAACAGGTATCCCTTCATGGACGGATGCATATGGAAGTATTAAACATATCCTACATACTTGAAAAGGCCCTCCCTAAAAGATAAAAATGTTAGCATCATTCCCATAATTAAATGCTGGAGGTTTATTGATGACAATTGTAGGTCCTCATATCTAATTTGTTGCCACATAACCATATCCTATGAAGGATATATGCCCACAAATCTATTCAGTCTGGATGCTCACATGTCATCTGACCCCAACATTCCAGAGACTCTCATTTGCTTAATATGTAGTGGAAGATGCTATTCTGAAACAATAGTAATATTTGATCAATTAATATAATGTTTAGAAAAATATCTCTGTCTTCATAATATCAGTGATAAAATTGGCAAAGAAGTGAAAAACAATCAAAGCAAGAGTCTGTACATTAAGGTGAAAAATGACTCTAATAGTATTTAACAGTAGTTTAATAAGTAAGTTATGCAATAATATGTAATAATAAATAAGTAATGATTAGCAGTCATTATATACTTACAAAAAAATGCTCAGCTAAAATTTCCACTAACTTTTGTACTGATTATTCTATCTCCACAGTAAACAGAGGCAGAGCGATAAAGAAACAGTAAATATATGTCAAATAAATGAATAAATAAATGAATAAAATATGTTACCTAGCTGACTGCCTCATGAAAATAAACAATTTATATGTAGGTATGTCAATAAGTGAATTTCCTCATCTCCAGCTTAGAAATCCCTTAGGTAGTTTCCAGTCACTTTCAGAAGATTAAAAGTACCTTTTAATACTATAGTGTGAAAGTCTTGTAGTCATTGCTGTGGCGATAGTACATTCTTTGAACCAAATTGAGCCTGAATTTAAAGCATTACAATTTTCCAAATCTTCAAATAAACACATAGGTTGGAGTGAATCTACCTGTTTTTATCCCTAGATGGCCCAAATGCTTGTTCACAGAGTGTGACATTTTTCCCCTTTTAAACTACACTTTTTATCAAGGTTAAATATGTTATTGTTAATATGAATAAGACCTGCTTGTAGGCTTCATATCTTAATTTAGCTGAATGTGAGATAAATTAACATGGTTTTACTAGTGATCTTTTAGTCCTAGGCACATGGAGCTCTCTCAGTTATACCAGTGGGTCTAGTGACTTGACTTCTAGAAGACACATACCATTCTTTTGAATTTCCATTTAACTTTCTTGCTTTATTAAGATTGATTATAATGAGAACATGCAGGGTTATTAAACAGTTGCTAATAATGTATCTGTTACTCCTGATAAATTACTGAGCTGTAATTTATTGGTCAATTATAATTAAAACAAATTATGAGATAAATTCTTTATGGTGTTCCAAATGCTAGGAAAATAATACGAATGAGATAAATGAGAGTTATAAATATGTATTTCCTTACAGAATGAATATATCAATTTATGCACCTATTACTAATTAAAACCAATGTTCAGGGTGATTATTGCTGATACATTTTTGCATGTCCATACTGTAGAGTGTTGATTTGGGACACTAAAATACAAAATAATTATTTTAATTGTTCTATGTTCCTCTATTTCTTCTCTACCTCTTGACATTAACATTATTAATCTAGCAAATATCTACCCATAAGTTTTATATATAAGATTTCACTTATTTTGCTAATTTTATTCTAAATATTTTATTATTTATAATGTTAGTGATAAATAAAACATATATGCATATATGTATATATGTTGATATTGTATATGACCTAGACTAAACCATATATATGACCATATATGTATATACACACACACACACACATATATATACATACATATATATATACACACACAGACATACATACACTAGGAAAATTTTTAACATAAAACCATGAAACATATTCATTAATACCACCCAAAAAAATGACTGAAATCAGTGAAATAAGTGGTTTCATGTGCAATAAAATCTATAAGAATTATCAATATTTTTTCCAATAAAAGTTAAATATTTGGAGGCAGTGGATTTTCATGAGTTAAAAATTCACTGTTACCATGATGGAAATTATCTACTTGATACAATATATTGAAGCAGCTCAGTTTGATTAGTTTTTGAAAAATAGATGATCTAACTGTAAGGTTTATGTCGAAATAGGACCCATGACTCTATTTAAAAAAAAAGTGTCAGGCATATTATACTTCCTGCTTTGAAAACTTACTACTGGGACCTCCCTGGTGTTGCAATGGGTTAAAGCACAGAATAAAGAATCCAGCCACAGCCACTTCAGCATGAGTTCGATCCTCAGCCAGGTTGCCGGCACTCATGGCAGTGACAGACCTCTCCTGTCTCACCCACTGTTCCACTCAACAGTGTACTTTGTCAGCCTGCCTGTTATACTCCCCACTCTGCCTCTGGTGAATCCATTTATGGCCCCTACACCTCTGGCCTGTACCCCAGTTCTGTATGCATAAATAAATAAATCATGAACAGCAACAAAAATAAAAAAGAAATAGAAAACTTACTATTGACAAAGATACATATGAACAACTCCCTGGACATCATCTCTTAGTCCCAGAGAGGAAAGCTGGGAACAGCCCCTTTCACTGACACTGGAGTCTGATTGCAGCTTCACACAGATTGTAACTACTGAAAGCATTTATTTGCTTTTTGATATTCAGTCACCATTTTTTGGAGGAAGAATGGAAATCCAATGTGTATCTAACAACTGCTAATAATAGTAATTGCTATGTTAGTATAGAATCTCTGAGTAGCAGATATCAAGACTTCATGATTAAACATATATGGATGCTTTTAATGGGACACAAATGGGGAGGGAGTAGGATGACCACTGTAGATTTGGCTAACTTTATGCAAGTCTGAGCTTGCTTTGATGTCATATCTAAGAAACTCTTGCCCAGTTCAAGAGCATGAAGATTCACCCCTAAAGTTGCTAATGAGATTTTCATAATTATTCCTCCAAAGTTTGGATTTTTGTTCCTTTTTGGGTGACTTTATTTTCTTTTTTAAAAGATTTCATTTATTGGCCCTCCCTGGTGTCACAGCAGGTTAAAGCACAGCACTGAGAATCTAAAGCCGCTTCCACATGAGTTCGATTCCTGCCTGCCCCGGAGGTGACCACATGTTGTGGCAGACCTCTCCTGACTTGCCCGCTGCTCCTCTCAGCAGTGTACTTCATTGATCTGCCTGTTCTGTTCCCCACTGTG
This sequence comes from Condylura cristata, assembly GCF_000260355.1. NCBI lineage: Eukaryota > Metazoa > Chordata > Mammalia > Eulipotyphla > Talpidae > Condylura > Condylura cristata. The sequence continues at coordinate 57,123,145 of NW_004567104.1, read as the reverse complement.
TCTCTGGTGAATGTTCTCTCTGCCCCTGAGCCTCTGGCCTGCACCCCAGTTCTGTATGCACAAATAAATAAATTTTTAAAAAAAAATTCATTTATAATAATAATAATGAACAGCTATATACCAGTGACAGTTTATAGGCGTGGAGTGGAGAATGGGATCAAAAACAGTAGGGGAAGGGAAATGCACTGAACTATGGTGATGGCACACGGGTGATTTGATGATATGGGAAGCCCATGGGGATTACAATTGAGATGGGAAAAGCAGAAAATGATGTAAAAATAAACTATTACCTTATTAAAAATATTTTATTTATTTATGCATACAGAAATGGGGCACAGGCCAGAGGTGCAGAGGCAGCAAGAGGATTCGCCAGAAATGAAGTGGGGAGCAGAACTGGAAGATGGACAAAATACACTGTTGAGGGGAGCAGTGGACAAGACAGGAGAGGTCTGCTGCAAATGTGGATCACCTCCCAGCTGGAGACCGAACTTGCACTGTAGCAGCTAAGGCTTGGCTTAGCTTCACAGTGCAGCTCTCCAACCTGCTGTGTCACCTGTTAGGGCCCTCAGCAAAGTTTTCTGTGGTATACAATAAGGGTTCGATTTCATAATGTTGCATGTGAATGTGAAATTGTCTGAGAATCATTTGTTGAAAGGGCTTTTCTGCCTTCACTGAGAACTTTGACACCCTGTGGAAAGCCATTTTACCATTAATGCATGGATTTATTTCTGGATACTCAATTCTTTTCCATACATATGTTTACTTATCATGATTCTAGTATTTTAACTTAATCACCGTAGATTTTTAGTAAAAATTGAAAAGGGAAAATGTAAATGTTTCAATTTGAATCTTCTTTTTGAAGATTATTTTGACTATTCTGAGTGCATTAAATTACCTTATTAATTTCAGCATCAGCAAGTCAATTTCTGCAAAGAAGTCAGCTGAGGTTTTGATAGGGATCAAAACTAATCTGGTACTTAATTTCTCCACCTCAGTCTTCCAACAGTATGTTGAATACAATTGGTGAGGAAAGACATATTTTCCTCCCTCCTATATTAAAGGGTCATAATAATTTTATTTTCAACCCCAAATATCTAGGACGTGACCCTTTATATTGGCCTTTATCAAGTTGTGTCAGGTGTCTTTTAACCTTTTTTTGGCGGAAACTTTTTATTATAAAGATATTTTCTTTCAGTGTTTGTTGAGATGATCATGTAGTTTTTGTTTTGTATTCTATAATGAATTATATTAATTGGTTTTTATTAGAACAGTACTGATTGCATTTTGGATTGGACTGCATTTTCTAACTATTTTATTTTATTAAAAGATTTATTCGTGCATACAAGAACTAGAGTACAGGCCAAAGGTGCAGGGGCAGTAAGAGGATACATCAGAAACAGAGTGGGGAGAAGAACAGGCAGAATGACTGAAATACACTGCTGAAGAGAGCAGCAGGCAAGACAGAAGAGGTCTGCTGTGCCATATGGGTCATCTCTCTGGTCCAAGATCAAACTCATTCTGCAGTGGCTGCAGATAGCTTCATAGGACTGTGCTTTATCCTGCTGCATCACCAGGGAGGCCCTTTTATAACAATTAAAAAAAAAATAAATAAAGCTATGTTATCCCTCAGTAGCAGAAGGAAGATATGTCAACTACCTATCATAAAATATGTAGGTTCCTTAAACTCAGGGTTTCTCTGTTGCACTGAATTATGTAAGTTATCACCTGTCTTTATTGCTACTACATTGTGCAACTTGGAATCTGCATAACCTCCCATAAATCTTAATACCATGGCTACTGCTACTTAGATGTATAATACTATCAATCATTATTTGATCCATAAAATTTTAAAATATTTTATTTATTTATGCATACAGAACTGCATACAGAGGTGCAGGGGCAGTAAGGGGATTCACCAGAGACAGAGTGGGGAGCAGAACAGGCTGACAGACTGAAATACACTGCTGAAAGGAGCAGCGGGCAAGACAGGAGAGGTCTGCTGCACCATGTGGGTCACCTCCGGGCCCAGGGATTAAACTCTCACTAAAGTGGCTGCAGACAGCTTGCAATGCTGCACTCCAACCTGCTGTGCCACCAAGGAGGGCCCTGATCTGTAATTTTTATCTCCTCTACTAGTTCACATATACTGTGGGATATTAACTTGTCAGCATTCAAGTAGGGCACCTTACCCTTCAGAAGTCCTAAAGATTTTTATTTATTATTTGGGTGAATACCCTACTAGCTTACTCACCCATTCTTGCTATTTTTTTTTTTTTTTGGTGGGGGAAAGTATAGAGATTGAGCATAGATTTGGCTGACTATGAAACACACATGATAAACATCTGGAATGGTTTGAAAATAGAAGGTAAGGTGGGCATTTACTTCTGATCTCCAACTTCTTCACTTGTAAATCAGAGAAAATAAATGTTAATATCCTCCTCATAAGGGTTTTTATATCTTAAGTAAAACACTATATGTAATATTTTCAGAGCAGTATGTAGCATTTATTAAGAGGTAAATATTGTTATCATAATCTGTTTACCAATGCAAAAATAAACATACACTTGTAATAAGTAACTTAAGAAAATCCTTTTAGAAACAAGTCTAGGTCTGACCAGCTACAAAATTTTGGGATAATTAATGAATAAAATATTTCATGCCATTCATACAATAAATCAATCACTATTGATATGTTTCATTTCTTATATATGAACACATAAAAATTTAAAATTGAAGATGAGAACTATCTTTAGGGCAAAAACAGGATTATTTTCTCAGTTAAAGTTTCTAAGATTCAATAGTCAATAGCAATTTTTATCATTAGTTTGAATAAGTAGCAACAGAAAAATGATTAATGAAAATTTTCATTAAAATCCAATTGACCTAAAATATTTATGGGCAATGTATAAGACATATATGATTATGAGCATAAATAATATTTACTATACTAAAATATATTGTCAACTTTAATTTGCTAATGCATTGTGACTAGATGTGTGAATGACTTGATGGAAAATTGATTTTAATTTTTGTTGTGTCAGCTCTGAAAGAGACTGAATTTGTCATATATTACCATTAATGTCTACTTGAAAATACTGCAATGAATTTTAAAAATGAAGAAAAAGAAAAGCAGATAGATATATTAACTAGTGAGACATTCCATGCATTATTTTCACATAAGATTTTCATCCCCCAACATTATTGACTTTGCCCACAGATAAACCCAGTCACCACAAGTGATAAACTATCCCCAAGTCCCATTGACTTTTTCTCTTCTTTTGTAGTTTTTGTCAGGTCAATGAATTATCCCTGGCTTATACTTAGTTCTCCAAGGCATAAATCAAGATTTTAAAAAATGTTGGATTCTTACAAATTTAGAGGTATAAAATCATATAACAGCCTAAAAAGATTATGTAAGATTTAGTTTACTTTAAATGCCTTCCTTTGATTCAAAGGATGTCAATATAAATGTTGTTTATAAATGATCAGAAGTAGCTTATTTAATCAGCTTTTGAATTTGTCAATGAAAATAATGGGATAGTTAATTAGGTTTTCTTTATGCACTTGGACTTCAATAGTCATAATATAATGATACAAATGATTTATATAGATGTAGCTTAGTGAAGACTGAACAATAGTATTATTAATAATCACAATTTTTATTAAATGTTTAGTTTTTTTTCAGATGTAATCTTTTTTTTAAACATTTTTTTAAAGATTTATTTATTTTTGCATACATAACTGGGGTACAAGCCAGAGGTGCAGGGGCGGTGAGAGAACTCACCAAGGACAGAGTGGGGAGCAGAACAGGCAGATTGATGAAGTACACTGCTGAAGGGAGCAGTAGGCTGGTCAGGAGAGGTCTGCCACGCCATGTGGATAACATCCAGGGCCAGGGATAGAACTCAAACTGAAGCAGCTGCATCCTAACCCGTTGCACCACCAGGGCGTGCCCAGATGTAATCTTAAGTTCCACAAGTGTAGGTTTATCTATCCATCATCACCAACATCATCGTCTCATTGACCTATCCATCTAAAGTCATTAATCATTAATGACATTTAGTCATTAGTCATTAATACATATAGAGTACATAGAATTAATATTTCTATTTTTAAAAGTGAAAATGAGTCATAATGTGTCTAAACACAATACTCATTTAACAAAATCTAGCTCACCTAAGAAACAAAACAACAAATAATGCTCACTTACCATACCCTTTCTACAAAAGTATAGGATGGGTCAAAAATCTGAATTCAGGTTATTTTATTTAGTTCCTATATGGATTTAGCAATTGTGTAATGATTTGTTGCTCTTTAGTGTAACAATAGATCTATAGGTAACTATTATTAGTCTAAGGTTGGCAGACTAAAAACAATAGATGGTAAGAAGGCCTACCGAGCATTTTGCCTTAACTCTGCCATTAACTAATTATATGGGCCCCAAACAAGACAGATTTTCTTTTATAAAGAATGTCCTAATGTGCTATTACTTCTATCAATGTACACAAATTTCTCATCCCTCCCAAATTCTTCACCTCTAGTTTCTGCTGTGAACACATGATGACTAACCATCTTTTAGCAAGATGCTGCGGTCCTAGGTCAGAATCACTGCTCATCAACAGTACCCTAATGTGGGGATGGCAGTGGGTACAGCCCCTCCTCACTTCATCCTCTTCCCAGCTTTTGAAATCCTAGATCTGAAACACAAGAATTGTTCTGAGCAATACCCTTTTTTCTTCACACTTTTGCTAAATGTTTCCATTTTTCCCCTCTCCAACCTAAATTGCTTTCCTTTTCGAGGACACTGCTTTTCCTATAGAACTCTCCAGGGTGTTTTTTTTTTTTTTTTTCTTTCTGAAACCATCTGTTAACACTAAGCCTTCAATGTTAGAGATGTTCTTCCTCATTGTAGCTTCCAGAACTTTCTCCACATCCATACTTACAATTCCCTAGTTCTGAATCATATTTTAGATTTAATCTCCCTAGTTATATTTTACTATTGAGATCTAAATGTCTTTCTGTGCTTTGTTTCTTGAAGTGTTCTCTCTCTCTCTAGTATACCTTCTAATTTATTTCTTGATATTAGTATTCCTCTGTTTAATAACATATCACAGAAGCTACAGGATATTTGGGACAAATAATATAAACAAATCTCTCTATAGATTATTTGTTGTTTAGTTTTGCACATTATTTTTAATGGGAAGTAGCTTTTAAATGTATATTTACAGAGATACACATGAAGCAGAGGTCCTTCAATAGTATAACTAACACTAATTTTCTCCAGCTGAACCTTTAGTTGTCTCTGGATGGAATTTAAATTCAAAATTACATACCCTAACTAATAAAGCTACTCCATATTGTAATAGGGATGTACTTTAATATTTTAACATGTGGGCTGGAATGATAAACAGCCCCTAAGAATATTCAGAAAGCTAATACGTGTATTTAATGAATCCCATTTCTATCAGAAAGGTAGGCCCCAAATTTATTCATAGGTGAGGGACTATTTTACTGAAAAACAATTTGCTTAACACGTTGATAGAAGGAAATGAAGAATTAAATTCCCAGACTTATTTAAAGGTCTAATTTAAAAATTAAATTAGAAGTGATACATTCATGCAAGTGTTCTTTTGAAGTACATGTAGCCAAAAGCCTAGCTTAGCCAGTAAAATCCTCAGCAATGCATTCTCATATGTTCTGTTGGTGAGTATTGGCCACTTCCAACCAGAGAAACTCATTACTGAGCATATGTCTTAGTGTACTTAAATTAGAGAGTTGCCAGTAATTCTAGATGAAAGTTCTACCAAGCCCTAACCCACAGTTGCTCTCTCCCACCCCGGCCCTTTCTCCCTCTGATCTTTTTATGTTTTTAAACACATATTATAATTGGATCACCTTTAAAAAAAGAATAGCCTTTTTTTTTTTTTCAAATAGTGTGTGCTTAGTCAAATTAAAAAATAATCAGGAAGTAAATAACATTCTTTGGTGAAATACACCTTATGAAAATTAATAACTCATTCCCAAATTCCCAATTTCTCTGACTCTCACAGGTACAAGATAGTTTAAATGCAAATACATATCTAAACCTGTGCATTAAAAATAAGCCAAAAACTAATATCTATCTTCAGAGTTAAGGTCAAGGAGTACATAGTATAAAGCCACAATTAATATTAAAGTTAATATGAGATTAGTATTAAAATTAATCATTTGTTTTCTTGGACAGAAGTTAATTATCTTGTTTTCCCAGCCCCACCAGAGTTTCTTATGATCCACTCCAGCAAACAGGGCATTATTGCTTAGAGATAAATATCCATTGTTGGATTGTAAGTGGGGACTCTGCTTTATTAATCAGTCTCCTTTGAATTTGTTTTACTTTATCAAAATTTATTTTGCAAATACCTGTGAGATTCAAAAAGTCCAAAAAGTCCTAGGATAGAGAATCTTAAAGTTGAATTGCATCATGGATCTTAAGTGGTTCAAACTCTCCTACATATAAGAATGCATTCTACAAATTCTCCCTTTAAGTTAAATGTTTTATATCTCTTTTCTTTCCTCATCGATACCATCACTTTCATTTAAAGCCACACATGCTCATAAGCTGTTTAAGCAGCACTGACGTTTTGAGATTCTATCACAATTTCTGTGCATTAGTTCCAGTGTCCAAGTTAACTTTTTTCTCTTTGTCTGAATAGATAAAGCTCCCAAGATTCAGTTTAAGTACAGACTTATTAGTACAATCTTTACTATCATCATCCATGATATTCTCCCTCCTTTGAGTTAACAGTCAGCGTGAACTCTGCCATCAAATAGTTTAATATTACTGGTGATGCAAAGAAAGCAAACTGCAAAAATAGCTAATAACATGAGCTTAGGTCAAATGAGTAACATAAAACCTAAGTGTAGGTTGAGGCAAGAGAGATCATCAAGAACTGATAGAAAAATTATATTTATTGAAAAATGGCAACACAGCCAAAAATATGTATGTTGCAGATTTTACAATATGATCAAAAGTAACTTTGGAAGGAATATAATGTGAGAAAAAATATCCTTTTACTCACCCAAGGAAAATTTATGATAAAATGTATATAATAAACTATACATTAAATTACACTTACGAAACTACAGTATCTTCTCCAAATCACAGGGATTCCTAAGGCCTATCCCAGAATAACTTCAAAGACATATAATTCCATGACTTAAAATTTGGAGCCACTAAACACACCTGTAACTTGCAATAGGATACATTTTTCTAAAGTAGCAGAAACTTTACTTGCATGAAAGGAATATTGCAAACGTAGCTATTTAGTAAGAACTTATTAAGGTTTTACTAGCATTGTTCAAAAGAGAAATAATCTGATTCTGTATGATTTGCCTCCAGTATTCAGAAAGGAAATTTTCTAGAGGGAAAGGGAAATTCATCTCATTATTATAGCATGACAGGAATATTTCTTAAAGAAAATCAAATTCTCTTTGTTCCATTCCACTGCTCTCCACATAACAATCTGATCTATCATTTGTTTTCCTGAGTTGATATACTCTACCCCACGAGGACAGAGTTTCTTATGACCCACTTCAGTCAGTCAGATAATACTGTCCACTGAACATTTATAAACAGGAATTGTGCTTCATTAATCAGTCCACTGTGAAATTGGTTCATTTTGTTTCCAACATGTGTATAATACTCCCTAATAAGTCAATAAAACAAAAATCTTAAAATGGAACACAGAATAATTATACATTCAGTGTAATATTAAAAATTATGAACTAACTATATATAGTTATTAAATCAAATGGACTTTTGAAAATAATCCAGAACCTAAATATTTGTATTACCAAATAATAAGAAGAATTGAAAGGGAAATATATTTATTAATGACTTTAGCATTAAGTTTTAGATAATTGACATTAAACTGAAAAAATCATTATTAATAATATTGGTGATAATCATCCCTAAAATTTAAAAATCTAATGTAAACTAAAATAAAATTTTGTAGAAACTTTTGAAAATTTTAATCAATTTCAGAGGTATGCAGGTTTACTCTTCCAGAACCACTTAAATGATCATATGTATTCAAGTTAATGATGAGCTAACTTGAAAATAAAATTGTGTGTGGTTTAAGATGATAAGCATTTATTATCTCACAGATTCCATAGGCTTTTTGGAAATCACATAGCTGGGCATTTCTGACTCAGGGTCTATCAAGCCTTTCATCTGAAGGCTTGCCTTGGGAAGGCAGACCCACTTCCAAGGCGACTCATTAACATGGAGGCATAGTGGTGCTGATTGTTGATTCTAGCAAGTGAACCTTGCTACAGGCTGCCTGAGGCTTCAGGACAGGGTGGCTGGCTTCCCCAGGTGAGAAAAGTGAGATAAAGTCAACAAAAAGGGTCAATCTCTTTTTATCCTAGCTTAGGAAGACCATGCTATCACTTACTACTATATTGTAATCTCACTGAATCTCTAAGTCTGAGTAAAATCAAAGGAAATGGAAAATTATACTCCACTCTTTTTTCAAAGTTTAATAAAAGAAAAAATTATATTCTCAGAATTACAAGTTTTTTTTTTAGTACCCAAGTGAGTTTTATTTTATATTTTATTTTTATCTCTATTACCATCCATTATATCTCTTTGTCATTTCCCCTCCACCATTCTCTTAATCTGGAAAATATCACTTTGTGCACATTACCTCTGAAAGGTCTTTAGATGCTTCACCTTTTCAACGCTATCACTGTCAATTTATCCATACTCTATCATTATGTCTTTATTTGATTGCACAGGAAAACACTCTGTAGTAAACAAAATGCTTTGCTTGTAAAGCTGCCTGTAAATTTAATCATTAAAATAATGCTGAAGAGTGTTATCCTAAATGGAATTAAAGAGTACTTTAGAGACACAGCCACAAGGATAGAGGATAACAGGGAATCCAGTCAGGGAAGACATCTGACCAGAAAGTCTCATAATGTATTACCCTCAAATCAGGGGATATTTTAACAATATTCAATGACTTCCCTGAAGAAATATCCCAAGGTGATGGTAGAGAATGGTGTATAATGCCATGCTCTACTCCATTCGTGTTTTATACTTCTATTCCTTGTCTTGATTCCCGGAGTGTAGTAAAGTACATAAGTGAAAGCATACTTGATTTTCTGAAAAGAGTATAACCAGCAATATATTTATTCAAAGATATTAAATATAAGTGCAACATCTATACATATATTAATTATTACTAAAATTCCAAGGATTTCAAGATCTTGAGTCCTACTCTTTCATTGGCTGAATAGTTCCTAGTAATACAATTTTTCAAAATTCACAAAATCAGATACATCCCAGCTTTGCATAAATAAATATTTCCTAATGGAAATTCTGTCTATATTTTTCTTTAGAATTTTTCCACTTGAAATTCATGTTTATACTTTTCAATTCTTGTGTATTTCTGCTTGTTTTGTTTAGTTTTACTTTATTTATTGTGTTGTCTTATTCCTTATGGATTTCTCTTTTGATTTCCCTATAGGAAATATACAGGAGTTAATAAATTGATGTCAACATATGTGTTTTCCAAATTGTCTTCAGATTCTCATTTAAATTATTTACAAAGTTATGTTTTTCTAACATTACAAAATGTGACTCCTCTTATTTTAGGTTCTGTTTTCTTGGGACCTATATAACTCCCACTTTATTTAGCATCAAGCGAAAAGAAATAGTCCAAAATGATGTATTCTAATGGATGCAATCTGTTTACTGATCTTACTTCAATTAATTTTTAATTCAGGGCTCAACTACCTGTAGCTGAAGGTACTCATTTCTCATCCCAATTATCAGTTATCTTAAAAGAAAAAAAAAAAAAAGAACGTAAAGAAAATTGATTTAACTTACCTATTTTGGATTCAGATGTGTGTTTGCAATATCAAATGAAAACCAGAATCGTTTCATAGTTCTAAATTTTATCATTATTTTATTCATTTTTTACCATATCCTTTAATTTATAGATTCTATGTCTATAAAAACATAATCTGTAACTACCTCTCCATACCTCCCTTTTCTTTTCCTGTGGCTCTTTACCCGGAATTCTGTTTCTTAGTGGATATTGAGAAGATATTGTGATGTGAATGACAAGAGTTCTAGCAATTTAGTTGATTCAAAGAGGCCACATCTGTAAAATAGAAAAGCTAGGTTTGATCTGGGTCTCTGACACAATTTTGTTAAGGTTATTTTATGAAGCTAAAATAAATCTACTTGCAGATTTTCTCTGCTTGGAACAATTGTGTACTATCAATGTGTACAATCAATGGTGTTTCTGTACAGCTACAATGGAGCTAGTCAAATCATTAAAAAATATGGAATATATTGGCAGCATTTTTTTTCTTTGTTCCTTTAGTGGTCAATAGAATTACTGAATTTTTTCATGAGAATGCATGAGCAAATTCAAGCTAGGTAACATTTTTTATTTTTAATAAAGATTTATTTATTTGTGCATACAGAACTGGGGTACAGGCCAGAAGCTCAGGGGCGGTGAGAGGCTTCACCAGTGAGAGTGGGGAGCAGAACAGGCAGATCTACAAAGTACACTGTTGAGGGGAGCAGCAGGCGGGTCAGGAGAGGTCTGAAACGCCATGTGGTCACCTCCGGGGCAGGCGGGAATTGAACTCATGTGGAAGTGGCTTTAGCTTCTTAGTGCAGTGCTTTAACCCGCTGCGCCACCAGGGAGGGCCGGTAACATTTTTTTTTTTTAAGAAAGTTTTAAAATCATTTTTCATACATTCCCAAAACCCAAATAAAGTAAAAACTGAAATCTAGAATCTAGAATAGTTGCACATCTAGTAGTGATGGCTAGGTTCTAGGGACAGATGAAATAATGGAGGATACATTTTAAGAAATAATTTTCTTTAGCATAAAGTAAGGCATGAAATTCAAACTTAAATTGCTTACCAAATGGGCAGCATGTAAAATTAAAGGGATTACTACTAGACGTGCCTATGGGAGGTCTAGGAATTCAAAGACAAATGGGTCTTAAGTGAGACCATAAGTGAGAGAAAAAATTAAAAATGAAAGAGCAGTTCACATGCAAGAACAAGTAATGGCACATTTACTAGACTTTTTACTAGCAATACTGAACATAACAACAGGGTTGACTGTAAGGGATGATGGAAAACTAATTTTATCTCCAGAAATTTTGTATTCAACCAAATTACAAACTCAATGTTAGGACAGAAGAAAATATTTTTAACATATTCACTTTTTTTATGAAAGAGCCTATGTAATACATTATAGGTGATGCAATTAAGAAGTTCACTCAGGAACAAGATGCTGGAACAGTCCAGGAGGTAGAGAAGGAAAAGGCCTCTGGGGAAGTTCTAAAGCATGTGAAGAGAAGTACAGTTAAGGGATTTGTATGGAAAAAATATGTATTCCCCTTGTAAGAAAAAGATGATTAACATATAAAATAAAAATGAGAAACTGAAGATACACTGTTATGTCAGAGATCAGAAAAAGACATAATTAAAAATTCCAGGATGATAAAATTTCAGTTTTGCTTGTTTTATGTTATTATACCACGTATTATATCTGGGCAATTTACCACCCATCCAATGAAAAGAGGAATATACTTTACTGCTTTAATTTTTTGTAGTTCCTGCAAGAGCCATATGAATAGCACCCTGCAGAGTCAACCTGAACAGAATAAACCAACCCCTGCCCCCACTTCCTTACAGGTCAAGGCAATCCCAGATATCCTCCAGCTGTTGAAGTCTGCACACAGGCTACAGAGCCCTATCTTTTGTTACAGAAATCTAAACTGCACCCCATATTAAAATGCTTAAATTTCTACCTCCAACTGAACACAGAATACATGTCCCAAGCATGAGGAATGCTGGAGTGTGCAAATCTGCCCCTTCTGAGAAACATCTAATCTTTCCTTGAAACTCAATGAATATGTATTACCTCTCAGTGAATATCCCTATAAATATGTATAACTCCCTTATAAAATCAAAAGCCCATTACAAGTCAGGAAACCTGGTTTTGGCCTCCAAAAAAATCACCTCTACCCTAACTGGCACAACCCAATAAACTCTTCAGCTCACAGCTCAAACTGGTGCCCTTGCTTTTCAGTTGGCATACACAAAGGACAAGGATTCCACAGTATTTTCCCAAGTTGGTTATTTCTGGCTTAAAAAAGGAAAGGCAGGATTTGAGGAGCAAGATCTTAAGTTTCACCTTTGAATCACCTTTGTTTCAATTAATACTAGCTTTCATGCCCCTCCAAAAACACAAAAGATCATTGCTCTCCATAATACAATTGAGCGATGTCTCTATATATTTAAAGAGTGAGTTTTTCAGATGTGCATTAAAATTTAAAAACACTTCATTCCAGAAAGCAGTAAGATCATAAGTTATACAACTTTATGAACTTGTAAGTATTTCTAAATTATATTCATTCTGTTTCTTGTCATATAATTTGTTTACAGGTTGAACAGAAATATTTAATTTTTGTCATTAACATAATTTTATTTTTTAGAAAACAAAACTGCATATATTCAATATTAAATATTGTATGATGAAAGCATTTTCAAGAAATAATGACAGCTATCATTAAAATATTAGTTATCACTAAAATAGATTTCTGTTTACTAACTGTAAAACTAATATTAACTTTAGCTCTCTAGCTGGCACGACTTGTTCGGTTCTGAAGTAAAAGCTTTTTACTTTTTTATTAACTTTATCTAAATTAAATAGAGAAAAACCTGGACTATATTGTGTGTCCACGAAATATACAGGAAATATACAGGAAATGGGGCCGTTTGTATTCCCAAAGTCTCATAACATATCTTCATCAGTGGACGATGCACAAGTATCTAAGTTATATTCTGTTCAGCCATGTTATTAATACATGTCTGACTCCTGATGGGGACACAGTCTGTAAAATATTTTAGCTTATGAAGTATAATGTAATTCGAGGGATTTTCGTCATTATTTATTACAAACTCACATAGCCGATGTTGTAGCATAAGCGTCTTGTGATATATCATGCTTGATTTCATGTGACCACTTAGCTAAGCCACAGCACTCATTTGCTTGGTCAAAAAGATGTCTAGACATTTTCTGATTTTTTTTTTCCAACACGATGAGCACTGAGATCAATAGGCTGAGTGATGCAGATTCTTCTCTATAATGTGAATAGGCCTCATTATTGATCCTCTTAAGAGAAAATTGAGGTTTACTTTAGGTAGAAGTTAGGAAAAGGTTTTGTAGGAAGTTATTTAGGAATAGAGTATCCCAAACCCCAAGTTCATTCAGCAGTCTGACTGGAGAACATTCAAGGACCAGGTAGGAACCCCACTTCCCAACCAGTAAAGAGTGAAATGTCCAGAACACCAGCACAGCACAATGCTAAAGCAATGGGCCATAGTTAGTTTAAAAAACGTGGGTCAAGTAATGTGGGCAAAATCAGTGGCCCTCACTAGTCTAGGATACCCCACAAATTCAGTGGACTTCAATAGCTAAGCCCCATGGGCTCAGCCAATCAGGAGGAGACACCCAAGAAACAGTACTCTACTCATTGCTCACTATACTCATAAAAGCACCTCAGTGGCCATCCACTTGGAACCCTCTCTGCTCAGAGAGCTTTCCTGTCCCTCCTTTTGTTTATCAGTTGACTAAACATTTTGTATTTCTCTCTGCTCAAAGAGCCTTCCTGTTCTTCTGCCCATCTATCAATAAATCTCTTGCTTTTCTGTTGCTCTGTTCTTGCTAAATTCTTTCTTCACTGAAGACATGGAATGAGAAAGAGCCCACCAGGAGACTTTGGACTCTGAGCCTACTCCAAAATCCCTCATTCATAAGGCTGCAACATAGAACCTTCTCCTGTGTTTGCTTGCCTGGGCTCTCCTGCAGAATTAGGAACAAAAACTATAACTTGGGATATTACTTGAATGTCCAGACAGCTGGCTTGACATGATTTTAGACTTTCCAGCTCCCACAACTGTTAAAACTAATGATCTCTTTGCTTCTCTCTCTTTCTCTGTTTCTGTCTCTCATGCTCTCTTTATCTGAGAAGATGAGAGGTTTCATTGGTTCTGTTTCTCTAAAGAACAGAGTGTAAAATATTCAATTTTATGTCTAATTATAAAATAATAGGTAACCTCAGAATTAGTACCACAAACTATTTGATTCACTGTGTTCTTTATTTTTTGGCTACATAAATATGAACTATCACTATATATCAATTTGGGTAGAGCCGGAACAATGAGGATCAGGAACAAAAACTTATACAAGCAGGATCAATGTAGCCAGTGGCAATACACCCAGGAAAAAAAAAAAAAAGATAGCAATACCACTGGATTGTGAAAATGGAAAGCTCTAATAGTACTACCACATACTATTTTTTCGTGTATGGGTCTAGAATGTGGATGCTAAAAGGAGCCCAGAGGAAACATGCTTCTAAAACTACAATTGCAAAACGTTTCAGTCAGTCTTCCAGCAAACGGTTTGGTCATTCCATTCTGCATACAACTCTCAGGAGGGTTCCAGTGCATTCATGATTTAAGATAATCTGGAAAATGTACTCTCACACACACACATATGAAAAAGACAAACTAAAAGAGAAGGTGGCTGCGGAACACTAACCACCAGGGTATGCCTCTCAAATTTGATATGCTCATTCCTTCTTATATTTACTCATAAAAGCTTATAGTAGCATTAATGCAATCCTAAATGTAAATCACAAATGTATTTATTTATCTATTTTTAAAGATTTATTTATGTATGCATACAGAGCTTGGGTTCAGGCCTGGGGTACAGCCAGAGATTTGAGGTGGTGAGAGGACTCACCAGAGACAGAGTGGGGAGCAGAACAGGCAGATTGACTAAACATACTGCTGAGAGGAGGGGCCAGTGTGTCACGAGAGGTCTGCTGCACCATGTGGCTCACCTCTGGGGCAGAGATCAAGCTCCCACTGAAGCGGCTGTTGCTAGCTTGCAGTGCTGTGATATAACTCACTGTCACCAGGGAGGGCCTCATGAATATTTTTAGATTGTCCCTCAATTTTGGTGTTCCTGATGTTTTCACTTTAAAAAAAAATGTATTTATTTATGCATACAGAACCGGGGTACAGTCCAGAGGTGCAGGGTGGTGAGAAGATTCACCAGAGACAGAGTGGGGAGTAGAACAGGCCGACTGATGAAGTACACTGCTGAGAGGAGCAGTGGGCGGGTCAGGAGAGGTATACTACCCCATGTGGGTCACCCCCAGGGCGGGGATCACTCATACTTAAGTGGCTTTAGCTTCTTAGTGCTGTGCTTTGACCCACTGCGCCACCAGGGAGTACCAAGGTTATATATTTTATTAAAAAGAAGAATACACAAAATGTATCACCTCCAATCATGCTGGCATTTGTGAGGTTTCTCCACTGTGGAGTTATTTTTCTTTTTGTAATTCATCAATGGTAATTTAAATGTATTTTGATATCTTGTTTATCTGTAAACAACTGCTCACTGATTTTTATATGCAGTAATAGATCTTGCATGTAACAATTATTATTGTATTGGTCTTCAGTTAATCATTTTTGTAACAAAAACCTCTTCAAGGTTAAAAAAATAAATAACTTTTTTTTTCTTTTCTACTGATAATAATATGAGGGTCCCAAAATTCATACTGTAGCCTAAATACCCATATAAATAAATCCACTGCTGTGTTTCTTGATAGAAAATTGCCTTTGTTTGTTTAGTTTACTCCTGAGCCTTAAATCATCATATCACATAATTCTGGGTTACATACAAACACTATGCCAGAGTCATCTAGTGAAATAGCTTCAAGACAAGGCACTCTTTCCATGGGAACATAAGCATCATTGATCTCAGAGCATCAATGTGTGGATGGGGAGCACAGTCTTATAGATGCTGCCATTACCAAGGTTTACCTAGGTCATCACGCTATTCTTTAAGGTCAATGCTTTGATGGTATGGTACATGGTAACAAGGAAGGAACACACAGATATTAGCCTATCACTTTTCTTCTTCAGATGACTGAATGAATTTACTATAGTCAATGATATATTGAATGCAAAAATGATGATTATATCACTCAGTAGTCAACAGTGGTCATTGCTATGTGAAGAACAGCATCATGGTGATAAAAATCCACTGTAATCAACCTGCTCTTAAGTAACTCTCTGATGTGTCTGATGTGTCTAGAGAAAGATGGATTATCTTGCCAATTGATCCAAATGCAATGTGGAGGGAACATTATCAGGTTACACAAGCATTTTCAAAGTGTGGGTCCATTGTGAGAGACACAGTCACACATTGTGGTGGGCCTTGACCAGCAAGGCGAGGGGGTAGAGCCCCAGGGACAGCGCAAGGAAGAAGGCAAAGACGGAGACACGTGCGAGTATGCTTTATTCTTACAACAGTCATATATATATATATATATATATATATATATGAGGGCAGCACAGAAGGTACGGGCGGGGGGTGGTCTGACGGTCAATGTCTTAAAGGCCAATGGGTTTGAGGGGAGGGATCCATTGTCATCTCTTTGGCGCCAAAGCTTGCTGAGTGGGAAGGGAAGGAGAGTGGGGAAGGGATTCGGGTGTGCTGCATTCTCAACCAGGATGTTTACCCTAAGTTCTGATCAAGTGTTGTTTTGTGCTTAGGAGGCCAAGTCCTGGTCTTGGTCCCTGACAACACATTTCTTAATACTGTCAATTTGTTACTTATTTCTTTATTACTCTTTTCAATGTCTTGTTAGTACTGCTGTTAGTACTGCTTATGTCTACTTGCAGGCAAGTAAAATCTTGGGTCATTTTTCCAGTTCTATTTACTAACTCACTGTATCAGAACACCCCTGAAATATTCAACTCATATCAGAATAGTATTTTACTGAAATACGTTAATTAGTTTTATTTTTTTTTCTCATCTATCCTCTACATTACTAACTCCCATAATAAGGATATAGCTACCACTACAGCAGAAATATCCTCTCTTAAGAATTTACTTACCAATAAAATTTAACTGTGGTTTCTCAACCTACTTGAACCAGAATATTTATACTGCAAATCATATTTGCTAAACGTTTGGTAAGAAACATTCACTTCAAGAACAGATTAAATGCTATTGTTACCTTGACGCACAGGCTTAAACTATCCCTTTTCTATGACCCAATTCTAAACCTTGACTTCTATCTGAAAAATAGAACAAATATTTGATAAAGAAAGTATAGATTTGTTTCAAAACATCAAGTTTCCACATTATAATTATTCTAACTGGGTTTTTCCATGCACTGTAGGGCACCTTAGGGCACAATGAACTACTCACATACAGAAAGAAACCCTTAAATCCTATATACATGGAGACAGGTCAATAAAAATTTGTTCAAAATAACTGGAGAGTTTCTCTCATGTCATATTTATATTGTTATATTTGTGTCATCTGCCTCTATACTTTATTGCCAGATTTTTCTCCATTATACAGAAAGGTCCTTAGTTACACAGGAATATAATTCATAACATAAATTATTAGAAAGTATATTAATTCAGAGCTGCATATGGTCAAATTATACCTTCACCTCATGATTCACTCTTTGGAGGTCAATAACAATATCTACTGTGATTGATTTAGGAGTGTTCTTAGCAATACTTTTGCAGAAATTGACATTTCTTATTCTATAATATAGTAATAATAGATGATCCATAAATATTTCAGGGGTCCTAAGATAATTTAGGATTAGATTTACTGAAATACACTGCTCTGGGGAGCAGCGGGTGAGACAGGACAGGTCTGCTCTTCCATGTGGGTAAGTTCACTGGCTAGAGATCAAAGTCAGACCTCAGTGGCATGTGATAGATTGGTAGTGTTAAGACTTTAATCCCTGTGCTACCAGGGAGGCTCCAAATTCTGGATGTTTCTATGGACATGTAAAATATAAGTGCCTAGTTCATAGGTTTACCCACATCCCATAGCAGAGACAAAGTGCTCAGAACTTCTGACTTCCTTTTTTTGCCCATTGCATTAGTAAATGCATGGTATATGTTCTAAAACTACCAGCCCTAAACACTGTGTTGACTAGTTTTGTGTGTTGTGTGACATTTTCGTTTGACAGAACTCACTGCTATATACATGAGTTGGATTGGCCCTTGTATGTTGACCTAAAATGATCCCAATGCTATTTACTTTTTCACAAGAGTCAATTCTGTTAACTCAAAGTCTGCCACAACCAAACTGAATTCTTACTCATTCAGTTGTTTAAATATAGTCCAAATGCTTGTATTTTTGGCCATTTAGAGCCTGTTTTTTTTTCATGCTCCATAAATCTGCTTTAACATTTACTAACTATATAGGTCAACATATTCCATAACTAAGTACACCCCCGCCCCAAAAGAAAATTATACTTCTGAGCTCTGCTTCTGGGACCACCAGCCTTGCAATGGAGGTATATAATATAACCAGACAAGTTACTTCTTCAATTTCTTCACTCCCTTGAGGTTCCTTTACTTAACTTCTTTTCCAGATGATAACATTTTGCTGCTGTGCAGAGATAACACCTTCATGGTGTTATCTCTACATAACTCTACCTTGAAATCCTTTAATTTACCACATATTCTCAATATTCAGCAATATTTCAACCAGCATAATGTAACATACTAAAAATAGATATATTGTACAATCTATATACATAGCTTATATAGATTTAAGGTCATTTTCTCTACCTTCAGTCTCTCCAAAAACTGAGAGAGGAGGGGTGAAGCACTACATAGAGACAGTAAGAGGGAAATGGGAAACTAAACTCGTGAAAAGCCAAGGGCTACTGGTGAACTCTATGCCTCTAGCAACATGAAGAGAATGCACTTATTAACAGATCACCAAAATATTGGAGATAAGAAGAATACAATGTGTGCAGAAAAGAGCAAGTGTACACAGACATCAGATACAGTAATTCTGAGGGAATTTTAGCACAGGAATATGGCAGCAGAGAGATAACAACCAAAGACACTGAGAAAATAATTGTGTCCTCACATGCTCCTATGTTGTTAATTATAATATTTCTTAAAAACCAAATGTAATTTCTATTTGTGCCAGTCTCTTTCTTTTGGAATTGTTGATTCTATGAGTCATGTCCTGAGATTCTCTGCTGGAACAGTGAAAAATAAATTAACACAAACACGTTTGCTTTTTTTCTCTAAAGCACTGAAATGATAGAGGGAAAAAAAAGATGAAATGTTGATTATATGGTTGTATGAGATGGGAGCAGGAAAAGGATGATTTTTATGAGCTCATGTTCTTGCAACCCGATTCATCAGTTTGATATTCAAACACTTGTCAAACAAGACAAGTTCTGCATGGTTATAACATGGAAGCACTATAGCTATTGATTTTTAAATTTAGGTTCTTTGTCTTTTATTATTCCTAGGAATGCACTGAATTTAGT
Organism: Condylura cristata; assembly: GCF_000260355.1. Classification (NCBI taxonomy): domain Eukaryota; kingdom Metazoa; phylum Chordata; class Mammalia; order Eulipotyphla; family Talpidae; genus Condylura; species Condylura cristata. Next base: position 57,103,727 of record NW_004567104.1, on the reverse strand, counting down.
AAAATTTACTGCAATTTCAGTGGGAAGAAAATGACACAGTAAATACAAGAAAATAACTCAAGGGATAAAAGCTCAAAAAGTACTTTTCTGAGAATTGTATATACATACAGCATAAGCACATGTTCCAGTACTGAACTGCTTATAATATTCTAACTTATTTTGAGACAATGCATTAGTTTATATGCCCTAGTTTTTGCCTCAGAAAAATCAAATGGCTACATATGCACTTTATATGAATGCTGTAATAGGAAATCACTTAAAATAAATTATGTATTTTATATTCAGTAAGTGAGTTCCTTATAATTATTACTTTATGTGACTGATCCAATTACATTTTTAGTAAATTTTAATAAGGCTAAAAGAAACAACAGCACAACTTATTGCAGACCTGGAGATCCAGTTTGAAAATTAGTTAAAATATAAATCAAAGATAATAAACCAATATTTGTTAAGTTATTAGAAATTACTACTATAAAATAATGAAATTTAAATAATATTTTACAAATTACATAAGATAACCCAGGTTAAACTAATATTAATTATTCAGCAGGTAGGTTAAGATATAAAAGTATTAGTGTCAGTTTGATCTTTATGAGCTCATGAGTCTTCACCATTTATAAAAAAGCATAGCTTTGGCCACCAAAGGTTTGTTCATCAATTTGGGGAGACTTAGAGACCATGATTAGATTATGAATAAATATGCATACAGACATTTTGTTCTGATTTGCCTCCTGTGCACAGGCACTATAATAAAATATTTATGTATTAACTTTATCCTGATACTGAATTTGTAAGTAATTCACTATTTGCTAATAATTTTATAATCAATAAAAATGAACTGACCTAGTGACTTACTTCTAAAACAATCACAATTTTGTTATTTATCTCATAAGAAATGTATCCTTCCACTGTGGTCCCCTCACTTGATCTTGATTTCTCACTCTGAGAGAAACCCCTATTAATGATAGGAGCCCCCATAAAGAGAGAGCAAAGTAGCAAACAAACAAGACAAAACAATTGATCTAGTCCCCCAGTCAACAGTCAATAAAAGAGGGAAACCTGGCATTAAACAACACTTTCAGTACAACAAAAAAATGTCATAATAAAAACCAGATAAGATGAAATCCTGCTAATTCAAGTCAGGCGCAATGTTAGAAGGAAATCTAAGCCCAAGGGGAAGACTGACAGTAGTTATGTTGGAAGGAAAATGGAGATGCCAAAAATAACTCAGTTAACACTGACAGTCTAAGCAAAAGTATTTAAAGTATTTCAGATTCTTGTTCATATATGATGGGGTGGTTAAAAATAAAGAGATGCCCAAATAAGGCTCAGAGTTGTGATTTACATATAAAAATGTAATGGGCTAAAAATTTAATATCATCCATATAATTAATTCAGAAACCAAGTATAGCTGGATAAATTAAATGAAGCTTTTGTAAGCAGTAAAATTTGGTAGTAATTTTAATTGCTGAGTAGAAGGCGGCAATTGAAAACTCCCCAGAGAAATATTTCGATCTTTTCAGAATGATATTATATGAACATGTTTGATGTCTTTTTTCCAAGTCGACATTTTGAACAAAATTTTCCCGAGGTCTGAATTAAAAAAACTGAATTAAGGAGATAAGTGCAGCCATGTGAGCTGCCTAGTAAGGAAAATTAGGTTCTGGCAACATACGAAAAGAATGTAAGAACCCAAGTACAAAAATGCCAGGAATTTACAAAGTTCCATCAGTACAATCTCTGGGCATTGCCAGACTCAACTATATATTAATATAGGTATTTCTTGAAGTATAGGGCATCTCCAAAATGTTCATGGCTGTCAAACAATGTCCAGAAAAAGTCTTTTTCCAATATGTTTCCCCATGGCTGTGGAAATAAGGTCAGAAGAAGCCCCGTGGGCCTTGAAAGAATCTAGTAGTGTCTTTGCCTTAAAGGTTACCCAGATACAGGACCATGTCCAAAAGTAATATTATCCGTGAAGCCTATCTTAAAGTGTGGCAAACTTCTGGAGAAATTAGTTTATTCTCCCTTTCTGATGCCCGGTGCTCTGATTCTACTCATTAGCCCAAGAATTATTTAAAGGCATAACATCAAAAGCTTTCCTTTTCTTTTTGCTTTACTTTTTCCTCTACTACATGTTTTCTTGTAGTACTCAAAAGGTGATAGCAGTGATTTTATTATAAGCTATTATTGAACATTTCCTAAAATAAACACTTATAAATTAAGCAGAAATGATTTGTAAGCACATCAATATATACCTGATACTTAGAATATACATGGCATATCAAATGTGCTTGAAAATTCTTTGCAATAAAATAGGAAATCTTTGAATATTTGAGTGTCAAAGTCATATTTATTTTCTCACTAAACATATTTTAAAATATTAGGGATCAAATAAAATATTTTAAATGTTCTCAGGCACAAGGTGTCCCTTGATAATGTAAATGAAGATAGATAAGTAATCAAAATGACACCTTGTCTTCCTTTCCCCTAGAACATTACACTATCATTATGCTATTTGCTAAAATTCCACTGCCATCCTGTATGCCAGTGCTTTTCAAATTTTAGTTTCATCATAATCATCAGTTAAAAGCAAATTGCTAAACCCACACCACAAGTCAATAGCTTGGTAAATACTGAAACATTCTGAAAATTAGCATTTCTAACAAATTCCTGGTGACACTACTGTTGGCTGGTCTTATGAATGCAATGTTTCATTGTTTTCTAGTTAGTTCTGCTTAGTGCATTTATATTTGACTTTACTTTAGTTTTAAATATTTTTATTGAATTAATATTGCATTATAATACTTTACAAGTATCAGGTGACACTCACAATAATCAATTACTATCTAAACTACATTAATTCACCACTAAATATCTAATTGAACCCCTTATATACACACCAGCCTACACATTTTACCTAAAATTAGTCATTGGTTAAAGAATTGGTTATTAAAGATAATAGCTTGGAAATGAAATGTTCCTAGAACTGATCATGGGTTACTCACATGAAGCTTCTATTCTTATCTTCACAATGAAGAAGATATAAATAGAATGGGTTTATTCTGCAAAAACTTCAGAAACTTGCATTCAGACGCTACCAGAAATAACATCAGCATTCACTCTGCTATATCTGAGGGTATCCTTTCTAGGGCAAAGAAAATCTCAAGAACGATCAGTGCCCTTCTTGTTTTTATACTGGAATTCTAAGAATGTTGTTGTTAGAATTAAAACAAGAAACTTTTTGTATCTTACATCATACATTATAAACCCCAAAAAATGTAATAAATTTTCCAATGTCCCATTTAGAAATAAATTTCAGTTATTGTAACTCTGTTAGAAGGGTAAATAAACATTCATTATCCTAAGGTTATTTTATTAATTAATTAAATTTTATAAAGAAAAAAATGAAGGAATGTTTGCCATACAAAATATAGCAAGAATGAAAGCCTTCTTTGGTTTAAAGAGAATAAGCTATAACCTTGATAAAAATTCCTTCAACCTGTTAGCCACCCACACGTTCCTCATCAACTCTTAGTTCTTCTTTCTTGAACGTATATTGCTTTATTTAGCTTACTATTTTTGTGGGGAAGGGAAATAAAGTCTCTTAAGCTCTTAAAACTCTAAAGCAGTAGAGAGAATTACTAAATCTGCTGTTTTTAACTCTTTCTCAGATATCTCAATTCTAATTCTTCCTTTCATTCTAGGAAGCTGTAGTTTAAATTTAGGCAAATAAATGCTTACAGAAGCCAAAGCTTATATTGTACATTTAATATTAAATTCACAGACACAAACAATATTTACTTATGAAATGTTAGCTTTATATTTAAAATATTAAACTAATTATATAATGTTTTACATTGCTAATGAATAATATCAACTGGGCTGACATTTATTTAATCCTCCTTTAATGGTCTTGGCAGTTTTGGATTTGAACACAGTGATTTAAAAGAAATAGTTTTCTAAAAGTATAATTACCTTTCCTACATATTGAAAAAAGGGAATTATATTTCAATAACATAAGGCTTACACAATTACACTCTCAGTACCAATTATGGATTTTTAAAGTTTCTTTGCTTTACATTTTTGGTTTAAATTATATTAAGAAAGGTAATGATAAGAAGAGTAATACTGATATTTTAACAGTTAAAAAGAGGTTATAAATGTAACTATCCTTCCTTCCTCACACTTAGTCTCCAAGATTTCTTCTGCAGTGATAACTATAGTTTCCAATCCCCATATACACATTAAGGGATATTTTATGCAAATACATGAAGCATCAAAAAGGTTTAAAGTGGATATTTTGTCATACCAAAAAAAGGAAATTTCTCTTAATAGATATAGATTTCCAAAATTACTTTTCCTCTTCAAATATGAGTTTTGCATATTTGCATTATTTGCAATGAATTACATGACATACATTATTTTTCTTAAATATTATTGAAATTTAAAGGCAATTTTTGGTAACAGATAAATGTACTCTAAAATATTTTGGTGAGTTTTACATATCTTCACCCTGTGACTCTCTCTCATGGTTTTATTCAGTAGTTGTAGCTGAGATGATTATTTATTTTAATTTGTTTTAAGAATGAAGGCACAATAACAGTCATACTGAGAGATATTTTAGGTATATGTCAAAAGTTTTATTCGTTTGGTCATTAATTGATTTTTAGATTCACAGTAAATTGTTATGTAATCTTTTTGAGGGAAAGAGTTTACATAGTATTTACTGTATTTAAATAAGATCACTTTTTCTGTTTTCTGAACAAGTAGAGATTGAGGATTTGTAGAAGGGGTTGAAAATAAAAATATTCCTTGTCACTTGGTTTTAAAATTTTTGAAAATCAATGCTGTTTGAATTGTACTTCACAAAATTTTTCACAATTCTCTAATTTTATATGCATGAACTAAACACACCTGTCTATAGAATATTTAAAGTCCTTATACTATTTTACATGTCTGATTTCTTTCCTTAAACACACACTCACAGAATCTGATGACTTCAGATAAATACCATTCAATCCCAATATTGAAAAATATCATTATGTAACACTGCTTTTGTCAACTGACATGTAGTGGGGAGAAAAGTCAGGGTGGGGCCAGAGGGGAATTCACCCAGGATAGAGTTGGGAACAGCCAAAGTGGATGTATTAAAATACACTGGTAAGAGAAGGAGCAGGCAAGATGGGGAAAGTCTGTACCTGAAGGGACCCATGAGATTCCCCTTCCTAAATCAGGGCACCAGTTAATTATTTGCTGCGGTGTTTAGACAGGCACTGGCCTGTGGCATGCCCTCGCCTCTCCTTCTGCATTCCTGGATGGACTGTCTTTTCTGTTTATGGTGGTCGTTCTTATGCCTGTTGCAAGACAACCTTATTAATTCCCTAATCTAGGTAAGCTTCACAAATTTGCCTAGTGGGGAAGGTGTGGGGGCTGTTTTAACCACATTTAAATTGTACCCTGTCTTGATTTCATTTTATCTTTTTTTTAAGATTTATATTTATTTATGCATACAGAAATGGGGTACTGCCAGAGGTGCAGGTGCAACAAGAGGATCCACCAGAAACAGTGGGGAGTAGAACAGGCAGATGGATAAAGCACACTGCTGAGGGGAGTAGCAGGCAAGCAGGGGAGGTCTGCTGTGCCATGTGGATTACCTTGGGGGAGGGGATTGTATTCGCACTGAAGCTACCTTGGCTCTGCTTAGCTTTGCAGTGCAGAGCTCCAACCTGCTGTACCACCAGGGAGGGCCACATGTCATCATATCTTTTATGATAGCAGCAGTTTCAAACATCTCTTCTCAATAGCTTCATTTTCCCTTGGAAACGCATATGGTTTATATGTGTGTGTGTGTGTATGTATGGAAAATAATTTCCAGAAAAATACAAATTGAAATTTCAATGATGCACCACCTTATCCCTAATGCTTCGGCAACTATTGGAACATTAAATATCTTTTGTGAATGTATTAAATAGGCATCTATTCAGTAAAGCAATGAATATTTTTTGAAATCTACTGTTATATCTGTTGGGCAACTCCAACCTCAAGATATCAAGCAGAATACACACACACACACACATATTTCTTCCTATATCTTCTGATCTAATATGTTTTGATGGATGTAGTGAGAATGTGAGCAAGCACACTGGTCTCTGGTTTCTAGATATCTCCTGTATGTTTTCTTTAGGGGCATCCTAAATTCAGAAGAGGACTTAGCATTCTGAAACCCTTGCTTCCATGTTGGCATTCCAAATATAAAAGAATATCTTCTTCCACTGTAATGGAAGGCAAGGTCACTTTGGCATGAGCACATAATTCTATAATAAGGAAAAATAAAGAATTGGCTGCAAGAATTCAATATTTCACATTTGCTGCATTGATACTCTACCACCCTCAGTGAAGCATAAATTCACAGGGATTCAGTAGTGTCTGTCATAACATTGTGTCTTCATTTGACTCCTCCTAAAACTTGTGACAAGAACTTGAATGAAGCAGATTCATTTGGGAAGTCGTCCAAGGAAACTGGAGAATATGAGTGGGAAGAAGAGTCTGACAGGGCAGGACAGCAGAAAAAGCAGTGTGAGTATGTTTTCTGGAGCTAGTGCCCTCTGTGAATGATGAGAGCCTTATTCCACTGGTGGCTCGCCAAGGAACATGGAAATGGTGCATCACTGTTGTCATCTGCAGACTAGTCTCAGGTCACTTCTGTATCCTTTATGTGTAGTGGGCGATTCCTGGGTGTTAAATCCCCACAGTTCCTCACTGACCAAACTCCCTCTGCCTCTTATGAAGCAAAGATGAGAAAGAAAGAAATTGCTTTGTTATTAGATGGTGCTTTTTTCTTAAATATTAATTTATTTACACAATCAAGAACTATTCAGATGTGGGGGGGGGGCAAAGAGGGGTAGGGAGACTCATCAGAGACAGAATGAGGAAGAACAAGAGGAATGGAGCTACAGAAGATGGGGGCAGAGTAAAGACACCGAGATCACTGCATCTATTCTCCCGCAGGAATTTAGGACTGAAAACAGAATATAGACTTACATACTATGAATTTCAACCCAAATGAGAACACCCTGGACTCACTAGAAGGAAGATATCTGAGGCAGAATGGGCGATTGGGGAGGTCCTATAAGAGAACTCCCCTCCACCACCCTGGGAGGGCTCAGGCACCTGGAAGTTTGGTGGAAATTTGCAGGAGCTGCTTTACCCCTCACTAAAGCCCTGTAGGTGAAGGGAGATAGCTCAGCTCGGTGAGTAGAGCCCAGGCTGAGGAAAAACTGCAGATTGGATCCGTAGCACCTGGACTCTGGGCAAAACGGCTGACAGACCAGCTCGACCAGCTCAGGAGCGGTCAAAATGGTGGCAGAGTAAAGACTCCAAGACAACTATGTCCAGGCTCTCATGGGAATATATAAAAACGGACTATAGACTTAACATGCTACGAGTTTCAACCCAAATGAGAATACCCTGGACTCACTAGAAGGAAGATAACTGAAGGAGACTCAGCAACTGGGGAGTTCTGATAAGGGAATTACTATCCGGAAGCACCATAGACAGGAGGAGCGGAATCCTGCAACTTGATTGATGGGGGAATGCCCAGGCTATGGCGCCCGCAGATGGAGGCTTCCTGCTCTTTCAGCTCAGTGAGTAGAACTGAGTTGGGGGGAAAAGACTGCACAAGTGGGCACATAAAGCCCGGGGGTGGAGAAGAAAATTTGGTGATCTGGTGACAGGGCAGCTGTAAGGTGTGCAACCCCTTCACCCACCCCACAGCATAGGCCTGGAGGCTTATTCCCACCATTAGTCATTATGGTGGGGCCAGCAAGTTCACAAAGCCCCTGAGATAAAAGAGGGGGAAAAAATGGCTAGACTAAATTAAAACAGGCCCATTAACACTCCCTCAAGAGCTAGGGAAAGACTGCTCAGTTAGAGACAGCTCTGAGTGGACACAAAGAGCCCTGGAGGCCTAGAGGGAGGACTGACAGCCTGCACATCTGGGGGCTGTGCAAAATTAGGACTCAAGATGTTACTGAACAGCAGTGGCCAGAAGACATGTGAGCCAGTAAGGCACTGCCTTGCAAGGCTCACAGTGCTCAACAAATAAACAAAACCAGTGACTGGCTCGATCGCAGGCCCAGCTGCAACACTTCTAATGCATCCCACTCCAGGGCTCCATCCAAGCATAGAGGGAACCCGGGACATAAGCAGGCTATAAAGATGAACCGGCACCTTCCAGAGACAAGGACTCAGTGAGTTACCAGAAGATGAACACCACAAAAGACCCCTGAACATCACTGGCAGAGACAACAGACATAATTCCACACAGCAAGGGCTGGAAAAACAGGACATATTGAAACAAAACAAGGCTCAGAATACCCTCCACAACTGAAGTGTCTGGAAGTCCCTCTGCCATCCCCGAAAGAACAGCCAGAAAAATGCCAGTCAATAACAGCAATGCCATGTCTCAATGGATAGAAAGTATTAGAAAAAACACGACAGGGAAAAGAAGACACACAAATATTCATGCAAGTTCACAGGGGGAAATTCACCACAAAAAGATCAGTCAGCAAAAACCACCAAAGAAATAGAACAAGAGGAATGGCAGTAATACACTGCTGAGGACATGTAACAGGGTGAACCCAGGAAAAGGGGAGGTTCCAGGTTCCTTTACCCACCCAGAAGGAGGGCGGAGCTGAGCAGAGAGAAGAGGAATCTGGAGAGGACTCAGGAGAGGATGGAGAGCCAGAAGGTGACCTGAGGGAGCCATATGGAGCAGAGGGAGACATGTGAAGAAACCGTGCTTGTTTCTTTTTCCATGGGTTCCCTGTTCTATATGCTTGTGGTGGGCTTTCAGGTGAGCTTAAAGAAAATGCAACTTAATAAAGGAAACCTGGAATTTCAGAGCTCCTTGTAGCAATTTTTAAGTAGTATTTACTCTCTGAGTGACCAAAAGGTTACAAAAGAGTTAATTAACTAATTAATAATAAATTAATTGAACATTAATTCTCTTAGATGACTTAAATATGAAAGATTAAACAAAGCGATTTTAAGTGTGCTGAGCACAAAACTGATGTTCTTAATCACTCTGAGACAGCTGTCTGTGTAAAGCCTAATCCACGCATTTTCTCACCTCTATTCTGCAGTATGGGAATATTGGGGAAAATAACAACAATTAAATATTAGATTAGATTTTAATTAAGTGTTTAGTTTTATTTTATCAGATATAGGCTTTGAAGTAAGGAGATGTCATATCTAACATATTGTCATAAATTCATTATAAATCCATCCTTTGAAGTTCCAGATGTTTGTAATTCTAGAACAATACTCTGAGATAAAGGCAACTTAAGTCATTTTTAGACTTTACTGTAAATTATAAAAATCTCAAAAGATGTCTCAAATTTAATATATTTTTCATATGGAGACAGAAAATATATAACTTTTCCATGTATTGAATAATAATAAAAAATGTGATTTTTTAAAATTCAACATAACCTTATACCACTAAGGGATGTAGTTAAGACATAAACATATTCATATTCAAAACAAGAAGTAGTAATTTTTATGTGTATGTTTTATACCTAATATTTCTGTGTAATTATTTGTATTCTCAGTTGAAGTTAATTTTACTTAGTTTAATCTTTATATATTTTTCTTAATGTGTTACTTTGAAACATATAGAAAAGATAATAGAATAGTGGTGTTTCCCTAGCTCTCAGCATTAACACCACTATGGCCTGAGTTTGATCACCACCCTGATGAGGGAGCTAACTCACATTTGGTGCAGCAGACCTCTCTTGTCTGCAAGCTCCTCCCCTTAATCAGTATATGTCTGTAAATCTGCCTGTTGAGCTGTGCACTTCTCACTGTCTCTGGTGAATACTCTCAGACCCTGCAGCTCTATGCAAGTTCTATGCAAAAAAATAAATAAATAAAATAATAAAGAAGTGAATATTTAATAAATCTACTACCTCTACTACAACTGTCAAAGTTTGATGTTTCTGTTTATAAGGCTATCAATCTGTCTTGTCATCCTTCGATCATCATGTCTTTATGCATTCCCAAATACTTCAGAATGCATATATTAAATTTAGTTTAGTAATGTAGAGGAATATAATACACATGCAGTGGCATGCACAAAACGTAAGTGCATCTAATTTTAAAGCACCTCCATCTTCCTTGTTTCTGCTCTAAGTTTTGCATCCTTATTCTACACCAGATGTCTCTGTTTCACTATAATTCATGTATTGTAAATGGCAGAAATCACAAAGGATCCTGTTGTTTTCTAACATCAGCCAATATGCTGCTTATTCTCATTGGGATACTAATATGTCATTTAGCTTTGTACTAGGCTGTTCTCTGTCACATTCTTACAAGAATATTGAACCAAAGCAGACAGTCATCAACATTTAGACATAGCAGAGGAAAATAGAAACAAACAGAAAATACCAAAATATATGGTAATTAATCCCTAAATGAAAGGTCATTTATAATTTGGGTATGCAAAATTGACATTATTAAAATTAATAATCAGGACTTAATATACCAGATCTATTTTCCTGACAAAAAGTTACCTACATCTACCTTGCTTGTTTTGCTATGCACATTTAAAGACAATGTAGTTAGCCTAAAGGCATGGTACATGGCTAATGGGGAATGTTGCGTGAGGTTTATAAATGATAATGCTTGATTGTTAACAGACCAACCTATAAAATCAATTACCTTAGCTCTAAATAAATTCTTACTGGCTTTATAAATAATTTAAGCAAAGGTCTACATAGTACCAGAATATTTGAATCAATCTCAAGAATAATTTTGTCACGGCAGTCTTATGTCTTCATTAAGGGACATCTTTCATATAGTTAAAAATGTCATAAAATACAGTGCACAGCATTTTAGTATCTACAAGACATGTGGATTCTTTAATTATCCAGACAGTCGTATATGTTAACTGAATTTGAAGCAAACCCACCCATCCCAATTTTTTTTTGAAGGATTTAAGCAAGCTGACAGGAAATTCGAAAAATAATGCTGTTATATGAATGAAATAATGTGTTTCAAGATATCAAAATGAGTCAAACACAGTGAATGTCAAGCACTGTTAGGAATATCTGTATTTAACTTAGATGTACAATGTGAGCTGAATAATAAGTGTGATGATTCATTCTTATATGTTGCCAACACTTGAATGATGTCACAAAAGGTTACACATGTGCCGTTTACAAGAAATGTATAAACATAAGCATGTGTTAGTGAATCTCAAAAGGAAATAGTCACAGGATTCAAAAGTTTAATACTTGGAATGTTAAAAATTCTAATTTTTCACAACTATATTTCATTACAATCTTTCACTTTTTTGCCATGGTACAAAATTGATTGCAAGCCGTAAAAGTAAATTGGATAGTCTAAACCACGATGCAGAGATCCGATGCTCAAGTCCACGTGACTGTGTGGTAGTCAGCTGGGATTTTAAACATACAGTCACTTTCCTTGTTATAATCCATACAGCATAATAAACTTTAAGTCACGACTTTTCTCCTATTATGAAGCCTCCACTTTCAAAACCATTAAAATAAAATTGTCTAAAACTCATTAACTGACCCCATAAATTTTTGGACAAAGTAGTGAGAAAAATGTGAGACCAAAAGAGGGTGCTCAAAGTGAAAAGATAAATGAGATTTTTAAAAATATCAAATATGTACCCATCCAGTAATATTTCAATTGACAACAAAAATGTAGTGATTTTATTTAAAAGGAAGTTAAGATGACAAGATGTGTTTATCAGTCACTCTCCTTTTCCCCCTAAAATGATATAGAATATTCACTAATGAATGATTGGCAAAAATATGTTCTTTCAGAAAATGCCTCAGCAAATAATCTGAATTTAAATTAACTATTATATAATGCAATAGATATATATTTTTTCCTTTTAACATTACTAGGTTTAGTCAGCAATGGTTTTATAGGCAACACAGCATTTTTAAAAAAGATGTATTTATATATGCATTCAGAACTGGGGTGTAGGCCAGAGGTGGAGGGGCAGTGAGAGGATTCACCAGAGACAGAGTGGGGAGCAGAACAGGCTGACTGACAAAGCACACTGCTGAGGGGAGCAGTGGGCGGGTCAGAGGAGGTCTGCCACGCCATGTGTTCACTTCCGGGGCAGGGATTGAACTCATGCTGAAGTGGCTTTAGCTTCTTAATGCTATGCTTTAACCCACTGTGCCAACAGGGAGGGCCCAGCATTTTGTTTTTTGAGGAACAGAAGGATCACTTGCAGGGAGCAAAGAAGTATATGTTAATAAAAACATTAATGTACGGCAGAAATAAAAATGCTGCTCATTCATCCATTCACTCCTTTATCCCAAAAGTCATCTGTTGATTTAGTTTCTAAGTAGTTTTTGTAGTAAAAGCCAAGACAAACTTCCCTGCCCCAGAAGCTGATTTTTCATGAACCAAACTGGAAGACAGAGAATGGCCCGATTCAATTTTCAACGACAAGAGTGCATGTGAGTAGATGTGGCATTTGCCTATGACTCGGGCCATCACAAAATGGTCTGACCCAAAATGGTATTCCTCTCAATCCTCTCTCTTCTGGTAAAACTCCTTATGATTTTAATGTTTTGGGTTTAGCATTCATTGTTGATAAATAATCATGTTATAACACTCCTGAAAATATCTGTAAGTGAAAAGGTCTGTTTTGATTTGCAAATACTAGGTGAAAGGATGTGTCATTTAATAAGTAGGCAAATTACTCTGAGTCAACTGAATTGAGCCAAATTCTGGTTCTACTACCTGCTATCGGTGACATTAAAGAACCCCTCTGTTTTCCCACCTGGAAGACCACTGCTATCGTAAGACCAATTTCATGGAATCATGGTGAACGGTAAATAAAATAAAATGTTTTAGACCCTTAGAGTCCAAAGGTAGGGTCATCACATTCACTAACTCTTCATTATTTTATTGATATAAGAGGTTCTACAAATGAAAAATGAAATACATAACTTTAAATAAGTCAGAAACTGCATATAAGCTTGATCTTTGGATCTTACTATAAAGGACAACACCCCATGTAGGTTCAGCTTTCTTATAGTTCTCTTTACTAAACGTATAGGAGAATGTGTTTAAAGGGGTATATAGAGGATGACTTTCTTTGATCTTGCCCTCAAATTTAGACAAGAATATATGACATTTTGAACCAATGTCACAGAAAAATCTCCATGAGATATTAAGAATTAATGTATGTGGATTTGATGATTGTTGGATAAATTAATAAGCATACTTATTCATTAAATATTTTACTGAACTACTTTGTGTCCAAGAACTTATATACTAATTAGTGCTAAAGACAAAGCACACATTAGAAACAAATGAAATAGTGCTACAGTGGGATTATAAACTGACATTTAAACACACAGGCAAGGTTCTCCACTGAATCACAGTCAGGAAGAAGAATGGTGCTAAAAGATGACAGTCGTTAACCAAGAGGAATGCAATGAAAAAGAATGGACATAACCTGGAAACAACATATACAAATACAAATACTTTACTGAAATATACAATCCAAGATTAGGATGATGCTGGAGCCATAGACTTGGAGCAGAAATGCTATAAAAGAATCAAGAATGACTTATTTGCTAGGCAATGATCACAGTGAGAAATGATGAGAATACTGAACATTGCAGAGACTTATATAAAAGACACTGTTAGAACGTGATCTGGCATGCAAAGTCAAGACTATCCATGTTGATACCAAAGATCATTGATAAATTTCTAGAGATGGTAAAAAGAAATTACAGTAGGATCTATAGGCTATTTGAACTCTGTATGTACTTCTGCCCTAACCTCACATAGATTCAGTGACATGGATATTTATATGTGCATTTTTGAATCATAGTTTCTGTTTCCAAAGGAATAAAGAAATTCAGCTGATCCTGAGTATAAAGGAAATATGATACGATACAGAGAATGGCATAATTTCAGTGTCCTCAAATATTAGAATGTATCTGATGACAAGAATCAAATGTTTATTCATTGTTGATTTCAGACGTGGTTTCTTGGTGTTCGCACGAATATATTAATGGCAGTGAAAATCCCAGGTGTGTTCAGCACCACACTAGCCCCAGACTCAGAAGACCCTTTTGAATTCTACATTTTGGATTAAGAATAGACAAGGAGTCTATGGTAAACTCGATTAGCAAATAACAGTAAGTCAAAATAAAAGTAAAGAAAAAGTTCAATTCATCATGGCAAATGCAGCATACACTACTTATTAAAATCCAGTATAATTTTTATGAACTGAAAATACATATATGGCTTTGTGATCAAATCAATTTGTAATACCAAAGTAAGTCCTTCCTTTCCTTCTACCCTCCACTACTGCTTTAAATGAATATTGCCATTCATTTTTCCTGGCATTCCGTTAGAAGTTTATTCTACATTTCTTTTTTTAATTTAACGTATTTTTTAATTGAGGTACTACTTGGATACTGTCATCAGGTATTACCACAGTAGTGCACCCACCACCAACACTATGCTTACGTTATATTTCATGGTTTACCAACCTTGCAGGTACTAGGGAAAAAGGCATCTAAGAGTCTTATGTTTTGCTCATAGGGTCAATCAGCACAGTGCCCATATGGTAATGGGTCAAACTGAGATGATGATAGAGAAATGCTGTCACATCTGAGGCGAGGCACAGAAAAACACCGATGGTGTATTAACATCTGAAGATCTTCAGTCAGCGAGCTGGAAATGCTGGAGCACTGATGTGTACGTCTAATACCATGTAAAAGTCTGAAAACCAGGAAAGCTAATGTATAAATAGGGTAAGAGATTCACAGATGTGCCTGAGTCTAGAGGACTGGGCAGTAGACTTCCAATGGGAACACTCCAATATTCCATCTGCAGCCCCTTTTAAAAGTCAAGCAGTTGGATGCTACTTGAAAACTGTTGTGACTTTTGGACTGATTGTAAATCTGAAATCCAGATCATTGTTCCTAATAGAGAAAAGTACTAAAACAACCAGGGAATTAAAAAACAGTTGTCATGAATGGCCAAAGTGGATCAATTCTTTAAGATAGCATTTCTAGAAACAATTCTTTTAGTTTAGTCATCCTTACTTCACATCCCTGTGGCATTCATATAGATGGCTTTTCACACTGAGACTGTCATCAGGCTGTAGTGATTGTGTGTTTTCCAGGTGAGGTTCACACCTTTGCCCTCTTAGTCATTTTTCCTTAAGCAATCTGCAAAGAGTTTTTATCATACCCAAACTTTGTACTGCTAATATAGCTACCCAATTGTTTTTCTTTTGTCACTATTTTCTCCACTTTTACAAAGGAACATTTATTTAACAAAGCTCTTTTTTAACACAGCAAAACTAAAAGATTAATGATTTAACTAAAGGCTTAACTCAAGAATCTAACCATTTCATTGAAACACCAAAATCAACATAGTTAAATTATCAGCATTGGCTGTCAGTTTTCCTATTTAAAATTTAATAAATTATACTTAAATGTGCCCTACATGATATTAAATGAAATAAATGAGCTATAACAAGACAGGCAAAATATTTACTTTGAATTCTACTTCTCTATTTTCATTATATTTAAAAAATATTAAAAGTACAAAGTGATATGCTAAAGAATGCAATTAAAAATACTTTAGAGGCCCTCCCTGGTGGCGCAGTGGGTTAAAGCACAGCACTGAGAATCTGAAGCCGCTTCTGCATGAGTTCGATTCCCGCCTGCCCCAGAGGTGACCACATGGCATGGCAGACCTCTCCTGACCCACCCGCTGCTCCCCTCAGCAGTGTACTTCGTCCATCTGCCTGTTCTGTTCCCCACTCTGTCTCTGGTGAAGCCTCTCACCACCCCTGAGCCTCTGGCCTGTACCCCAGTTCTGTATGCACAAATAAATAAACCTTTAAAAAAATACTTTAGAAATGAATACTTCCTATGCTTATGTAGGTTCACAAAAAATACTGAATCTAAAATTTCTAAAAAGAAATTGATTTCTACATGTGATGAGATTTATTAACAATCACAATTTTATAGATCGACACTTTCTGAGTGCTTGTTTTGTGCAGGATGCCAATTTATACATTTTATAAGCATTATTTTTATTCAATTCTTGCAAAACCCCTTTGAAGTAAATACTACTATTTATGGTAACAATTCCTTTATGTTTAGTTATCCTTACTTTACACCTCTGTGACATTCAAACCAATGGTTCTCCATAGTGATCACTGTATTGCCCAGGTGAGATTCACATATTTGCCCTCTTAGGTACCCACTCAAGCTATCTTCCTTTTTTAAGTCAAGAGAGAATTGAAAGTCTAATTAATTCACCCAAGTTCATAACTCTAGAAAGTGATACTGTTACCTCTGAAAGCCGGGAAGACATTACATTTTCTAAGATTCTTGGGATATATTCTCTCCCTTTCACTACCAAATATGTGTGTGTGTGTGTGTGTATGTGGCGTGCACCATATATCATATAATATATATATATGTGTGTGTGTGTGTGTGTGTGTGTGTGTGTGCATATATATATATATATATATATATATATATATATATATGATATAAGATAGCATTTCTAGGAACAATTATTTTATATTTAGTCATCCTTACATCGCTGTGGCATTCATACAGATGACTTTTCATATTGAAACTGTCATCAGGCTGTAGTGATTGTGTGTTTTACGTACATAAAAAAGATTAGATTGTGTGTGTGTATATATATTATATTATACTATTATATTATACATATATAAACTAAGTATTATAATATATATATATTATATTATATAACATATATATATATATTATAATCCTTAGTTTCTTTGGTTATAATCCTTGGTTACCTAGGCAGTGAATCTTTGAAATGATTGGCATTTTCATGTAAAACATTCACCTCTCCTCTGGTCTTCAGGCAGCTATAATCTAGCCTGTGAACTGCTAAAGGACAAACCTGATTATATCATCTGGTTTAGTTATGGGAGAACTTTCTGACCTCTCAGGAAGTCTATTCAGCCTGCCATCTGAAGTCTGTCCTTGACATCACCCAGTTAGCCTTGTTATATGCTAGTTGGGGACAAAAGTCTTCACTGGGTCAAACCAATCTATGAACTGCTGTCAAATCACCTTCACTCGCTAGTGCACTTCTGCTTCCTAGAATGATTTCCTCATTTCTCATTGTTTATTGCAACAATTCCATTTTCTCAGATCTCACATTTCTATGATGTCTCCAAAATCCACTAGTGTAACCTCTTCTGATATTTTCCAGCAATCCAATACTGAAACCAAACTTAAATGGCTAAATTGCTTTCAGACTATAAAAGCACACACACACAAAAATAATAAAAAAAGATATCTAACTTTTTCTTTGATGCTGTATTTACAGATGCAGTTTATGACAGACCTGAGCAAAGCACAAGCAACTAACCAGAGCTGAGTTCCAAGGCTGACTGAAGCCAGAAGTCTGCAAGTCCAAGAGGGAAGGCTACCCAGAGGCAAGGCAAGCAACAGCAAATTAGAAATTCTCCAGATGTGCATAGAGTCCTAACTCTTACTCTGACTTTCCAGTTCTTGTTATTGAGCCCACAAGCTTCTTGTTTGCTAATTAGACCTTTTGGTTTTATCAATGAGCCTACCTCTGACTGTTTGCTAATTTGCCCTTCCACTGCTTGTTCCTGAGCCCACTAACTCCTGTGGTATTGGGAGCAAATTCCTTCAACATGCTTAAAAAGTGTCTATCTACCAAACTGAAAGACAGGTAGAATTAAAAAGACTTAAAAAAAAATCATGTTTTTCTTCTTTTGTGAATGAAAAATTTCAAGTACCTACCACCTGTATAATCTCTACTCCTACCTTAATCAAAGAAATAGATTTTTTTCATACCTTTCCTCCCACCTGCCTCCTTGCTGTTGACCTGCAATAAACTTGCTTGTTTCAAGCACTGATACATCCATACTTCAGTTTTAATAATGAGTCAAACGCACAAACATATTTTTTCTACTGTCACTAGTGATAGCATTCATATTTTAATTCATACTTTTTGTTGACAGGGATGAAAACCATTATGTATGATCAGCATTTGATTATTTCTGATAAGCTGTTGGCGATCAAGAACCAAGTCTTTGCTATCTTAGATAACCCTCACTGATCTCATTCAAAATATTTCTAATAGCATGATTACTTGAAACTTCTCATTCAGAAAAGAAGAAAAACATTTTTTTTTAAGTCTTTAATTCTACCTTTCTTTCAGTTTGGTAGATAGACACTTTATAAACACATTGAAGGAATTTGTTCCCAATACCACAGGACAAGTGGTAGCTGCAAATATGGGCCAAGTTTTAGAACATCTGTTTGTCAACTGCATTACAACCTTATGTTTCTCCTCTGCCTCTGTGTGGATAATGGCACAAAAGTGACAAGCAAAGTAGGTTAAGGTTTTACATTATTCAATATGTTTAGTAGTCTTTTGAACTTCCTGTCTACAAAATGTCTGCATTCTCATATATATTTTTTGACTTCTTATTATATTTGTACAGGTTTGTGTCATAATAGCATATCTATTTTTCTCAACTCTAAATCTGTTTTGAGAAAAAGTTAAATAATAGATTAAGTTAATGCTAATAGGAATTAAATGAAATAATCAAAAATAGAAAATATAGTCAGAGATCAGAGAGAATTCAGTGATGACAGAGCTTTCTTGGTGAAGGAAGTGAAGGGAACCCAAACTAGAAGCAGTCGACTGCCCCCAACAATGATGCATTCCCCTTTCTCTGTATGCCCTCCATCTTTGTCCTCTGCTTTCTTTGGCTACTGCCAAAACTGGAAAAATTAAACAGGTAATTGTCAATGCTGCCAAACGCACACGCCTTTATATTAGACTCTCATTGCCACTCCCCTCATTTATCAGGGTAGAGGCAGACCGAGCCAGAAAGATTTGTATACTTGAGAGAGACTTTCCTTAAAATCAGCAATTGTGCTTTTCAAAAATCATTTTTGCTGAATTAATTCTTTCTGATTTATTCAAAATTGCTCAGAGATAGTAATGGGAATTATTTCATGGCATTACAACAGGGTCACTTGCTGTTCCACCTGAATAATTTTAGAAATATTCAGGGACATTCTCTCCTATGTTGTCTAATGTTTATGGCAAGTGGAGCATAAAAATAGTAGATGTCTATTTTGGTCTAACAGTTACTTCTTTTCTACATACCCCAAGAGCATTTCTCAAATTACATTTTTTTTTTTTATTACATGAGTGACGTGCTAGTCCATGCTAAGCATAAGGTAATAGTAAATATTTGGGTTAAAATGAATCTCTTCTTGTTATGGGATTTATCAAAATATCAGGTTATCTGAATTACAATCTATTTCACAAATGTAAATTTGTAGACATAAAAATTTGAATAGACTAAACAGAAACCAAGTTATGGAACTCTCAGTAGGAAAACAACAGAAGAAGCAAACGCTAGGATTAGGGCCCTTCCAGATGGCACAATGGGTTAAAGCGCAGTGCTATGAAGTTATTGGAAGCCACTGCTGCAGGAGTTCAAAACCTGGCCAGGGAGATGACCCACATGGCGTGGCAGATCTCTTCTGTCTCTCTCGTTGCTCCCCTCAGCAGTATACTTTGTCAGACTGCCTGTTCTGCTCCCCACTCTGTCTCTGGTGAACGCTGTCACCACCAATGCACCTCTGGCCTGCACCCCAGTTCTATATGTATAAATAAATAAATCTTAAAAAACTGAATCTAGGATTAAAATGCCATCTATTAATATACGGAAGTAGAAGGGCTCCCGAAAACACCAGACCATTGTAAGAACTAACAAGTCACTCAGACTATTTGCATAACAGTATCTGTGCAATAAAGAGATTTCTGATTTTTATGGGGAAGATACAGACTTGTGAGGCTTTACTCTCAGCAGACGTTCAAAATTTAAATTATAATTGGTTAGATGACACTAACGAATGAGCATTTATAAATGATTGCTAGAATTAAACAAAGAAATCAAGATTAGCAATCCATGAGGAATTGGCCCATTTGAAAACCCAAATTATACATTATACTTATTTCTAATGCAGCATTATCTATAAATTCCATAATCCATTAAAATATCACCTAAATTATAGTCACAGCTCAATTGAAACAGCCAAATCTCCTGCAAATACCCCACCCCTGATAAACACACACAAAAAAATTCATACATTTCATTGTCATACATAATCTTACTTCATTTAGATAAATAAATATATCCTGCAAAAGTTGTACAATACTAGAGAATGTGTCAAAAATGTAGATGTATTTTTTTTCCTTTATGAATGTAATAATTACTGGGGGAGAAAAGTTTAACACACATAAATCTGTTAAATATGAGGTAATAAGGAAAAAGAACCAGTTCGTATTTTCTCTCTTACCAAAAACTAAACCTGGCACAGAAAGGTTTTCAATAAAGTATATTGAATAAAAGAATGGCTAAGTCTTGGCGACTTATGACTAGAAAGCAGTAGACCAATAAAAAAGCCATATGTTTTAGATATGATTTAAATCATCTGTAGTTGTGCATGGGCCTAACTTTAAACTCAATAATCTAGCAGAGCACCAGATATTTCCTACAGAATTTACACAAAGGACTAAAATTTTTCCAGCTTTGGTAGTAGCCAAAGAAATCAGAGGACAAAGGTGGAGGACATATAGAGAAAGGGAATGCATGGTTGTAGAGGGACTCAACGGCTAGTAGCTTGGACTCCCTCACTTCCTTCACCAAGAAAGCTCTGTCAGCACTGAACTCTCTCTGGTCTCCGATATGTTTTCTACTTTTTATTACTTAATTTAAATTCTATTAGTATTAACTAAAAGAATAAAATATGTATTTTTTTCTTGTACCTTTTCACAGACTTTGGAGCATGGCTTAGGGATAAGATCGAGGGAGGGTCAGCTGAAAGTTGGTGAATGGCAAGGAAGATCAAGTAGGCAGTCTGGCCACTAAGTCATTCCCACTGGTGTGGACCTGGTAGGAATAGTAATAAAATTAACATTGCTCTAAAACAAACCAGTTGATCCTTTAGATATCGCTAGAAGTTATTATAATACAATACAAAATAGCTGTTTCCAACCATGTATTTTTTTTCTTGATCTATTTAATGGTAGAATTAAATAGCATTTAATTCTATCTTATTTTATACATAAAAAGGGATTCCATAACCATCACTGACTTTTATAATTCTAAAAATTCTAAAAATATTCAAATAGAATGATTTCATTTCTCAAAATTACTAAATATTTTATTGTGTAAATCAGTCTTCCCACCATCAAGTCATCCTACCTATACATTTGTGTTTTTTGTTAACTTTTTTGACTGACCAAAGAGATGTTTTCAGCATTACATAGTCTCTACTTCTTCTATTCCACACCTTAGATTGCCCATTTTAATCCACTTAAAATTCATGTGCTGGGCCTTCCTTGGTGATGCAAGCAGTTAGGATGTAGTACTGCAAGTTAGCACCGCGACTTCAGTGCAAGTTCAATCCCCAGTCCCAGAGGTGATCCATATGGCACAGAAGACCTCTCTTATCTTGCCCCTGCTCCCCTCAGCAGTGTACATCGTCATTCTGCCTGTTCTCCTCCCTGCTCTGTCTCTGGTGAATTCTCTCACCTCCCCTGCACCTCTGGCTTGTGCCGCAGTTCTGCAAACATAAATAAATAAATCTTTAAAAAAAATCCATGTGCTGCTTACTTTTATTTCCCTCTGACAAAAAGAAGAAGAAGAAGAAGAAAAAGAAGAAGAAGAAGAAGAAGAAAAACATTTTGGAGTCATGCCTTTTTGGAAACAGAATTGGGAAGCTGTCGATGAGCAGGTACCAGGCACATCCAGGCAAGTCCATGCAGCCTGGGGCACATCTGCCTCCAGGAAAGAGCTGAGGAAAGCCTGCCCACCACAGACTAGCCAGGATGGATGCTTGACATCTACTGCTGAATTTTCCAGAAGCAGAGTGTGCTGCCTGAATGACTGATTTGCATTAGGTGGACCTGACTGAGAGATGGAATCTTGCTGTGCACACAGGCATGTTACCTTCAGGAAAACTGAGAGCTGGTACATGTGCCACTTGGGTCTGAAGTGCTTTATGGGTTTGGGGCCCCTGGGCTGCAATCTTAGTAAGCCCACCAAAGAAATGCCGGTATCTCATTGCACCCATGTTTTTATCATTCTGGGACAACATCCGGCATCCTCCATGCTTGCTCTTCTAAAGAAGTGTTCAAATCACTTTCTTCTTTGACTTACTCATGTAGATATAATGTGTTTGGAATTTAATCTATCTAGTTTCCATGGTATACATTCCTGTATTCTTTAAAATTTGTAATTTTTTTTAATTGTAAGCCTTCTATAAACAATGTTAATCTGCCTTCCAGGAAGCTCACCAACAGCACTCCAGAGAAAAAGCACATAAATCCAGTCTGTCAATATCCTGTTCAGATTTTGTTCTTAAAACAGCACTTATTCAGTTAGATGAGAGAAAATTCTCCTTTGAGCTTAAGCAAGTTGGAACTGATTTCAGTGCTTTGCAACCAAAAGATACCCACTCATTTCCTGTAATAGATCCCATTTTCACCATAAACTAATATTCTCTCTCTCTCTCTATATATATATATTTTTCCTACTATTTCAATCACTTTCTAACTATGGAGAAATATGGCAGCCAGCAAGTAATAAGAAATTGATATGGAGAAATAACTTTGTCTTCAGATAATTGCCAATTGCAACATCTTTCCAAAACATATTTAACAGCCTTCATTTGTTTAAACACTAAAACAGCAAAATTTATACTGCAATTTCTTTCTAAGGTCATTATATAGGTTTTGTCCTTAATGTTACTATTCGACATCACAGATTGCTTGCAAAGTAGCTGCAGACCAGATGCTCTGAATCTGATGTGGGAAATGGGACCTTAAAAGCTCTTCCTCACTATTCTTATTTTCTCTGCACTAGTTACAATTAGGAAAGCAGCAGATGTTTCCACTTATTGCTTCACTGTTTCAGAATTACATTGGACATCTATGATAATGACCTTCCTATTATCTCTTTATGGAAGACGGAACTGAGTCTGAAAGTGAATGAGGAAATATCTATGAAAGCCTCTTGCTTATAATTGGATAATACAAAAAAAACCCCAAGTAGTGTCCAGAACCGGTTAATGCTCACAGAAACTGAGAGTGCTGTTCCCTCTGTGAATCAGAAAGAGAAAAGTGAAGAGATATGGATACTCTAATTAAAAAGAAAAAAAGATGTGCGGGCATGCTGTCAGGCTGAAAGGATTTTAATATACAAACAGTGACTGCATGTGTTTGACATACATGGTGACAGTTTGAAAGGCTTTTTATACTCACCACACTTTCATTAAAATTGAGCATGTAAAAGTAGACATTCTATTACCAGATCATAAAACCAATATATTCTTGGTTGTTTCTTGAAACAAGATTTTCACAAATTTGCAACTGTAAGGAAAGTAACCTTGAGAAAGGTTCTAAGGGGCCAATGAAATCTTAATACAAAAATGCACTCAAAGAAACAAATTCCAACTTTTAAAATGTTGTTTGGTTTGTTCCCCAAACATTATTCAATAAAAAAATAATAAAATGCCTACATTTACAGGAAGGTAGAGCATAGTTATACTACTCTAAATATGACAGCTTAACAACACATTAAATATATAATTTATAATAATGTCAATATATAAAAGGAGACTATTTTAACCTGTGTTTTAGGAGAAATTTTTCAATTCAAAAGTAATAAAATTATATTTCAAAATAAACCTGAAGTCAGATTCTGAATTTATATTAGCGATTCAATCCCATCTTCCCATCTTCATATTATCACTTTCACATCTACAATCAAGCTCTGTTGTCTTGTTTCTTTCTCTCAAACAGTAGCACAGTGGTCTCATCCTTAGCTAATCATTTCTGTAGATGACACTAACCAAAGCTGATATTCAAAACTTTTTAGGGTAGCCAATTATCTTCACAATAAATAGTCTTTTTCAGTCCTTCCTTAGTTGTAGTTTTAGTTAAAAGTGAAACAGAGGTGGCAAGAAGAATAAAAAGCTATAATAATGGCATATTACACTCATTACATAAAATTGTGCTTTTGACAGTTTCTCTATTGTGAAAGTAAATTGCTTCCATAGTAACTACAGAAATAGATTAGTCTCTGGATTAGACCCATTCCTATGTGTTAGAGAATGCTGGTAAGGATTATATTTGACATATTCTAGTGAACAATAATTATGCCAACTAGTTAGTAATATATGTAAATAGTAGGATTGGGTTTGGACATTCAGGTCTGCAGCAATTAAAAATTCCCTAAATTCCTGAAAGAATAAGCTCCCACAGGCTTTAGAGCAAATACTGATAGCTATCCATGTTGGTGTAGGGACTGAGATAAGTACTATGTAGAACTGTTAGAAAATAGAGTAAATAAAGTTTTAAAGCTGGAAAATACCAACAGACATTAGAATCTGGGTCAATATAATGGAATTAAGGGAACTGAAAACTAATCAAAAGTAGACAACTTTGAAAATAAGTCCAAGAGGTAGAGATGATCTTAGTTGGAAATTTGTAGGTTATACCAAGTATTAGGCAGAGATAACAACACAAAACATTGACCTATTTATTTTTCAGGCAATATAAAATGTTATTTCTACAAATAGAAGCCTCTATTAAATATGAGGCAAGTACTTATTGAATCATGACACACTAACATTTTAAACTTTTGAGGTTTAATACCCTTTGACAGTCAGCTTATAACCATATTGCATATAGTTATTATTGAAGCTAGACCAGGGGGTGAAACTAGATTAGAATAGAAGAGGCACTGAAATAGGATAGGAGGACAAAATGAAATGATTCATTTTATCTATTTTTTACTCTTTAATTAAATTGAGGAAAGGCAATTACAGGACACTAGAAACATTGCAACTCCAACCTACATACTCTGGCAATCACTGCTGGTTGAAAAAAAATCTTCTTTTCCATCACACTAGTAGATTTTCATCTCAGTATTTTTTAAATAATTTATATATTTTCCATCATTGTTCATTTTTGTAAAGGTTTAATTTCTTCTCTCAGGTGTAACCCACATAAAATCACCATCCCAAAGTTCACAAAAACACTAATTTGAAAGGAAACCTTCACTCTTCATTTACTGCAGCACTATTTACAATATATAAAGAACAAACCTAAATGCCCAAAAACAGTTGACTAGATCAAGATGATATGGTATATATATGCAATAGAATATTATTCAGCAATCAAAAAGATAAACTCATGCCCTTTGTGGTAGAGATGGAACTAGAAGGGATTATGCTTACTTCAGAATTCTTGAACCATATTGTAGCTTAATTCACCTTAAGTTGAGACTAACTTAACTGACTTTACATTTTCCAGGTATGCAACAGAAAAAAAAAATCTGACTTAAATCAATAATATAAAACCTGTCTACAAAACAAAATAATATTATCTTCCACTAAAATTTTTTTCCAGGAGGAGGAAAAATGTGGAAAGGAATGAGCAGAGAGAGAGAATGAATAGGCAATAAGCCTAATAGACAAAACATATAATAAGCGTATAATATAACACACTTGACTCCCTGTTTCTACAAATATTGCTCCAAACTCAGAGTTATTTTCCTACAATTGATAGAGACCTAAATTATGTAAGTCATAAAACTTTTCTTATGTTCTTAGTGTGGATTTGATACTATTGATCTTGATAGCCAAACCAAATTTCAAACCGAGACACATTCTGTTTTGGAGTTGACAATACCAGTTCTACAGGTTAACCATAACTCCTTTTGATTCTTGTACCTAAGAAAATATTCCACTCATATTTATCAATACAAAGTTAATATTCATATCCCTAACCTGTCCTCTTTTCACTTTTCCCCCAAGTCTGAACTATCACTAAAAATCTTGGGTCATTTATCATAATCTTACATTCACAACTTTCAAAGAGTTTATTCATTAAAGAACAACAGTGCTGTTTAAGAAGATAAGAATATCTATTGACCATTTAACACACTTAAAATAAAATTCTAGTGATTTAATACCATTAGGGGCTATAAACCCTGACCTCTGACCTCAGACCTCATCTTTTCCTATTCTCTAACTTCCACTTAACTTGTTTCAATCACACTGGTCTTAAGGATCCTCAATGCACCAAATTCATTTTATTATAAGAGATTTGCATTTACTTAATCAGAGGGTCCTCCTTAATCAGAAGACACAGAACAGCACATCTATTTTAAGTCACTTATACCCAGGTCTGAGCTAAACCACACAAATATGCAGACAGTAAATTCTTCCTACCTTGTGTGTGTGTGTGTTTTAATGTATCTATGCTGGCTTTGAATTAATTAAATAATGCCTACCCACATTAGGGAGGCCAAACTACTTTACTCAATCTATTGAGTCAAATGCTAATCTCATCTGGAAAATGCTTTAGACATATGCAGAATAATGTGACAGACTCAGAATAACCAAGTATCTCAGCACCTGTGATCCAGTTGAATTGACACATAAAATTAACCATTAAGTCATCATCTATTTTCATCACAATTTATTTTTATCTAGGCTTATATTTTATTAAAATTATTAATTCAACTGTATTCTTATTTAAGTTTGTTAATTGCTATCTCTGGCAAAAAGTGAGTAAATATTTTAAGGGGCAGAGAAACTTTCAGTCTTTGTCTTTGGGATCTACCTGACATACTTCAAAAGTGTTATTTCACAGTTTGCACTTAAAAATATGTTGGTGGGCCCTCCTAGGTGGTGCAACACAGCATTAAGAAGCTAAAGCCACTTCACCACGAGTTCAACCTTCACCACGGAGGTGATCCACATGGCACAGGTCTCTCCTGACCTACCCTTTGCACTCTGTAGCCGTGTACTTCATCAGACTGTCTGTTCTGCTGCCCGCTTTGTCTCTGTGAACCCTCTCACCACAAGAGAATGACAAAATAGCAGAAAAAAAAAATTCAAGATATTTTTCTTGGTAGATTTAGTTTTCTTTCTTTCTTTCTTTTTAAATTTAAAGTACAGGCACTTCTGGCCAGTACCTCAGTTCTGTATGCATAAACAAGTCTTTAAAAATATGTTGGTTAAGTTGATAAATTGGTAACGCTATCACTGTATCTTAGCACCTGTAAATAATAATAATAATAAAAAGCCCTCACCAGTAAACCAAATATATGGAATGATATTAAATAAGTGAGGAAACAACTTAAATAAAATCTGAAAATATAAAAGGCCTAAGCCACAAGTTTTAGAAAGCAGTAGAAAAAAAATGAATATATATGTAATTGCCATGGTTTCAGCTTCAATGTTTTCATCTTAAGTCTTCCCTTGGTCAACAATACTGAGAGAATCTAATAATGGTTTCAACTTTCACCCAACCTTCTTCTCCTTCCAGTCCCTGCAAGAGTGAACTGTCTCTCTATTGTAAATAATTTCTTCAATTCTCTTTTACATGTAAATTACCCATTTATTTCATTATTATCTATACAAAAAATTATTTGAAAGATACATATTTAGTTGTATAAAGTTACCCTTAAAATCCTTCCACCTCCCCATTTCACCCTAAGAAAGCAGGTAAAGTCTCATTCAAACATGTAGCTATTGTATTAGTTTTGTCAGCTCTGGTGGATGCCTCTTATTTCTGGAACAAAAAGATAACTGTGGGGAATATCTAGAGAGTGGTTCATCTCTTTCATGTAGCTTCAGGATTTAAGAGACACTTTGGAGGTTGTTTCCACTAATAAGACTTGAAAATATATCATGTTTTTGGAGCCAGAATGTAGCTATCTATTCAGGTAGATTGATTATACCAGCATTGAACAATTTCTAGTTAGTTCAGACACTTGAACATCTGTACACTGTAAGAATGGTAGATTTATGCTCCTCTCACTTAGAAGAGAAAGAGTGAGCCTTTTCCTCCTTGTTTCTATCTCAAAACTTCATTAGAAAATCCAGTCAGTCTCAACAATGCTGAGAAGAAACAAAAAAATAAATTAGTGTGTCATTTCTAAAGCCAACCTTTTTCAGAAGGACAATCCCAAAAGAACAAGGAATGTGGAAATAGTCACCATTTTCATGAATGTACCTCAACTGGAAGGTGAAAAATAATTATGCAAACTCTGTTAAACAGTAGTTAAGAACAAAAGCTTTGGAGTCAAGCATGGCAGCATTCATTTTTTTCTTTGTTCTTTTACTGAAAGATGTGTCTATATGAATTAACACAATATTCTTAGAATCTACATGTGCAAAAAAATTCTAGAACAATCCACCTTACTAAGTTATTGAGGGTATGCAAGGTATACAGAGTGCTTAGCACACAATTTTGCCCATGGTAAAAGCTATGTTACAAGTCATATATAATAGCATTTATATAAATGCCTAGCTACCATTTCCTTTAAAATTTTAGAAGCAAAATGGATTACGTTACATTTTCTGAAATGAATGTTTTCCTGACACACATCTCTATATATGTATATATGGATAAAACTAGATTTTATCATAATACTCTTATTTGCATACAAAAATTTAACTGAAGTATGTACTAATTGATGCCCATGAATATACAGCATATAATAACATGAAATACCTGCAAGAAAATGACAAAAACACCAGAAATTTTTCAAGTTATTTTTCTTGATGGATTTTGTGTTCTTTCTTTCTTTTTTTCTTTTTTAATTTAAAGTATGTTCCTAGCTTCAGTCGTTCTCATTTTCTGATTGCCACTTCATCTCCTCACCAAAATAATTTTATTTTACTCAAAAACTGGACTAATAATTTTAATTATTCCATTTAATGTTATTATTATCATCATCATCATCATCATCATCATTATTATTATTATTATTATTATTATTATTATTATTATTATTATTATTTGCCCTGGCATGAGACAGAGCTATATCTGAATAGCAAGTTTTAATGATACTATAATGGCCAGTAGCTACATGGACCAAACTACTTTAGCAACATCTTTATTTTCAAACACATGAACATAAAATCAGCTGGAAAACTTGAGTTTGCAAGAGTTATGAGAATGTTAGAAGAGATAGTTAAAAAAAAAAATAGTGAGTTCTTATGGCTGTCATTTTCCATACAGAAGACACAAGAAAACAAAGAAAATTAAGCCAGGCTTCCTTGGTTATCTAAGCATTCAATTAAAAATGCACACACTGGTATAGAATCATCAACAAAGCCCACTGATGAGGATAAATGCTGGCCTCACACATCTGCTTCCTTGTGAGAGAAGGGGGACATTCTCAATCAATAACCTAGTGCTTTGATCCACCGCCTCATTTCCCAAGTGATTATCAAAGAAGTCTAAACCTACAATCTAAACTGTCTTCCTGATTATGCCCCTGATATTTCAGTTCATTTCATTTTAACTTGTGCTGGGTAACTTGGGAAGTGATTATTTCTCCAATTTTACTAAGGTATTTATTGTTATTATTATAGTAAATTAAAATGTAATAGCAGTTACTGTTTTCTAACTTTACTTATAATCAAAAGCTTTACTCTTCACCCCTATTTTTAAATTATATATTCTACACACATAAAGTGTAGAAACACAATTTTAACTTAGTACTAGTTTTAAGCTTTTATTGGAATATATTATATGTGGTATAATTTCATTCAATAGATATTCATTAAGCTTTAAAGCTGATTATTTAGTACATTTCAGTTCCAGAAAGTTTCTGCCATACACATCATCAAGCCAATAAACCAAACCATAGTAATTCCTTTCAGAACAATATACATTTATTTTTAAGTTTGAATTAGTAGGTTAATCCTGTGGAGATCTCCTTTAACTTTGAATTTTAATTATTTTTAATTATGTTTTAGGGAAAATTGTATGTTTTAGGCATTTAGGTTCACACTTCTGCAGAGGTCTGTTGTGAAGACCTGCCCACTGCCAAAACCCCGATAATGTTCTACAATAGTCATTTGGGACCCTTCTTATTTTGTTCCCATCTTACACCTTTCCTTTCTGGTGGACATTTTGTCTACAGTAAGATTTCAAGGGTTTGTTTTGTTTCTGTCTGTTCCATTGTTTTGTTTTTCTACCTTTTACATGAATGAAACTATCATATTTCTCTTTCCTTTTGACTTATTTTATTTAGTATCACCTCTCCAGGTCTACCTGTGGGTCTGCTAATCCTAAGCAACCCGCTGAACCATCATTCTGTTATGTTCAGTTCTGCTTTCCTATACCAGGGCAGAAGTGCCCTTCAGAAAAGGGTTAATCAATCATAGGAGCCCAACCTTACAGGGTGCCTTTCAAATCAATCAAGAGCAGAAAGCTTGATCAGCCTGGGAACGGTGTACATCTTGAGGTATGTCAGAGATGGCCAGGGGGCTGATGATGGATACATAAGCATACTCCCAACTCATCCATCAGGAGGTGTGATGGTGAAACGCCTTGTGGATAAAATTTAAACCCTGATGGGGAAGCTAGGGCTGGATCTCAATTCCAATCCTGAGTTATCAAGTCCATGAGAAGTACCTGGAGGGCAGACTCACACTCCTTCATACTATAAATGACAGTTCCATCCTTCCCCTTTTTCTTTTATTTGATTCCTATTACAATGGATGTTGTATGATTATTTTATAAATAAAAAGGCCAGGATCTTGCTTTTCAGCAGCATCCTGCATTATGTAGCCTGCTCCATGACTCCTGTTTATCACTGTGGAGTTGCCTGAAGCAACATCTTCTTACGTTGTAGCAAATGGCAAGAATTCACCTTTTTTTTAGTATCTGAGTACTACTGCACTGTTTATATACCCTACATGTTCTTTTCTACTCATCTGTTGTTGGGTACTTAGCTTATTTCCACAGCTTGACTATTATAACTGAGACTGCAATGAACATAGGAAATATACACATCCCTTAGAATTAGCATCTTTCCACTCTTTGAATAGATGTAGGAGTAGACTCAGTGGATAATATAGTTGACTTCTTCTTAATATTTTGAGAAAACCCAGTGTTTTTCACAGACAGGAAGAGAGTGCATCCCTACTAGCAGAGTATAAGGGGTTCTCTTTTCTCTAGGCTCTCAGCAACATTTCTTGTTTCTGTCATTTTGATATGGGCTATTCTCACAGTTTTGAGGTGGTTTCTCCTTTAGTATGGATTTACATTTTTCCGATAATTGATGATGTGCATTTTTGCATGTTCTGTTGGCCATCTGCATATCTTCTTTGGGAAAATGACTGTTACCTCTTCTGCCCATTTACTATTTAATTTAGTGGTTCTAAATTCTAACTTCAAAATCAGTACCTATCTATCATTTACCTATCTATCTGTCTGTCTGTCTACTTATCTATCTATCTATCTTTCCAACCTCTTTAGAATATCTTTTTAAATCTATTTTGTTTTACAACTATGGGTCTCAGATGCAGGATCAGTGCATTCCTAGGTACGCTTTTGTTTATTGGGAAAACACACCATTATTAAAAAGCTCATGAAAAAAACATACATTTTATCTACAAGAGAGAATTGTGTAAGGAGAAGTAGAAATCTAGGGCTTTTAGATAGATTCCCAGTCTTATCAATTTCATGCCAGTAATTTATGAAATTAAATATATTCAAGTTGCTATCTGTGCTATTCTACCTAGTGACTGTAAAGACTTAATTTTCATAATTTATTACAAATACTCTACAACCTCTATTAAAACCTCAGTCATATAAAATGACTGAGTAGATGACTTGAATAGATGTAGTAGATGACTTGAATAGATTTTACTTTGCAAAATAGATGGAGATAGGATATGCTTTTCGAATAATTTTTTATTTATTTAAAAGGAAGAGGAAATGAATTTTTAAAGCTATAATATATGTCTGAATTCAATACCAGACCAAAAAAATTGTTCAAATTGTAAAGTAGTTTACAATTTGGGTAGCAGTAATATTGGATGCCTCAGTTGCTTCAATTCTGAGTTCTGTCTGACTCCATTTAAGGCTTGAATGAGTAGGGTTATCCTGGGTACTTCTCAAAAAGTCCTAACTGGTAAAAGTGTCTTGCAGTGATGACCTAAATAGCGGTCACTCATTCCAGCATCTCTCTTTCTGCCCAACACTTATTCTCTGGGATAATCTACTAAATTGATTTTACACAGGCATACTTTTAAATTGTGCATTCAGAGAGACATATGCAAATTATTAATAGGAGTAATCCTGACATAGAGACTCTCAAGATTCTAGAGATATTTCCTTCATGGATAGACTATAAGAAAGACACCCTCTCCATCCTCCCCCCATCCCTTGTTTGCTGGAGGCAATTGAGATTATGACAACTCTGGTACTGTCATTAAGACACTTATCTATAGTGGATTAAAATAAAGTTTAAAAGGATATCCTTGGACTATATACTTGAATAATTTTATGTTTGCCTTGCTTTGTTAACTGCTTTGATGATTTTTTTAATTACTTTGTTTACTATTAACAGCTTTGTTAACTTCTTTCAGAAGTTATGGATGAAGAAAAATGACAAGTTCAGTTCATTCAAGTATCAACTTAGGGAATTCTGCTGTGAAAGTCAAAGCTCTTAAGGCAGTGTTTAAAAAAATTGCTCTCAATGGTCTGAGAAGACTAGGATTTACCACTTACAGTTTTGAATATGGATTGTTGTTGATTCTTAATTACTAAAAATATCATGAATTATTAGTGGTGTATTTGGTTGTTTTATTTCCTATAGAGGAGGAATTAAATATAGGTTGTGTGTGAGTGTGTGTGTGTGTGTGTGTGGCAATAGCTGCACACCTGTTCCCGCTCATGATGAGCCCACTCATCCTGTTCAACATTGAGACAGTCAGCAACTGCACAACCTCAACTCAGTCCTCAACTCAGTTGCATAAATCAGAAAATGTGTGTGCGTGTGTTTGTATGACTTAGCAGTGATAAAAGACTTGCATAATTAGTCAGGAGTCTTAGAAGATGCAATAAAAGATGATCAAAATTTTAAATATGAATGGACTCACAGCAGAGGGCAAAATGTGTGTAATTTTTGTGTGTCATGCTAATTCCTGCCAGAGGCCATTCACTTGCACTGGAAGCACTTAACCAGTCAGGTGGACTAGAGGATCATTATTTTTAAAGAAAGGATCATTACTTCTCATCTTTTCCATTGCTTGTGTGATGAGCCCTTTAAAAGTGAATCAATTGTAGAAGGGATGGAGTCGATGCACTGGATCAAGTTGGGCTCCTTCAACCACAAAGGGTATCAACTGATATGGCACTTGTCTTATATGCAAGACACATAAAAATCAGATTCAGTGTTATGGAATAATAGCCAGAAATCAGGAGAAATTTATACACAAGGGCTAAAAATTTCTGGGAGGGAAGATTTTAAGAGCACTTATAAAATTCTAAGCTCAAAAGTAATACTATGAATGAAATAAGGCATTGGAGAATTTGAGAATGTGAATCATATGACAGATAGTTTTCAAGGGTCTCTGTGAGAAGTGTCTCCTCCATGTGCAAATATTAACACCAGGGATGCTACATATGAAACTATTTAAGGATCTCATAGGCAGATGGTCATGGCTTAGACTAGGTTAGTGCAAGGAGAGGTGATGAAGTGAAAAATATGAACTCTGGATATACGTGTGTGCACACACACTCATGCATATTTGTAAAGGAATTAATTAGAGGTTAATTAGCAAGATAGTACAAAATCATTTAACTCTCACATTTCTTTTATATCAACAGCAAAGTTACCTAACAGAGGAATATTTTCTTTTTATTTAATTAGTAACTTATAAATTTGATTAAGCACACACATATTAGCCTATATTAACATATGACTGCAACATAACACATAATTCCTGATTAAACTCGTGATATATTTTCCTCCCATTTTTTGAACATATGTAAATACTTGGGTAAAAGCATTATGTGAGTTGGAATTTTTATTTTTTTGACATATGTCAAAGAGTCCTTAAAATTTCACTCTAAGTATTAAATTAAGAATATTTATTTATGCACATGTAATTCTATTACTGTAGGGGCTTTTTTTTTTTACATTGCCAGGCTTCTTTTTATATTTCTTAGAAGGAAAAATAGGGGGAAAGAAGACCTTTTAAATCTTACAAGTTATTGTTTTAAAAAGAGTCAATCTTACTGTGACTTTTGAAAGAGATTGCTTTTATGTCATGATTTCAACGGATGTGCTTTCAAAAAGCCTGAAACTTGAATACATCATCATGATGTGTGAGGTGCCACAATTGGGATGTGCTTCATTTCCACACAGACACACTGTCTTCAACTTTTACAATAAAGTTCATTGAAAATGTATTTGTTAAAAAGATCAACTTTCTTCCTTTAATAATCTTTCTTCTTTGCTTTGATGTTAGTGTTTACAATCCTTTGCAATGGATTTTCCATTAATTTTTTAGGTTATTACATGAAATGACTTCCCTATAGAGGAGAGCCAAGGCACAAGAATACTAACTTCCATTTATGTTAGAGAGAGTTCATGGAGAGCCCCTGCATCCCAATCTAGTTTTCTTCACTTGAGAGCTACAGATTTCTAACCTCAAATACCTCTTAAAAACATCTTTCCCAAACGTGCTCTGGCGTTTCATTCTAGCACTGCTTTGCAGCTGCCACTTATATATCTTCTATCACTTCATGGTTTAGCAGGTGCAGAAATTAAAAAATAATGAATTTGTAGAGTTGAACTCATCACAGTAATGAAGTTTCACATAAAGACTCCTTCCACCAAAATACACTAGCTTAGTTGACACAGAGGTTTTCTAGTTTAAACACTGAAGAGAAGAAAATCCTTAGTTCTATGTTTATTACATCAAGATATCCAAATAACAATTTGTAAGTCAAGTAAACTACTTTTCCTCTTTACATGTACACCCATATTTATGTATGAGGTAGGCAGAGATGTGCTTCTTAAATGAAATAAAGTTACCTTTTCAGGGAGGGAGAGATTAGAACAGAAACCAAAAGTATCAGAGAGAACAAAAAATACTGAAAAAATGAGAGCAGTTCAGGAAGTGGGAAATAAAAGTTCAAAGTTCCTAGGGCAGAAGGAACTTCAGTGTGACCAAATACTAACCAGGAGATCTGGATTCAGGATTACCTGAGTGAGGAAGAGATTATTGAGCTTTGCAAACTTTAAAATAGAGGGGGAGGTAATAAGACCATTTTTAAAATTCTAAGTTAAGTTTTTATCCACATGTGCATGAATACATAATTACTTATACATATCCACAGAATATATCTATGTATTCCTAATAATTGAGGCAATGTGTTAGAACAACACTTACACAATGCACATAGTGACACAGGATATGTATTCAGGGTTGAATGTAGCATTAACAGAAGGATACTTCTATTATTAGTCAATCAGTTCCTTTGTTTACTCATTTTGTCCATGGAAAAGATTTTTAGATTGGAGGCAAGAGCAGAGACTATCCAAACACAATGTTCAGTCAACAGATGAGAAAAGATAAGGCGAAGGAGGTAAAATGACTGCCACGACAGAATGGCTAAGTACAGACACAAGTCTCTCAGCTTTTAGTAGAGTGTGCCTCATCTACAATACCCATCGACTGATTAAGGTATGCAAATACTGGCAAAAGATAGGCAATGAACGATTTGATGCTGGTACAATATAAAATTAAAGGGGTAAATAATAAGTGAAATACCTATATTTCTACCTGAAAAAAAAATGTAACAAACAGCACATTAATAGTCTTGAATTATGAGTAAAACATCTCTTCTCTTCATATCATCTACAAATCTACATGAGTAAATTATATACAATTATATTTCAGGGGTGTAAGTAGGTTTTACTTGAGAGATATCCTTAGTTTTTCATAGTAGCTGGTAGAGTATTTAAAGACATATGCTCCTGGAAGCTAACCTTGCATCTATTAAGCAAGACTTTTCTCAAACTACAGGGATGAGAAATGTGAATTAGTGCCCAAGAGGATGATGATTTTTCATTACATCCCCAAAAATAAAATTTCTCTGAATATAACATAAATATTAAAAAAAATCTTTTGTCTAGTAATTAGTGCTAAGTATTCAGAATACATGGAGAATATTTTTCTGTCATATTCATTCTATACATATGACTCCCTTTAGTTTTAGTTCAAAGAAGATCTTTATTTCAGAACTTTTACACGACTGAAAGATAACTAAATCCTGAAATAAGATTTACTGAGAACTTATACAATTCAATAGCCACAAAATTAAATGAACAGAAGAGTTAAACAGATGCTTCTTGAAAGGAGACATACCGATGGCCAATAGGCACATGAACAAATGTTGAACATCACTTATCATCAGAGAAATATGCCAAACTAAAATAAAATCTCACACCACAGAAGATGTCTCCTATCAATAAATCCAGAAACAGTAAGATTTTGGCAAGGATCTAGGCATAAAGGGACACCACAGGGAGGGGCCCCTGGAGGCCTAGTTGTTAAATCTCAGCACTATCACTACTGTGACCAAATTCAATCCCCAGCCTGGGAACTGGACCCACATGCTGTGGCAGACTTCTCCTGTCAGGTCCGCTGCTTCCCTCAGCAGTGTAGTTCAGTACATCTGCCTGTTCTGCTCCCCACTTTGTCTCTAGCAAATGTTCTCATCAATATTCTACCTGTTCCCACATACTCTTCTGGCCTGTACTACAGTTATTCCATGAAAAATAAATAAATAAACTCTTAGAAATATAAAAGAACTCTAGTATACTACTGGTGGTAATATAGATTAGCCCCATCCCAGTGGAAAACAGTATGGAAGTTTCTCAAAATAGATCTACTATGTGATCCAGTAATTTCACTCCGACCTACCCACCTAAAGGATTAAAAAACTAATTTGAAGGAATATATACATTCCTCTGTTGATTGTAACTATCTGAAATATCCAAGTACTGAAAACAATCTAAAAGTACATCAGATGAGTGGATTAGAAAAACTTGGTATATATGCGTACATATGCGTAATGGAATACAGATATAAAAAAATGATGAATGCTGGTCATTTGTGCAAACTTGGATAGAAATGGAGGCAATTATGTGAAGAGAAATAAACCAGAATGTGAAAGACAAAACCTATAGTGTTTCACTCATGTGTGGAATACAGAGAAACAAAGCAAACAGACAAAAGCAAACCCTAGAAATCTAATCTTAAAGTTGAGTCTACTGATTTAGA
The DNA here is from genome assembly GCF_000260355.1 of Condylura cristata. Lineage (NCBI taxonomy): Eukaryota > Metazoa > Chordata > Mammalia > Eulipotyphla > Talpidae > Condylura > Condylura cristata. The sequence goes on along the minus strand of NW_004567104.1, from coordinate 57,066,471 downwards.
ATGGGAAGTAGGGAGGAGGCATAATGGACTGTTGTGGAGGACTATGGGTACCTCAGTGGTAACTGTGGTGTGGTTACATGTATCTGAAGTATGATCTTGTATATTTCTATTATAGTTACCTAAGTTATATACATGTGTGTGCATAATTTTATATGTAGGTATACAATAAAAATGAGGCTATTAGAATTTTTATTAAATTTCTTAAATCGCTTTAGCAAATATATCCATACTTGTTAGAAATGGAACAAACACTCCATAACATAGAAACATGTGAGCACTCCCTGGTGGTACAGCTGATTAAAGTGCAGCGTCTGCGAAACTGACCATGGCTACTACAGTGCAAGTTCGATCGCTGTTCCGGAGGTGATCCACATGGCACAGCAGGCATCCCCTGCCTTGTCCAATGCTCCCCTCAACAGTGTACTTTCTCAATTTGCCTGGTCTGCTCCCCATTCTGTCTCTGGTGAATCCTATCACCGATCCTGCACCTCTGGACTGTACCCCAGTTATCCCAGTTCTGTAGGCGTAAACAAATAAATTAACAAAACAAAACAAACAAACAAACAAAAAACAGAGACATAACAGTAAGCATAATACATGTCTTAAGAGTTGCATTAGGTCATAGTACCATTGCATCCATACACATTGATTTTTCATGCATAAACATAACTCCTAAATGTACGGTAATCCAGAATCTAATTTGGTGTAAATGAATATTTTTTTTTAAAGATTTTATTTTATTTGTGCATACAGAACTGGGATACAGGCCAGAGATGTGGAGGGTGAGAGAATTCACCAAAGACAGAGTGGAGTGCAGAACAGGCAGATCAACGAAATACACTGCTGAGGGGA
>NW_004567104.1:57063807-57065514 GCF_000260355.1 Condylura cristata | reverse complement strand
TCAGTGCTGTGCTTTAACCTGCTGCGCCACCAGGGAGGGCCTAAATGAATATTTTTAAGTCCTATAGAACTACTGCAGTTGTTTTCCTCTCAAATCTGCCTTGCCTCTTAAGTTTTGCTTTAACTAAGAAAACATTTTAAGAATAAAAACATGCGTTCCAAAACTTGTTTATTTTCTGAATTCTAGACTTTAAGTATATGTCATTTGTGCTATTAAAATTGAATGAAATTTTAAGCTAACAATCATATTTTAGAAAAGTATCTTAATTAGCCATATGATATTAAGTAGCAAACAGCTAAATAATTAGTAGGAAAAGAAGAGTTCTTCAAAGATGATTTGTGAATTTTGTCCTTGGTAGTAAAAAAGAAACTCAGTAGTTTGGATAGAGATATTGAACACTTCATAATTTTCAGACTAAAACTCCACAGACGTGAAAACAGAAGCATTAAGAGAGTAAAGCAGTTTTCGATTATCTGTCTTATTTAAGACTTCCTGCTCCAGTTTAACATTCCCCTATGCTCAAATGACTCCCAAGCAATTCTATGGCTTCTCAAGAGGCTATTCCCCTTTGCTACTGAAGGGCTACCCATTGGAGTCCAGCTGGCATTGTACCTTTATCCCCACCTCATATATTCCTAGTACAGGTTGTTAATCCTCTCTCATGGGCATTCTATGAGCACCTGCCAAACTCGGAGGATGGTAATGCTTAATGGGAAAGATGCCTATGTCTGCCTTGAGGCATTGTTTCAAGTTGCTGCCAAAGCAACTGGCAGTTCCTTGTACTGCTGTAGAAGCTCCTGGCACCAATCTGGTGGCTGTTTTGTGCTCCCTATGTCCTCAGGAGTTGTTGAGCTTTTACTCAGTTGTTAATTACAGGCCTCAAAATCTCACACATAAATCTATGGAGATTAGGGGAAGGAAGCAGAGTGACTAACTCAAGTCCAAATTGGTACCATCCCATCATTTCTTTGCAGATTTTGAAACCAAATTTTCGCAACAAATTTTTCTTAATTAGAAAATTACTTGCCCCAAAAGTTCTGATTTTTTTTCTCTAGAAATATCTAAATGCATGAGAAAAAGCTAGATTCAAGCAAGAAGCTCAACTCTAGAAAAGAGACAAGCTCAGAGCACTACTGAGAATAAAAAAGGCAAAGGAAATCTCCACATATAATGATTGGAGCAATTAAGAAATTTATTTGCAGATAAAAAATTTCACCTCAATGTCTTGAAACAAAGTAAACTACTAATATTCTGTAAAAAACTGTTGTAGACATCATTCCCAAGAGAAAGTAGTAAATTATTTTAAAAAGTATGAATCCAAGTGTGTATTAAAATTAAAACTTATTTAATACCACATTAAGAATAATTAGTTAAAATTAACTTTTCAATATTTACAAAGAATGCCTGTTCTTCTAAAACTTACCTTTTATTTAATAAGTATCGCTCTACATTAAGCAATATTATTAATTTGGCAAAAATCTTTGACTTGATATCAAATAATACTTTTACAAGTTATTGATTTTCACTATTTTATTTTAAATAAAAAATAGAGAAGGGCCCTCCCTGGTGGCGCAGCGGGTTAAAGCACAGCACTAAGAAGCTTAAGCCACTTCCACATGAGTTCGATTCCCGCCTGCCCCAGAGGTGACCGCATGGCGCGGCAGACCTCTCCTGACCCGCTCGCTGCTCCCCTCAGCAGTGTACTTC
>NW_004567104.1:57062944-57063707 GCF_000260355.1 Condylura cristata | reverse complement strand
AAAGTTTTATTAACTACACTTACCATGCTATACATTATATCCCCTGCCATCTAACTTATAACTGGAAATTTGTGCCTTTTGGCCTCCTTAACCTTTACAAATAGAAAATGCATAGCAGAATATTTACAGTCCTATGCTTGTTGCTTCATTGTACTATTATTTGTCATATCTTTGAAGGCTGAGACCATACTTTATCTTTGTGTTTGCTACACTTCAGCAACACAATAAACATCTTCCCTAAAGAATAAATAAATTGGCCCTCCCTGGCGGCGCAGCGGGTCAAAGCACAGCACTAAGAAGCTAAAGCCACTTCCGCATGAATTTGATCCCACGTGGCGCCACAGACCTCTGCGCTGACCCACTTGCTGTTCCCCTCAGCATTGTACTTGTCTGACTGCCTGTTCTGCTCCCCACTTTGTCTCACCCTCCGCATCTCTGGTCTGTACCCCAGTTCCATATGAATAAATAAATAAATCTTTAAAGAAACACACAAATATCCCATCTTTAAAAAAAAATAGAGAAGAAAATAAAAGTAAAATATATTTTATGTTCTTATGCCTATCACATTATGGTATTCTCTTTTTTGGAGGTACCCTTGTATAGGTATTTCAGGTATAAGATAGTGATTTGCTATTTTGTATATATTATGAAATTATCTATGCAATAATACTAGTTAATAGCCATCTCAATATGTAGTTTCATTTCTGTTTGTATGTGTAAGAAGAGATGTTTAAGATCAAATTACTTAATAGCTCTTAAAAGC
>NW_004567104.1:57050178-57062489 GCF_000260355.1 Condylura cristata | reverse complement strand
AAAAGTGAGGAAGGGAAAGAAGGTCAGTAGAATATTTTTTAAAAAATATTTTATGGGCTCTCCCTGGTGGCACAGCGGTTTAAAGCACAGCACTGAGAAGCTAAAGCCACTTCTGCATGAGTTCTATTCCCGCCTGCCCGGAAGGTGACCCACATGGCGTGGCAGACGGCCTACTGCTCCTCTCAGCGGTGTGCTCAGTCATCTGCCTGTTCTGCTCCCCACTCTGTCTCTGGTGAATTCTCTTACCGCCCCTGAACCTCTGGCACCCCAGCTCTGTATGCAAATAAATAAATCTTTAAAAAAAATTATGTATATCTATTTGGGTAAAACAGGATATTACTATATGTGTTTTCTTTTCCAGTCATGAATAATGGATATTATTAATTTTCATGTGGACTCAGTCAATACATTTTTCAAATATTGTTACTTTTGTAATAAAGGTAAATTGTTACAAATAAGTAAAATCCATTGCATGACTTTAGCAAAAAACAAAAAATATAATGAGCAAACATATTAAAATCTTTTCATTGCCATGAAACCTGCAAATTCAGAATTCATTTGCTGAGAAAAGGGGTAATGAATGTAATTGCCTTTCAAAGATGAAATGCAATTATTCTTTTCTGGAACAGATCAGTCCTGTATGTTGGTGGGCAGTGAGTAGGAATGGAACTATTACTAAACTGCTGCCTACAATATAGAAAGTTTTCTTACTGTTGACTACAGTGTCAGTCAACAAACAATATTCATGATAATTTACCATCCCATTCTAAACTCAGTTTGCCTCTTAGGTTTAATGTTGCATTAACTTCATTTTGCATTAACTTCAAATCCATTACTGAGCTTTGTGTCCACAAATATCCTCTTTTTGCCACATTCATGTATAAGATTCTTGTGATTGCATTGAATTTTCTGTGCTGCCTTCCAATAATGACATTGTTTCAGCTGTGAGAACTTATTAGGAAATATATGATGCTTGCAGTTTTTCAGAAGTTGATTCCCCCCTGTGGAATAATCTCCATTCTAATTTGACTGTACAATTCCCATAAATTATTTCAATCTCATTTTAGACTAGGACATATTTCATTGATTGGTAATAGACTTAAATTACTTTTTATTGTGATTGTAATGTTTTCTTGTCAAATAGCAGGAAACAGTAAATTATAGAGTAATTTAACAGGTGGAAATATACACAAGCAAAAATTGTTAGAAACAAAGATAAACCATTAGAACAAATTGCAGTCTGCACATACCTAATCAGTTATTTCATGTCTATGGCTTAAGAAATCAGTTCTTTCTTCCACGAAGTTTAATTAATCTGTATTCCTGAATAATTATGCAAACCAAAACCTGTGTATTTGGGAATCATAGAGTCATAAAATTAGAATGTGACAAAATAGATTTGACTGCATTTATTTAGGGATAAGCATGCCTTCATTTTAATACCAGCAACTACAGACTGAAGGGCCAGTACTAAAGTATAAGCCAATAAATGATCCTCTGCTTAAGTGAATGTTTTCCCCATATAGCTAAGACAAAATTATTTCATTACTATAAATAAAAAAGAAGTGGGCTGCACACAATAAATATAATTTCAGTGACTACTGTAAGCACAAGACTCTTCATGGAATCTGTGTATATACTTCAGGTAGATGTCATATTAATGACTCAACTATGGAAATTCAACTTTTCCTTCATTTGAGGAAAAAAATCACTAGATCCCAAGTCCATATGCCTTGTTACAGGTGCCCAAAAGAAAGCATAATTATTAACTGGAGACAAAATATATTTTGAATATAAAATTGCAACAGATAATAAACAGTTGTAAATTTTTGAACATATACTCTCTTCACACTTAGGGGGCCTGAGTAAGGTAAGGATTCAGTAATCTGGTATTTTTTTCAGGGATGATTGAGTTAATAGCTAAAAATATACTTTAAGATATTAGAATGTATTTATTAAGCTCTCCTAAAATATAAATCAATTTTACATATTTCATGAAGTTTGAACTGGGTAATGGTTTTCATATGCTAATTAAGATAAACTGCAATTATGCAGTAAATCAAGTAAGCTACACCTGTTTATCCATATAAATTGTATGATGTGATGAAACAATATGTCAAGTGAAACATTTTATAGATTTGTGTGATGTAATTTACTTCAGCGAATGTCCTCAGGACTCATGAAGTATAAACCTCAATCAGATGAAAACAATATGCGACCTATTTCTTATTATTGATAAATGAATTAATTCATAACAGTTTATGGAAACCAAGTATTGCTTTACCAAATGATAAACAGATAAAAATGAAGGACAACATGTAAAAAGTAAGTATGGCAATACTGAACACAAAAGTAACATGAAAATAATAACAGAATTATAATAATTATAAAAATACAAAAAACAGGTTAGATAGTTTCTCCTTTTTAGCAATAGAGTAATTCAGGTGTTTTTTACATGCCCTAGATACCTCTCATTTCCCATGAATTTTTCACAACGAAACTATGTATTTATTTATTATGTAGTTTTTCTTATAAGAAACATTTATAATTGCTTAGAAATCAAGTCTATGTTTATCTTTCAGGATTTTATACTAGGACTTTGTATCTAAGAGGACCATAAATCCACTAACCATTCCTGAAGACTCCTCTAGAAATATATGTAATTCTTATAAAACCATTTTCTCTTGCCAAAGGGAAGTTTCAATATATTTAGTTAGAAAAGTTTTGACCTGCCTTTCACGACGACGTCAGAAAAATAACATTATTTAATGAGCTTGGCCACTGATATGTCTATGATTGGAAACATTAAACATTATTTTTAATTGAAAATATTAAAGTTGAAAAGATAAAATATATTTACTATTGCTTGTGGCATTATATTGATCTTTTGATAGGGAGGACAAATTAAGTATCAACTTAAAAGATATAAACCTGAAGAGTCTGGAGATGTCTCCTTTATAAAATTGCAATGATGTAAGGTAATAGCGTTTTCCAGGTTATAAGGTTAATTCACTAACCACTGTATCATTTATTCCCATGTTTCTATGCATCCAGCAGATTTTACTCCAACAGGTATAGCCCACAACAGCCTACAGCACAGACATGTCTCTTTCTCAAAGGGAATGTGTTCAGACTGAAATGGGTTTCATTTCACCCTGTTATTACCACTGCAACTAGAAAAAGTAAAGACTCTTTGATTTTCCAGACCTAGCAGTAAAACCTGTACTTTAAAAAGTGTTTCAATTTAAGAACATATTGCCCACTACTTTTCCTTCAAGCACTAACTTAATCTTATCATCTACTTGATCCTTAAGTCTTATCTCCTCACTGAGTCTATTCCTTGCTGCCTCAGCACTTCTGCAAAGACTGGCTATCTCTATTCATGACAGCACAGCAGAAACACCTGATTAACCTGGTTATGTGTCTTTAACAAATTAATGTCACCGAAGAATTTTAATCTCAGTATTTTATAGAAAAATACAAATGTCTTTATAGTTCAGTTCTTCATTTGTGCTAGTGTTGGCTTAGAACTTCATTGTAAAATTTGAGTGAGTTGTTTTAAGATTTATTTATTTATGCATACAGAACCGGGGTACAGTTCAGAGGAGTGAATGGGCAGTGAAGGACTCACCAGAGACATCTTGGGGAGCATGACAGGTAAATTGACTGAATGTATCTGAGGGGAGCAAAGGGGAGACAGGAGATGTCTGCTGCGACATGTGGATCACCTCCAGAGTGCAGATCGAACTTGCACTGAAGGAGCCTAGGTTACCTTTCAGTGCTCATGAGATTGGACATGGTTCTCTGACTTGACAAAAAAGGTTTCTAATTCAACAAAGTATCAATGAAGGAGTTAATCACTTTAAGGGATTCAACTAATGAAAGCAGAAAATTAATTGCAGTTGCAATACAAATATTGATAATATCTTTTAAATTTAAAATTTTGTCAGAGAGTTTAAGTGCAAGAAGAAAGGAGAGTTATCAGAATAGCTAATAAAAGTAAACATCTCTGGGGGAAAATACTTTATTTAATTCTGATCAGATAAATACTTCTGAATTATGGTAACAAATATGGAGTTGCTGCAGTGTTTTAAGAATCTGTAAACCAATATTCATTATAGTAAATATCCAGGAGAAGTTAGAAAAAAGTCAGTTAAATATATAGTTATATTGGACAAATTACTCTGCCTATTTTAAATATGCAAAATCTTCTCTACCCTTTCATATAATGGAAAACTTTGCTTTCAACTTTCTCTTGGAAAATAGAATCAGAAGCAAACATCCATAGGCTACTACCAATAGATTTACCTATTTTTCAAAATCTGACTCCACTTACTTTATTTCTGTATTTTGCAGAGAGGAACAATCTATATTCATTTATAAAGTCACTCCCTTCACTTATTAAAAATATCCCGTTTTCTGGCATCCCTGGTGTATTAGAGTTAAGTCTCAGCATTATCTTCATTATGGCCTGAGTTTTATTCCAGGCCAAGGAGCTGACCCACAGATGCCACAGCAGACCCCTCTTGTTTTGCCTGCTGCTCCCATCAGCAGTGTATTTCAGTAAATCTGCCTGTTCTGTTCCACACTTATCTCTGGTGAATCCTCGCAATCTCTGCACACACTTATGGCCTGCACTCCAATTCTTCTATGCAAAAATAAAAACAAACATCCCTGGGCTCTCCCTGGTGGTTGCAAGGTTTAGAGTGTGGTATTACAGAAGCTACCTACGGCATGAATTAAATCCCCGGCCAGGGAGGTGACCCAGATGGCACAGTATACCTCTCCAGTCTTGCCCACTGCTCCCGTCAGCAGTGTACTTTGTCGATCTGCCTGTTCTGCTTCCCACTCTGTCTGGTGAATCCTTCTTCGTCCCTACACCTCTGGCCTGTACCCCAGTTCTGTATGCATAAATAAATAAATCTTTAAAGAAACACACAAATATCCCATTTCCTTTAATAGTATGACGTCTAATACACTATTTATCTAGTATATCATTAATTATTTGTTCTCTATGATATTATAGGTTAGTTTCACTTCTCCAATTTAAAAAAAAATCTATTCTAGTTGTCTTTAATTTCCCCAAACCCCCCACCCCCACCAGTTTCTCATAAAACCATTCCAATCATGTGTTTACTTGAGTATACAAAGAAATTGTTCTTGTCAACATCATCAATAGCCTTCAAATTGCCAAGTTTTACTGGTCAATTCTTGTCATCTACATGCTCTATAACTAAGCAATGAATTAACTGCTAAATGAAATTCCCTTGAAAGTGAAATAGAGTATGTTTAAGCCCTTGCACAAATATATCAAGACTGCCTTGGAAAAAACTAGGAGGAATTTTCAACAGCCCATAACAGAATAACTCTCTCCTGTTTGATACACTTATTCTACCCAGCCTTTTGGATTACACACTGCCTGACATCATCCACTTGACTCATTACTAACATTCAGCTACATTCTTAGCTGAATGTTATCACCTCTTCTTCCCGATCTGTCTTTAGGGCTACATGGTTAAGTCACTGGCTCATTTTCTTCTCTGCACACGTACCTTTAAAGATCTTACCTAATATAATGAATTTTAATGTTGTAAAACTACCAATGTTTCTAAAATTTATAATGAACATTTATCACTATGCCCACTGCTACCCTCTTTCATCTGAACCACCAGTCTTGAAACAGTTACTGTTCTCAATATTTCTAAGATTGCCTTGATGTGGTCTCTGTTCAAACCAGCAGTAAGAATTAATCCATTCAAAAGAGAGTTTAGGTTTTGTCACTTCCTTGAAGAAACCTATTATTATACTGTGTTACTTTCCCAACAATATTTTCATCTTTAGACACAATAGTGTCCTTGCTATATGCTTTAACATGAAGCATTCTTCAGCCTTAGTGATATGAGATTGGACAGTTCTTCTGCAGAATGTGATTCTGGAAGATATATCAATGGACTCTGATCATTTCCTCATGTGTTTCTATGCAAATGAGATCTGCCTTGATCAATTATTTAACATTTTTACCTGAATTTTGCCCCCCCCATATCTTGATTACCTTTTTGTCTCATTCTTTTATCTTTTAATCTTTATAAACCTACTTCTTCCTAAAGTAAATATACAAAGATGCTCTTTTACTTAAAGGAAAATGATTTTTATTCCTAATCTGTAAAAGGTATCTATTATGGTTCTATAGAATATTTTTATCAGAAAATAATTTATACACCAAATGAGTCTTGTCCCTTATATTACAAAGACTTTGGTCTTCATTGTGACTAGAGATGAACATCTTGCTGGGAAAGTAACAAAATATAATGATAATATACTTCAAAGAGTCTTTGGAGGCCAAGTATTTTACTGTAGTTATGCTTCCATATTTGGAAAACCTTTTTATAATATCTGCTTTTGGAATCAATTTATAAAGAAACTGAAGAAAAACTGTTTCATAAGGAAGTATTCACATCTTATTTTTTGACCACAGTATGTACTACCAATTTGATAATCCATCTTATTCTCTATGTTCAAAATGACATCTGGTTTTTACCTAATTTAAAATCTACCCTTCAAGGCATAATTATTTGCTACCATTTAGGATATTCAAAAGAATGAGTAAGAGATTTGGAAGGCAATTCAAAAAATACATCTCTGGAAATAGTAACATCATTTGAATGCAGTTTCAGAAGAAACAGTAATTTGAATATTTGAAATTTGGAATGTCTGTTAAAATATCAGCAACACATAACTCTATACATATACTATGTATCCTACTCAAAACCAGATATATGACACTTCTAAAATTTTCAGTGACAATAGGAGAAAATCAAGCAGAAGCTTTGAATATTGTTCTGATAAAATAACAGGATAATCATCAACAATAGCAATAATAAAAATTAAGTTAGCTTACTTTCCTCCCTTTTCTATATTTAAATTTTACAATTGAATATATACATAACTCTTCTTTTCCTAACACTTCCCAACTGTGAACATTATGAAAATACTGATTCCTAAAATATTAAACATATTGACATTTCAAGTACACATTATACAGCTAATATGTTATTAGTCATTACCCCATTCATCACATATATACTGATTATGCATATTTTGAGAATATACACATCAGACAAATTTAAGAAAACCATGGCTCACAAATAGATCAGAATTTAATTTGCAAAGCAAAAAAGTTAACAAGATTTGGGGGAAACATCTGAACAGTCTCAAATTTTACATTTCTAATAATTTCCACTGCAGTGAAACTTTAAAATTTCTTATTTCAACTACCAACCACTTGGTATACATGAAGAGTTCATGCTCACTTTTTGCTTACCTGATGGTAGTCAATGATACAGAACAAACGAAATATTAACAATTTTATCTACTATTTTTGTATTTTATCACCTCCTAAACATTATCATCTACTTCTATTTCATGGTTAAAGTTAAATATGTTCAGTTTAATTTAAAACATATGGACATAATAAAACATTAGTGCCTTCTTCTTACTCCCTTACTCATATTTAAAATTTTACTAATGCTTTCTTAGTTCACCACCCATTCTAATTAAAACTATGTTTAAGCTAATTATTCTGATTCCAAGTAAAACAATACATTTTTAAAAAATAGGTATTTTATTTTATATAGATGTTATTTACATTAATAGCTGTATTAGAATGCATGCAAATTCTATTTTCTTAGTCTTTATTTCTGAATAATGGGTCTTTATGATTTACTCATATATGAATGCACATAATTGTGAATATACGCATGCATCTAGTTAGTATATATCTATCTGGAAGACAAATCTTTCATATTTTTCAATATAAGCAAAGTTAGGTGGAAAACGTGAAAGTGTGAGTATTTTACATTGTTGTGTCAGTGGTATTATGCTTTTGTCTTTGAGCTTCCTCAACATATAATGTATACGTATGAAGAATATATAATGTCCCTCTTGTATGACAGGTATATAGAACAGAATTGACGTGACAGGATAAAGTCAATAGTATTTTTTTGTTTCTTAGATATAATTTTCCATATTGAACAAGTGCACCCTGGTGTTTTACATAAACAACTGTGACATTTACTTTATAAACACATAATTCCATTCCTGCAACATATCTTTGTTTGACATATTATCTTTTACTCTAATACATATTACCCTAAAACTTACAGGTTTATCTCACAGTTAAGTGGTTTAGGAATTCAGTCACGATATAGTCAGAATCCTCTGTGATATAGTTTCAGAGGGCTGTGATTAGGATAGTTCCTAAGGACATAGTTTCAACTCAATGCTCCACTGAGAAGCTTTCAAGTTCACTCAGGTGGTAGCATTCAGTTCCTGATGGGGTGTTAGACTAAATATCTTCCCTGTATACCTCAGGCTGTGGACTAAAGGCCATAATCACTCACCAAGAGTGTCTCTTCATAGAGCAGCTCATCAGAAGGCTTTCCTTCTCAAACATTGCAGGCTCTCTTCCCTCACTACCCATGTTAACTTGCCAACATTTTCACAAGCCCCGTCTTCATTCCTAGAGGTGCTAACTTTCCATTCTTTCATATTAAAGTAATGGAAAAAGTAATTTCTGATTTTTTTCTTAAAGAATGTAGAAATGCCTTTTCTCACTATAGAGTGAGGATTTTGGTGACCTATAAGAGCATTAATGATCTTCAAATTATATTAATTTACCTCAGTACAGTTCATCTCTTGTTTTTTTCCCCCTCAATGTATATAATTATTGATAAGTGAATTATTTAATCTATTTAAAAATATATTCACAGATATTCTGGCATACATATACAAACTGAAGAAAAATACATACATATACACATATTCTCACTCAAGGTTTCCATTTACAGAAGACTTCCTTGAAGGTTCAGTGAGGTAATTACATGATAGAAAAATTCACAATTTAAAATTGAATTATAAATCTCCCTTGCTATTAAAGTTAATTTGGTCATCCTATCACTGTGAATTTTTTACTTCCTTGTTCTTATCACACCGAATACAGCTTCATCTTTTAAGTTTTCTTTTATTCTCTTAACATTATCCTTTTGATGGCAAAGAAATTTAGATTTTCTCTGTAACTTTTTCCAGATTCTTTTTTTTTATACATTCATAAACTATCAAATTAGGTTGCTATGTAAGACTTTTTATTCCTTCACTGCAGAAAGTCTTTTTGATGCCAAAAGAAATTAATTTATACTGCCACTTTTAAGAACAGTTATAAACTAATCCACAGTTCCCATTACACCCATCAAAATAACACATGGCTGTAAAATACTTGGTACCTTCTTTCTTTTGAATGTTAATAAAAAATATAATTGCATAATAAATGTAATATTCATTTAAATTTTTGTTCTTGACTTCATAAAATCAGGCTTGTGAGGGTATAGTAAATTCCCTTGAATATATAAAGACATTATTTATATATGACAGTGGTTAGAATAATTATATGAAAAAGTCATTTTTTCAACTTATTGTAAACACACACCTAAGGACCTAATGAAATTTAGCAACTTATGTCTTATCATACCCCCCCCCAGGAAATGCTAAGTTACAGCTAAAATACTGAAGAAAGAGTGAGAAAATACAATATCACCAAGAAGAGGAGGTAATTGGTAATGACAGCAGACTAAGTTTGAGTCAATATTCACTATTTGTCCTTTTCTGTATATTCTGAGGATTTCCAGTAACGCACTTATGTTTATTTATATATTGCATACTGTTCAGTCATAGGTACCAACAGTAAAGATTTTTTTTTCTAATTCTATGCATATAAGTTCTTATGGTTTTATATTATTATAAAATGCCAGCATCAGTGAAAGATTTTGAGAAACTACTGACTGACAGCAAAGTCCATGCCAATATTCAGTTATGAAAATGTTCTGGTATAACATACAGGTTAAAAAAATGAAGTTTTGGTCTTGTCTTATTTGGAACAAAGAAAAAACACCCAGGAGACACAATAAGACATAATTAGAGAAAACTCAAAAAACTCTCAAACCAATTTTCACTACTTCCATTCCAAAAACAGAAATTTTTGCTATCATCTCTTCTTAATTTACTGCGATTCAGACAATTTTATGGATTAGGTAATTGTATGGGAAAATTTTAAAAGGTCAATACATCAATTCTGATGGACAATTAGTTCAGCTATTAGATGCTGCTAATGAGGTTGAAGGACCAGAAAATCTGAGTTATATAGTGATGTTGGCTAGCCAATTGGGAAGACCATACAGACTATATGCATAGGGAAAAAGGTGGGAGGCATTCCTGAGATCATACCAACTAGGCATAGTAATTCCTAATAATTTTATTATTTTTTATTGTAAATTCATTCTGGGATACAGATAAATTATATAATATTCCAAATTAGTATCTCAAAGATCTGATTGAATCAATAATTGAAGTGATCAAAGTGATAGAGGACAGGTGAATATTAAGGAATCAATGATATATGTGTATATTCTATCAACAAAATGACGAAAGTTAAAAATAGCATGCAGACTTAAATATATCACAAAATGTCAAATACTAAAGAACAAACCTAATACCCTAAAGTACTGCAATGTTACATATAGAAAACAAAGATACTGCAATTTAAAGACAAATCAATTTAAGAAAATTTAGTTCTACTAGTCTTCCCTTCACATACAGTTGATTCTTTTATTTTTTAATGCATATCAATTCTCATTATGATTTACTGCAAGTCTTAGAGAATTGCACTCATACTGTCAGAGTTTAGCTTGCATGGGTGCAAGGACAGCCACAAGTGTGAAATCGATGTGAAAAATAATCCATCAGGATAGCATAATGCAAAATCTGTTGGAATTAGGGATAGAAACACACCAATGTCCCTAATCCTGATTAGACTTTTACAATGAGTTATCTATACTCTACAGAGTTTATTGACAGTAAACTTCATGAAAATTTACTTGATATGGAATCTGTTATTCAAATAGACCAGATATGGAAATAACTGAAGTATCTGTCAAGGGATGAATGGATCAAGAAAAGGTGGTACGCATGAACACATGCACACACAATTGAATATTACTCATCCTTAAAAAAAAGAATGAAATCCTGTCATTTGCAACACCAAGGAAGAAACAGAGAAATATACCCTGTGAAATAAGTCAGACAGAGAAAGACAAAGTAATCTAAAAAGTAAAAACTAAAACTCATATAAACAGGCAATAGAAAATTGCTACCCATGAGAGAAGAATGAGGCAAATAGAGTTTAATGATGTCATACAATCTTTTAGTGATAACATCAGTAAATTTTGAGAATCTAATATATTACACGGTGACTAAAGTTAATAGTACTCTATTGTACAATTGAAATTGCTAAGTGAATAAACATAAATGTTCTCATGCACACCCTCCAAAGAGTTGCATATGTTCATTAAAGGAAAGAAAGAAATTACACTGAATGACTGACTGTCCAAAAAATGTTAACATAATCCTTGTTTGGTCATCATTTAATAAATTTACTACACTGGTACAGATTTCCAGTACCATGTTGAACAGCAGTAGTGAAAGTGGGAACCACTATTTCAATCCCAAGTCTAGGCTGAAAGTTCAAAACAATGCAAAATAAATTGCTACGTTTAAATGCTTATTTTGTCTCACAAATAGCACTGCCATTCTTTAAAGTATGCTTAGTTAATATGCAAATAGCAAATTTCATTGAATTTATAGCTTCTTATTATATTAGTTCTGCCAATTACTTTCATCATTTATGTGTCCCCCTTTTAAAATCTATCTCTTTTTAGGGACATCTACATTAAAGAGGTTTGTGTGTAATCTGAAAGTTTTCCTTTAAGTAATTAGTGTATTTATTTGCTATGCTAAAACATATTCATATTCTCCAAGTTCTTATATGCTTTGTAAGTTCAATACTGAACTTGTATGTATGTATTATGTTTTTTTCTTACAAGTTTTTCTCTATTTTTGCCTTCCTGAATATCAATCAAGTCACATATTGCAAGTTTTGTCTGTTAGGCTATTTACAAACTAAATTCAAATGCTCTACATTATGTTCAAAATATTTGTAGTTGATGTCATATTTTCCTGAGGAACTTTCACCTTTCTACTAGATAAAGAGTGAGGTGTAATCACCTTATTCCAGTCATGGGCAGAACTAGAGTTGTTAAGGTTTTGTTTAATTCATTCTGCTTATATGATGCATTACTACAGCATTTCTTTTTTTTTTAAAGATTTATTTATTTATGCATACAAAACTGGGGTACAGGCCAGAGGTGCAAGGGTGGTGAGAGGATTCACCAGGGACAGAGTGGGGAGCAGAACAGGCAGATCAA
>NW_004567104.1:57048643-57050078 GCF_000260355.1 Condylura cristata | reverse complement strand
AAAAAAAAAAAAAAATACATGGAATTGATAACTTTGTTAGGAACTAACCACAGTTCAATTTAATGCTAGAAATCTATTTCCCTAACAAGAATTTATAAAATATCCCCTAACTTTCTAAAAGGAGTATTAAAATAAAATTGGTAGCTAAAAATGCACAATTATTTGCATTTTAAATATAAAAGAAATGCTTTCCAATTTTATGAAGAGGGAAGAAGAAATTTACATAACATTGATGCATTCTCCTTTTCCACAAACATCCCTGATTAGATTTTAGTAATCAAAATTATCTACTTGTTTTCAGAAAACCTAATATAATATCATTTGACCTTACACACAAAATTCAAGTCCTTAAGCTGAAATCCATAACACTCCATTTCTGTACTGACTGCCAAATTTGCTATCATACCATATGTCCAACATACAATTTGCATTTGAGTTGGGAAATGTAAATGATTTTTTAATGATTTATTTATTTATACAAAACTGGGGTACAGGCCAGAGGTGCAAGGGTGGTGAGAGGATTCACCAGGGACAGAGTGGGGAGCAGAACAGGCAGATCAACAAAGTACACTGCTGAGGGTAGTGGTGGGTGGGTCAGGAGAGGTCTGCCTCACCATGCGGATCACCTCTGGGGCAGGCGGGGATCAAACTCATGCTGAAGTGGCTTTAGCTTCTTAGTGCTGTGCTTTAACCCACTGCACCACCAGGAAGTGCCCCTATTACCACATTTCTATCGGGCAACCTATTATGTTCTCTTGGGTTCAATACTTTGAAAACATCTGAACTCTAATTCTTGTTTCCTCAGCATGAGAGGTAAAATTGCCATTTTTCAAAATATTTTTAACATTTTACTTTCATACCTTACACTTTTCTTTTCTATTTCCATTTAAATGAAATATTTAGTTAAAAAGATAAGATACAATTTGAACACTTTCTTAGCAGCACACTAGAAAATAAGCAAAAGAAAATATATATTAATATGACAGCCAATGCACCATATACTTCTATAAACCTAATCATTTTAGTCTTCTTATTTACTGTTAGTATAATCATTGCTTTTATTTAATTGTCCAAGAATTCTGAACACAGCTCCTCATAGTAAGTTTAATCTATTATAATTTTATTGTTGTTTATATTATTTCTGTTATTATAATTGCTATAATTACTACTAGATCTGATTTTTCTAGTTATCAAAGAAGCTAATGTAGCATATATATTTTAAATCATTTTGGAAAGATCCCTCAAAGTTTCTTTCATAATTATATTCATAGACTTTATAGATATTTACATTAACATGAGAACATTATTTCTTTCAAAATCATATACATGGTGGCAGAGGGAGCAGGATGCAATTCTCAGAAATTCCAATTAGAATTGTAACTGGGTGGTCCCTAGGAAAAGGGAAGTTCCAGGTTCCCTGCTCCACCCAGAAGGA
>NW_004567104.1:57030642-57047463 GCF_000260355.1 Condylura cristata | reverse complement strand
ATTTCTGTACTGACTGCCAAATTTGCTATCATACCATATGTCCAACATACAATTTGCATTTGAGTTGGGAAATGTAAATGATTTTTTAATGATTTCATGTTCTGAAGAATATGTAAATGGCAGAAAAGAAAAACAATGCACATCAATAGTCTTCTCCTTTGTGATGTCCTTTCAGTGATATTCTTACAGTGATGACACTAAATAAGTTATATTCTCCAGTATTATTAATGTAAAATCTCTAAACATTTATAGTTAGGTTAAGAATTATAAATTTGCTGTGATGCTCTGATTGTAATGTGATATTAAATTGAACATTTACTATCCATTTTCCATAAGATGAATATTATGACTAAATAACTGAAATTACATTTCATATAAAAATTGACAACACCTTTTTGAAAGGAAACAAATTTTTATTAATACTTAAACCTGGAATATTTGGTGAAAAAAATCAATACAACCCATTAAAAAATCCCAGAAAATAGGTTATATTTTTACTATAATGACACATATTTCCAGAAAGAATAAAATATTCATTTTTTTTTTAAGATTTATTTATTTGTGCATACAGAACTGGGGTGCAGGCCAGAGGTGCAGAGGCAGTGAGATTCACTAGAGACAGAGTAGGGAGCAGAACAGGCAAATGGACGAAGTACAATGCGGAGGGGAGCAGTGAGGAGGCAGGAGATGTCTGCTGCCTCCTCACTGCTGGGTCAACTCTGGAGCCAGGGATCAAACTTGCACTGAAGCGGGCTGAGGCCAGCTTGCAGTGCTGTGTCCTAACCAGTTGTGCCACCAGGAGGACTCAAATTTTTGTTTTCTAAGAAATCATTTAACTGAAAATAAAATATCTTACTTAATTTTATAATATAAGTACATCTATGGTGACTGCTTATGCATTAAAACTATACTTGAAATTAAAAGACATTGAAGGTAAAAACATATAACATAGTTTATAAATAAATTTCAAATATTTAAATTGACCTGTACTTCAATTCAGCATAAGACTGACCCAGTATGGCAATAAGAGAATTATAAAAGATGAGAAAACAAAATATGTTTAGGTACCCTTATAAAGATGAAAGCAGCAACACTTCCTTGAAATTACAGCCAAAAAAAAAAAAATCTGTAAAATAGTAATGGAAGTTGCAATTTAACCCTGAAAGAAAATATACTACCTTCCAGTGTATATTTACAGATTTAAGGATTAGAATTGCATAACTTGAACATTAAAAGTAATTGTGGTAATTATCTGGTCCAGCCTGTCATTTCATGAAAATGGAAAATGAAGTGTATCATGAATAAATAGGATAGCGATAGATTCAAAGGAAACAAACCCAAATTATCAGATTGACAAATCAGGCAGTATCATTTAGTTGCCCTTTTTTACCTGTTGAAACCTCATTTTAAAAGAGTTGCCCTATCTGCTTCACCAAGCATGATCCAAGGCCTTAAATCAAAAAGCGTAACTAGTGCACAGTTTAATTCATAACAAGAAAATCTAAATATTTGTTATGAAGAAATGTTATCTCCACCTACTTATCTTCCTTATCTTTTTTCCCTCCTCCCTCCCTCCCTCCCTCCCTCCCTCTCTTCTTTCCTTCTCTCTAAATAACAGAGAATTCAGGTCATTTTAGGCTTAGGAAAAACACAGCTGACAACTTCGTATCTTAAGTTCTATGACAGCAAAATGCAGTTTGTATGATTCAGTTGGCTTCAAGTGAGTATGACTGATTGCCGTGTCCAGCTGATCGGAGCCGAGTCCGGCGAGGGACAATGAGGTTAAAGAAAACACAGGAGGCCGAGGTTCTTCATCCAGGAGTCTCTCGTTTATTTCCAGCGATCCCTTTATATACCATTAGGCAGTAGGAGTGGAAGATTAAGGCGGGAAAGGAAGAAGTAGGGAATTTCTCTTGCCACACCGCCTGCAGCTGCCAGATGCCGACACTCCCTTATAAGGGAGTGTGCTAGGGCAGAGAAAGGTCAGGTCGTCCCTGTGGCTCTTAGGTAGATAAACACAAGTCTGTGTCATGGCTTTATCGGCCGATCACCTGGCCGCCTTGACACGCACAACAGGGGGCACATCCCCCGGAGCCCCGGGGGTAATGTGCTAACTTGGCACCAACAACTGATAATGTGTACAACTTACTTATTATTAACAGAGTCTCTGGGACAAGTTTCTTTCTTTTCATTCATTTCAGCACTAGTCTGAAAGCAAATCATGGAAAGAAATCAAGTATCTCCTCTATGATTGATTTTGGGTTTTGTAGTTTAGCATCCAAATATTAAAATTTTCAAATTTATGATTAATTCACAATTTTATGCAGGATTTTGCAATACACTCAAATACTTTTCCCATTGCTTTTTATATGCATTTTTCTACACATTTCTAACAGAATCAATTGTTATCAAAATGCCCACATGATTTAAAGTCAATTGTACATTGACCTATTTTAGTTTCTCATAAATAGATTATTTTAAAGTCATATGTGTGTGAGTGTTTTGTGTGTGTGTGTATTATTTTCTTTGGGGAGATCAATATATGTATTATGCATTTATGAAAATTTTAACTTAGCTGAGAGTAGTTGCAGAATATTTGATGAAAAGAATAAAAGAAGGGAGGCAGTCCCTGGTTAGAAATAGACCAGTATAATCCAGAAGCACTGCAAAGCATTAAGTATATATACAAATATATATTCAAGGGCTTACTATATGTTAAGCTACATTCTAAGCAAAACAGATCCATTAATTTGTTGATATTTTTTATAAAACACCTATCAGTTAATACTAATTACATTATTGTTTATTGATTTATGGGTCAATATGGAGTTAATATTCAAGGCAAGAACCTAGTAAATATCAGCTCAGGGATTTAAATAAAGACAGCTTAGCTTTTAGCTTACATTCTGTAAGGGCTCTCATAATGTTATGGAGGATCTAACTTGATAATCATATATTTGTGGTTAGAAAACCAAGAAAGAACATACTTTTTAAATCAGGTGAACAGAAAATCAAATATTTTACACATACAATGTTGGTGATTAATTATCACTTTGAATAGAACTCACTGATTTGGAGAATCACAGGAACAATTCTAGATAACAAATGTAAAGTTCAACACAGATCTTGTGTTGATTCAAGAATTCTAAAGCATCATTTATTTTTCTTCTTAGACATCCATTATGCCCGCATGTTAACCTATCCTATACTGAGTGCTTTTTCTTGTCAAGAATTTCCCAGATGCATAAAATGTACCCTGGTCATCCAAAGAATAAACAATAAATGTCAGTTCTTAGGACAAATTAATACAACTAAGAAGAAACAGTAATTTTTGACACCAATCCTAATTCTTTCTACATACTTTGTCACTTTGTCATTTATATCCACCCAACAACCTTAAAATAACTCTCCAATGTCAAAGAAAATTATAATCTATTGGAAGAGTCACAAAAAATACAAAAGAACCAAATAGTATTAAAGAGAATTCA
This sequence comes from Condylura cristata, assembly GCF_000260355.1. Taxonomy (NCBI): domain Eukaryota; kingdom Metazoa; phylum Chordata; class Mammalia; order Eulipotyphla; family Talpidae; genus Condylura; species Condylura cristata. The sequence goes on along the minus strand of NW_004567104.1, from coordinate 57,043,975 downwards.
GGGGTGAGAAGATAAATGCTGAGTGTAAAACAAATGAGGCAGCTGCCAGTTCTATTTTCAAATCAAACGTCTGATTTACTAGTATAGACCAGACAGAGAGGGACTAATGTCTCTGACCACCTCTGCTAGCCTTTCACTCAGACCAGAATCAGCAAAAAAAAAAACATTTCAAATGAGGACATCAAGTCCTCAGCAGCAGGAGCAAGAACAGAAAGGCACATCTAAGCATTATGAGTTAAACTCAATCAACATATTTTGCTCAAATATCTTCAGCTAATTGAAAGCATTTCCAGGGAAGGAGCCCAGGGCTGGTTCAACATCATGGAGTATCTTGCTCTGTGCCTGTGTCATCTCCATATGTGTCCTGAGTCACTATGTTTAGACACTCTTATTCCTGAGCACGACCTTCCTGCTGAGATTTAAAATAGAAGGTTCCAGCTTAATCAGTCATACATTAGAAAACTAGCCAACATGTATACTATCATCCATCTGGGCAAAAGGTTTTACAGCTTTAGACATTAAATGACTCACTCTGTGAAGCTTTTTCCAAACTAATGGTGGCTCTAATTTCTCTATTAGATGGCCCAGAATATTAGGGAGGCAAATCTTTACTATTATGCTCTCAGACAATGAACTCCCCCAAAGCATAGATGAGTGTAGCAATTGATAAAACCTTGAAAAATGCAAGGTTAAAACTGTGTTTATCTGCACCATGCCATCTGTATTCTCTAACAGCTTGCACAGGAAGGATTGGTTCCTTAAGCACTATTAGTTTTGCTAAAAACTGTCCTTGTTTTTTGCTACCCTAAGGAAATAAATGGCATTGTAAAAATGAGAGTGAAGTTATTATAAACTAACCTATGGAGCACGTTTTCAAAAGTAATTTGGTCATTTGACATCATATACCTACCCATGAGAATAAATAGCAATGTTTTTGTCCACTTCAAGTTCAACTTGCCCTTTATGTCAGCTTTCCTTTCATGTTCTTTTTATCTAGTTATTCGTATGACCATTGGTTTATATTTAGTAAGTCTTTCCCAGAATAATCCAAAACTATTTTTTCAAGGGTAGTATTTTACTGCTCTATTAATACATTGCATTGAAAATCAATAGGTTGTTTTCCCTTGAGAGGTACTAACCAGAAGTGTTGAGTGGGATTTCTAGGTACATGCAATATTTTGCTCTGTGGTATTGGCTCTAATTATGCAGTGGTGTTTCACAGTGCTAAATTTCACCAAGCTCTGTGGTTAAGATTTGATGACCTTTTCTTGTAAGTATAATTTTTCAATAAAATTCATCATCACAAAAAAAGATAAGCTATTAATAAATTTAATAATATCCATACCACTGATTTCAATAATGTCAAATTTAGAAAGAGGCAGCATTTCTGAGTAAGGCAGAAATACTAAATTACATAAATATAAATTACATAGTAGATCTACTTGTAAAGAAAAAGCAAAGCACCACTCCATGTTATCCATCTCTAGGTGAATAAATAAACCAAAAAAAAAAAAAAAATTGAAACTACAAGTTTTGCTTCTCGAAATAAACTGTCATTATGTCCTTTGCTTGGTATTATTACTCATAGAAGATATACTTATTCTACTAAGCTATGACAAGTTAAGTGTAAACCTTTTCATGTCCCATGAATATCCACATATTCTTAAGTGGTAAAAGTAATACCACTGAATGCACATTTAGGCTGGTTATGAGACATTCTTGCTATGATCAGAGTTGGTTTGTGCCACTTTCTGTAAAATAAAAAAAATTAGTTTTTAACCTTATTTGATACAAGAAACTCTGAAAGGCATACTTTCAAAGTGTTTTTAATTTGACTAAAAAAGACATTTCTAAGTTAGAATATTATTTGGAAATTAATAGCTTTTTTCTTTATTAAGTATAGGAGTGACATTATTAAAAATGAATTAAAACTGGCCAAGTTATCTACTCTGTTGTTTTTTTTAATATGGCATTTTAACTGGCATGCTTAGTAAAATTATACACTATATATTTCTTTTTTAAAAAATATTTATTTATGCATGCATGCAAGTGGTGTACAGGCCACAGGTACAAAGGGTGAGAGGATTTTCCAGAGACAGAGTGGGGAGCAGAACAGGCAGATTTATGGAAATATACTGCTAAGGGGAACAGCAGGGGGACAGGAGAGGTCTGCTGTACCATGTGGGTCACCACCCTCACAGGGGATTAAACTTGTGCTGCAGTGGCTGCTGACAGCTTCATAGTTCTGAGACTTAACTACTCTGCGACCAGGGAAGCCTCCACTATATATTTCTAAGATTCATCATGGACTTCACTAAGCAGCATCTTGAGGAAGTAAGGAAGAAAACCATAGAGTACAAAATAAGAAGAAAAACTGCAGGTATTAGTGACATTTTCTAGTAATGTTAATGGAAAACTGGGTTAGCTATCTAAGTTTTCTAAATTTCTCTTGTCAATTCATTGAAAGAAAGCTCAATAATTTGTCCATGCACAGATATTTTAAAGGTGAATAATTCTCCTTAGCAGACACACAATATTTGATAGTCTTCTCATGGTTTGATAATTGTCAAGTGCTCATATGAGGATTGGGTAATATAATTAATTCATGGGGAGGCTGTTTTAGCTATAAAGATACATTAGGTGAGAATATAATCTCTATTCTGAATGGGTTCAACTTAAGGGCTGAAACAAATATGATAAGATAAATAGTTCCAAATTACTTTGTCTATCATTTAAGGAGTAAATGAAATGTATAATCACCTTAATAATAGTCTACTACAAATACATTACTAATTCTAGAAGTTAGAGTCAAGGAAGGATACTAGAGAGAAGTGTAGAACTTCTAATTTTTCTTGTATTTCATAGCATGACAATATTTGTGTTGCTTGTTAACATTTTACTTTTCATTCCTTCCTACATAAATGGTAGAAATGGACACTCTTGCCCTTTCAATAGCATGAGAAAAACTTCTAGTTTATAAAAGTGGGAGAGTGTTTGATTTTTTTTTTTAATTAGGAAAAGGGCAAATAACTGAGCTAAGGACAAAGCTTCTTGAAGCTCTAACTTAAAATAATCTACATTTTTCAAGTAATGCTAATAGGCTTCCTGAAAGCCACAAGGCCTCCATTAATCTAGATTACCCTAATACTAAGGTGACACTTATTAAAGAGCTCTACTCTGGACATCTTGAATAAAGTCTGTCTGACCCTTCTGGGGAAACAAACTCCAAATTATTAGTGCAAGGTAACCTAGCGTACAATTAGCCATAGATCAGTAATCTAGGGCAAGGATGACTGGGAGGGAAAGAGGTCCAGTTATGTCATTTACCAAGAGATGCAAAGTAAAGAAAAGGCAGGCAAAAGGAGATCGGGGCATCAGGTGCTTACAGAGAATGATCCAGATACAATTATCCAAGGCAAACTCCAGTCAGCTTTCAGAGTACCTATTGTTAAGCGAGTCTTTTGCCAAAAAAGACACATTTTGGGCTGACAAATCTCTGTCCCTCCAACAGTCTACAGCTATCAAAAATGAGCGTAAAATATTAAATTGTACAACAAATCCACACAATATTTAAATAAACTTACTTTGGTAGTTTATACTCTCCCCTGTTTCTTCTGATGTACTCTGAATAAATTTTAAAGGGGGATACATATGTTGCACCAGTGCAACTACAGTATATATTGCACCATTGATGTCATGTCATCCAGGGGCAAAGGCAACATCTATCACAGCAGTACAGGGGGAAAATGCCCTTCGACGCTGGGTTCTTCTCAGAATGGCTGTATGATCAAAATAGCATGAGGTGGACTGACATAAGGAAAACATCACTTTAATAAGATATGCACAGGAAATTACACAGAAAGATTCCATTTATAGTTGGGGAGATGAGGACTTTTCTCCCCAACTAAAGTAAGCGGTAGGAGGCACAGCATCAGGGAGAGAGAGACAGGGCTACACATGATGGGGCTGGTGTTAACTTGTGTTTATTACAAATACAGCTAAATACTTCAGAGGGGTCATTTCAGCAAATAAATGGCCCTCCCTGGTGGCACAATGGCTTAGGACACAGCACTGCAAGCTGGCCACAGCCACTTCACTGAGAGTTCAACTCCCAACTCCGGAGGTGACCCACATGGTGTAGCAGACCTCTCCTAACATGCCCACTGCTCCCCTCACCAGTGTATTTCATTGATCTGCCTGCCCTGCTCCCCACTCTGTCTCTAGTGATGCCTCTCACCTCCCCTGCACCTCTGGCCTGTACCCAGTTCTAGATGCATAAATAAATAAATCTTTAAAAAATAATTGTACACCTGGATAATATCTTTATTATTCTAAGAAAGTAAGGGACTGGAAATGGCTTCTTAATTAGGATAAGGGCAGACTTCTTCAATTGAACTCAGCTCCAAATAATTATTTCCACTGTGGAAACGGGTTCTGAGACTATAATGGAGGCTTGTTCTGAACATCTTCACTATGGAGACCTGAAAGTCTGAGGACATTTTAGAAAATAGCTAGTTCCTTTTTCAAGCTTTTATTCCATTTGGTTAACTGATTCCAACTTAAGTATTTTTTTTAATATGTGTGCTAATATTTAATATTCTTAAAGGAATGATAGGAGCCTGGCTATTTGTCACTCTTAAGCCAAAATTCTCTTTAGATTTGGCTAAATAAATCTTTATCCTGCTTTACATTAGAATTATATTTTGATACTTAGCCTAAAAGATATAAAACAGCACCAATGTCAAAGTATTAAAAGTTGTACATAGAGAAGTTCTTTTTATAAATATTTTCAATTCCCATGTAACTATTTTGCATGATAATAACCTTAATGCATTAAGTCTTCTTCCCATTTACCAATGAAGTCACTCACAACTTCCTGACAGTAAAAGATCACCACTTGATGCTCAGATCTCCAAGAAAATGTTCTAGGTAATGATGATATATCTTGATTCATATGTGAGAGGTAAATGGTATGCATTGCACCAGATATATAATATCCACTTTTGACATAGCTGGATCAGTATACTTGCCTTTCACTACAGGTTCACTCATACACATTCACACAGATCCACTGCAAGGACTGAATTGTCAATATTTACAATAGTAGATAAGCTTTCAGAGTTGCTTATGACTGAAATATAGAGGAAACAATATTATTTTTTTATTTCCAATTAAATCTGGCCTTATACATAAGAATTAGTGGATGATATTATTTTACCTGCTACCTTAGTCAATATTAAGCTTACAGGGAAGTCTAAGTTGACCAGATAATCAAAGATAGTATTTTGGTGATATTTCTGCATGGAAATCCGCTTTTAAATGAACCAATAGCAGCCAAACCTTTGTCATAGCTCTCAAAGGTATTTCCCCATTTCATAAATGCAACAAATAGTTCTAAAAATAATGAAATTGGAATGGAAGTCCAGTAACTATTGCCATGACGAAAAGAAAGGTCTGGTTGGACAAAACAAGCAGTCTTACCATTAAGAAGTTACTACTTCTGAATTTCCAGTATGGGAAACCAGTATGTTCCATGAGCTGTTTCTTTTGCCAGAGCAGAAACTCCAAGAGAACAGAAGCTCCTTTGCCTGGGACCTCATCTAAAGTTTCTTTTGACATGACTGGTGATCACTGATACCTAGCTCAGCTTATGTAGCTACAGCATTGAAGGAGGCCTAAGTTCTTGGAAATAGAGGCAGCAAACTTTATATCCTTTCTCCTCTGACCTCACTCTGTAGGTTGGGTTGCTGGGCCATCACCTCACACTAAGGGGAGTTTCAACAAACAGCAGCAGAGAGTATCGTAAACAAGGCCAATACACCAGCTCAATAATACCTGTAGCTCAAAATTATCACAATAGAACTGAGAAGGAATTAAGTCTAGCTTATATCTGTAGAAATAATCACAGAACAATAAATAGAATGAGGAGGCAAAATAATTCAAACCAATTGATGAGCAAAAAAAAAAAAAAAAAATCTGGGAAAAATCCAGAATATAACAGAGTTAACCAAAGTACTAGAAGACTTCAGAGAAAGACTTTTAATGATGCTCAGTGATATTAGGAAAGCAACAGATGGGAAAATAAGAAATACAATTTAAGCACATTGAACAGAGAGGGTGATATTATTTGAGTAGAGAGGGTGATACAGAGAGAGAGATTCACAAAAGCCACAAATAGAAATGGTTATACTATAATTAATGAAATGTAAAACTGAGGAGTATAAAAATAAGAGCCCATATATGATAGTTTTGATGACAGGGACATAGGTTTTTGTATTTGAATAGAGAGAACATAAACACAGTTTTAGCTATGATATTAAGGATGGAAACATAGGTGGTTAAGAAGAGTAAGGATAATAGTATGTGTTTTCACATTCAGAATGACCTCCTAGAGTTTCAAAGTCAGTATTGTTTCTTTAAAATCAATTAAATTGTTTGAAATTTTTGAGATGTAGTAAATTAGAAATGTATGAGGATTTAGAGCCAAGTTTTGTAACTGTCTGAATAAATTTGGGTAAACTACATAATCATGTCAGTATCAACTTTTCCATCCACAGTCTCTATCCTACATTCATTGTGAATAATATCCATTCTTTGTATTATTCATACACATCGTAAATTGCCTATAATTATCAATATTTTGTTCTATCCATTATCACCTCAAGATTTTTATACAAAAGTTCATGTTATTTTATGAAACCAAAACAGCTTAAATGAGTTGACATTTATTTTTATGAAGTTATTCTTATCAGTCTGAGTCTACAAATAAAGGAGGGGGGTGGTTCTAGAAACCTGAGAATCTGCAGAGCTAGCAGTGAAAGTGATACTGTCCATTCTTATTGGAGCAATCGCTTCTCAGGTCCTCAAATAGGAAATGAGCAAAGAAAATGTTCTTTCTCCTGATTCTTTCTTGACTTTGATTCCTTCTTTATTTCCAAGGTTAATTTTTTTCTCTTCCACTGCTGAATTTTCCATAAGATTTTGCAACTGCTTGTTTTGAAGTCTCTAGTTATGAGTACAATTAGTAGGATCTAATTTTCATTTACTTCTTCAAGTTCTGATTCTTGGAGACTCCTTTTCAAAGCTGAACAGAAGAAGATAGTAGCCATCATCTCCTCCAGAAATCCTGATCAAGTTCCCATTTCTTGAGGGCACATAAGGCCCCAGAGAGCTATAAGGAGAGTATCTAAGACCAATGAATCTATAAAGACCTGTGAAACAAGAAATTGAACCAAATCCTTCATTTTCTTTCCATTCAGCACAATTCCCTGTTTTCCACTCTGCTGAAAAGCCCATCAGTTTGAGTAATGAGGCTAAAACCAACACAAGATTAATTACCGTAAGCCAAGTAAGTTTTAAGTTGGAAGCAGCTTTAGATGGATTAACTACGAATTTTAGAATAAATGGTGTAGAATAGTGGTGAGCAAATGAAAATTAATGTACACAAAGAAAAGCTTAATATAAGTATCATTTCTAGGTAATGTAAATTGAAATCTACATATACGTAAACACGAATTCTTAAAATATATAATATCATCATTGGAAACAGACAGAAATTTAGACAGGTAGGAGTTGTGGTGCCACAGCTTACAGAATTTACTGAATTGAAGTGTCAGTATTCAAATCCAATTTTCCTTCCTTGCTTTAGCTCATAGAATTAAATATCTTGCCATCCTCTTACTAATCAGATTCTTAATGAGCAATAGGAAAAGCTCTGGGATGAATTAGAAACTGTTTTCATTTTATTTGCTAGTTTTACATAAGAAAATTCAATGAATGTTTTGTAGAATTTGTAGAACAAGTGTTGACAAATTAATGAGAATTATGTAAATTGTTGAGAATTAGTTTGGGGGATAATTTATGTTTTTAATAAAATTTTATGGATAAATGATCTTTAATAAATAATTCCATGTTGGGCTACATTGGCTACAGGCAGACATAAGTTTTACTTTGTATTAATTATCACTTATTCTTCTGTAAACATAACTGTTTAACTCTAGGCATCTCTATCCTATATCACACCAAAGTGAAAGTTCTTTAAAGCCTCACAGTCTTTGTCTTATTATTACATAGAACTTAATGTTAATTAAGCCAATGATGCTAAATTATCAATTAATTCTCCCCGAAACTAAAGAAAAACAAACAAAAAAAGTCCCTCGTAGTACAGTACCTCCACAGAAAGCTACAAGATTATAATGCGGTTGCTCGACAGGTTGTTTTTTCCAACAATAGTTAAAGGTTTTTAGAGGAATTTAAAGTAACTATGACATAATTGCTTCTTTCAGTGAATAAATTCACCGCTTACTCTTTACTCCCAGAGCTTGGAAACTCAATTCCCAAAATAACAGCAGTAGTAAAATAGCCAGTAATGACATTTTTTTTTTTTTTTAGGTTCAATAGCAACGGATCTTATTTCTTTGTAGAATTTGTGACATGCATTTGTATATATCTACCTATAATAAAGTAGTTCTAGGTTTTATTTTTTAATAGCAGTTATATTCTTTAGTATGTACAGGCATTATTCTGAATAGTTTTACTAATAAAAGCTATTCGAAAGCATGTAAGGGGATCATGTAAGGAGAGCCTTCGTACTCCAAAGCAGATATGGCATTGGTGAAAAAAAGAGGTTGGAGGCTGATTGAGCTGGAAGAGTTTCAGAGAGAGCACAATTCTACAAAAGATTCCACAAGGTGATCTCTGAGCCACTGTTGCCAGTGAGTAAAGTCCAAAGTTCTGAAGGAATGGATGGGAACCAAACCCCTTCCATGGTAAGTCACTGCTGGAAACCTTCTGAAAGGTTTATGTGAAAATGTACTGACGGCTCCAACGGGTAGCATCTGGGCACAGAGTCAAACTTGCAGCTCCTCGCAGCACATTTTGAGAGCTAAGTGCTGCCATTTCATGCATGCCAATCACTCCTCACAGCAACCCTATATGCTGCACATTACTACATTCCATTTTAATTATGAGAAACAGGAATACAGAGGTTAATGAAAGTGCCCATATTCACATATTAATAGCCAATCAAGCTAAGTAAATTTTCTTTATTTGTTGTGTGATTGTTTTAGATATTCTCTGACAAAAATCCATTCATTTATATATCTCTGCTGGCTAAAGAAGCAATATAGAATGATATCAATAGATAATTCTTTCACTCTAGTCTTTAATATGTAGAGAATATTTTGATTTTCTGCAATAAGTTTTTAAACTCCACCTTAATAGAAAGTGCACTAAACCATAAGGGGTTGGGAAGGTTAAAAAATGGATGGAAATGTTAGAAGTTGCCAATAACAGCAAATAAAATCTCTAAAATTCAGAGTGATTATATAACACTCTTTTTCAATATATTTTTAAAAGGTTTTATTTATTTATGCATACAAGAACTGGGGTACATGTCAGTGGTACATGGGTAGAGCACAAGAGGACACACCAGATACAGAGTATGGAGCAGAACAGGCAGGTCAACTGAACGACTCTGCTGAGGGGAGCAGGTGACAAGGCAAAAGAGGTCTGCTGTGCCATGTGGGTCACCTCCCTGGCCGGGGATCGAACTTGTGGGGCAGTGACTATCGGCAATTTCATAGTGCTTCACTTCAACTCCTTGAGCCACTATAGAGGGCACATATTTTTTCGATAGTTTTAATCTACCTTCTCCTCTCAAGATAACATTGAAAATCCCTTAAGTACAGGTCAAGTTCAGACCCTATAATACCTTCATATTTTTAAATGTATGTGATTCCCATGGTTGCTATATTTAAACAAACAAATGGTTCTTCTGACCAGGTCAGTATCCTGTGATTTTATATTTTTATCTTTTCAAGTGGATGTGAGTGCTTTTTGTTGTAGGAAAAGCACAGTGACCAAGATAGGAAATGAAGTAGTAGGCTAGTGAGAGGGCTCTAATATCCTCTTGAATGCTTGGCTTAACTCTAAGTCTCCAGTTCCCATCTAGCCACAAGAACAACTGCACTCTTCAGAAATGTGAAGAAAGAAAGAAGCATCAATTCCTCCAGATAAGCTTTATTAAAAAAAAAAATCAGTTTCCCAAGCCCAAATGCACAGAGAATGAGAAGGCAAGGAAATTTCTAAAATTACATTATGATAGTCTTGGGTTTGAGAATTACTCATCCAAATGTGTTATAGATATAAAGTCTTTAAAAAATACTCTCTACTCAATGTTAACATTTTTTTAAACTTTTTAAAAAAGATTTATTTATTTATGCATACAGAACTTGGGTACAGGCCAGAGGTGCAGGGCTGTGCAGATTCACCAGAGACAGAGTGGGTAGCAAAAGAGGCAGACTGATGAAGTACACTGCTGAGGGGAGTAGTGGGCAGGTCAGGAGAGGTATGCCATGTGGGTCACCGCTGGAGTGGGGATCAAACTCATGCTGAAGTGGCTTTAACTTCTCAGTGTTTGCTTTAACTCACTGAGTCACTAGGGAGACCCCAATGTTAACATTTTTAAACCTCTTTATAAAGATGTTTACTTTCAATTAAATTCACCATAACATTTTTCACCTATACCACGTATCTGTTAAGAGCCCCAGAATATATCATGATTTTAGACAAATATCACTTAAAACATAATCTCTAATGTATAATGAAACTTAGAAATATAGCACAATGCTTAGTAGGAGAGTGAAAATTTTGATGCTGAAGTTCTTAAAATATTTATTATGTACAAAGATATGTTATTCAATTACTAATAGAAACACTTATCTTTTGTTGGGATTTCATAAACAGACTTAGCGCAAAATTTTTTTTCAAGTGGTTATACTTTGTGCATTTGGAAACCCAACATGCTATAAAATAGTCTAAAATTTCAGTTGAATGATGTTTTTAATTTGTTTCTCTATTTTCATATATCAACAGTAGATTGCCACTCTGTTACAATTACTCATGCCGCTTATCTGTAAATGAAATTCAAAAACATGATGTGAACATAATGTACTATCAGCACAAGCAGAGACATAGTGATGCCTGCCCTATCACACCTCATGTCAACATGCTCATTCATAATAAAAAAAAGTACAACTTCAAAGCAATCATTTGATCAAATCTTATCAAAGCAACTAACATTTCTTGTTTGTGTGTAACGCTTCAAGTACTTGAATATCTTACAATTTGATCCACATGCAGAGAATCGCATCATGACACCATTTTTTAACATACACAAACAAGTGCCCTACTTCTGTGTTTGTCTTGATTTCTTTCTGCACAAATTCTGCAAGAAAGGGCCAGACAAATCTCTTCAGTGTTGTGCAGCTTTCATGATGCTACTGTTCTGTTGTTTTGAAACTAATACAGTAACTGTTTAAGGTCTTCTCGGACTGCATTAGATAGGTTCATTTGGGTGTAACACATATTGAGTAACTTAAGCTCACTTCTGCTTCCCACTGAGGTATTCTCTCTCACTTAATTTTCCAGAATAAGTACATAGCCTGGATAATAAACATGCACCTGCAATTACTCTTTCCTTCCAACAGTTGTGTAATAGCCTTTCACTGGCTGCAATCAACCCAAGATTTCTATGAGCAAGACAAATCGGAAGGTTTTCATCATAATTTGAACTTCTAAGATACATATGGGAGTGTGGAGGAGATAGGAAAATGTTGAAATAACAACTATCTAACTAAAGAGTTAATTTTTTTGAAACTTCGGTAAACTCCAAGTCTCTTTGTATCACAAGTGAAAAAATACGACTAAAAAAAGATGAACTTTTTCTATTTGTGACTGCATGGCTAGGTTGGAGAGGACAGTGCTAAGTGAAATAAGTGAGAAGGGAGAGACAAATACCAGATGTTTTCACTTATGTGTGGAATATACAGAAACATAACAAAGACTCAGTGAAAACCAATAATAGAATCTTGACATCTTACTGTAGAACTGGGGCAGAGGGAAGGGAGGTGGGTGGGGGAGGAAGAAGAAGGGTGCTCAGTGGAACATGGTAGAGAATATTGGGGCACCGACAGTGTGCATAGTTTGAAAATATCTATTTCTAGATGCTTAACCCTATAAACCCTCAAAGCAGATACAATGATGTATATAGTTTTGCCCGAATGAACAGAAATTAAAAAATAAATGAGATGTAATATTTTAAAAATTGCTAATAGCTGTCTGTCCTCTCTCTTTCTCTCTTTTGTTTACCCTCTCTTCTATTTTATGATCTTTTAAATCCAGGTTTATGCCATTTCACACATATAACTTTGTGTAGATTTGTGTTTGCTTAATTCATTGTGCTATATACTAAGTGGGTTAGGTAATTTGAAAATGCATCCTTTTTGATTTTAATAAATTTATTTTCTTCCATAGAACATCATTCATTTGTCATCTCAATTGTTATTTCATGCCCTAGAATTTTCTATTAATTTTCTAATTTGTATTGCCTACTTATAGTATATATATATATATATATATGTATATGTGTATATATACATATACACATATACATATATATATATCAGAAATTTCTATGTGAACTTGACATTGAGATGTATATATATATAATTTCTGTTTCAATGCTCCAACAAGTTCAAGCAATAGTGGAGCCACTAACAGAATATGGATTCTAGTGAGTGGTTTATATGCTAACAAACTAGCCAATATCTCCAGTATTAACTGGATTTTGTGTTCAGGTGCTAATAACAGTAACTGGAAATAAGGTGGCTCAGTCTTTCACAGTCTATTCCTTTGGAAAATTAGTTATCAGAAGATACGCTATTTTCACTATTTCGAAAGATTCAATATCTTCACAGGAGGGACAGACCGAATATTTCACTCAGTTACCAAGCCAGCTCAAAGTTCAGGATATGTGCTCCTGTTATATGTGTCTATGAGAATAGTGAATGACATATTGTCCACTGACCTAAAGTTAACAGATGAATTCTTAATACTAATGAATTGACAATAGTGGGGATGAAATGACCTATTTGTAATAAAACTTCCCATCTAGAAAACATACCCCAAATTGCTAGTGCATAATGTTTACCAAGAGCAGCTGTGCAAACGTAGTGAAGCTTGAGACAGGCTTTGGTTCTAATCTCTGGAGATTTCTTCCTTTTCAATATTTACTTAGCTACAATTAAGGTGAACAATGAAAAGTAATTCAGATTTCTTATAGAGTGATTAGCTTTAATAGTCTACTTCAAGATGCTATAGATTGAGGGGTCTTGAAGAAACTGCTTTAAAGTATATAGTACCTCAGTAGTATAATAATTTGCAACATCTCATATTTTCAAAGATTTATTTATGTATACAGAATGGGGGTACAAGCCAGAGGTGCAGTGGCAGTGAGATCATTCATCAGAGACAGAGTGGGGAGCAGAACAGG
>NW_004567104.1:56933681-57029322 GCF_000260355.1 Condylura cristata | reverse complement strand
GCCTCTGGCCTGTACCCCAGTTCTGTATGAATAAATAAATAAATCTTTAAAAAAAAAAAAAAAAGAAGCTCCAATATATTCCTTAATGGCTTCTATGTTCAGAAACATAATGGACACTGAGAAAAAGACAGAGCTATTCACAATGTACAAATATACATATCCCGGTCTATGCTTCCTATTGTGCAGATAGATTCCCCCCAGTGTTCCTGGAATGAGTCCATATTCTGTCTGATGCACACATCGAGGTCTCAAGCCTAGGGCAATTGTTTCACTACCAAGAACAAGTGTCAGAATACTGGCAAAGGATCAGAAAAATCAAGAAAACAAAGCTAAATTTTTAACTACCAGAGGATACTGGGCTAGCTATGTAAATAATATTTTTACTTAGACAAAAAGTGAATGACTTGTTTAAATAAAATCATGTAAACTTAAAATAATTTTCAGAGCTCTCCCTGGTGGCACAAAATAATAAAGCCCAACACTGTGAATCTCATTGCAGCGCTTTAGTTTGAGTTTGATCCCAGCCAGGGAGGTGACCCACATGGCACACCAAACTTCCTCCTGCTGCTCCCTTCAGCAATGTGCTTTGTTAATATGCCTGTTCTGCTCCCTGCTCTGCCTCTGGTGAATCCTCTCACTGCTCCTGCACCTCTGGCTTGTACTCCAATTCTGTATGCATAAATAAATAAATCTCTCAAAAAAATTTTTCAGTGGTTTATATATTTAGTCACTGTGCATGTGTGGGTATGGTGTGGTAATATACATTGGAAGAGGTATGATCCTACAGGTCAGGATGGTAGACAGTGTTTTAAACCAATGTTACCAAAATAAAAATAAATAAAATTAAAAGTAAATTACATGGATTAAAAAAGCATTGTATACATGTGGGGGCTAGTAGAGTGACATCATCCATCCATCCAGACATTATATATAAGAGACATATCATACATACATACACATATATGATATGTGATATGTGTGTAGGCACATATATGTATGAGTATATACATATGTGCACAAATATACATGTGTATACATATATGCATGTATTTACATATTTAACACATATATAATATGAACTACTACATAATATATGTAAGTATTACTGCACATACATGGTAAAAGTCTATTTCATTCCCACTTTCATATAGCCTACACATATACAAAATAATGATGTCTCTTTTTCTCTTTATTCCTTGATGTTTTTTCTATATTAACACAAATGGCAAAGGATGTTTACCCAAAATCTCCTTATTTTATAAGAAGTTGCATAGAAAGAAAAATACTGGATGGTTTCACTCATAGCAGGAGTATAATGCATCAGGCAAGAACATAATAAGAATAATGAACAGACATATACCAGAGACATTTAGTGGGGGTGGAGTGGGGAATGGGATCAAAAACGGAGGAGGGGGAGGGAAGTGCACAGGACTATGGTGATGGCACATGGGTGACTAGGTGATGGGAAACCCACGGGGATTACAATTGAGATGAAAAAAAAATGTACAAAATGATGTAAAAATAAACTATTATATTAAAAAAGAAAAAAGAAAAAAAAAGAAGTTGCATAGTCTCACACTCTTCTTCATTTTATTTAATAATAGATATTATATTTATACTAGCATCTATATTACTCATTGCTTATATATATACATGAGTTCTAGGCTATGGTCAATTATAATTTATTTACCTAGTTTTTGCTTGACATGTAGTAGCATATTATCATTTTGTGTTTAAAACTGCTTTATTTTTTTAAAGATTTATTTATATATGCATACAACTGGTGTACAGGCCAGAGGTATGGAGGATGAGAAGATTCACCAGAGACATAGTGGGAAGCAGAACAGGCAT
The DNA here is from genome assembly GCF_000260355.1 of Condylura cristata. NCBI lineage: Eukaryota > Metazoa > Chordata > Mammalia > Eulipotyphla > Talpidae > Condylura > Condylura cristata. Next base: position 57,027,471 of record NW_004567104.1, on the reverse strand, counting down.
AGTATTAACAAAACACATTGCTGAAGGGAGCAGGAGGAGGAAGTTTGCTGTGTCATATGGGTCACCTCTCTGGTCTGGGATCAAACTCACAGGAAAGCACTGCAGTGAGATTCACAGTGCTGCATTTAACCCTTTGCACCACCAGGGCTACATAAAATGAAAATGGTACAGCACAACAAAAGAAATGATGAACAAATGAAATGGGATCAATTATTTGTATACTGCACATCTAATAAGAGATTAATGTACAAGAGATACAAAGAACTTAGACAAAAGCAAAGCACAAAAAGACAAACAGATGAAGAATGGGCAAGGAAATTAGACTTTTTTCAAGAAGATAAATGATAACAATACAAGAAAGAGGATATTCAGCACCACTAATTAGTAGGTAAATGCAAACCAAAACCACAAATACCTGTCAACGCACACATGTTAAAGAAAAGAGATAACATACGCTGGTGGGGAGACATGGGCAGAAACCCTTGTGGGCTGAGACAGAGACTGATGCAGCTACTATGAAAAACAGTAAGGTGGTGACACAAAAAATTCAAAATAAAACTATAGTATGACCCTTCATTTCCACTGATTTTACATTTGAAAAACAAGAAAACAGAATCTTTTAAATACATTTTTCTTAAGTTTCTTGGCTATTTTAAAATTGCTAATGTCATAGAAATATATTCTCTTTTACCTAAGCATCAATAGATGAGGAGATACAAATAATGATGCAAAAGATAATATCTCTTGATATGGTATAGTTCTCAGAATTAAAGAAATTCTGAATTCAGTAACAAAAGTGGAGCTTTGGATTTTATAAAATAATCATTGTTCAGTTTTTATTTCTTTTAATATGAATATCACTCTATTTAAGATTAATATTTAAAGAGAAATTGCTGCAGCTTTTGTTTTGTTTATCAACATGTCAATTATAATTCTCATATTCCCACTACTACTGAAAATTTAAAAAAATAGAAAAATCTGTAACTACTAAGAAATATCACCAAAAAAGAAAAGCAAGGTTTAGTGATAATCATTAAGACCATATTTTCAGAAAGACTTTTGCATTAGTAAATAATTTTGGCTCATACTTTTATTTAAATATGTATTCATATAAAGTCAAATTTAAAATCATATATTCAAACCATTTATAATTAGTTTGTTGCTTCATTTCTCAAAACACTAGTAGCTGCATAATAATTTTAACAAAAGTAAGCAATAATAAAATCACATGCAATCTTTTTCCAGGAGGGAGTAATTTCTTTCACATTTTTCAGGTATGTGAAAACAATAATAAAATTAATTTCCTATTTCCCTCTTGTTATTCAAAAAAATGTGCTGTTTTTAAAAACTTCACAATAATGTATTGTATTTTATTAAATTTAACAGATATGTCTTTATCTTTTCTAACATAATGAAATAACCACTCAAAATTCATTTTTACCACAATATGTAAAATATCAATAGCAAAGCTCATATAATAGCATTGCTTTTACAAAACAAGGTAGTGGAGAAGTGAAAATTTATTAATATAGTATATGTATCCCAAGGGTCAGTCTAGACATTTTAAAAGTATCATAGTCAGAAGGAGGTTATTGACTAAAAACCAACAACATGTTCTTATCAAATAATTGGCCACTCTGATATATGGTTCTACTTAAAAACCATTGCTAAAAAGGTCACTGGTTATAGACATAACGCAAAATATTTTATCATCATTTAATTCACCATTCTGAATAGGTTATTGCATGCCAAGAGTAAAATGGAACAAACATTATATTAAAAGCCTAAAATTTTAATAAGCTTATATGAAATAACTAATTAAATTCATTAACAGTGGGGTTAGTGTTGAGGCCCCAAAGTCAAATGGTGGGAATATAGCTTTAAATGTTCTAATTATAAACCTTTCAGTAGCACTTATATCTTTAATAGGAAGTGTAATTTTATAGAATAGTACAGGGAACTAAAATTAGAATTATGATTTTACACAAACTCAATCCACGCAGGCACAAATTGATTCAAGTCATAGTACTTTAGTGTGAACTTGGGTTTCCTGTATTTCTACCATTATTGCTAAGGCAACATTATTGCGACAAAATAATCACTGGCATGGCCATGAAACTTATTTTTGCCAGAAAAATGATGGATGAAATAAGTACCAAAATAAATATTATGAGGTGAAATAATTAAGTAACATTAGTATTACAACTTATATAAAAAGACTTAATCATTTAATACTTTATGTCATTTCTTACTGTGTTAGTATTCTTGTTTGAAAGTTCATAGAGTTTTGATATTGTAATGATGTCAGTCACTGGAATTCCTTTCTAAATTTCAGCTCCAAATTCTCAAATTAATCTACAATTCTCTGTGAAATTTTGTGAAAATCATCTATTCATACTTTTTAGTCAGAGTAGCCTTATAAAAAGGCATTTGAAAATGAATGCTACAGATACTCACTTCTCTAACTTATGTATAATGAGTGTGTGTGTGTGTGTGAGTGTGTGTGTGTGAGTTCACTCATGTATTCACATGAATATTTAGTATCTTTCAACTATTTGATTTGGGTTTTCATTTTTCAAATTATATCCAAAATGAAGTACAATTCCCAACTGGGAAGCAGTAGGCTTACTACAAAAATAGTAACTAGTTTAGAATTACTGCAAGGTTTACATTTCTTTAAATAAAAATTTCCTTGATTTAAAAGAGGCAAAAATGTTGTTGAGAGTATGTAAGAAAGAAGATAGGCTCTTTTCAAGTTCATGACACAAAATGTGTTTTACTTTTAGATCTTGAGTTTGGACAATCAAATTTTCTTAAATAAATACAACTACCTAGATATTAGCAAGCCAGCAACTTTTCATGAAAATACTTGGTTTAAACATCATCCATCCAAATACTTAGCAAACTCATTTCACTGGCATTTATCTCCTTTGGTTTATAAATAGGCTAAGTTTTGCAGTGTCTGTGTTTAGAAATGTATTATACATACACACACAACAGATAGTGGGTGGATTATGATTAATATGGAATAAATATAATTCATGTTCAGACTTAACCCTCTATGTTCTATGATAATTTATAAACAGTAGCATTTGTTCTTAACAGACAGATTTTCCATGTTAATGGAAAAACATTATTACTCAATAAACATACTTATCACATATAATAATTTTAGTAAACCACTCCAAGGGTTGGCTATGAAAACTATTTGCCACAATAGGAGTAAAAGAAAATAACATAAAAGAGAAAATAAATAGAGCATGCAATTGTATCATCTACTAAAGCAAATTTGTATTCTGAAAATGAAATGTATATCTCCAAAATGTCACATGGAATTTTTGTTCTGACTCTGTTGTAATGTATTTCAGAACATTGTAAAAGAAAGCCATAATTAAATATAGCTAAGTGTATTTATCTTAATCAAAATGTTGAGGTGATATGAATATTATTTTCAACTCACAAACAATTCTGAGAAGTTTATGAGACCTTAAGAATATTAAAAGTTTAAACATACACACATTGTACCAAAGATGACTGTTCTACCACAGTTGCTGTGTCATATTGTTCCACAGAAACAATCATTACTCCTTAGCTCAACCTGGTTCTTTTTAGTACTAACAGGTGTTCACAAACCAGGCGGAAAATAGATATATTACACTGTTAGGTTGAATTCATCCAAGTTTTAAATTTGACTTATTTTCAAAATATTTCTTTGCAACACTGAGACCAGAATGTAAGTTCTCAACACAATAGTAAAATATCATACTTTATGCTTTTATATGGCAATAAACCATTCTATACAAATACTGGACATTTTTAAAAAATTCAATCTCTTTCTTATATTTAAGGACCTCAGATCTGCAGCATTTTTTTTGGCATAATATTTAAATTCCAAAAAAAAGATGTGTCAGATTTCCCATGTTTCATGTTGTATTATTTACTTAATATAACATTGGTTTATGTTATTTTATCAAGAATTTTAAGATAATATCTGCATTCTGCATGGAATCTTAAAGACATGCATTATATTTATGATAAATATAATAGTATGGGAATTTGCATTTGAGTTCAAATTCTTCAAGCCAACTTTCCCAACCGCCCAAAGGGCATATACAGGAGGAGGCTGTGCCCCAGATATGGACTTGATGTTGTTATATTAGTATATTTTCATCCTCAGGACTGCTTGCAACTGCATCTATTGACCTTAGTAAAACAAGTAGGGATGTGATATGCATCCATGCATCTTGCCTTTCCTCAGGTCAAGTGGGCTATTGCTTCGGGTTTTTCCCGAGATCTATCATAAGTCCTTCCCTAATTTCTCATTTAATTTGCTAAAGTTACAAGTTACTCACTATACTGTACTGTAAAGTGCTCTCTACCTTGCAAAACTAGCGTCTTATCTAAAAACTGTTCTCCTAGGACAGGAGATACAATAGCAGATACAAGTAATGCGATAGAGGTATAACCATTTTCTAAGCTAACTATGAGAGGTAATGCTTGACCTTGTGGTCCATATTTTTTTCTACCATAGTGAACTATTTATAATGTGTGACTCTGGGAACGAGTGAATGCTCTCAAACTAAGAAGTTAATTTAAGTCTGTGGAACAAAGTAGGCACATACATTAATCATACTTAACATTTATTTAAGGCAACTTACTAAAAGGTTGCTCACCAGAGAAGTCGGTGATCAGAACTGCAGTTTGTGGAAGGTTCACATCAACCCTCACACAGAGCTCTTATACTGTGCTTATTCGATCACACTTTCTTATGTGAGACTAAAGATGCCAGGTGTTGCTGACAGAACTCGTGCTGATGGCTGATAGGTAATGACAGCGCTCACCCTGTGACTCTTCAACGCCCTCCCACTTCACCACCTTTGCTTCTGCTTTCTTTTGTCCACAATTTGTATTTTACTTTGTTTCCTTTTGCTTATTCTTCCTCTCGAAATGAAAACTGGAAATTATAAGTGAAACCGAATATGATTAATAATATAAGTGACAATAAATTTGACTAATATTATAACTAAGTTTACTATTACTTAAGACTAACTGAAGAAAAATACTTTGAAAATAAAAATACTTAAATTGTGACAGTGTTAGAAATTAGAAGAAAAGATTACTGGGTTTTCTTTCAGTGGAATGTTGGGTGTTGTCTAATAGATTCCGGGATTTTTCTTATACTGTTGAGTGTATATCTTTGAATGTCTTTGATGGAACTATCTATAATTCTGTAAAGAAGTTAACTTGTAGATACTAGAAAAATATTTTTTTCTTGTTCTTAGCATCAAAATAGTTATGTATGCTGATACAAGTTTATTTCATATTTATAGGTATAAATAGCTGTAATTTAAAACTTTGTTTTATTGATTTTAAACCTACCAGTCTCTTCGCCAAATAATGAGTTAAAATATATGATATGCATTTATCTTTTATTTGTATAAAAATAAAATACTTTAATATTTTCTAAAATTATATGTAGAGAATAACAAAATAAACAATATAGAATACAATGAAACTTAAGAAAGATTCTGTTCATCACCTACAAATTAAAACCATTTGACAGACCTTGAACTTACAGGTAGAATAATCATAACTATAACAGATAATTGTTTACACTGAAATTGGAATTGCATTTTTTTATGATTCATTTTTTTGCAATAAAATAAAAAGTACTTTATTATTTTTTTTAAATTTATTGTTTTTATTATTCTGCCTTTCAAGCCTGGCTTCATCTTCGGGTAGTTTCCTTTTGTCTCTGAATGTGTCTTCATTGCTTTGGTGGATCTGTGTCTACTTTTGTGGAGGGCAGTGCTTAAGAAAGGTAAGCAACTGGGCTTCCCTGGTGACACAGGGGTTAAGTCTCAGCTCTATCACTGTGATGGGTAGAGTTCATCCCCAGCCAGGGAGCTAACCCACATAAGGCACAGCAGACCTCTCCTGTCTTGCCCACTGCTCCCCTTAGCAGCGTATTTCAGTAGATCTGATTGCTCTGCTGTCCATTCTATTTCTGTGAATCCTCTCTTCACTACCCTCACTCCTCTGGCCTACACTCCAGCTTGTCTACACAACAGTAAATTAAAAAAGAAGAAGAAGAAGAAGAAAGATAAGCAAACAGTGTCAGTGTCAGTAGAGAAGTGGACTTCTGTACAGTCTGGATTGCCATGCTATAGAGCTAGTTGCTATGGAAGACACCAATGTCAACTGCAAATTTTGTTCTTCCTTGATTTTTTTTTTAAGATTTTTTATTTATGCATACAGAAATGGGGTACCGGCCAGAGGTGCAGGGGTGGTGAGAAGATTCACCAGACACAGAATTGGGAGCAGAACAGGCAGACTGAAGAAGTACACTGCTGAGGGGAGCAGCAGGGGGGGGGCAGGAGAGGTCTGCCACACCATGTGAGTCACCTCTTGGGTGGGGATCCAACTCATGCTGAAGTGGCTTTAGCTTTTTAATGTTGTGCTTTAATCTGCTGCACCACCAGAGAGGGCCTTGAGTGAAATTTTAATGATACAAACAAAGTAATAAACTTGTCTATTATATGGGAGGGGAAAATATCAAGGAAATGCATGTCAGAATGGCTGTAATTCAGAAGACTAAGAGATAATAAGTGTTAGTGAGGATGTGGAGGAAAGGAAATGTTTCACACAGTTGGTGAGAAGCTACATTGGTGCAGCCACCACAGAAAACAATATGGAGGTTCTTCAAAACATTAAAATGGAATGAGCATATGATTCAATAATCCTGTTTACAGATATATATATCCAAATGAAATGAAATAATTTTCTCAGTGAGATAAGAGTTCCCCATATATATGAGTGTTGTTTAGCCATAAAAAAGAAGGAAATTCTGTCATTTGCAATAATGTACATAAAACTTTACAGCATTATGCTAATTGAAATGTCAGAGTAAAATAAATACTGTACTATCTCATTATATGTGTGTGTGTTTGTGCACACACATACAGATGTATAAAAAATCAAACTTAAAGAAACAGTAGATTGGTGGCGTGGGAATGGGGGAGGAATTGAGAAATATACCATTTTTCCAATACTGTAGATGTGTATTTTTGAATATTTTGACCAAACAATTCTATAATTCTGTAGAATATAATCTTTTAGGTGTAAAATAAATAATTTCTCCTTAATTTAATGAATAATATTATAACTATATTTAACAACAGTGTATTATATAATTGAAAGTTGCTAAGAGATTAAGTCTTACCACACACACAAGAAAAGAGGTTAACTATATAATAGTGATAGATATAATAGTGATATGATAGATGAGGCAACTAACCTATGTGGTAATCATTCTACAATATATAATGTATCAAACCATCATATGGTGTCCTGTAAGCTTACACAATGCCATGCATCAATTGGAGCTCAACTGATCTGGGGAAAAAGAAAGGAGGTACAATGCTGGCAGGTGGTGACCAACAGCTCCTGGACAAAGCACACAGGGGAAATGGAGCTGAAGGAAGTAGCCCCCAGTCTCAACTGAGAATAGAACCTTCACTCAAACACTGCTGGGTCCTCACAAGCCTCACAGAGGGTTTGGAAAGTTCAAAGGAAGCCCTGAGATTTTCCCCTACCAAGAAAAAAGGGACTTTTTTTTTTCCTTGTGACTTACTGTGTTTCCATCACCTTCTGAGGTGAAAGACAATCTTTGAGAATATTATATGACAAAAGCCTGGAGAAACTAACCTGCCTATTAAATGTACCATGCCAAGCAGTGAGAGGAGTTCCATAGACTCTTTTACAATCAAACTTTTTCAAGAAAATTTTCTCCAATTACTAACATTTTTGTCTGAAATTATTTTGCATATTCTCTATGAAATTTTTATTGTCTGAGTATCAGGTCAGGTCAGGTCAAATTAAAATGAATATATGTTATAGTGTTCTTTACTTTTTGTCTGTATTTGAGTTGTATAACAAATGTATTAGTTTTTAAATACTGTGGATGAAACCTCAAAACATTTACCTGGAAGATGAGACTAAGAAAGATTGTGACATGGAAAAATTGAAAACTGTAAGTTATAGGCAAATTTAAGAAACTTTATTTTGCTATATAAATCTATATATAGAACTGTTACCTATTAAAATCTAAAATAACATTTTTTATACCTATATTATTTTCCTTAAAATTATTATCCCTTGCCCTGCTTCTGGGATAAATTGAGATACTAAGCAGACATTTAACCTTAGTTCCAGTGCTAAATATAGGTAGTGGGTAAGACACGGCAAACTAAATGTTTTAGAGTAGATTTTTAGTGGAATACCTTTCACATTAGCAATATAGTAATATCTGGGGAAATGTGTTTATAATGTGAAATTATTTTTAGTTTATGATTAAATTATTATGGATCCACTCAGTATACTTTTTTTAAGATTTATTTTATTTATGCATAAGGAACTTGAGTACAAGCCAGAGGTGCAGGGGATGAAGGAATCATGACAGACAGAATCATGAGCAGAACAGGTAGATTGATGAAGTACACTGCTGAGGGGAGCAGCAGGAGAGATAGGAGAGGTCTGCTGTTCCATGTGAGTCAGCTCCCAGGTGGGGATTGAACTTGTGCTGCAGTGGCTGAGGATAACTCCTTAGTGCTGTGCTTTAACCCGTTGTGCCACCAAGGAAGGCCCTCAATATATTTTTTTTCAGGTCCAATTAGTATCGGGTGCTTTTGCTCTACCCATGAGGCCAAGTAAAAGTGAAGGGAAGATTAGAAAACCATGTCATCTAGATTTCAACACCTTGGAATTTAGTGATAAAGGTAGACATAGAGTCTCACAACTCTATTTCAAATCGTAAAGTGGTTGACAATAGAGGACTAGCTGGAATATTACATAATGTAGACCAGAGAGAAGGGGGACATCAATGCTAAAGGACAACAATAACATGTAAAGACTTGAAGGGTTAAGCAGTCTTAACCTCAGTTGAGAAGATAGGTAGGAACTGATCAAGCAGAGCTGGTAAGGTTGGATGCATAGACAAGAGTGGGCACAGACAAATTATGCAGAACAGCACACGGAGCACAGAGGGAAAAGTGAGAAGCTTAGGCTGGCCAGAGCATTGGATATGCTTGTATTAAGAGATGTGCAATGCGGATTGTTGTTGGGAAATTAGATCGCTGAGTACACTGCATGCCAAAATAAGCAATACTGACGAAATTAGTGCACAGTGAGAGGCCGCTAATTTGTTGTTCCATTTGAAGTAATAAACAGAGCCTCACACTTGCATACTTGAGAGGATTATAACTATTGCGGCATTCTCACAAGAAATAATGAGTAGCCTAAAACTGAAAATTGTCAATAACAAAGGCTTGAATAACAAAATCAAACCTTGACCCTACATTTTCCTAAGCGTCAGACATTTAATCTTTGTTTATATTTTTAACCTTGAAAATACACTAAGATTGAAAGAAATGAAGCAGATATGGATTTGAATGTTACTTCAGAATTATTTCCTACAGCATTAAAATTTACAAAAAACATTTTAACGGCTATATCAAATGACATATACAAGTACACCCAGGAAATATTAAAATCCACTCTATTTTAAAAAGGTATTCAATTGGCCCTCCCTGGTGGCGCAGCGGGTTAAAGCACTGCGCTGAGAAGCTAAAGCCACTTCCACATGAGTTCGATTCCCGCCTGCCCAGGAGGTGACCACATGGCCCGGCAGGCCTCTCCTGACCCCCCCGCTGCTCCCCTCAGCAGTGTACTTCATCATCTGCCTGTTCTGCTCCTCACTGTCTCTGGTGAATCCTCTCACTGCCCCTGAGCCTCTGGCCTGTACCCCAGTTCTGTATGTACAAATAAATCTTAAAAAAAAAAAAAAAGGTATTCAATTATATCAAAAGATTTAGTGTAAAATATGAAGCTCCGTATCTACAACAGTTAGTGAGGGGCACTCCCTGGTGGTGCATTGGGTTAAAGCACACTACAAAGCTAGAGGTAACCATGGCAACACGAGTTTGCTCCCCTACCAGGGAGGTGACCCACATGGTTTGGCAGACCTCTCCAGCCCCATGTGCTGCTCCCCTCAGTCGGCCTGTTCTGCCCCCCACTCTGTCTCTGGTGAATCCTTTCACTGCCCCTGCATCTCTGGCTTGTAACCCAGTTCTGTATACATAAATAAATATTTAAAAATGAAATAAGTTAATCAAAGTTTCTTCAAATACCAACCAGTGTATAACATTGTTTTCTATATTTTAAATATACTAATTTAGACATCTTCTTTAAGTACTTACGTTAATCATTTATTTTCCATTAATTGTTTACAACAATGTGCATGTTTTAAGAACAAAACTTGCTAAATGTGTTTAGCACTAAATTTTATTTGAAGTGAAAAATCTCCCCTGCCCCCAATTTCCTTAAATTTTCTTAATTATTTCAATTCCTTCACAAAGTCTATATTACACATAGGTTTTAAAAATAATAAAAAACCTTTTAAAATAGATTTTATAGCTATTTATGTCTCACTAAAAAGTCAAGAGTACTACAGATTTAAACCATGGAGACTTGTCCCCTACTATGAAATGGTCAGTGTTATGAAGTCTGCTATTATATTTTTATGATGCTATTTGACCTCTACATGGGTACTTTCATTTTCTGACAATAATATTCAATTTGCAAAACTAGCCCCAGTCATTTGAAAGTGCTCAGCATGCAGGGAAGCATTAGGCATTTTGTGTTGGTTTTTATAGAGGGTCTAGTAGTGACCAGACTGGTACCTTCCATTTTTCTCTTTTAACAGTTGGGTTGCTGATCTCACAAATCATATTTCGGTTGGAAATGAAAGGTGCACCGCTGCCAGCATTTTGTTAGAAATAATGACACACTTTACTACCTGTAAGTGCTGACCGAGTGCTTCTGCCTTTTCTTCCCAAGGTGACTGTAACACAGATTGATGAAAGATTCTGCAGGACGACAAAGGTTAAAGATGCAGACCTGGAGCTGGAAGCCGGCACTGACACTGATGGAGTGGAGAGCAATGTGAATGCCCACATTACTGTCCCACCCTCTGATAACCGATGTAATATGAAAACTGACTCCAGAAGAAAGGAACAAATTAAATCCATTAATCAAGCATATCTCTGCTAAACAGTTGTTCTAAAGAGATGAACAAATGAAAAATTGACTGTTTGTTTTCATGCTCACAAGGGTTGGGGAAGAAAATTAATTATAAGGTACTGGCTACACTATTAGTTAAGTTTTTCTTGAGGAAACTATTTATTGCTTTGTCAAAGGACAAATGAACCTCATTAGGGAGATTAGTTTCAGTTAGTAGTTTTGCATTAGAACAAACTAATAATACACACTTCAAAAGATACCCTAAGTAAAATTATGAAAATTGAAAATCCATCGCTTTATTTCTTAATTTATGAACTGTTTGAAAATGACCACTCTATTACCTGTCAGGAAACCAGAAGGAAATTGGATGTAACTCCACTTTTCATCCACATGCTCCAAGGACTATTTCAGTGTGGACTTTGCGAGCATTGTGATGATAAACTTATATATTCAGGGGTTATAACTTGGGCATGACATTTTACTATTACGTGGAAGCATGTCAAGCAGAGCACAGAGCCCAAAGCAATTTTTGATAAGCACCTTTGAAATGCTTTTTTCAAAATGTTTTAAGTGCCTTAGACAAATAGCAGGCTGGAGTCTGGGATTCTGAATTTCCCTTCAATCTACGCTCTGCAAGGCAGAAAAAGAAGAACACAGCTCTGCTATCAATCCTGTCTGGCCAGTGGGTTGAGGCTCCTGAGTTGGCCACTGTGAATGCAGTTCGCTCTCAATGTTCATTTAATCCCTAGCCTTTCTGTCGAGGCTGCTAACAAGGGGGCCAATTACTGAGCTGTGTGAGGGGGAGCACTAGGCTGGAGACACCTGTCTCACAAAGTCTGAAGTGAATGCAGTCTCATTCCACAGAGTGTATAAATCAGCTGTGAAATAATGATTTTTTTGCATTCAACTGACCTGGGCTGGATTCAGACTGCTGACCCAGAAAGGAAAGGCTTCACCTATCCCATTACCAATCTGTGAGCCACTGAAGACGACCCCATCCTATTCTGACTGGTTATATTTATAGAAGTCTGCTTTTGTTTTTGGAATACAAGCCAAATTGACATTTACTTACTGTTTTTGTTAGGTTTACTGGTTCAACTTCTCTAATTTAACAGTAGCTCAAGGGGCATGCTGGTTGAATGAGTCAGGTCAAAATGGCATCCAAGTTCACTGCTTCAACCCCTAAGCCATCTTAAGGAGAAATAATGGAGGTAGAATATAAAATGTTTCTTAATATAAAATGAAAAGTTTCTCTTTAGACAGAATATAACATGACATGACATCAAAAGAAGTTTCACAATTAATACATATGTGTGTGTATGCGCAAACCTATAACTAAATGATTTGATATGCTAATCTATAATTATCTGAATCAAAGGTAATTCCCACCATTACCCTTTTGGCCCTGGGTGAATGAGAAATTTGCAGAATTAGCTAAGGTTTTTCTTTATACATAATAACTATGCTACTTTGAGAGGGGGGTTCAGGTTATGCAGGACTTGACAGTAAAAAATATGAGTTCCATTTGAAGAAAAATAGCAAGAATTTGAAAATACAAAACTAGATGTCTCAGTTTAGGTTTCTCCACTAGGAGAAATGGGTACTATTAGTTGATGTGGAAGGTGTTCTCATAGCAAGACAGTGAGATAGTCACATGGAAAAGGTAGGAAGCCAATAAAGGGGATAGTGTCCCCAACGAACTCTAAGAGTCACTGCTTGAGTAACTAAGGTTCAACCTTGCTGTGGGCCATCTGGGAGACAGTTTAGATCACACCTCAGAAAGCCATGCTGTGTATCATACTCCAGAGTATATCACTCTCCCATTCCTGTTTCATTGAGGGTTGATCCTGGGTAGTGATGCTAAGGCATTCCCTGCTTTCTGTATATTTCATGGGCTGCACATATGTGTGTGGTTTCCATTAGTAGTAATATCATGTGAAATCGTAGCTAGTGTCTTGCCTAGTTTCTCAAAGAGGATACATTTAATGAGGACCCCTGAAACTTGGGCTCTAATATTTTTTTAATAAACCATCAAGACATGCTATTAATGAGATTTTCTAATATGCCTTTCATGAAAAGTATGACTGATAAAAATAAAATATTAGCAAAATAACTAAAAATATGTATTTGATACATCCAAATATTGGTGATAATTGATGAACTTTGACTATTTACTGTCTGGCTTTGCAAATATTGCACTATTAACATTTGGGGCCGGATAAGTATTTGTTGTATGGCAGGTAGATGTCTGTGTAGTTTAGCATGGTTAGAGGCATCCTGAACTTTACCATTAGATACCACAGCACATCTCCTCTTGTTGAACCAAACAGAAGTATCTTCAGACACTGTCAAGTGTCCCCAAGCTAAATAATCTACAGTCGAGAACCTGTAACTTAGAGGAATGGGAATAATTGCAAACTAGCATTTTAATAAGCTACGTAGTCTTTACAGATGATTTAACATTACAGAAAAGTAAAACTATCGCTGTTTTAGAAGAATTCTAGAATAGAATATGCACAACCAATACCTTAAATATATATTGAGATACAAATTAAATATGATGATATTAATAATTATTACTTGAGCATCATTATTTGCATCTAAAATTGGGGCTGTAATACATAAAATTCCTCATACACCCCAACGATTTACTCTATGTAAAATTGTTACTTACATTCTAAGGTGTTACCTAAGTAGAAAATACGTAAATATAACTGGAGTGGTTTTCACTTCCAAATACATTGCTCAATGAATCAAACTGCTTTCCTTTTCTACCCTAGTTAGCCATCATTGTTACAAAGGGGACTTAACAATTATACCTCTAGCTTTTGTATAGGGAAGATATTGGGGAATGCTGAATTGGAAAAAAAAAATAACTACAGGAATGAGTTCTTCTAGGAAAACCTCATCAGATATAAACCAGAGATTTAATACTTCAAGGATTCTGCCCATTTTTTTTTCATTTAATCTCTGCTTATTTGTGTCCCCTTGATATATTTAACATTTTAAGTGACAGCTGAGGGCTCTGAAGCTAGATTCTCCTAACTTCAATATCTTAGAGAGGATTTTCCTGCCAAGTACACAAAGGAAATAGCTCTAGGTGAAGGAATTTCTGCCTTGAATTATATTCCTATTTTTCCACCTGTTTATGTATTTAGTAGATTTAAAAATTCAGCAAGTTTATATGAAAACCTATTATGTTCCAGATCATATTGTTTGTCTAGATATATAGGAGTGAACAGTATACATGGTATACATATTTTGCTAAGATTTATTTATGCATACAGGAACTGGGGTGTAGGTTAGAGGTGCAGGGTTGGGGAGGGTGAGAGGACTCAGAAAGACAGAGTAGAGAGGAGGAGAGAGGGACTGACTGAAAGACACTGCCAAAAGCAGCAGGCAAGACAGGAGAGGGCTGCCACGCCACGTGGGTCACTTCCCTAACTGGGGATCGAACTTGTGCTATAGTAGCTGCACATAGCTTCAGAGTGTTGAGATCTAACACTGTGACACCAGGGAGGCCCTAGACAGCATATTTTAAATGACAGTGGGGCAGGAAAGGAAAAGAAGGGGGGAAATAAAATTAACTGACTTGAGTAGAAATGCACAGAGAACCTTAATATCAAATAGAATGACACAAAGAGTGTTCTTCCAGATATCCAGAGTGAGATCAAATAAGTTAGTCCAGTCCTGTTTACTTAAAAATAGTGGGTCAGAAATTCACAGAACAAAGAAGAAGCAGTTCCCTTAAAGAAGATCCATGTGGTTAGCTCCCCACTCATTTTCCCTAAAAACTTTTCTTGAATAAATGAAACAAAAATGCCCATTATGCCTTGATTACTGGAGTAAGCTAAAATTTCTGACAAGAAATGACAAAGAAAAAACATGTCATGTTATAGATGGCGTCTTATGTATCTAAGCTAAAGAGTGCCTCTCTAGAAGATGCTGTTTATTGGGTCTCTTAGCAGCTTATATAACAACCTTAACTATCCCAAGCCTCCACTCAAGTAGTTAACAAAATTGTCAAGCAGAAATAATCCTGAGATTATTGTGAAAGAAGCACCTTTCCAACAAATGTATGGTAAAATAGCATAAGGTAATATATAAACATATATTTATTTCACAACTAAGCATATATGTAACTAATCTTTGAGATAGTAGTTGAAAGACTAAATAAAACAATAAAGCACATTCAACTGTAGGTATTCCAGTTATTTTGTATGCATTTTTTTCAGTTGCTAATTTTTCATGTATTTTTTCATTTTTTTTGTTATTCCATTGATAAATGCAAAGTTTCAAAGATTCTAGGAAGAGTATAAAAGAATAGCCAATTATTCCTTTCTCTGTATTGCCTCTAACACTTGTAAATAATCTTATTTAAACATTTCTTATAGATCATTTCAATATATTTATTTACATTTCTCTCTCTTCTACTGGCTCTGATGCTAATTAGGGGCAATGCAATTTATCATCTTTTTTTTTCTAATTCTGAAGTATGCTTGACATATCATCATGACTTAATATTTGTGAAATAAGTTAATGAATATATTTCAACAATATCATCACTGAATGACTTTGAAAAATAGTCATTTTCTTTTTCTTTCCAATTAGAGATTATTAGGATACAACTGAAGGAAATGGACATAAATCTAGTAATTCATAAGCAATATTCAAAATTTATTAAATAAGTGCAATAATCAGAGGATAAAATGGAATTTTCTAATTTTAAGAAAGAAATCAAGGGGACAAAAGAATGCCCTCAATACTCTCGGCTCCATAAAAATCTTGAAGAAAAGCTTTTCTTCCTTCCAAACATGCATTCACCTTAGAGAAACAGAACAGATGATGCAAAGCGATGATTACTTATTTCACTTCTGAGCATAAGGTTGGAAGACTCATAAAATCGTTTCCCTTCATCAGGGGTGCAATGTGGCAAATACAGGGGTCTCCATGCAAACTCAGTTGAACCTTTCTAGCAATTTAATTGGATGCCATCGGGTTCTATCTCTGTTGTGCATTTCCCATAAGAGAAGGATTCTTTTATGTGACCTCCAATGCAGTGAAAACTATTTGGCTCAATTTCATCTTTTCCAGAAGAACAGATCCAAAGAGAAATTACAAAAGAAATGTAATAGCATTTTTACTCCTTTCTGCTGGAGGGGTTTGCAATGTGACTGCTTTAAAACTTACTATTTTGCAAAAGCCAATTTTCTTCAAGAGGCCGTTGGCACTCAAATCAGCAGCACAATAAACTTGCCAGAATCAGACTATGTGTTAAATGATGAAAAAAAAAATCACTGCAATTTTATAAAGCAGGATGACTTGCTTTGTGATATTATTTATTTATTTTACTATATAATACATGTTAGAATTGAGATGAAATGGGTGTTTCTGGTTTAAATTCAGTGCTTACTCTACAATTTGGTGAACCCAAAAGCAGATACTCTATTATACTTCCAGAATAGGCAGCTTAGTAAGCGCTTACTACTCAGACTTCTGAGCCTAACAGCTTGGATTCAAACCTCAATGCTCTCACATACTAGCTGTGTATGACATAGCTTTTCTGTATCTCACTATTTTTCTGTAAAACAGGAAGTATGTCTGTATCTCTCTATAAAAATATATGCTATAATGGCCCTGCCTGGTGGTGCAGTGGGTTAAAGCACAGCACTAAGAAGCAAAAATCACTTCAGTATGAGTTCGATCCCCACCCAGGAGGTGACCACATGGCGCGGCAGACCTCTCTTGACCTGCCCGCTGCTCCCCTCAGCAGTGTACTTCCTCAGTCGGCCCATTCTGCACCCTACTCTGTCTCTGGTGAAGCCTCTCACCGCCCCCTGTACCTCTGGCCTGTACCACCCCAGTTCTGTATGCACAAATAAAAAAATAAATCTTATATATATGATATATACCATGATATATTTACACATGTTTGTCTCTATGCCAATACATCAATTCCAATTACACATAAAGGATTCAATAAATATCTGCCAATCCAATCCACAGAATCATGGACCCACTAGACTTTGGCTTTTATTGAACAGTGGTGAGCATAACTCACCCTTGCTGCCCATCTTTCATGGGGTCTCTTTCCTAGAACAGGTCCATAACGACTCTCCAGGTCATTAGTTACAAAGTCAAATTAGACCCTGTGTGCAATTAACATCATCAGGATATCTAAGTATTTCCCTTTCCTTAGTAAAACATAACTGACCCCTCTCCCCCATAACCATGGTTGCCACACTTCCCACTAGCCTTGTTCTTGAATTAGTTTCTTCTCTTTATGAAGTAACTGCTTATTTAATTTTGATGAAAATTTGTTTCACAGTCTAAAACACATGCTACAAGCATTGTGCTTTAAGTAGGTAGATTTTATGGTATGTGAATTATATCTCAATAAATTTGCTAGAAAAAGAAAATGTATTTCATCATTTGTTTTTCCTCAATTCCAATCATAAGTACTCATATCTCATTTGTTTACTTCCTGCTTACAGCCTCTATGCATTCCCATGTATGCCATTCCCAAACACGGGTTAAATTTCCTAATCCTACACTATCTCACTGATATTACAGTGCTCCCTTATCCAAGGTCCATATACAAATAAGTATTGTCATTAAGGGGGTCTCAAACAGCTAAAAGGCTCACTTTTCCCCTTATAAGTGGTCCTCTCAACTCTCTCTTACTTGTAGACTTCCTTTGCAGTATCGATCAATATGTACTTCTTAGCTTGTCAAGTCAACGATACACCTACTTATCTTGATTTTATAGATTTGATTATTTTTTGTTTGTTTTCTCACAACCATGCTAAAATCTATTTTTGTAAGATTTATTTTTTTGACTTACATATATAAGAACTGAGGTGTAGGCCAGAGATGGGGGGCTAAGCGAATTCACCAGAGACAGAGTGGGGAGCCGAGTAGGTGGATCTACCGAAATTCACTTCTGAGGGGAGCAGAGGGTGAGACAGGAGAGGTCTGCTGAGTCATGTTAGTCAGCTCCCTGGATGGATCAAACTCAGGCCACAGTGGCTGGTTATAGCTTCATAGTGCTGACACATTAACCCCTCTATCACCTGGAAGGCCCAAAATTAAGTTCTTAGATTACTACCATAAGGTACTCTTTTCATTCTGACTACCAAAAGAAAAACTCTGAAAATTCAGAATAATCTCAGGCATTAGAAAAATACATCATATTTAATTTCAACTGAATGAATGATTTTTCTACTCAAACATTTTTAAGTCCTAGGATATTCCACTGGGACTAACTCATATCATAATAATTTTCTAAATCCTAGTGCATGACATAATTTTCATGCAAGACACAGATTTAGCATTTTGTTATCTTCTCTTAGAACTAAGCCCTCAAAATGAAATTTCACAATATAGAATTATTATGAGTTAGTACAGTGCTCTCTGTCAGGAAAGTTCCACCATTCTGGCTCACCTCTGTGTCTAAGGCATTATATTCTTGCTGGAACTTTGAGATTTTTTATGTCCTTGTTACTTTGCCTGTTAGACACTCTTACATCAGCTATTTAACATTTTACCCCACAAAATTTCAGATTTTGGTCAATACTTTGAGGTAAAGAATAGTATGTGTTTGTGATCTCTAGTTCATCACTGTAATCACTGTAGTCCTATGTGAAGACCAAAATACCTTATGGTTCTGTTTCCTAGCTGCTTTTTTTTTTTTTTTCAGTTTTGTTTTTGCTTTGATGTTAACCATTACTGGATTTTTGGATTCCACAAAGCCACAAAATGAGTAACACAGATAAATCTCTAAATTCCCATCATTAATTCCCCATTTCCTTTAATTCTACCTTCTCAAGACTCGTCTGTGCTCAAATTTATTCCCCAGGTAGACAGGCTTTCTGTTCATGAGAATTTTAAAACAGGGGTCTCCCTGTGGCACAGGTGTTAAAAGTCTCAGCACTACCAAGCTAGCACCAACCACTGCTGCATGAGTTTGATTCCCGGCCAAGTTGCTGACCCACATGGCACAGCTGCCCTGCTTGCTGCTACCTTCAGCTATATATTTCAGTAGATCCACCTGTTCTGCTCCCCTTTCTGTCTCTGGTGAATTCTCTCACTAACCACCCCCTCCCCCCCCACCACCACACTTCTGGCCTATACCCCAGTTAAGAAATATTTTTTTAAAAAGTAAGATGCCAGACCATTTCACTTATCTTTTCAGATTCTGATAAACCTGGTATGGAAAATTTGAGGTGTTCATATCTCCAATTTTGTCAATTTAGCAGCCTATGCCATCACTAAATCTTTTAGTGATTTGTCTTTTGAACCAGCAAGTACCCTTGACCTGGTCCCAGTATATTTGCAGCCCAAGCTGAAGCATCAATACATGCTCACACAGGGAAAGAATAGCTGACAATTGTCGGCTCATATGTGAACAAGTCTCCCTTCTTTCAAGGTCTCTTTTATTTTTTTGCCCTTGTTGCTTTCAATAGGCGCTCCGAAAAAGTGCAATTTTGGGAATTTTTCCAGGTTTTTCTACTAATTGTCAGAGGAAGTGTTGTCCTGCCAAAACCAACTACAATTAACTCAAAAGCAGGACTTTTATTTTGCTTTAGTGTTCAATTTGTCCCTTTTGGTTTCCACTTTTCTTCCCTGTAAATTGAATTTTCTATTCGATTCCACTTAATACAATCTCCAGTACCCATGAAAAAATATTTCTTTTTGGCAAAGCTCCACTTGAGTTTCTCTGTCCTAAAGATAGAATCAGTCATTCCACTAAAAATTCCAGTTCTAGTAAAGTGCATCCTTGTAAATTTGGAGACTAAAATCTTGGCAGATAGTTTGTATTTCACATTATTTCATGCAACAGCTGAGAAATTGCTAAATGAAACACAAAGTGATAAAAAATTATTATCCCTTAAATAAGTTTTGAATGGATATTATTTCTAATATGATTAGCAATATTACTACAATAAAGTTATTAACCTATGTCCCCTTTTCTATTTAATTTGATACACTATTTTATAATTAGAATATACTTTTAACATACTAAATATTATTTTCTTCCTATTAATTCTCGAATCGAGATTTCTTAGAAGGCCAGGAATTTAGTAGATAACTATTATCAAAGGCACTTTAATGTAAATTATCCAGAAACTAGAAAATATTACTAGCTATTGTCCAAAAGCAATATAGGCAAGTCCATTACGCTAAGAGGCATATATAACAGATAAAGACACAATTATTTAAGGGCAAGAAACATTTTAAAACAGAATGGTATAATGTTCTGTTTTTCCTTAACAACTCACCTTTTCTGTGTGACATTAATGGCATTATTTATGCAATTGATTGCTCTTATCTAAAAGGATAATAATGATCCTGTTATGCTCCCAAAGGTAGTCACATGATCAGAGCCAAGACTATATTCCTAGATAGGTTTCCCAATTGTCCCTGGGACTAGAATGACAAATTCCTAGATATTTATATTTCAGAAGAATGGGGAAAATATCTGAGGGAGGTCTCTAGATTATAAAGCCAGAAAAAAAGTAAATGTTATCCATGTCTGGTCCTTGAAAAGATATATTTGCATTCTAAAAAGTTAGTAAGAGAACCCAGGATCCTTTCACTAAAGGAGAAGAGGTTTCTGAGTTTTCTTCTTCTGTTCTTTCTTCTTTCAGGAATATATCATTTATATCTATAATTTTATGTCTAATCTACATGTTATATACATGATATATTGATATGAAATATGTACATTTATATGTAAATATCTATTTAACTAGAATTCCTTTTTTTTTAATACCCTCAGTGAATGTCTGGTATTTGTGTAGATTTTTCTAATCACTTTTCTCAATATTACTAAGTAGTAAGGTTGAGGGTAAGAAGGATGAAGTACCTATTTGTCACATGGTAATTAACTAGAACTCTGTTGCTGATTATGAGTATAATCAGGAATATATATGGGATAGTAACACTTCTAGTTGATAACACATTTTATTTGTAATTTTAGGTTTATATTATATTAAAGTACCCACAATATCAGAATATTTGCAGGGCTTAGTGTAGGGTCTGCTGTATCTTAGTTCCATGCAACTATTCTAATACAAGATTTCTTCTAACAATAACCATCCTAAGTTCTCAGTTCATAAATTTATCTTACAGACACTTGGTTTTATGATTTGTTTCTAATATATTTAGTCTGCACAGTGTTTACTATTAGCCTTTTCAGAACTTTATCACCTTAAATATTGTGTCACTTTTTACCCCCAAGTTTTATGGAATTAAATATTACTACCTTCTATTTTCAATGCTGCCAAAGTTATATAGCCAGTAGTCAAAATTAACTATTTTATTGCTTTCAGTTTCTGAAAAGGAAGAATTTTGTAATAATTACATACATTTTTGTGTTCCTCTGTTTCATGTTTAAACTAATAATAGCATCTTCCCTAAAGAAAATTATAGTGGAAGAAGAAAAGCCAATAAATAAAATGTTTATCATTGTATTTATTATTTATGTATGCATTTACTACATATGTCATATATAGTGCCAACAGAAATAAAGACAAGTATAGTTATCAATATTAGGCATTCATGAGTCAAATACTGTCCTATGTTACCTGGGTTAGCCTCTTACACATCTACTGAACAAAACAAGGGATTTCTTTGTGTACTTTTACCGTCAACTGAGGGAGTTAAGGACAAGCCATCCCACAGTATACTACTTTGTTATATTGATTATTTTGAAGTGAAGGAATTTCATAAGCCATATTTACAAATAGAGATTTTTCTCTGAACTTTTCTAATCTACCTTAAAATGAATCTTCAAAAGGAATTAATTGTTGTAAGTCATCTGCCAGGGTGTTTCATCAAACAGGAAAGTTTGATTCATTGTGAGAGAAAAAAATCTTCAGTATTTTCCTTTAAATCTTGTATTCTTAAAATAATTTAGTAATTAATATATTAAAATGCCATTTCAGTGATTATTTTCAGTTTCTTACAGCTTGTAAATAATGTGTGTACATATTCATAATTTTACAGCCATGTTAGATTTATTCCATATATAACTGACGATTATCCTCAATTTTAGCAAGGACTATGCAACAGGCAAGATTATTTGAGAAAAGTGGCTAATCAAAGCTTTTTCCCAGGCTCTGACAAAAATGCTTAGGTCTTAGGAAAAGATTTTGGTTATATAAAGTCAATAAGGACAAAAAGACAGATCATCTAATTATACTATAATTTATAAGACTTTCATTATTCTAATACATATGAACAATGAGGTTGCTGTACATATCTTATTAGTGATAGGATGTCATGTAATTTATAGGTACCATTTTAAATAGTTCATTATCACTAACAGTACGACTTATCTCAAGGTCCATTCCTTTTTCTGTACTGAGTCAGTATTTTCATTTTTCCTAACAAGAGATATGAGAAAACAGTATAGACACAAGCCTAGTAATTACTGAGCTGAACTAATAAAATGTTCTGTAAAGCCCCTATTACTTGTTGTGGTTCTTTTCATTCACTAAAATATTACCTCAGTGATGACTTAAGACAGGTGAGGCTGAATCACTTCTCTAACAACATCATGAATGGGATTCTTTCAGGACTTATAAAAATAGCAAAGATTCTAATATCTGAGGAATAGAGCTACATTGAGTCATAAAAAAACATTGTTAATATATATATACACACACACACACATATATATATATGTCTGTGTATGTGTGCATAAAGCATTATATCTAAAATATTTATAGATTGCTTATATTTAAACTGCATTAGTTATGAAAGTATTTTTATCACAGTATTTTTTTAGAAAATAGGTGATATCGGGACATGAGAGAAAATAAGATATATTTCTGGAATATCAATATAGGAATACCATTCTCTGTAATTAGGAACCATCTTTCTTAGAATATAAGCTTTTGTAACACATTTTTGAATATTATAATCACACACTAATATTTTAAACTACTATGAATTTCACTTTTTTATCTTTTATTCTAGCATAATTAAA
The DNA here is from genome assembly GCF_000260355.1 of Condylura cristata. NCBI lineage: Eukaryota > Metazoa > Chordata > Mammalia > Eulipotyphla > Talpidae > Condylura > Condylura cristata. Next base: position 57,004,397 of record NW_004567104.1, on the reverse strand, counting down.
ATATATAGTACTTTACAAAACACAGATTTTAAGAGATTTTAAAAACTTTGGTACTGTTTCTGCTCTTATTGTAGACTATGTTTTCAATGTTTATATAGCAAACATTCTTGGGAGTTAAAGAGAGAAAGCTTTCTTTTAGAGCAAAGAGCAGTGATGCTTAGGTCAGTACAAATATTTGGGTTTTGAATGTTTAGGGTTCCTGAAGCCCAGAAACCTGCCCTATGACATAAATCATTGCATGCACATGGTCTATCTAAGTCCATTGTGTCATCTTCCTGGGAACTGTGGGCAAAAGAATCTGACAGATATGCAGACCACAAGCTGCTTGATATGTCTTAGTATATAACATTCTTTATCCATAATAGTTCAAGGTTTTCTACAGCATTGGTAAAACTGTAAACGGCTTCCTTGTTATTGTGGACATAGGATACAATTTCAGAAATTTCATAGGTCTTGTTTTATAGTTTACACATCCTATACTAAGGAGAGAATACTAACTGACATGATTTTCTGGATAAGGGAAAATGAGGGCCCCCCTGTCAGGGACAGGCATATGAGAAGTCTCCCCATAATATGGATGCTCCTCAGTTACAGGTTAGCATGTTGCAGAATTTCAACTTTCACACTGGGTAACTTCTAATCAAAGTTCAGGGCTGAGTAGTAAAAAGTAGGATTGAAGTGATCGCCAAAAGCCACCAGGGTTGTTCTTTTCTCTTCTCTAGGAAAGGAAGTTATGTATTCATGATAATCAATCAGCATGTTCCAAAGCCTCAGCTAAAAGTACTGATTGGGGACATTAAATGCCCAAAGTTGAAAGAAAAAAAAAATGTTTTGTCCAATCCTAAAGCTTTGAATTTTCTCCATCACAGATATTTTGAATTAGTCAGGATAACAAAAAATCAATCGTGTTCTATATATTAATTAATAATTTAAAACTGAAAACAAATTTTGTCTACATTATTTAAATATGTATGAGGAAAACAGAAGAGATTTTTTTTTCTTAATTAGCTACTAAGGTATCATATAATTATTTACGTAATTTAGGTAGACTTTATCCAGAATTATTCACAGCGTTTTTCAAAGGGTTTGTTGTTGTTGTTGTTATGAAGTTTCCTCTTCTAGTCTATCTAGTTTGCTTCTGAAATATGTATCCTCAGAGAGGCAAAGCAAAGGTATGGCTAGAATCAAGAGATAATTAGGTTTGCAAATGTTTTAACAGTGAAATCACTCTTCCCAAATGGTTGGACTCAACCTTGGGAAAAGGTTTTAGGTCAGTTCTTAATTTAAGCAGAGTGGGTAGCTCTTCCCTAATGTGTCTGAACATTATTATGCTCCTAGAGTTAAATGTTGGGTTTATTAATTGGGAAGAGCTTTAAAAGAGGCAATGCTGTTCAGTGCAATGTGAACTTTCCAGGTTTCTGCTCACCTCAAAACCCACTGGGATATTCTTAGAGTATAAATGATTTTTCCAGTTATGCTACATTGACCAAACACTATCAAAATTGAAGATTTACTTAATTAAGCCAATTGTAGCATGGGATATTTCACATTAAATTAATAAGCAATAAAAATAAGTTTAACTTCAAATGTTTTCTGTTTAGAACAGGCATTAGCAACCTCATGACTTTTTCTAAAATGCTGAAAATAAGCAGACATATCTGGAACTTGAGATTTTTTTTAATTGTAATATTTGATTGAAAGGTATAATCCCATCATGAGGGTTTAGATAGATATTTTTATTATATTCTCAAAATATTCAACTATATACATTCAAATACACACATTTCTCATCTCACTTTGAATAAATGGCACTTAACTCCCTTTACAGATCAGATTGTTCAGTGTTAAGAATTAGTGCATGGAAACTAGGAGGTAAACACTTTTAAACTATTAATATTTTATTTAAGCAATCATTTTTCATTATTTTTTAAAGACTAATTTATTTATGCATACAGAACTGGGGTACAGGCCAGAGGTGCAGGGGCATTGAGAGGATTCACCAGAAAAACAGTGGGGAGCAGAACAGGTGGATTGACAAGTACACTGTTGAGGGGAGCAGCTGGTAGGCCAGAAGATCATCTCCAGGGCGGAAATCAAACTCATGCTGAAGTAGCTTTAGCATCTTAGTGCTGTGCTTTAACCCTTTTTCATTATTTTAATCATACTATTAATCAAATCAGTCCACTTAGATTATAAAATCCCTTCTAAGAAAAAATAGTACAATTATCATAAGGATAGGTTGAGTTATTTAGCCTCCTCAGTAGACTTAAGGCTCTTTGAGGACATGGGCCTTCAAATTCATCTTGCACAATTTTGGGTCATACATAAGACAGTTTCTGAAACCAAATATTGGTATTCAATCAATATTTAGGGGATTAAGTTAAAGGGAGAAATAGGAGTTTGCCAAACAAGGGACAACTGTTTCTGGTGCAGCCCTCTCCCAAGTCTAGACAGGGTGGTCGTTTCCAACTCTGAGCTATTGTGCACTCTGATATTAAGTGACAGCTAAGCGATTCCTTAAACAGTAAGTTTATCTGATTTTTTAATCCTGTAACATTTGAATTTTGTCTAGTTAGTATTTGAACTTTTTTTCATAAATTAATCTATCACTCACTAAGTCACACAATTATTATGTAATATATAAAAATACGGAGAAAGTATAATATTTCTAAATAATTTTGTTTTGATGGCACTTAAAAAACTGCTTATGAAATTTCAAATATAAACACCTGGATTTCTTTAGATAATTCAGTTATTTTGTTATTTATAAATCTTACACTCCCACATTATTTGTGATTTATTTTACTTTTCATTCCATTAATTTATATTTATGTCCTAGCATTTTGTTAATTGATATCAACAAAATTCTCACTTACATATATAGCTGTGGTTAGTATTACTATTATATTTCCCAATTTGTATTTAACTTTAAAGGATCAAATCAAGTTTTTGACCGTAAAGGCTAAGGTTGCCCATCTATGTATATGTGTGTGTGCATGTATGTGGTTGTAGTATATTGTTATATGAAATATGTAAATCTAGGACTTAATTTCTGGAATGTTTGAGTTTTTGTGGTTAATTTTATTCCCCTCATTTTCTAACAACCATTTTAATTTTATCAATTTGTTTTTTTAGAAGATTGTTATCTCAAGGACATTTTCAAGATATAGAAAAATAATCTCTCTCTGTGAATTTTGTAATATTACAGACGTCTTAATGAACACTATAATGGCAATCACTTCCCAATATAATAATAAATCACAATACCTTGCATATTTAAAATTTATACAATGTTATATTTCATTTATATTTCAATGAAAAATGAAGAAAGATGCTCCGTGATATGCTCAAATACAATTCCAACTGATTTTGTTTCACAATCAATATTTTGTGCACTTTTACTCTCAGGAGTCTATCATAATTGATAAAATAAAGCGTGATTTTGTCTGGGTGCACTCTTTGTCAAACTTAATTTGTATACTCTCACTGGTACTTTAGGTTGAGAGAAGAACTCAAATGAGTAAGTGTCTGATTGCTCTTTCTTATTCCTGTCACAGAGTGATGTGCGGTGTCCCCAGGCAGTCCTGAGGACAAAAGTCCGCAGGCTTTTGTCTCTAGGTGCACTCCCCAAACGAATGAAGATAATATAATAGAAAGAGGGCAGTTTTCAATCCACCCACAAATAGTTCTTGAGAACCACCTCTGTATCTGGCAATATTCAAGAGAAGAGGAGCATATCAGAGAACCAAACAGACTACAATTCAGACTTTGTAGAGCTTTTACTATGTGATATGTTGGTCAATAGAAATTTTCTATGGTAATGGAAATGCTCCCTACCTATATTTATAATACAGTAACTAGTCACTAGCAACAAGTGGAGGACATTTAATTTTTTTAAAGTAAGCACTAAACCCACAATTTTATTTTATTTAAAGGCATTTACACTTAGATAGAAATATGTGTTTAGTAGCTTCTCTATTATGCATCAGAATCCCTTAGTAATTGCACGTATGTTTCCAAGGGTGGTGTGGAATCGGTAAATTGTGGACATGACAAGATATTAAAATAACGAAGAAGAAGAGATTTCTTCCTTAGGACTTCTTAATCCTTTTAAAGATGTAAAGTCTGGTTAAAATGATTTTGAAAGACACAAGATACATGAGTCTCTGTAATACATAATTAAGCTACAAAATGGTCTTTTTACTGATAGGCAATCATGTTGATGTCACAATTAAGGTCTGAACTCCAGTTAATGTCCACATAGGGAAGAATAATTACAAAAAGTCATTAATTAGGGTCTATTTACTGTTCCATTGTCAAAACTAATTGCCTGCAGTAAGATGTTCTCTCTTGATTAATGGGTTTATAAATGCAAAATCAAGCCTAGGAAGGCTACTCTGTTTCCCAGACTTTAAGGTTCTGGTAACAGAACAGCAGGTAGCAGTCTTATCTTGTGTGCTGATTTGCCAGGCTAGATCTTAGTATAAAATCCGTAACTAATTGAGTTTTGGGCATTCAAGAGATGATCTATACATAAACACTTTTTCTATGAAGATGCAATCCTTTTCAAAAACAGGAACTTGTGTTTTCTAAGTACTATTTTCATTTTGGAAGCTTTAACAGATATAGAACACAGTTATTTGTGAAAAACATTCTATCTGTGTTAGTGCATACCGTCACGTGTTCACTACACTCAACTTCAGATTACTGCTGGTGTAGTTTAGCTGCCAGAGACCTCAGACTGGATATATTTCCTGAGACCAGTGATACAGGGGAGGTGTCTAATGAGGAACATTAAATGGAAGAAAAACTGCATATTATCCCCTCCAATCGCATAGTTTATATTATTCATTTGTGTTTCCAAAGATTATGCATTCTTCTTTTTAGCACGCTAAACAAATTCTCTCTTGTGTTATAACATTTTGATGCCTATTTGTTCCATGTAACTATTTGAGGGTTGGGACAGGTCTCAAAAACAGAATCTTTCCCAATCCAGTAATTCAATAAAACTTCTATGAATAAATGAGTGATTGAGTGAACAAATGATTCCCACAAGGAAATACAAGCACATATGACTCTCCCACATGTTGTATTTCTGTAACCAAAATTGAAACTTAACTAATAACTTCATATAATTGTGTTCTCATGCACATATATTACACCCCTCATTAGAAAAATAATCTGAGCCCTAGCTCAAAAAATTAAAAATGATAGACCCCTGGAAGTGGCAATATTTTATTCCTAACTATTTACAGTTTAGCAGGGTTTGTAATAGAGGAAGTAGAAATACATGCATATGTGATCCTTGGCATGGGGAGTTCAGATCCACATTTGAGAATTGTTTACTAAACTATTACTCATCACTCTTCCTGTGCCTTATAATAATAAAAATGAAAAGCCACCACTGCTACCACTAAATACATCAACCTAGCATTAGAAGAAGCTACAACTCTGGTCAGACTACCCCACCCAGCACAAGTGGGAGGGGTTAGCCCTACAGTCTAAATAAGTTCTGTAGGTATCAATTACTTGCTTTTAGCAAGTAATTTATGGACAAGGACTAGAGTAAGTAATTTCAAATTAGAATCTATTAAAACCTACAAGTTAAGATTTATGAAGCAAATCCCCATAATAAAATAGAAAAATACATAAAACTGCTTATGAAATCAGTTAAACATGTAAGACACAAGAGACTAAGAAAAATATATTAAAAAATAAAATTATGCAGAATTATTAAAAAAGCATACATGCAATATTGAAAGATCAGAAGTTTCACAAGATTAATAAGCTCTCAATAGCAAAATAGTTGTACAAGTAGCAAACAAATATATATCTATACTAAAATATAACGTAACAGAAAATTTTACATCAGTTCCTATTGTGTTTTAAACACCATTCTTTAAATGTAATGTTAACAGTTCTCAGAGAAGCTCAAATTTTTAAGCAGTAGGTAATATTTATGCATATAAGAAAAAAAGTTATTGAAGCACCTTTTGTAGGTATGAGAAAATGATACCCATGTAGGTTTGCAGAAAGACAATAGGAAGTCTATATAGTCACACATCAACATTTTTGTCGGTATCTAGTATCAGAATGGCTGTATTAGGGTTGCAATACATAGTACATGGCAGCCATAGTACATTACAGAGAACAGGAGAGACAACATTGACCTTTCCTTATAGAACTGCAAGTTTTATGTACTGCTTTTGTAATTTTAAAGCCTCAAATTAAAAGAAAAACTTTTAAAACTAAGTAAATCTAAGTAAATTATCATTTACTAGAATATATATACTGAGAACACTCTAGTCCTTCATATATCATGACTGACATACACCATTTCTTTCAAAACACTTATACATCACTATAAAAATTTAAAGTCAAGAATAGTCCATGACAAGAATAATAATAGAAGTTGCATGAAGAAATTGTTGATTCTTTATAGTGTCTTTCTCTTACATAACAATATTGATCATTTAATTACTGCAGAAACAAATCATCACACAGATTTATAAATATTATTAATTTTGCACTCCAAGAAGACACTTAAATATCAACTTTTAGTTGCAAAAATCATTTAAACAGAATCTTGTTTAGGATTCTGTAAAGAATCTTAAGGGAAGAAACAAACAGATTTTTTTCTTAAATATCAATGAAGTGTTACTAATACCTTTGGCAAAGAAGTTTTATATATATATATATATATTAGAGAAAATATACATAATAGTGTTGATAATTTTCACAACTTTTCATGAACAATATAAAACATGAGCAACACTCCAGTTAGTAGAGCTGACTGACTGATATATGTGTTTGCAGGAAAATAGAGACAGTTCAATATTGTGTGTGGTTCTTAACAATAAATAATCACTATTTCAAAGAGCAAAGGAGCATCTCTGGGACATCCCTGTAGAATCTCCTTAATGTCCTTGGGTCAATTTTTGAGGGACTTACATGTTCCTATTTCTCACAAAAGATTTATGTTCATGCATGTGATACAACAGTACAGGGAGTGGGGTACTGAAATTGCCAGAGGAGTTAAATTCTTCCCTAAAATATTATCTTCTTTGTATCTTTGAAGTACCCTCTGTAACAGCTGCATATTATTTCAGAACTCATATAAAAAGCTCTTTACTAGAGAGATACCCAATTGGACACTGGGGCCATTGACACATTAAATAATCCTGCTGCCAAATCCAAACCCTTGAAGGATGAGCTCATGCTTCTGTTTGTTGCTAATTTATAAATAGTAAGTAGTATTGTAGTTATTATAACTAGTAATTCAGATATTTGAGTTTAATGTGAGAGATGAAGAGTAAAGTGGGATGTCATAGTAAACCTCTGAAACCAATGACTTGGTACTACCGTAACATCTTGATGACTGAGTCAGCCATTTAAGCCTCCTTGGGCAGTTTTCCATTAACTGCCTAACGAGGGCTTGTATTTAAAAGAGAACATGGTGCTCTCATGATGTTAATGATGGCACCAACCCAAGTCAATTCAGGAGATGTTGCACTAAATATTATGTGAAGTCAGACATTAGATAAACCAACTAAGGTGGCTGCATGTCAAAATCTGCTTTATTCTTATTTTATTTTATTTTTGCTCAAAATATTCAGACTTCCGGATATGTAATTTAGGAAATTAAAACACTAAATGATATTTAAAGTCACTTCTAGTCTAAGACATATGATTTATCAAATAAATCATTTAACCTGAGTAGAAAACATCTCATTATTTCTTCATAAAAAAAAAAGCTGACATAATTTTTCACATTAATAATATTCTGGCCTAATAAATACCAAGAAAGAGGGCACTTTCGTGTAATATAAATCAAAAAAAGAACAGTTTTCACCCTGCAACTTTCTTTGTTCATTTACTTATTTTAACATTTATTTTAGTACATAAGTATAAATGCATTTATATTTATATCATCAGTTACCAGAAATATTTCTTCTATGCCATTAAGTAATGACATGTTTTTGCACTTTTTCAAAAATACATGTAAATTACATTTCCATTCGATGCTGAAAATTATGGAATTATTAAGATTCTTCACCCATCCAACTAAAAATGATAGATTTCTTATTCTATAAATGGCTCCAAAGCCATGCTCACAAGGTACACTGAATATTTAAGATCCACAAATTAATCATTTTTCTATCTCCTGAAATAAGCTTCAGCCCAGAAAATGCTGCCATAAAAGGAACTTATTTAGTTGACACCAACTTTAAAATAACCTGACTATGGAGTGTTTCACCAGACAGTTGCCTGCAGCCACAGTCCTACATTTAGTTTATATTTAATGAACTGTTTTGGTTATATAATGAGTATTGTTCACCTCTCGCAGATCTGTGCTATCTTGAGCAGCTTCCAAAGTTTGAGTATGAAAGCAAAGAAATAGGACAAGGCAGAAAAAATAAATGGTTCCTGGTAATTGCCACCTTCAGCAGCAAACAAAGGGAGGTATGCATGGCTGAGCTGAGTCTGCTCAGTGGAATTGTGCACACCCTGAGTCTGGGAACACACTGCATCTCTTCAGTGGACATGTTTTTCTTCTGTTTTCTGCTCTGTTAGGTTCTTATTTAAATGCAGAGATCTGACTGGAACATCAGAGAATTGCTTTCCATGGAGTGGATATCCAATTATTACGACAATAGTCAGCAAAGAAAAATTAATTTCATGTGAAAAGTGACAAAACTTAAACAAAATATGACTTTGAATACAGATTTGTTCATACTGGGGAAAAAATCTGTTCTTTCTGCTCAACTATCTAAATATTAGTTTAGTTCCACTGGGAACATACTTTCTTATATTTATTTTAAATATTCAATATAAAAATAGGTATTTCAATTTTTCATGCCAAACTTGAAAAATTTCCATCAAATTATACAGAAATATTGAAGATGTCATCCCCTCATCCCTTATCATATTGGATAATTCCCATATCATACAAATATCTCTTTAATTAATGAAAAGAAGGGCCCTCCCTGGTGGCACAGTGGGTTAAAGCACAGCACTAAGAAGCTAAAGCTACTTCCACATGAGTTCGATCCCTGCCTGCCCCGGAGGTGACCACACGGCGTGGCAGACCTTTCCTGACCCACCCGCTGCTCCCCTCAGCAGTGTAGTTCATCTATCTGTCTGTTCTGCTCCCCGCTCTGTGTGTGGTGAATCCTCTCACCGTCCCTTCACCTCTGGCTTGTACCCCAGTTCTGTATGCATAAATAAATAAATCTTTAAAAAAATAATGAAAAGAAAATACATCATCATAAAGCACATGTGAGTATAATATTCCAGATTCCAGGTTAAAAATAAAAATGGGAAAGCTGGGGTAAATGTATAGAGGCAGAAGGCAGGACCAGATCATATAAAGGCCAGATTTCTTTTTCATTTCATTGTCATTAAGTCACTCTAGGTTTTATAAACAAACAAACAAAAAAGAACATGGTGTGATTTATATTCTGAAGAAATACACGGGTTTCCTTATGGAAAATGGCTGGTGAATGGGTGGGGTGGTAGTGTTTTATATTAGTACAGAAAAACTTGCATTGAGAGAAGTAAAGACATTCAGATCACATTTTTAGTGATGCTGAAAGATTTGCTGGTATATTGGTTATTAGGGAGCAAAAAGTCTGTTATGTTAAGGAAAATTATAAGAACTTGACCTATGTCCTATTACATTCATATGTTAGGGGAAATCACCAGTTGATTGACCAGAGACATTTATAAAATTCCTGTGACTTTCACTAATGACTCTATTCTTCTATAAAATGACCCTTCCTACTTGAGAATGCCAAGAATGTTACACAGTACACTCCATAGGCCACTCATGGCTTTCATGCAACTCTTTTCTATCTTAATTGCATTATGCTATACTTGTTCCTATTGAATGTCGGTTCCATTTGTTTTTCATAACTTCCCCAATTTATCAAAGTCAACAATCCAATTTTATCCTCCCCAGGTGTTGACCTTCCTCTTTTTACTGTTTTATTCTGATGTGTACTTCTAATGAGCTAAATTTTCTATGCTATCCTTGGATTCTGCATGAGTCTATAGGTCTTTACTTGTTTTCCCCATATTCCATTAAGACTCATGCTTTTAAAAATCTCTTGTCTCCAATTAGTACTCACTGTGAAGGAGTTTTAACTTTTGAGACAAAAGATTAAGTAACATTTACTAAAAACATGTTACCATAAATATTATCCACAACATATCCAACACCCAGTATTTAGAATGTAATAAATCATAGGTTACTATAGAAATAGAAAGGTTCAAACTGTAAATTCTGCCCATATTTCACCTATAGTGATGTTTCAAATGTCGGAAACAAGTTTATAAGCATGGGACTTCAGTTTACACAAATAACCAGCGTGGATATTTGGGGATGGTTCAAAAATTGCATATATGGAGTATGCATCAAAATTATATATGAATAAAATGTATATTGAACACATTATTTAATATATATATTATTGAAATAACTTTCACCGTATCACTCCTAATATTAGTTTGGCTGCTTATCTGCTTTTACATAATGCCATTTTTTTGAAATGCAGGATTGCAGAGAGAAAAAAAAAGTAACAAGCATTAAAATGTCTAAATTTTTGTAACAAAATATTATAATTTATTGTCATTTCAAATACTTTATATAGAATACAAATATATGTATAGTTTGCATTAAGAGTATATTTTAATGCATAATGTGCCTTTCATAAACTTCATTTAAGTTTAATACATGACCTTTAAATAATAAGTATTTTAATCTTGCAAACTCTAATCTGCAGAGAATAAATGTCTAATTACATTAGGAAAATAATTAAAAATAAGACTGACCTTTCCCTATGACTGCATATTGCATGCTCTTAATTAGAGAGAAAGTTAATATAAACCTATGAACACAGATAATCATTTTAAAATATCAATGTGTGTCCAACTTAATATGGTTTACCTTTCTGGATCAATGATTACTTTCTATTCATTAATGTTAATACATCAAACTTTGTAAAACTATGAAATTTTATAGCAGTGAGCAATTTTTTATTTGTCACTGTAGAATTAAACATGGGTGATTTAGCTTTAAATGTTTAAAGAAATATCCTAAATATATACTCACAGCAGGAAGTAACAGCACAGGAAGCAGTTTTTCTAATGCTTCTTATGCATATTACATGAAGTTTATTTCCAAGCTTTTTCAACATTTCTCAGTTAGTCTATGTCCAAAACAACACATTTATGACATAATTTATACACTTGTGTGTTTTTCCTTAAGGTGACATTTCACTAGTAACATTTCACTAGTGTTCTATATATAGTCAGTCATCATATTGGGCAACTTGTATATAATTTATATTAAAAATAAATGAAATACAAAAAGAAAATTTTGTTCCAGTAGAAAATGTATATTGTTTAAAATAGCAAATGTAAATACTCCAACTGTCACTCATTTTAAGCATTTTTCATACAAATAAAATCATATATGTGTATATATAACTAAAAATAGAAATTATTTAGTATATTTAACCAACCAAAAACAATGGTTCTTCATTTTCTTCCATCTTTGAATAAATGTGTTTATTTTCCTTTCCTTCATGCTTCCATGTTCCAGAAATAGAAACTTTAGAATATATCAGTGCAATAAAATAGGGTAGCAATAGTACATTATAATGTGACTAGAATAAATGATAAAGCAAAGAAATAAAATCTAAAAATTCTAAGAATGAAATTTAAATTATTTTTATTTGCTCTAAAATATGTCATCAATCACTAATACTGGAACTATGCTCAAAATAACAGTATGTCAGTTATTCTATCCACAGTTCAAATGTACTTTGGGACAATTGCTCTGATAGGAATGTCCTTAGATACATAATAATAACTCTCTCCATTTTGTGACAGGTTTTATAAATTATTTTGGCTATATAAAATCATGTCTGTCACTCTCAAAATACCAACAAATGAAACATGTATTTTAATCAAGTGAGGTTCGCATCATTAAAAGTCTTGAAATAAATACTTGAAAAATGTGTTTTTAAAAGCAGGCATTTAGCAAGAAGTCACTTGGTCCTAGAAAGTGTAATGGATGTCTTTATGAAAAGTCATTCATTTAAAAAGAGGAATACCATTAAAAGCTGAAAGTAGTGATCATATGAAAGAAACAATTATGGAAGAAAATTATTTTGGGTAACATAATTATAGGTATCCTTCTATACTCATCATTTGAATCACTTTTTTGAAAATAGAAATTTGTGGCTCTATCAAATATTAAAGAAAAAGCATTGGAATATTTTCATGGTGTTTAGCTCAATCTTATAATTTCTAAAATTACAGTGATGACAGTTAAAGTTTTCTTAATAATGTTTGTATGTTCATTAGAAAATTATCTGCATAATTTCAGGAAAAAATTAAAGAAAAACTGGAAGGTTGAAAAATTTAGAGAATACTCTATGCCAACATTGTCCAACATTACAGTGACTATAAAAACTACTAAAATTGACTTAATTTTAAATATCTTAAAATATCTAACATCTGTATTTAAAATATATAAGTATGTTAAAGATTTGGTTTTCATTTGCACTGGCATCACTTCATGTGGTCAGTAGTTACCACTCTTGGCCTTCCCCAGGGCAGATGTGCAACTCCTTGGCTACATGAAGCATCATATCTGATTTTCAAGAAATCTAAACTTTCACATAAAAGTTGACTTATTCCCATATTTTCCCTATGAACTTCTAGACACAAAAATGAGATGAAATTAAGATATTTATTGAACGTGAAAAATAGCAAAACTATTCAGTTTGGATGAAAAAATCTTTCAGAAGACAAAAAGATAGGAAACCACAATATCAGTGATTTTTCATTTTTTTCAATAAAATTAATCATTTGTATTAAAAGACTGAAAATTTATATTATATTAAAAGACTAAAAATTACATTACCAACTGATAATACCCATGTCTCTCAGTGAGTGTGAAATGAATTATTAACAAAATTCCTCTAATCAAAGACCTTTGCAAGGCAGGTTGTGATACAGGAGTCATAAAGTTTCAATGATACAGTTATTTTTTGTGGACAAATAAAATTATAACCTGGGTCAGTATTCCTTCACTTCTGTAAATAAAACTGCTGATTAAATATTTGGTAGCTATCAACAATCTAAATAAGTCTGCAAAAATATATTTAATGAAATACCAGGTATTAACCAACTAGTTATCATACATAGGATTTATTTTGAGACCCCTAATGATTCTGACACTCTTTCCACTAATCTATTATGTTTAAAATGTTGGAAGGTGTCGGAGCCTCTTGCATATAAATCTTCAGTGTAAAACATGAGTTTAACATATATCATTTTGTTCACCAAAGTCAGAAAAACTAAAACTGTCTTATTTATAGCTTCATCTTTTTAAATATGTAAATGATGTGGGGTTTTCTTTTGTTTCCTTTTTGGTCTTGGTATTTGTGGCTGTACTGATAAGAACATGGTAAATACTCCCGATAAAAAGTTTTGGGTAATCTTTTGTTTTTAATGTGTGTGTGTGTGTGTATGTGTGTGGGGGGGTGGGTGGGTTGGGTGTAGTTGGATGGGTGTGGGTGTGCTATGGATGGAAATAATCACAAGAAACTCTGGAGTTGGGAAGAGAAGTAAGAGAAGGGGCTGAAAGAGATTGAACCTGGATGAGGATTCCAAATATATGCAGCGAGAATGGACACAGGAGTCAGAAGCCATGGAAACATCTGGAACATGGGATCCTTTCAAAGAACAGACAAGAGGATGACAGAACACTGATGATGAGGAAAGTCTCAGTGACAAATCAGTAAGGATCACAAATGTAGGTAGTCAAGTGCCAAGGGACAGTGACAGTAGTAGTAGCTATGACTGGACAAAGGAACAAATTGCAGCAGGAAAAAATAAAGATAAAAGCTTCAGCAGTAGGGGATTGAGGGACAAGTATCACCAATTTAAAAGCATTAATTTATAAAACCTCAGGCAGTTAAAGGCATGCCCACTAATTTGGTCCTATTAGAAATTATAAACAACCTGTTAATAGGTTTTTGTTATGACTCTGAAACATTAAAGTCGTTGACACTTTGTTTCAGTTATCTTTATCTGTCACATAAATTATGGGGTTTTAAGCACTCTTTCATATTAATTTATTTTCTTCTCACAAGAGCTCCACCCCTTTGATGTCATTATCTCAGCCCCAGCTGCTGTGACAATACAATGTACTACCACTTGCCCTTACTTCCCTTAACTACTATCATAACACTGACTTCCAATGAAGAAGGATAAAATGATTTTAAGGCGAGTGAGATTGCCATGTTAGTTACATAGTAGTCTCCCTAAACAGTATCTTTCTTTAACCCAAATATTTAAAATGAGGAGGTGAGCTACTAAAAGGAATTATAAATTCATATGCACTTGAAGAATTACCTATAGATTACATAGATGCCATATCAAGTTTACATGAAAATATTTAAAATGCACATGTAAGTTTGTGCATACATAAATAAAATCCCTTTGAAACATATTTTGTAGTGTTTTAAATTCAGAATATAGTAGAACATGTGCTCTTACAACTGAAGAAAATCAGGAAAACATAACCACTCAAAATCCTAAAAGTAACAGAAATTCACTAGTATTAGTCTAGTCTTTTGAAATACAATATATGGGGAGTATTTATACTACTAAAAGCACAGTAATGACATTAGCTGACAATGTTTTACTTGAAGAAAAGTTTAAAATAAACTGGCCAGCATTTCAGTGGGAAAAGATGAAAGATAACAATTTCATGTCCTCAATATTCTTCTATTTGTCACATAAGACAACAAATCCTATGAAATTTCCCATGACTGAAGCATTTTTTACAAAATCAAATTGTTAACAAGATTAAAGAAACCCAGTACAATTAGCCAAATTAATGTGGACAAGATGTTGAGTTAAAAACCTCCACTGATTCTACCATAGGATTAGAATTAACACTTAGTCTGATACGAGAAGTAAAAACAGGATGATCATCTCCTTATCCAGGTCTGATGGTATTCTCTAGAAAATATTTGGGGAATTTTAATAACCCAATTATGTACCTCACCTCATATCTGAATAACTCCTCTTAAGAAATGACCATCAGATAAAAATGAAAACCAAAAATAAATAAGTAAATAAAACTTAGTTTGATGAAAATATATTTTTATGTATCTTAGGTAGATAAAAATTTCCTCCTTGTATTGCTGTATATTAATCTACCTAGAATATTTATCTTGCCATCTTTAATTTGTATATGTCAGCATCTGCTACTTAGTCATCTGAAAGAAGAAAGAACTGGCAGATTCAAATACAGAAGATATTTATGTCAATCACATATTATTGCTACTCATATTTATTCATTAAACCTCAATTTTATGTTCACATTTAATAATAAAAGAGAGTGGTATGCTATTTGACTGTGTGGTTAGGGATAAGTGGAATTATTGAATACTTAGAAAACCTGCCATAATGTTCTTCATGTAGGGGTTAAAATATTTACTATTGTTAATGTCAGTGTTACTGTTCTAGACTATGAAAGAGGTTTTAGTTAAATGTTTTTCATAACCCTGCTCTGTCACTAGTGAATCCTCTCACTGCCCCACACCTCTGGCCTATACCCCGATTCTGTATGCATAAATATATAAATCTTTAAAAAAAAGAAAAGAAAAGTTAAGGCAACAAATCAACAAGTGCATGTATATTAGATATCCCTCAGGAAAAAGCTCTGATTCTAAAACACAAGAATGAAGATATGATGGTAAGAAAAGTCAGAGCAAAGGAAGAAAAGAGGATGAATGTACTATAAAATTCCTCATCTTGGCATAAATGTAATTAAATAAAAAAATACAAAAAGAGCAACATATACATTTTCCAGACTGCTACAACAAATTGCCACAAAGTGGTCTATTCACATAAAAAGAATGTATTTTCACAACTCTCTGATAGATAGACATTCAAATGCAGGTGTCAATAGGGCTGTGATCTTTCCGAAGACCCTAGGAAAGAATCCTTTTTTGCTTCCTAGTTTCTGATGGTTTCCTGAAATCCTTGCTGCTCCTTAACTTTTATTCATATTGTTCCAACTTCTGTCTCCATTTTCACATGGCCATCTACCCTCTACACCTCCAAATATCCCTCTCTTTTATCTTATAAATAGAATAGTCTTTGGATGTTGGATCCATCTTAATCCAATATGACCTCATCTTAGCTTGATAACATATGCCAAGGTCTTAGTTCTATATAAGGTCACATTCATAGGTACTAGGCTTTAGGACTTGAACATATCTTTTGGAGAGATATATGTACATCCACTACAACATTGATAAAAACTGTTTAGCCAAGGAGAAAATTGTTGCTGTACCAAACCATTTCAAATTCTGAAACAACTGAGCTCTCATTTCTTTCTAGCATTGTATCAATAATTTACCTTCCTCCTTTATAAAATGGGGGAAATACTAATTTTTCCCTTATTACTCTATCTTGGGGATTGAGCTTATTAAAGATATCAGGAACTCAGAATAAGTCCTGGTTATGGTGAGTACTTTGTAGGTATGTGGTAGCCTGGAAACACCTGAAAGTCCCTCCCACTAAAATGATCCTGCCAAGAAATGAAAAGATCTGGTTAGTCTTAAGAGTCCAGACACTGTGTGAAGAATCCTCTTGATTAGGGAGAATACACTAATTAAAGTATTTTTATCATGTTTCTCCTGTTTCTGCTCACACTATAATTGGACAATTTGCTCTATTAGACAATGACCTTGGGCATTGTGGTTGGATTAGCAACCACTTCTTAGTCAATTTTCTAACAGAAGCAAGTGAACCCTCTTAATTGGTATGCCTAGGGAGAAATATAAACACATCAAATGAATAACTATCAGGTAATAAACAGTGTTGGTTGACATTCACTTTCTCCTCTGTCAGCTGTCTTTATGGAAAACTTGGTAACAGAGCTGGAAAACTCCTTAGCTATACAGAGGTTAGACGAACTCATTTAAGAGTCATAATGAGGTTAGAAGGTGACTTTAAGATAATTTTATAGGCCAAGAGGCATCAATTCCCATCTAGTAAGTATTATTAATAGATAAACCTCGATTCTAGAAAATAATGGTGGTGCTACTTGATTTTATTTCCTTCCCATATTGAGACAAAAGTATATTCGGTTTTAACTTAGATATAAATGTATTAAATCTCTCCCCCTCCATCAGCTCAATGACGATGCTACTCTGAAAAAAACATATATTGGGGAGCCCTCCCTGGTGGAGCAGCGGGTTAAAGCACAGCACTGAGAAGCTAAAGCCACTTCTGCGTGAGTTTGATCCCCACCTGCCCTGGGGGTGACCCACATGGTATGGCAGACCTTTCCTGACCTTCCCACTGCTCCCCTCAGCAGTGTACTTTGTGGATCTACCTTTTCTGCTCCCCAGTCTGTAATGGGAGTTCCTCTCACTGCCTTTGCACCTCTGGCCTGTACCCCAGTTCTGTATGCACAAATAAATAAATCTTTAAAAAAAACATATATTGGGAATTCTATTATTATGTCTAGGAACATGGGAAAGTCTTCTATGGCTACTTGATGGAAAAAAATAACAATAGAAAGATTAAGAGGAGAAAGGGCTAGAAATTAATAATATTTTGGGTAGTTAATTTATATGATTATAAGTTCTAAGTAATAAGGGGCCTGAAGCATATAGGACAGCCAAGGGAAATTTTCACATGGTAGAAAAGAAGGAGGTTACCTCATCCTTAATCTGAGAGTAAAGACGAGGGTCTCAGGCAAAGTAATCATATGCACAATACCTATAACTGGATGAGCCACCCACTCTAAGATTGCATGTTCTGTGTTATAGAAGACAAGTGGTAGTTGCTTCTTTGATTTGTTTTGGAAAAGAAGGGAAGCTTAGGGAGTGAGGATTTCTTCAATTATTTAGGGCTTAAGGACTCAAGGCAAGGACTGAGCTCCTCCTCAGCCTCCAGGGTCCTCACAACTAAAAACCAATCTGAATTCTTTAAACAATTGGTACAGATCTCCTGAAGCCCACAGGGTTCAGATTGGTCTCTAATTCCATATTGAGATGACAAAATGCCTAATCCTGACACACTAACGAAAGGCCATCAAGGCCTTTTCATAAGACTGACCTCACAAGAGCATGACTATTGGGGTAATTACCAACATCCATATGTGCACTTTCATGAAGCCGTTGGACTAGCTACTAGGAAGGAGGGGAAGAGCTGAGTGACCACCTGACCACCTGAAGTTATGGCAGGCAGGTGGGCTCTGGGAGGGCACTTGTTTCCCCAGTGGTGAAGGCACCCAGGACCTGGGAGGACTTGGATGGAAAAACATGGAGGAAAGCTATTTAGAGACATATGAAAGACATGTGGGTGAGAGAAAGATGGGGAAACTTTCAGCTTCATGCGCTATTTTCTTTTGCCCCAGCTTTCTGGGAAACCTCTTCTCTCTTATGCTATTCCCTTCCAGATAATACTTCACATTTGTGATAAACTTTTGGCCCTTAGCAGCTCTACCAAACATTGACCTTATTAACCATGGCATTGGCCACTATGGGATGGGTAATTTCAGGGTCTTTTGTTGGGAATATCCTTTCTCCTTTCCCTATGCACACTAATTCTGTTAGAGATCCACCACACTGAGAATATGTGAATACCTGGCAGATGACAGGACTCTTGTTTTAGAGTATGCACCACTTAAACGTGGACACTCTGGTTGTTCCCTGGTCTTACAGTAAACTTACCTTAGTCTGCATTGTGTTTGGTATTTTTTCTCAGCCCAAAATGGTGCATGAACAATAAAGTACAAAAGAAAAGTGGCATCTCCACTATTTCAGACACCATAGATCATGCTGCCTAACAATGAACCCCAATATTATCTCAACATTATGCCTTTTCTACAAGTGCTTTACCACATAAAGAGAATTAAGGAGCTGCACTAACCCTGTTGAGTCACTGTCCCATGTAATTTGGGGGGAAGGCAACACTCCCTTGGCATGTTACCCTAAATCCCATTGGCAGCAAGTAGACATTTGACTTCTTCATTTTCAGACTGTCCATGAGGCGGGAATGAAGAAAAGAAGGAAGCTACAATTAGCCCCCAAATTTTAAACAGGAAAAGAAAAAATAGGTGTTTTCCCATCAGCCTTGCTCTAATCATACATGCATACACACTTAACATAAATGAAACTCAATCTCTAATTTTCCATACCAGTTATAACAATAACATTTTATTAAAGATGCTGACTTCAGTGCTCCCCATACCTGTTAGCTCATTTAGCATCCTTTGGGGTGATTTTAAAACTCTGTGATGTGTACACTGAACATAAACCAATTAAACCAAAACTCAGAGTAGAGATAGGAACAGATTGCTGCATACTTTTTGCTTTTTTTCCTTGAAATATTTTAACGTATAGGACTGTGTCCATTGACTTACCTAGCTATTGCATGATATTTTAGGCCTTTCATTCTATTCATCCTCCACATGCATTTCTTGGTATGTACCCAATTTGTAGAAATCAGTACTGATAGTTAATGAGGTTCTTATGTTGAGAAAATGCATATGCTACCTCATTGTCTCTTCCTTTTGAGACCTACAGTGTTTGTTTGTAAGTTAACTTCTTGGCCTTTCTAAGACATTGCCACGTTAGGTTAGTCCTACAATAGCGTTACTAACAAAAGTGTTTTTTCTGCATTATTGTCTCAAATACAACGCAAATTGAGTTAATGCCCCTAAGAATCTTATACTGATAATAACTGAACCAAAACATAGGCTAGCTTTAAGAAAGGTCAAGTCTATCCTCGACAGCAGCAACTCTGGAGTACCTAGTTATAATTACACCAATGTTTCCTAAAGTGTGCAGGTTATCGTCTCTTAAACAGACTTTTGGATGTCAGATTATCGTTACCTTTCAAAACTTAAGTAGTTTAGTAGAATCAGAAGCCTACAACAATTGAGCAACCTCAAACACAATTTTACATTGTCCTCTTTTTTAGAGGAAAATGGCCCGAGGTGCAGCGTACATTATAAATAATATACACTTTTATTGCAGTGTCCTGGCAATATTTATTTCCATACCAGACTGAAAAAAGGGCATGTATATAGACAATACATGTATTTCTCATATTGTTTCTTTCAAAAGTAATGCTATTTCAAGAGAATGTTTATTTGTAAATCTTTGTGACAAATATATAGCATATTCTTAGCAAACTTTAAAATCGAGAGACAAATATATTTAATAACGATACTATCTACTTTGTAGACAGTAATTTACTATTGTAAAAAATACAAATAAATGAATTAAAAAGTATATGACTACTTGAAATGAAACAGTGTATATGTTAAAGGTAAAGTAGGATACATATTAAAGGACTAATAGATTAATTACCTCAAGACTATATTTTTACCCTGGAGTGAAGACCCCCAAAAAGCAGGCCAGTGGACAGGTTAACTTTGGGATACTTCACCAGATCAAAGCATTGACTTGATTTCTTTTATGTATTACATTATTGATGTCAGAGTTACAAAATCAATTGTGTAGGTGGCCCTACAGACCACTTTGTTAAATTTATGAGTAGCTAGTTAGTATCAACAGTCAGAAAATCAATTTTCTTCCATTCTGTTTCTCATTAGTGTATATGTTTTATTTTATTTTGTTTTTGTAGGATTAGCTAACCCATTTGATAAAGCAATTTAAATGGTCTATCCTTGCAAACACTAACTTCCCATCAGGCTCCTCCATGGAAAACAGGGTTTTGCTGACAGACAAAAGCAAAGCAGTAACAATAAATGTTTTCCTTTTATAAGTGCTGTTCCCATTAAATTAACCCAACAATTACATTCATCCACTGGCTTAAATAATGGGGTGATTTCCATCACAGCTCACCAAAGAAGGGAGAGTACTTGGACAGGAATGAGCTGTGAATGCAGGTATAGGAAAAAATGTCAGTAAAAACTCAAAAATAATGGATATTTATCTTAACTCTATGGGTTCCTTATTGTGAAGCCTGTCCTGTCTGCCAGCTAATAAATATGTATTAGATATCTGCAACATCCCAAAAGTAATTAAAAATTAAACAGATTTCTTTGTCTCCTGGGCTTATAGTTCACTACAAAATCATAGTCATCAAAATTCATTCTTATTCACTTGGTTCTCTGATATATTCAATTCAACCCTATAAATATTTATAGCATGTTGCTTTCTAATGTTGAAAAGTTTTCTGTCTCATGTGAAGGATAACACAAGCACATATACCTAGCTACCCAAATGAGCTCAATGTCATGAGACAAGCATGTAAAGATCTGTGGTCAAAGAACAGGCAGTAATTCTATTTACCGAGAGTCAATAAGCCAATTTTAAAAATTAATTGAGTGTAGGTAAAGAGCCTACATGTTGCTTACAAGATAGTAAAGAGATTTGATTTAAGTTAGCTATGATAAGAAGCATCCTCTGGTCATGATGGAGTATCTGACGGCAGACTACACCTTTCTCTTTAAGAAATACAAAGTTGAACAAAATAGAGGAAGCAATAAAAAGTTGAACAAAATCTATATAGTGATGTTTTCAGGTATTTAACAACAGCAGCATATAATTGGTAAGGAGAGTTCCATTAGTCCACATCTTTGGGCCTGGACACATTTTACATACAGCATGGGAACAAGAAATGAAACGCACACAGAAAGGTGGTCTCACTACATTGAGAAGACAGACAATCAGGGAGCTGTAGAGAGAAGGAACTGCAGACACATGTACAAGGAGACCCTCACATCGGTGTTAGTATATAAGCCCACCTGGGAGAATGGTCATGAAGGAAACAACAGTTTTCTCTCTAAGTGTGTGGATGCCACATCTGTATTATCTGCTGAAACTAACGAAATTCTATACTCAAGATGGGTGTATTTCCTATTCTCTGAAACATAACTCACTTTCTATAAAACGTGGTTCTACGACCTGCCTCCCCTTTCAGCGAGACACTGAGGTAGGAAGCAGAAGCTGTAGTCCACGGCAGCAAGCTGAATTGAGAGATGACTAAGCATGGATGGCGGTGGTATCTCCACATTTCTAGTTAGATCTCAAATGGAATCATGGGCTACAGTTGTGAATTGAAAAAGGGATGGGAGACAGAATAATTCCAGGGGCTCTGGCCTGGACAAATAGAAGGGTGAAATTATATACTGATATAGGGGGAACTGTGGGTGAATCATGTCAGAGAAAAAAAACAAGCAGGAATTCAATTACAGATGTGTTGGGAAATGTTGGTTGCAATCCACCCCCCAAGGTCTTGCATAGATAGAGATTAGAACTTTTGAGGATCTGACCCTGAGACACTCCTATGTTAAATAGGAGAATTGAGAAGTCAAGTGAAGGAATTTATATGGAGTAGGGTGTGAGGTATAATCCAAAAGAGTGGATTCATATTAATAATGTGTGTACTCTGGCTCAGAGACCAACCTCTCCTTATTAACTAGATTCTTAGATTTTGAAATATTTTCCTGTCTCCTCTATTTGACAAAACAGCAAATTTCTCCCCAACTACTACAGCTGTAAATCTAATTCTTCTGTTGCTAAAGTCAGAATTTTACAGAATTCCATACTTTTATTCACACCTCAATCCTCTCCAAACTGGTATCAGCTCACTAAGGTCACCAGCAAAACAAAGGTCTTTTACTATAAAGTTTGAATTTTCCCATAAATCTGATCATACTTGATGTCTCTGAAATATGTGATATCCTCTGCTTCACATTACACTTTGATTTTATAAATCACACACCTTCCTATATTTCTTCTTACCTTTCTGTCTTCTTAATTTCTTTTTTGACTCATCTTCTGACTACTAAATGTAATTCCTTAAAAGTTAGTCATGGGCTTTTTAACCTATTTACATTTAGTCCTTAAGCAAACTCATTCATGACAGGTGGAATATTATGATAAAAGTATAGTGTGTTGTAAGTCATTAATAGACTTAATATAGCTTTAATTACCACATGTAAGCAAAAGGTCACATTTGGAATTCAGTTATCTGGACTGTCTTATGCTAGAAACCTATAAATACAGCCTTTTCTCAATTTTTTAAAGATTTATTTATTTATGCATACAAGAGCTGAGGTGCAGACCAGAGATATGGGAGTGAGAGGGTTCACCAGAGACAGAGTAGGGAGCAGAACAACAGATCTGCTGAGGGGAGCACTGGGTGGGACAGGAGAGTTCTGTACCATGTGGATTTCTCCCTGGCTGGGGATCAGACTTGTGCAACAGTGGCTGCGAATAGCTTCATAGTGCTGTGTCTTAACTTTTTATGCAACCAAGAAGGCTCCTACTTTTTAATTTTAACTGATATTTCTCAAAGGTATCGCAAATGCAACATGTCCAGAATAGAATTCATGACCTCTTCCCTTATGTCTTGTGTCCTTCAGGTTTCCCTATCATAGAAATGGCCTTATGGCTCAGACAATTAGGGGCTATCCTTGACACTAACTTTTTCCTCACCACAACCTATATCAAACCCATTCATATATGCATTTATTTACTTAATAAGTTTCTTGCATCTGTCTCCAGGAATTTGTACCCACTAGTCCTTTCTCATCTCTCTATTTCTACTCTCCATTACTATGATAACTTCCTAAGTGTATATGCTAGCTCTGTTCTTTCTCCTATTCTCCACTCTGTAGCCACATGATCTTTTCATAAAGCATAAAATGTTTCATTGCTTTATTAAGATTTTGGAAAGCCTAAATTCCTAACATGGTTTATAAATCTCTCCAGGCTTATTTCTTTTCATAATATTTCTTAAAATTCTTTTATTGTTTCTTCTTTTATTCTTCTCCTGCTTCCAATAACTGCTTCCCCAAAAATCACACACTCCTCCTTCTGCACAAAGCTTTTGTACATGCTCTTTCCTCCTAACTTTCACTTATTTGTTTCTCTGCATTCAGAGTTAGCTCAATAATCATTTTCTTAGTGAAACATTTCCTGGTCCCTACCTGTGATAAAATATGCAAATTTATGTATACTTGTCAATCTACACTTCTCCTTATTCCACATATAATTGTGATAATTTTACATTTTTACATAACAATTTGGTTAATGAAAACTCCATGAGGGTAGAAACAGGGTCTGCATTTACTTATCACTATAAGACTTAGCATGATTTTTATCAGTCAAGAAAATTGTCAACACTGTATAACATTGTCAACAATGTATAAGGGAATAGCAATGCTTACTTGTATGAGAAACAATCAAATGATTTCCAATGAGCTTTAACAGAAAATAAAATACAGACCTAATAGATGTGTCTATTCATTAGCTAGAAAGTATTACTGAAGAAAAATCACCTCAGATAAGACTGCCAGGAAACGATCAACCTTTCCAGAAAACAAGTATCATTCTAGATGTGTTCTTGGGAAAGTCAAATAAGTAGAACTGTGATATGTTTAGTTATCTTTAGATGATTATTATGCCTGCATTCTTTTCAATTAATTTTGGGCCCTCCCTGGTGGTGCAGTGGGTGGGAGCACTGCACTGCAAAACTATAAGTCAAGCTGTGGCTGCTTCAGTGTAAGTTAGATCCCAGCCCCAGAGATAATCCACAATGGAGCAACAGACTGCTCCTGTCTTGCCCGCTGCTCCTGGAAGCAGTATACTTTGTTGATCTGCCTGTTCTGCTCCCCACTGTTTCTGGTGACTCCTCTGGCTACCCCTGCATCTCTGGCCTTGACCCCATTTATGTATGCATAAATAAATAAAATATTTAAAAAATTCAATTAATTTCACTCATAGTAGTTAGGTGGAAGGCTATCATCTGAAAGACTATACAGGCCTATTGAAGCCCATTGAAACACAACAGGATGGTCCCATCCACTCGGATGTTTTATTCCAGTAGTCATTTTGGGCTGCAGACATCTGTATGACATTCAGTGGGCTCCATACACACCCTGCATGTGGCCAAGAGCTTTATAAGAAGCAGAAAGCCTGCGAGAGTACTATCCTTAATCAGTCTCTGACGTGATATCTCAGCTTGGAGCTGAGGAGGTACTGAGTAAGGGAAAATATTGTAAATTGACAGCATTCCTTCTTTTTCCTTCAGCAGCCATTCCACCACTGACTGAATTATATAGTTCAAATTAATGTTAAACAAAGTAAAGAAAGTTCAGAACAGAAAAAATGATATATTCCTGACTTTTTCTTGCTCCATGTATCTACCTTATTAGATGATAAATGAGTCTTAAAACTATAGCTAATTAAAGATATTTTCCAGAAAAAGGCATATTTAATCTACTTCCAAAAACAATGTGGTTTCAAATGAGTAAGAAAATGCTTAACTAACACAGGTTACTTTATCTAATTTTTTAAAAACAAGACAAAGGTCCTAAAATGGAGTGGATTATGTTAAGCCATGCACCAAACCAAGGCTCAATTTTATTGCAACTTAGTCTCTCCCAGGAATGCAATCTTAAACCAATCAATCAGGAATTGCCTGATCAGCACCTGATAGGTAACATACCTGAGAGAACCCTATCATGCCCTACAGTAAAGGAAGCTTACAATACCAAACCAAACCCCTCTGTTTGCCTTGCATAACTTCTTGTTTCCTTCTTGCTATAAATTTTCATTGTGGAGAGCTCCTCAATGCTTAGCTCCTCTATCTGCCAAATTTGATGGTGCCTGATTTGAATCATTTTTTTTTTTTGTCTAAAGAAATTCTTAAAATTTTAAGATTACTCAATTTGTTTTTTAATACTAATAAAGTCACTTGTAGCAGAAAAGAGAAGTTGCTATTTAAATTGCATGAATTACAGGGGGGTGGTTTTAGAATTTTGACTATAGGAGCTATGACAAAAACCTTTAAATCTGGAATCAGAGTTACTTGATTGCATAGGATCATGGCAAGCGAGACAATAGTGAGCTCAAGTCATCTTGCGCAGAAGACAAGTAAACAACTTGGGATATTCTAATAATCATGGATAATGGTGATAAAGTGATTACCTCAAATCATCACTTTCATACTAAATTGTTTCAAATAAAACTCCTACTCTTCTCATTTTCTTATTTATATTTTGACTTTTTAAGAAATCATATTGTGTCCATGAATATTATTCTCTCTCACTCCCATATCATTAAAACCCTTTGAAGTTCCTGAATTCCAAAGATAATCACTTTGGCACAGTATATTCTTATAATCTCTGTTCTAAATAACTGGCATCCCCCTACATATTCCTTATGTTTTGAAATTATGGTGGTGTCTCTGTTCACTCTCTATAATCTTAGCTTCAAGAAAAAAAAAAAATTTCTCCAGAATTGTTATTTGGACCACTCTGTGTCACAATGTATCACAATTCAAAAGATCTACATAGATGGCTGTTACTGTGTCTTCACACTAACTTTCTGCTGTAGATATCGGTGTATATTATTTCAGCCCATGTTTATAGCTCTATGTAGGTAACAGGAACTTGTACATTCTACTTTTTGTGCTCTTGCTCTTATACTGTATGTTTCACTCATCTAAGTGAACATTCTATGACCGTTCAGAATTCAAGAACAGACGTTGCCCTTAATGAATAGGATGGAATAGAAACATATCTCTTCACAATCGATGACTGAGATTAATTTGACAAATACCCATTAGACCAGCCAACAGCTTGCTCAGTTACTCCTATTTGCTTTAATTTATTTAGCAAAAGACCCTGATATATCAAGTTAAATGCCTTTATCATTCATCAGTTCACAGACTAGGAAGCGGGATGAAGTGTCCCAGTCTATAGCCAGATTATCAATCTGTGGAAGGCGAACATTTGGGTAAGTCATTTAACTGAACAAGGTCTAAAGCTTCTAATATTTTAAGCTATTGGAGGCCATGGCTGAAATATGTAATCTTCTCCTTGTCAATATCACAAACTCATAAACAGACATTTGTTTCCATGGACTCAGTAAATACTAAATAAATTTATTTTCCTTGGTAGTTTATTCCTGACTAGATATTTATTCAGGTGATCTTTATTCTATTATTACAGTATATATGCTTTGGTTTATGCGCAGAAATTATTATATTGTTTTGACAGCTCTATTATTTTTACTGGTTGGCTTGCAGTGACTTATTTAGCAGCACATGAAGAATTTACTTTTTTAATTGGCTCTGCCTTTCTTTATGAATTTGTTTATGAGGCACCAGAGCTGTTCAACATTTTAATGTTTCAATGTTTTCCACCATTTTGGTAGTCTTGTAAAAAGCAATGTTTCTGAAGGACCTCTAAACAGTTTCAAATACAGTATTGGAAAGGAAAAGACAGGAAAATGTAGTTTCATCTTTAATATGTTCCAAAGTGTTACCTTGGTATGCATTGGCTATATATATAAAGGATGCAATAATATTTGGGCTCAAGATAAAACTAAATATAAAAGAAATTGATCAGAAGTAAGACATTTTAAATTGCTTTACCTTTCATTAGAATATGACAATAGCGTTGCTATTAAAGAAGCAGAATGAGTTTTCTACTCTTACTATTAATACAGGATAGTGCTTTAGTACATATAAGAACAAAGTCTGACCTCCCAATATTTACTTTTATCTCAGAGTGCTTAACTCAGGAAACTGGAAATGAACTAGCTCTTAATCATTGAAACAAAACTTTAAAGTTAAATAATTACATAGGGTAAGTTAGTTTTTAAGTTCATTCATTTTTATGGATCTAAAAAAGCAGCATTTGTTCAGTCAAAACATTTTTTGTAACCAAATCTATGTAAAAAGATCTCTGATATGTATCACAATTATAAAATAGATAATTCAATTATTTATTGACTACCACCTTGTTTTACAATAGCTGAAAATAATCCAAGCAGGTATTCAATTATTCATTCAGAAAATATTAAATGAACACTTTTGAAGTGGAAAATACTGTGCTAGAAGTTTGCAGAGATTCAAAGGTGAATCTCCAGTATATGTTTTCATTATGTCTATGTATACATTAAAATGGAAAACCATAAATGTGTTACTTTGTTGTGATATGGTCAGAGAACCTTGAAAATCCATTAGAAATAAAGAGAGAACTTCTAGGAAGCAGGTTTAGAGCTCTGACGTGTGGAATGAAGGAGGGTTATTGAAGAAGAAACACTGAAGATATTCTAACTGATCTTTTTTTTTTTTTTTTTTTTTCTTAAGATTTATTTATTTATGCATACAGAACTGGGGTACAGGCCAGAGGCTCGGGGCGGTGAGAGGCTTCACCAGAGACAGAGTGGGGAGCAGAACAGGCAGATCGACGAAGTACACTGCTGAGGGGAGCAGCGGGCGGGTCAGGAGAGGTCTGCCACGCCATGTGGTCTCCTCCGGGGCAGGCGGGAATCGAACTCATGCGGAAGTGGCTTTAGATTCTCAGTGCAGTGCTTTAACCCGCTGCGCCACCAGGGAGGGCCTCTAACTGATCTTTAACCAGAAAAAGTATGCATGGTCCTCAGGTGATATTTCTAACCATGTGGCCAGAAAATATCTGCAGGAGAAAAGGTAGGCAATTCACATGAAGAACAAAAGGATTTTCTTGCTAGTGGCATGTGAGTATCACTTGCCTTAAGCCCTGCTGTGAAACAATTAAATCAAACCCTGTGCCAATTAAATCCAGCCCTGTGGAGAAGAGACCTTACTTAGGCATTGTTTTAAAACTCCTAAGTGATTTAAGTAATAGTACTGAGAGAGATAATCTACATCCATTGTAGCAGATAGTGCCAAGTGGCCATACCATGAAATAAAGTAACTGAAGAGCCAAACACATAAGGGGCTCTATAATAGCCATTCTTGCCTTTGCAAATTTATGCCCTTAAACTGCTAGCTTTACGCTCCTTTCTCTCCACTCTATTACACTGTGTTCAGATAATTGATTTATTCTCTCATATGCAGAAAAGTTTATCACCAAGATGATAGCACTCATCTCCATCCTTGGCCTGGCTAGTTTTTAAAAATGCCAGTGTCTGGCTTCTAAATTCCTTGACGCTTTTTTGTTTTGTTTTGTTTTTTATCATTTTTATCTTTTCTTTTAGTTAGTGCCATCTCACCTCTTGAACTCTGCATCATCACTTGCTCCCTCTGGAACCATCCATTCAATAAGCCTAGTCTCTGGTGAAACTATTCTGGTCTTCTGTTTAGTCAATCAACTTCCACTGTAATAATTATTTAACTTCATTTTCCCACAAAATTCAATAACTAATGTTTCGACCTACCTATCATCTCATGTCTATCCTTACTTCTTTTCATTCCCAGTTAAGATAGCATAGTAAATAACTATAATCACCAGTAAATAAACACCCTCAGTTCCCTATACCCACTTTTCCTCTTATTGTAACAAATTAACCTTCCATTAACTAAAAAGAAAAGAAAAAAAATTATGATTGCACCCCATAAGGTAAACACCACTGGAGAGGATTCACATAACCAGTAATATCAACAATATCATAATTCATGCTCTTTAGCTCTTCTGGTCTTCAACACTGTCCTGTTCTACTGTTTTTAATCCCACGTGGTTTTTTTTTTTTTCTGTAATATTTTTCTGTCATTCTATGTAACCTATGGTCATGAAATCAACATAATTTTCCAAGTTTAAACCCCACCTCCCTGTCCACTTCAACATATAACCGTGCCTCGCATTCTGTAGGTAATTTTTATATTGTTTTTTTTATCTCATCTTTCCTCATCATCAATCACCACCCACTCTGTACTGGATATTTTTTATTAGCATAAATATAATGACTAGTTACACTCCATTTTATCTGTCCTTTCAAAGTTAAACCCTTGAGAGAACTTTCTTCAATTCCTTTAGTCCCGTTCTCTCTTGAACACAATCCATTCGCATTTTCACCCATTACCTATACTTTGTTAAAGCCAAGGCTCAGATATCAGTTAGCATTTTATTGCAACTGTCAGCAACATTTCACAATGTCTGTCTCTTCTTCCTTCTTAAAACCTTTTCATTTGGTTTCAAGGGCACTACACTGAGTTGACTTTCCTCCTTTTTTTCTGAAATCACTGCTCCCACTCAGTCTCTTCTGTTCGTTGGTGCTCATATCTGACCTGAAAAACATGAAGAGCCCTCATCCAGTCTTCAGGCTTCTTTCTATCTGCATTTACCACCTCAGTGATCTCACTCATCTCTTGTCCTTAAATGCCATTATATGCTACTTTAAAAACTTCCTATTTTCAGCCTAGAAATTTCCTCTAAACTCTAGACTAAACCTGACCACTCCTTATTGTCACCTTAACAACTAATAAATATTTCATGCTAAATAAGTGAATGCACAACCCTTACCTTCACTCTCCTTCTGCACTCACAAGTCCTCCAAATGAATATTAAAATCTCTATCTTCAGCTGTTAATTCAAAACATCTCAGTTATCCTTCTTTCATTTCTTCCTCAAAATCTACATACACTTAATAGGTAACTCCATAGGCTCTATATTCAAAACATACATAGAATCTCATTACATACATCTTAAGATAATAGCCACAGTCACATTCTCATTAAATTCACTACTACCACCTCTAGATCAAACTTGCATCTCTTCATTTCTTGAATTCATTAGTATTTCTAGTCCAAAATCTTAATACATTTTCCAGTGGCCTTTTAATTTTATTTTGACTACTTTAGTATGTTTTCAGTATAGAATCAAAAAGACTTCTGTTTATGTATATCCCTATATTTTCAAAATTAAGTACAGTATACATGGTATGAGATAGACTTTCAATTAAAATATAGAAATATGCAAACAGAAGTCAGCAAACAAGACCCCCCCATAAATGTCCCCATTTCTCTTTTATCCCTTATCTTCCCCGATTCATACCATCTTTTATCAAAGGCATGCTTCCAAGAGCAAGTTGAATTCCTCCTCACTATCTTTCCAAGAATTTTAATCAATGGCATCTATATTATATCTTCCAAAATACTCCTTTAAGGACTCCACTATCTTCTACTGGGTTTCCATAACTGAATAACATTTCCTTAACCTCACATCATTTAATTACTGCCACAGTTCTCAGTGTTTCTAACCACACAATTTTCTCCCTCTCCCTAATACATCCTTTATATCCCTTTGTTTTTTCTTTCAACCCTTACCTTTTGACCTCAGAAACCCCACTTCATTGATTAGTTTTCACTATATTCTAAATGATTTTTCTTTGCCAAATTATGTAAATATCCAAAAGTTATTTTTCATCATTTGGATTTGCTCTATGATACATAATTCTTCCAAACTTCTTTCATTTTGCTGTAATGACAACATTTCCTCTTTCCATGTGACTAATATTCCATCGTATAGATTTAATACATCTTCTTAAGGTAATCCTCTATTAGTGGGCACATTCATTTACCCAAACTCTCCAATCAGAAAAGTAGCATTATCACTAATGTTCCTTTCTCCCTTCTATTTCTAATTCAATTGTCAATTAACCCATGCTAATCTAATAAAAAATTTCTCTGTATTTTTTATGTCATGATTCGATTCTAATCATCATCTAATTTGAGTGCAAATAATATATAGCTCACTATCTATTTTTCTTACTTTTACTTTACTTTCTGCTAAATCATTGTTTACATAAAACGCTGACCTTTATAAAATTGATTGATAGTTTTCTATTTGCCAGTTCACAAGATGCTCAAAAATTCTTTAAATGGTTAAAAGTCTTTTACAATTGACCCATACTTCCTCTCTGGACTCATTTAGCCCCATTCTCTTCACTAAATATATTCTAAGTAAATATTCTATTAACCCATATTTACTGAAGGTGTTAATCCTTGTTTAACTATTGTTTATGTATGTAAATCCATAGTAAATGTAGAATTATGGAGTAGAGATACATCTAATTTCAATTGATGATCAGCATTGATTTGCAGTCATAAATAATTAATGAATGATATTATATGCATTAACTTTTAAAAATAATATTAATTACACTATAAAAGTAATAAAAGGTACCTATTCGCTATGCAACTTCTTAATCAGATAAATGTGCCCTTCAACGTGGACACATAGAAGGAAATATGCATGGAAAATACTGTAGTTCAATGTTTCCATTAGGCTTAATTAAATTACATAATTTGTGATACAACTGCATGAACGATTTGTTCTAATTAAAAAGTTATTAATATTTTAGTATTGAGGGAGAAGAGTGAGAAAATCACATTTCACCTTTGATGTAGGAATCTATTCCATTAAATATAACAATCATACTTTAAATAGAAGGTATGTGACTTCTAGACACAGAAGAGAAAACCCAAAGTTTTAAATACTAGTTAATTTCAAGAAAACAAGAATTTGTCAGTTTTTCAGAAGTCATCAGCAGATGTCTGTCATCTAAATTCCTATGGTGCACTATAGTGTAAGCTGTAAAGAATGAACACATACAAAGAAGAGTTTCAGTCATGTAGTATGACAATTAGGATCAGGATTGATGATCTCACTGGAAAGGATGATTTCCAAAGATATTTTTATTGCAGCAAATATGATTTTCTGGGAAAACGTTTTAATACTAGATTTTTAATAATAAAAATGTATCCTAAATAACAGAGCAAATGCTATCAAGAACATTCCCTGAGGTTTAGAATGCAAACTGAAGGTAGGTTTACAGAAGATGATAAATAAAAGCCACCAAAGTAGTGTTTCTTTACTATCCTCCACCCCATTTGGTATGCAGGATATAAAATTGAAAAATAGAAAAGAATAATTTTAAAGTGACAGGCTTATCAGATATACATGTAGGATTACTGAATTTAAAATGTAAAGGCAAATCAGAACTTTAAAATAGGTTAACAAATAATCCAATAAGCCAACATGATTTCTAGCAATGAATTAAAGTTTACATAGGATATCATCTATAAAATGATAAAGACAATCTTGCCAAAAGTATGTTTTAAGAATAAAAGTAGTATAAAGAGGAAAAATCCTTAGACATTTTCTAATAGCAGTTAAAGAAGAATTTGGCAAACAAAAAAAAAATATGAAGTAATATTGTAATCCCTAATGTTACTAAAGTAAATTTCTCTTAGGAATAAAAATCAGTAACAGTACTAATAAAAGGTCTAAATATTGTTCTAAAAGAAGAGGTAAAAACAATTCATTAAGATTAAGGAATGTTTGGTGTTATTTTACCATTACTTCAAATAACAGGTCATGTATTTAATAATCTGATCTCTTACCCACTCATTCATTATATATTTACTGAGCTCTACATATTAGCACAATACTCTAGGTGATAAAGCTCTAAAGATAAAACGCAAACTCCATGTAACAAGGATTCATAGTACATAGTACAAAGACTCAGGTAAATAAATCGCTTCTGAGCTGGGACAAAAAGAAATGCTTAAAATATTGCAAAAGTTATTTCCAAGATTAAAACTAATCCAGTCATCTGAAGAAAAAAAAAATGTTTGGCATTTTCTAACTGGAAAACACCTCTTAATTCCAAGAAAATTGACAGATATATAAGCTATGAAAGCCACTTAGTTATCAGTGATTTTCCTTTAGAATTCAAAAGTAAAAAGAGAGTGAATAGCTCATTTTATTAATTATAATTTCTATATAACAGGTCACTACAAAATTAACATCTTAAAATAGTAAACCTGGCCCTCCCTGGTGGCGCAGCGGGTTAAAGCAAAGCACTGAGAAGCTGAAGCCACTTCCACATGAGTTCCATTCCCGCCTGCCCCGAGGAGATCCACATGGCGTGGCAGACCTCTCCTGACCCGCCCGCTGCTCCCCTCAGCAGTGGACTTCGTGCATCTGCCTGTTCTGCTCCCCACTCTGTCTCTGGTGAAGCTTCTCGCTGCCCCTGCACCTCTGGCCTGTACCCCAGTTCTGTATGCATAAATAAATAAATCTTAATAAATAAAATAGCAAACCTATAATATCTCATAATTTTAAAGGCCAGATATTCCATAAACATCTTTCTTCTTTATAGATTCAACACAAAGTTTTGAATATCATCATTAAATCAAGTTCAGAAGTAGATGAATATCTTTAGATAAAATTAATTATAACTTTTGACAGTTTCATTCAATTTTGCCAATATGAAAAAAAAAATGATTACAAGTGCCCAGCTAATAATAGTGAGACACACATAAATTTAGACAATATTCCTTACATGAGGGTCTCAAAATAATTAGTCCTTAATACATCTTAATACATCTCAATCAAAGCAAATGTTGGAATTTTCTGATTAGATCTTAAGACATAGAAACTATTCTCCATGACTTTTAGTTCCTCTTTCTTTCTTTTTTTTTTTTTTTAGATTTATTTATTTATTTATACAGAACTGGGGTACAGGCCAGGGATGTGGAGGGTGAGAAGATTCACCAGGCACAGAGTGGGGAGCAGAACAGGCAGATCGACAAAGTACACTGTTGAGGGGAGCAGCGGGGCGTCAGGAGAGGTCTGCCATGCCATGTGGATCTCCTCCAGGGCAGGCGGGGGATCTAACTCATGTGGAGGTGGCTTAAGCTTCTTAGTGCAGTGCTTTAACCCACTGTGCCCCTCTTTCTTCTTTTACCTACCCTCTCGCAAATCTCCCATTTTTAGGAAAGGTAGAACAAATACACAAATGGGTTATTTTCTCTGTCTGTTTCATGCGATAGAATTTTGAGATCTCTGCCTCTTTCCATTTTGCTGTCTCTGTTCCGCTCAACTCAAGCTAATAGTATTTATTCCAATATCATTTTCTGAAAATCTTTATGAACTTCCTATGAATATCAGCAACATTCACCCTCATTTAATGAAAATCAAACCACAAATTTTTTCAAAGTAAATATTTTTGCTTTTTATAGGTTATATTGTTTGCATCAGAAATTCTACAAGTCAGAAAATCTGACTTCATCCAGAAGCCAGATATTTGGAAGTCTTTGGCTTTAAACTTTGCTCAGAAATTATTCTTTAATTTTAGTATCTTTGGCATCTAGAAGTTCTGAGAATTTTCAGAACCATAAAGTCCTATTTTCCTTTAAACTACCTTTCCCTCAATTTATCTCTCTCCTCTCACATTTTACTGCAAATGTCAAAAATAAATCAGACTGCACTGTTAATTATATCAACACATTCACTGGTTATTCCCACATTACTGTAGATAGCACTGATGCTAAGCTTTCTGCACTACATAACAAGAACTCTTCTGCATGAGTTCTTAATCCCATGTTATTTTTTAATTCTTACCAGCAGTATCCTCAGAGTCCATATTTCTACAATCCACCAGTACAGTTGGGATTTTCTCTAATATCCTCCTGAAATTCCTTACTGATTTCACACCCTAGATAGACCCAAAGCTATATATATCATTATATTTGTTAAGGCAGCTACTTAATTTCATGAACAATAATGTACATTGTTTATTCATCCCTATATCCTATATCAGATAATGTCTTAAAGCAATATATATATATATATATATATATATATATATATATATATTATCTTGTAATTGCACAATTGCCATGGGCTAGTAATCTGGGCATGGTCCAATCGAGGGAGTCTTTCATCAAACTAGAAGTGTCTCACAAAACTATAAAAAGTCCTCTCAAAGTGTTTATAGAGGAGATTCTTCTTTCAGGAATTCTTACATAGATGTGGAAGGCTTCAGATACTCGTGGTTTGCTGAAGATTTAGCTCCCTATAATGTGTTTTGTTTTGTTTTCCCACAGGACAGTTGACAGCATAACAGCAATACAAGTGAGGAAGGAAACAAAATGTTATGCTAGAAATCGCAGTCTATATAATATACTTTCAGAGGTCTCACACCATACCTGCCACACTCTATGCATTAAAATCAATTCAGTAAATTCAGCTCATACTCAAGGTGTAGAGATAGTGCAGGGGTATGGAAAACTGCATGTGAAAATCTTTAGAGATTATTTTAGAGACAACTGCCTACAGACATGGAAATAATAAGTTGGTTTGACTCTATTTTCTAGAAAATAATAGTCCACACAAAATAGATCTGCATGCAAATAATAATGATGAGTTTGTAAAGATTCCCATATCCTGATCTACAGAACTTGTGAATATGTTACTTTGCATGGTAAAGAGGATTAAGATTAGAGATGAATTATGTTTGCAAATCAACTAACCTTAAAATATGGAGATAATCCTAGATTATCTGGGCAGGCTTAATGGAAGCAAGAAAATACTGTGCTGCTAAAAATGGAAGGCAGGCAGTGGTAGAAGATGAGTCAGAAAGAGATGTAACATTGGCATCAGGGTCAGTTATATTCTGGAAAGGTGGAACAAACTGACCATAGACACATGCATTGCTCTGAACAGATAAGTCAGTCAGGGTTGAGTCATAGAGTAAGACTGTGTTGCATTTCTCCCATCTCTTATTCTTCTAGTTCTCACTGTCCAGGACTAGGGTGTCTGGAAATGCTTTTGAAAAGGTATTTGTGATCGTGGTTTAATGGATAATGGAATGAATGTTTTGTACATATCAAAAAAAAAAAAAGCACCACTTGAAGACTTGATGGATTTGATACTATCAAAATTAAGAATCATTTAATAAAAAGAGAAGAGACTGGATGGAAAAGTATTTTTTCAACATCTAAGCTGATAGGTGATTACAATAAAGAGTATATAAACAACTGAAGATTTTCACAGAAAAGACAGACATTTTGATGGTAAAGTGAACATAAGACTGGAAGACAATACACAAAAATCCAAGCACAGTTTTTTAAAGTCACTATTAATCAAATAATTACAAATTACAACAATGAGGTATGCTTTCATAGTTATCAAGATGCTGAAAGTCAGACCATGGAATCATGCCATTTATGGTAAAGCTACCAGTAGACAGGAACTTCTATGTCCCACTGGCAGTGTACATTGCAACAGCTATTCTGGAAAACTATCTGGCAGATGTTTGAAAAATTATGCATACATTATTTCCAATGGCACAGAATCTCAGACTTAGTACACAGTCTGGAAAAACTTGTACATGTCAGTGTGATCTTTATTGACACAAGCTAAGCAACCTCTATTGTCAGACATATTCTGGATGGAGGGGAAATGCCCTGAAAAATCAGAATTTCCATGCTAGCTCATATTATGACCCTCCTTTTCTGAATAATCAAAATATTCCAAGCAACCATCAGTTTTCTACTGGACTGCCTCAGCCTCATATTGTGCTGCCTGGCTCAGGTGAGCAAGCACTGCCCCAGGATGGAGAATTCCTCTTGGAAACAAAAATATTACAACTGGCTGATTAACAAAAACAATTATAACAAAATTAATATTGTAAGACAAGGCAGTACTAGAATAATCAGAATTCTTTTACTGCCTGGAGGAGAACCCAAATCCCATCTCTCTACTATCTCATAATCCTTCTAAAGAACTGTTTATGTTTTCTATTGTTTAGTTTTCAAGTAAGGAACTTCACCTAAATCCTCTATTCAGCTTTGTGATTGACTTACAAGAGACCTTACTCTATCCTTCACATCTCCACCTTAATCCTTGACTTTACTTTACCTTCTAAGATGTCTTAGTAAAAATGAAGGTCATAGAATAGCATTGTAGGTCTAAAGGAATTTTATTTTTAGCCAACCATCACTAAAAAATGTTAGCTTTAAATTTTATGGACTTATCTTAATTTTAATAAATCAATAATGTTATAATCTTAGCTGAAGGTCCATATGACCCCAACTGCTCTCAGAAAAAAAAAAATTGTGATCTCAGCCCAATTCATATGGTAATTGTCTGCCTAAAATGTATAAAATAAACTTCTGCAGACAGCAGAATGGGAAGACTTGCACCCAACTCGACTCCCATGTCTTCCTCCTGCCCACTCCCCCTTCCCCCCTTTTAGGAATCTCCGCTCGCCGATGCTGCTCCCACCTTGAGACCCTGCCTGTTCTGTCCCCCAATAATCTGTTAGCAGGGAACAAAAAGTCTACAACACTTTATAAAGACATACCTATAAAGAAACACAACTTAGCATTTTATTCGTTTATAGAAAACCTGGGCATTGTAGGTGACCAACATCAAGAAAATGTAGTGGCTAAACACCATAAGCAGTGATAACATGCCACAAGCTGTGTGTGCATAGAGCAATGCAGGCAACAGAAAAGCAGTGTCGTAAAAGACAGAAGATTGATGAGGTTACCATGTGCGCATATATTCATATAAATCCATGAATGCACAAACACACATGCAATTTAGTTAAATGAGTTCAAGTGATATAATTGTGGATAGGACACACAAATTTAACTAAATATCAGTCAATATATATGGAAGACATAACAGTGGATAAGTATACACATATAGTCATTTTTGTGTGTACATGTGTGTAAAGCATGATCAAAAGTCATAAAGTATGTTATCATATGTTGTAGTTAGTACAGCCTGCTGTAACAAAGTACTATAGGGTGGTTTACAAACAACAGAAATTTATTTCTCATAGTTATAGAGACAGTAAGTCTGGTAACAGGGTACTGGCATTACAAACTCATCTTCACATACTGGAGAGTGAGAGATTCTCTGGGGTCCTTTATATAAGGTCACTAATCTCATTCATGAAGCCCTCACCCTTTTAACCCAATTTCCTGTCTATATACTCACCTACTAACACATGACAGGATTCAACATATGAATCTGAGGGGAGACATTTGGCACACAGGGTTCATTCTATTGTACCATCACAATGTAAGAGGAGTTGAACATTATTATCTATCCTCATGATTCAACTATTTAAAATTTTCCAAATTTTGAAGTATTTAGAAATAAAGTTTGGAATACTTCCTGTTATAACAATAGTACTTGTATAGCTCTGAAATTTATTTTGCCATTGATATTGAATAAGGGCGGGAAATACTGCATAGCTAATTGGTGACAGTGTCAATTATCCTTCACATGAGTTAAATTATTTCCTGTGCCTTCCACGAATTTGCACATTAAAGCTGGAGTCAGAACAGTGGTCTCAGAACACAGAAGGGACAGTAAAATTTTTGATTAAAATTTTTCATGGAAAAAGAAAAGGAAATTTAATCAGCTACTTTACATTTACATTATTGATTATTAGCAGGATTTTGACTGTCATGGGTAAATGTCAGGAACACTAATTAGATTACTGCACAATTTGTGTGGAAATTAACAGCAACAGACATTATTGCACATAAAATGCAAACTCAGAAGAAAGGAATTTTATTCTCTTATGTTTATTCTTTACTATAACACTGCTTTCTTTCCCTACATCTCATATCGGTAGGATGATGGGATCAAATTATGCATTGCTCAGAATACAGATTGGTGCTGGGATGTTCTGCAAATTTAAGTATGCAGACAGTGTGACTCGTATTCCTGATATACCAAAGGTCTGCATAGCCACGTGGAAAGATTAATTACGGCTCACATCAATTTTGGCCTCTAGATGTCATATAAAGAACATAATATCAGAGAGGAAGCTGCAGAATTTTGATTATGACCATCTGAAAAACTGCATGTGTGGGAGGGGAAAAAAGTGATTCCCACATTCTTTTCCAGGTAGTACATTCTTTTACTAGCAGGCAAAGGCAGATAGGCTGAAAATTACATTTTGAAAGTGCTGTTGGTACAAAATGCTCACTCACTTCAATTAGTCAACTCTTAGGATTACAAAAAAGAGAAATGTATTCCATATGAACAGTCTCTAAGAATGATATTGAAACTAATACTATGGGTAGCACTCAGAGCAATCAACACATTGCAGTGATTAATACTCTGTTGCCTAAGAGGGAAAAATAAGAATTGAGATTTCTGGGAACTTCCATGATCTTTTTTTGAAAGAAAAAATAAATAGAAGAGGAACAGATTTGAATGAATCACCATTCAATTATTCTATTTGTCTAATTATGATATTTTAGTGTAAGACCAGACAAATGGCACGGTTTTCAATTTTTGTGCAAGCTGCTTCATAGAAGGAAAATAAAATATGCTTCAACCTGTTTTGTAAAACTGAGCAAAAAAGAGGACTAGACAAATCACAGAAAAAAAAATCATGGCAAAATCTGTACAATATGGATTAGAAAAGGAGGCCTTATCTGTTTGCCCCTATGTTTCTTACAATCTTCAGTTAATTCATCACAGTGTAGCTCCCTAGATATTTAAGGACAATAGGAAATGTCCACATGCCCTTCTCTAGTTTTCCATTTGCTGTCTTAGAGTTCAGTGGGCTGCAAACAGCAGCCATTTAAATGCCTCCTGAGGAGAATGCCCTGGGAGTAGGCAAGCTTGCTGTAAGATGAGTAAGGAAATACAAAGCAGACAGTGAGGATAGGGAAATCATGCAGAAGAACCTAAAGGAAGGAAGAGGAGCAGAATATAAGAAAATGAGAATCTGCTTAAACCCATGTATGATAATAAGCTCAGACACTGGAAAAACTTCACAATAGAAACTGAAACAGTACATCTGATTTCAGAAGCAGAACAGTGGAATAATGAATAGTGTCAAACCTTTTGGTCCTTAAAACTAGGTTCAGATTCATCCTCAGGAAAACTCTGGTGATTGAAAAAAAAAAAAAAGATTCTTCTTGAGTAGCTTAAGTTGAAATTTTTTTTTCCCTGTCAAAATAGAAAAGTTTATAGTACTATTGAACTGGATCTCATAATTGCAAGTCTTATTTATGCATCTAAATTGAGCAGCTTTTTAACCAAATAGTATATTGCTATTACTTAGAAAATTAAATTCTAACCTTACTCCAAAAGAAAAAAAACAGTTTTCAAATTATCAGGATTATAACCTCAAGCAATACTTAAAGGACAGGCAAAACACTACTGATGATCTCTTTCAGTGCTGACTAGTTTTAAGATAAACAATAGTGGAAATAGTTTAAAGGGGGTTAACCAATTGAAATTACTAGTGTAACAGATTTATGGAGTTTTGATGGTGGGGATGGTGTAGTAGTATGCATCCGAGTAAATGTAAAAATGCTTTCCAAAAAAGAGAGAAAGAGACTACCAGGTTGAAATCAAAGAGTTATTACCAACTAAATCCTTTGTACCTGCAGTTTAAAGATAAATGTGGGAAAGATTCTTCTTGAAAATGGCGTCAGTCACTCAACTCCTGACCAACATTTTCCCTAACATGTCACAAATATATATGAGAACATGTAACACAAAAGGAAAAACTCCCACTAGCATACACCAGAATTCTTGATCAGTATCTTTAAAATCTACAGGAATTTCCAGTAAGAATTTGTAGTAACTGGCTTAGTGTATACTTTTAAAATGTTTATCTACCCATTAAGTGTCCAAGGGAAGCTAACTAGAATCTTGCTTAGTTAGAAGCAGAGGAAAGACCTTTTGTCTATCTTCTTCACCCACTGGATGAGCAACTCAAGTCCTCTAAAGATTCATGGTATGCAAGGATGCAAGGAAATTAGCCACATGACCCATATCTGCATAAAGTATATTTTTGTCATCTAGAAAACCACTTTATTTGTATGCCTCTGTGTCCCCAGCAATATTTCCATTACAGGGGTCCTCAGTGGTGGCATAGAGTTTAAGTCTCAAAGGTATAACCATTGCAACCTGAGTTCAATTCCTAGTCAGAAAGCTGACCCACATGATATAGCAGATCTCTTCTGTCTCGCCTGCTGCTCCCCTCAGCAGTGTATTTCAGTATATCCTCCTTTTCTGTTTCCCATTCTGTGTCTGGTGAATCCTCTCAATCCCAAATCTCTGACTTATACCCCAGTTCTTGCATGCATAAAAAAAATAAAAAATAATAAAAAATGTATTTATATTAGACTATTGAGCACACTTTCACTTTCCTTTGTTCCTAATTATCATTAACCACAAGAAACAGAATTCCTTCATCAAAGCCCATTCCAATTATCTATTATCTTGCAAACACTGCGAACCACTGATAAAAGAGGAATAGTAAAAAAAAGTGGGATGAAAGGAGAGGAGATAGGGAAAGATGAAGAGAGAGTGGGAGAGAGAGAGGTAGAGAAAACACTTCTTTAAAATTAACAATTAGAGTTTATCTTTTTGATTGCTGAGTTATGTGCTGAGTTTGCTTAATGTGTGTGTGTGTGTGTGAGTGTAGGGGCATCTGGGTTAATTCCACATTTTCCCTATTGTAAATAGGGCAGCAATAAACATAGGGGTGCAGGTGACTTTTTCAGCTTTGTTTTTGTGTCCTTTGTGTAGATACCAAGAAGGAGTGGAGTTACTGGGTCATATGGGAGCTCCATTATTAGATTTCAAGTAGTTTGAGAAACCTCCACACAGCTGTCCATAGTGGTTGCACAAGTTTGCATTCCCAACATGGTTGTAACTGGAAATGATCATGCTTAGTAAATAAGCTAGAAGGAAAAACAAAAATACTGGATGGTTTCATTCATAGAAACAGTGTAAGGGATCAGGAAACACACATATAAATGTATGTGTACGCACACACACACATATACACACATATATACTATGTGTGCATGTGTGTGTGATATATAGTAATTGTAATAAAAAGAACATCAACTAACATCTATAAACCAGAGACATTCTACGGGGGAGGAGAGGGGAACAAGATAAAAACTGGGTGGGATGAGCACATGGGACTATGGTGAGGGCACATGGGTGAAGTGGGGTGGGAAGTCTATGGCAATTACAACTGAGGTGAAAAAAATGTACAAAATGAAGAATAATATAAAAAATGTGTTTATAAAAGAAAATAATAAACAATTAGAAAGTTACAAGATACAGATGAAGTTCTTGGTGCTCAAAAGACAGAAGGACAGAAAAGTATTCGAAGACCAGAATAAAAGGACATAGAATCAATAAAACAAAATAGACTCTCTTTTCCCATTTTCATGTTCTATTTCAGTCTGCACTTGCTTGGGGATAAAAAATTCATTTTCTGTTGTCTGTAGTTTATTTTGTGTTCAGTGGAGTATGTAAGTATGCTTCTTAGCTCTTATAAATAATAGTGCATGTACTGAATACAGGGAGAAAAGTAACTTGGAGGAAGGTAAGTCTATATCCTTTATCAATAATTCAATTTTTCAAGTTTTTTAAATCATAAATGAAGTAGGGAGAAATGTTGCACTGTCTAAAGGTAACAAAAGATTCTTAAATCAGTGTAATGCTAGGTACTCTGTAAGATGATATAGGGAACAGATCCAGCATGTATATAAGATATAAACATATATGATATATGTTCTGACTATCATAAAAATCCCTAAGTCAGGTTTGATGCCACTTTTATTTTATTTTATTGTTTTTTTTTATTCCACTTTTAAAGGTATAGTAAAGACAAAGGAATTAAGTAACAAGCAGAAGTCCAAAGAACTTGCAAATGACTGATTTAATCTCAGCTCTCAGTGTCTGCAAATTCCCATGCTCTTTCCAAGTCTCTCATGTTCAAATTGTATTTGTCAGGCTTTACCCTCAGTAAACAAATACAGTGATATTGGCAGAATCCCATTAAAACAGTCATCTGTGATCAAATACCCTGATCCCTTAATTGACCTAAGGAACTAGTAAATAATAAGACAAACTATTTCTTGCTTACTTTAAAGCTACTGTTCTTTTAACTGTAAATCTCATGTTTAGGTTCACACAAATAAAACAAAAATTAATAGAATGCATAAAAAATGAGTATTGAGAGGGAAATGTTCTGGAGACAAAGGATGAAGATGTGGCTACACAGTCTGTGACCTTCTCAAGCTCTAGCATTTTGTGAATTAAAACATTGTACTGTAGGGTCAACCCAACCCTGACAGAATCTTCAACTTTTAGTCTTCATGACTGTCAGAAATTAAATACCTATTCTTAGGTACTTTTTTTTTCAAAGATTTATTTATTCATACAGAACTGGGGTACAGGCCAGAGATGTGGAGGGTGAGAGGATTCACCAGAGACAGAGCAGGGAGCAGAACAGGCAGATCTACGAAGTCCATTGCTGAGGGGAGCAGCGGGCGGGCCAGGAGAGGTCTGCCGGGCCATGTGGATCTTCTCCCGGGCAGACAGAATCGAACTTATGCGGAAGTGGCTTAAGCTTCTTAGTGCTGTGCTTTAATCCGCTGCGCCACCAGGGAGGGCCCCTTAGGTACTTTTTTTAAAGGCGGTTATAGTGTGATGTCCTAGTAAGTGAGCAATATTTTATTTATATATATATATATAAATTTTTATTTATTTATGCATACAGAACTGGGGTATAGGCCAGAGGTGCAGGGACAGTGAGAGCATTCACCAGAGACAAAGTGGGGAGAAGAACAAGCCAACTGACAGAGTACACTTGCTGAGGGGAGCAACAGGAGGGTCAGGAGAGGTCTGCCATGCCATGTGAATCACCTCTGAGCCAGAGTTCGAACTCATGCTGAAGTGGCTTTAGCTTTATAGTGCTGTGCTTTAATCTGCTGTGCCACCAGGGAGTGTGAGGTTATCAATATTTTTTTTAAATAAAGGGAGAGGTGTGGACATAATTTATTCATATCTTAATTTTTATTTCTAAAAATGATTGTTTTACTATGGAACTATATATAGAGTAAATGCTTCGTGCAGGAATTTAAGATAATAAAATGTATGCTTATAGAACACAACAATACATTGCTCTTAAATTATTAAGAAAATGTGGGCCCTCCCTGGTGGCGCAGCAGGTTAAAGCACTGCACTGAGAAGCTAAAGCCACTTCCGCATGCCCCTGAGGTGACCACATGGCGTGGCAGACCTCTCCTGACCCGCCCGCTGCTTCCCTCAACAGTGTACTTCGTTGATCTGTCTGTTCTGCTCCCGGCTCTGTCTCTGGTGAAGCCTCTTGCCACCCTTGAGCCTCTGGCCTGTACCCCAGTTCTGTATGTACAAATAAATAAATCTTAAAAAAAAATTAAGAAAATGACTATATTCCAACAAATAATCTAAATCACTTTCTGTTTTGTCCTGTTCTTTTGTACCCAGCACATATGAGCGTCACATGTTACCTTATATTCGTTACTGCATTTTGTCATGAAAAAGAGAAATACAAT
The DNA here is from genome assembly GCF_000260355.1 of Condylura cristata. Lineage (NCBI taxonomy): Eukaryota > Metazoa > Chordata > Mammalia > Eulipotyphla > Talpidae > Condylura > Condylura cristata. The sequence continues at coordinate 56,959,421 of NW_004567104.1, read as the reverse complement.
CTATGTTTCACACATGATTCAGATAACAGGCCCTACAGATGAACTTGTGCTTTTTTGTTCTCCCATCTGATATGAGATCAGGTGCTCTTAGGAACATCAGGTCACTTTTCTGATGCCTGAAATTATGACTTACAATAAATTCACTTTAGAAAGATGGGGGGAAGATGCTCATTCTCAGACAAGAAACATTAGCTTTCAACATAAAAATATATATTGCAGTCATAGAAATCATATTTAACTTGTTAGTGGGACAACTGAGAGGCAACCTAGGGCCCCCAAAGTTGAATGTGCTAAAGAAATTCTGCCATCTGCACATAAAAGCAAAGCATACATGCAGTGTAAGATCTTTAATGGAATGATGTGCAACAAGAGGGGAGAAGAGAAAGGATGTAGTTTCAGTGAAATATCAAGTCACCCATCCTCTTGTGGATAAATGTCTGGCAAAACAGGTTTGACCTGAAGCGGGGTGCACTGAGATGAAAAAGCTTGCCAAAAATAAGGCCCCTTCTGGTTGCAAGCCATAATAAAGGGGTAAAAGGGGCCAGTCAAGTCTAGGAAGAAATACGAATCAAGACAAAGGCTGTCACTGTCAGTTGCCTCAGGTCTCTGACCCATGTGTCTCTTTCAGGTGTCTTAACATGTCTCAGACTCCATACATCTCCTCCAGGTCCCCCAAGTCTACAATATAATTTCAAATCCGAGAAGCAAGTGAACCTTTCTTCTCCACATGTCTCTCTGAGTATCCCCCATTCTTGAGTCTCTTCTGTGTCTCCAGTTTCCCCTCATTATCAGTTTTGCCCCTTGTTAGATGGGGTAAATTACATGGAAACTTCCTTTTTTAATGGAAATGCTTCTGTTACAAACATTGCAAACATATTATTAATGCCTGACTATTAACAGTTACAAAGCATATTTACCATCTAGTTTTTTTTTTCCTATTATAATATTTTCTTTCCTGCAGTAGAGTTTAGGGCACCCTCAATTTAGACTATGCTCACTGTGTGGGGACATTAAATGTCATCTACACGCTTTAGCAAGGTAGGAATGGAGATCCCTCCCTGGTAAATCATATGCTCACCTTCCCACATCACCTGATTACCCACATTTCTGTTCACATGGATATATGTCAAAGAAAAACTAGCTAGAACATGAAAAATATCAGTTCCATAGAAAGTTTGGCCCTCAAACTTTTGCTACATCAGGATCCCAAAAAAGTCTTCTTAGAGCACAGATGGGCCCCAAACTCTGTTTGTGATTCAGTATATGTGGTGTGGATCAAGAATGTGCATTTGTAGTAAGTCTCCACATAATGCAATAGTAATTGCTCTAGGACCTACACTCTGAGAATTATATAGAGAATTAACATATTGTCTATGATAGAATAAATCTATTGCTACACAATATTTCAAGAGGTCCATCAGTTATTCTTCCTATATCACATACTGACTAACTGGAAATAAATATTGTTTAAATAAAATTGGAAAATATTAAATCAAAATTATTGTCCTCTGAATTTCTTTAAAAAGAGAATTTTAGTCTCTAAGGATATCTTTTTTTTTTATTAAGGTGCAATTATATGTTGTTCAAATGTAATTACTATTTTTTCTTAACTAAGGAAAGATAGGGAAAGAAGACTTTAACACTGTTTTTTAAGATTAGCTATTAGAAACAGATTGTGTGTGTGTGTGTTTCACCCTCAACAATAGGTATTGGTCAAGATTACCCAATATTTTACAAGCATTCATCAAATTCTTTTCAAAATGAGCTAAAAAATTGTTGCAATAGGTCTAAAATGTATGTCAGTATGTCAAATGACAAGTTCTTCTTCACAGCTGTTAAATTCCAAAGATAAATACATTAGATCCCTACTCAGCCCCATTCTGGACAGGATCATAACAATAATTCTCATCTCACAGGTATTTTTACTGAGGGTTTATCATCATTACATGTGATCATATGCATACATACTCAAAGTTCTTTCTATCAGTATTAACTAGTCTCAAGAAGATTACTTTATAAAACAGTTTTACTCATATTTCTGAGAATAATTTTCCAGAGTTCTGAATAGCTCAATTTCTTATCTCAAAACAATAATGGTCATGCCATCATTTTTACTACTTAATGCAAATCGAAAGTGCTGCAATTGAAATCTCTTCTCTGTCATTTTACTATCACTACAGACACATACAAACACACACTCACAGAGATCATTACTAGCATCCAACTTCATAAGCTTTCACAAACTTAGTAAATGATTTTAAACGTCCATGAACATATAATTTTCAGAATAGATTCAATGCCTTTAGTTTTTTTTTTTTTTAATCTTTTTTCAACCTAACAAGTCCCATTTATTTCTTGGTCCTCCTGTGGGTGTTTGGTATCAGTTTTCATTTTCTCGGTCTTGCTGGACATGTTTGTTAGGACTAAAAGAAGACTCATTCCTGAAGAAACACCCTTAAAATGCAAAAATGTAAAATTTCCTATAAAACAATATTGTCATGATAGGGCATTTATAAGTTTTTAAATATGTAAATCTTCAAATCTCAGTAACATAATAGTATCTATTTTTGCTCATAATAGTTTAATAGTGGTGTTCTTTGCAGACTATGGATTTCCATAAAGTGATTTAAAGATCCTATCTCCTTCTATTTGATAAATCTATCATCCCATAGACCAGCAATAATCTAAGTCACTTGAAAATTCCCAAATCATTTCACTGGGCCCATGAGGTAAAATTAATTGTCCAGTAATATTAAATTAGTATTTGTTTCATAATAATTAAGTTAATATTTTTAGTCTCCGCAAAGCAAATCAAAAATTAAATTTCCCACAGGGATAAAAGGCAAAGGCTCTAGGAAATATATCCCTTTATTGGCATTTGATTCGAAGCTACCATTCTATGCCTTGGAAAGAGGGACACAAATCTTCAATAGGCAGATAATTGTCTCTTCCAAAGTCTCTACTAGCAACAGTCATTATTCTCTTTAAAAGGTGTTTAAATTATGTGAAAGAATGTGCTTTGGCGACTTTCACTATTCCTTGTCCTATTTTTTTTATAAGTTAGATTAGCCATTCTTTATTCAGGTACATAACCTATTTCAAGAGCAATTTAAGAAAGTCCAACAAATACAACTACTCAAACACTGGAAATTGTGTAAGAATTAATACAGACATGACATAGCTAAATATATCAGACTGTGTAGGGGTCACTGTGAAGAGCTGTGCAGGATGTACATTAAATAATCTTGACAGCTAAGGATCTCCTGAGAGTTGAAGTCCAGATAGCTCCTCTTAACAAATCATTCATTGTGGATCGTGATTGTATCCCTTCAACAAAATAAGAGGTACTTTTGATTTACTTGGTTATATGTGATGTACTTTTTACAACACAAGTGCCATATAGGCCACAAACAACCCTATAAACTCTATGAAAACAGCCTCTATGTTTTCATTGTCATATTTCAGGTCTTAATTAGGCCTTGATGCATAATAAAAGTGCCATAGATATTTGGTGAATGATAAAAAAGCAGTGAAGCATGGATCAGTATATAATGAGAAAGATGTTTATAACAGCATGATTTAGTAATCTGTGCTTGACACTAAACCAGTCAATTATTGATGCCTTAAATATAGAGAGAACGCTGATTAAATTTCCAGATGACCCAAATCTGAGAGGATTTGCTTAATACAATTGATGACATTATCACGATTCAAAAATAAAAATGGCAGGATAAATGATGGGCTCAAACAAACACAAATCAATTTAACCTAAATATGTAGCTTACAAGTGGGCACAGAGAATCAATTTTTTAATTATGCCCTTAGGAAAGTTTGGCAAAAGGTATCTCATATGAAAATTGCCTAAAGGTTTTATAGGCTAAAATTATGGATCAAAATAACTGTATGACTCAGTTCTAAAAGAGTAAATGATTAATGAAAAGAAAAATGGTCAAATTTAAAGATATAGTAGTTTTAAAAATGCTGGATTTGCCATTCAGCTTTTAAAAATTATATGAGTTAGGGATGCCATATTATCTTGCATTTATAGACATAGGGTTTGTCCTGAAGAAATTTTTATCTACAGTGAGAATGAAAGAGAAAAATGAAAAACAAGCAGTACTTTCTTCATAGTTATCTTCAGATATTTGAAGGGCATTAATGTCTTCAAAATGATGTCTGGCCATAACTTGAATTTTGTTAGAGAACAGGGCTATATTTCTGTTGGGAGGATACAGGGATGTACATTATATCTTAATATAGGGGGGAAAAATCAACAATGTAAAATGTCAGAATTGTAACCTTTATCAAGGAATTTTGAAGACTTTTTCTTGGACAAGATTTTATGCTACATGGTGAATTTGATATAAAAGAATAACAATAATAAGTTGAAAATCAGATGAACTTAATCACTTATTGCCCAAAAAATGTTTTTCAGATTATTCATAAAAACCATTGAACTCCCATCTCACCTAAATGTTAGGAGCTCCAAGTATAAACACAATTGTACTTACTTATTTTTCTCTTAGATATTCAAATTCTTATATTAACTGTTAAACAGGCTCTTTGACCCCATCAACTACTTCTTTCTCCTATTTTCCCATCAAGTCTTACCATTTAACTCTATAAATTGTGATATTAATGATGTTACTTCGTTGACAGAAAAGGTATTCTATCAATAATTGTATCAAAAAAGACACATTCATTAAATAATCTTTATTTAGCCAATAACAAAATTGATCTTCTTCAGAACACTCCACATTTTCCTTTCCATTACTACAACAATGTTTTCTGAAATAATTTCTAAAATTGATGAGGACACTAGAATCCAAATTATTATATTTGTTTCCTATACTAAAAGGTAATGTGTTTCTGTTTTTACTCTGTTATTTTTACTCAAAGTCCACATTTTAGATTTCCCTAAGAGGTCAGACAGCAAACACAATGAACTGATGGGGAGAAAAGTAGATTCTAAATATCCAATTCATATGAGCTATGTATCTACATCTACATATGTTTGTCAAATTTATTGTAAATACTAAAAACAGCACATGATTATTTCTCATTTCAAACTTTAGTGAATACAATGAAAATTAAACTTTTAAAACTTGAGATTCAAAGAAACATTCAAACGGCAAAAGTAGAAGTTCAGGACAGAACTAATCTCAGGCTCCAAATACCAAATCAAGCTAAGAACTCCTAACAAATATTTCATTCAGCAATGGGTAAGTCATACATATCTGGTGTAAATGTGTCTGATGAGAAAGGATAATCTGAGTCTAGAGATTCATTCAATATGGATTTTTGGGGGGGCTGAAATATAAATCATTAAATCAGCCCCTTACTGAAATTCAGCAACCAAGTGAAAATACACATTTCTCTTGTGACACTGGTATACACAGAATTTGAAAAGGAAGGGAAAAGAGTTCTAAATTATAGTAAGTTAAGTTAGGAGCAAATTACAAATTTCAAATTTCAAATTACAAATTTCTTTTATGGGCCACTGTCCCATTTATGCAGTGTGGTAACAAGTAGTTTTATACTTAGTTTTTATACTGCAAAATTATTACGACTTTCATTCCCATGAGTTCTAGCCTACAGAATGTATGGTTAAACTCCCTTGCTTTTCCAACAATAACTTAAAAAAAAAAAGTATACATTTGAAACTGACAAAATATTTGGGAATTTTTTTATTAGGTCCTAAAGGCGCTGCATATTATATTTAATTATTTGGTCAGAAACAAATAAAGCTTATTATCTAACATAATGAGACATGATGAGGCTAAATCTATTATTTTTTTATCAACTCATTAATATATTTAAAGTAAAGTATACTTTACTTGTAGTTTCACCTACAACAAAGGCATTCAGATAGAGGTATAGTAGTTATAAAAAAAAATATAACCACCATTGAAATTAAAGTTACACAGAACTTTGGCTCAACAATCTTGACTCCAGAAATGGATATCAAAGAAACACTAGCAAAAAAAAAAAAAATTGAGAGGAAAAAAATATGCAACTGTTTCATTAGAAAAAAGTCAAAATAAATTAAATATCAGTTAATACTGGATTTGTTTAATAAGTTAGGGTATGCACCACAAAGTGGAACATCTGCTATTATAAAAATAAATAAGGATATTTCTGTATATTTCCACAGAGTAGCCTCAGGTTTATCATTTCATTGAAACAAAAAGCAAGGTAGAAATGAATATACTAAATTACATTTTTTTTATTAAAAAGTTTATTTTTATATCATTTTGCACATTTTTTTTTCATCTCAATTGTAATCCCCACGGGTTTCCCATCACCAAATCACCCCTGTGCCACCACCATAGTCCCGTGCATTTCCCTCCTTTCCCCCCCCATTTTTGATCCCATTCCCCACTCCACCCCCACAGAATGTCTCTGGTCTGTGGTTGTTCATTATTTTTGTTATTTTCTCGCCTGGTACATTATACTCCTGCTATGAGTGAAACCATCGGTATTTTTCTTTCTCTTTCTGGCTTATCTCACTAAGCATGATCTTTTCCAGCTCCATCCAAGTTGCTGCAAAAGACATGTGTTTCTCTTTTTTGGTTGCTGAGTAATATTCCATTGTATATATGTACCACATCTTTCTAATCCAGTCATTACATTTTATCTAAGAAAAAACATGAATATATATGCCTACATGTTTACATTTGACAAACAAGCATTAGAATAAAAAACCAAAATATTATTTTAAAATACTATAAATAGAATTAGGGTATAAAAATCAAGATCAAATGAATAGGAGCTGTCATATTCAATACATGTTTGATATATTTAAAAAGAAATCTTGGAAAATAAATAAATATATATATATATATATATGAAATAAAGTTGTTCAAATTGTTAGTGGCATAACCATGCTAAGAGAAGCTATTTCAAGACTTTTCAATATAGTAATTTAATGATACCCGACCTGATATGAAGCATGCCAAAAGGAAATAAACAAATATAAAGATTCTTACACTTATATCCACAGTCATATCATTGGGAACATTGTCATTGCAGACTTTTTTTTCCCCCAAGGCCTACTACCTATCACCTACAACTGACAGCCACTAATTTGTTCTCTATGAGTTCCTTTGTGATTCAGTAGTATTCCATTGTATATTAATGGATAGACAGAGAGACAGGTAGACAAACAAAAGAAATATGTGCATCTTTAGCCATTCCCCATTAATGTATACTTAGATTGTTCTCCTATCTTGGATATTGTACAGAATGTTGAAATGAACATGGGATTGTATAAATATTTATGAGCTACAGCTAATTTGAAAAGTCAAATTAGTGTTTTCATTTTCTTTGGATGAATACCTAGAAGTGAAATTTCTGCAGCATATGGTAGTTCTACTTTCAATTTCTGTTTTAATTAAGGTAACATGGTTTAAAATATTGTATATCATTCAGAGGTATAGGATCACAACTTATCAAATGCATGTCACCACATGGCACTTTTTCACATGTATGGCATCACATCACACATACCACCAGTGCAACCATAGTTCAGAGTCTATTGACCCCCCTCCCAACTTTTCTCTCAACACTCCTCCTCCTTCACTCTTAGCATTAGTTTTACATTCAGGTTTCCAGAATTTGTTTTTATTTGATATGATTTTACTATTTGCTTTGTTTCTCTATATTATATATATAAATGAAACAATCTGTTATTTGTAATTTCTCTTTTTAAGTTTTGCATAAAATAATCCCTTATAGGTCATCCATGTTGCAATTGTCAAGAGTTTTATTTTTTATATAGCTGATTAGTATTTACTGCATGTGTGTGCATGTATACATATGTGTGTATATCCCATATATATATTTTTTTACCATATCTTTTTAACACACCCATCAATGATCCTTAGGTATCTAGGTTGTTTCTATAACTTGGATATTTTAAATGCTATTGCAATGAGTATAGGAGTGATTTTATCCATTCATATTCAGATTTTTGCACTTTTTAGTTAGATACATAAAGGTGGAAAATATAGGCAAAACAATTCATTGGCATTGACTACAGAGTTGCATTTATGACTCAACTCTGATGGCAAGGAAAACAAAATACAAAATAAGAAAATGGGGCTACCTGAAACTAAAAAGCTACTGTACAATTAAAAAAAAACTAATATTAAAATGAAAAGATACCTTATTGGATAGGAAAACATATTTGCACATCATGTATCTGACAAGGGGCTAATATCTAAAGTCAACAAAGAAAGCATAACTCAGTACATAGAAAACAAAACAAAATTTAAAGAGGCAAAGAGTTAACTAGATACTTCTCCAAAGAAGTCATACAGATGACCAATAGGCAAATGAAGAAATATTCATCACTTACCATAAAGGAACTACAAATCAAATCAAACATGAGATACAATATAGCACCTGTTAGAATGGCCTTTATGTTATTTCCAGTATCTTTGGGCATCTACCTATTGTTTCCATAGTAGATACACATATTTACATTCACAACAATAGAACATAGGATTCCCTTACTTCCAGATCCTCACCAACAATGTTTATACCTTGTCTTCTTGATGATAACCATCTGATCAGGTATGAGGTGCTTACTCATTGAAGTTATTGTCTGTATTTTCCTGATGATTTCACTGATGATAAACATCATTTTACATATCTGCTGAGTATTTGTATGTATTGAAGACTTTTGTATATTTTATGGTGTAAAGCAGATTAACAAGTATGTGATATATTCATCCTATCATTTTCATCATTATTAAGGAATTTAGTATTGTCAGTTTGGCAAGAAGGAAATATAAACTAAAGTCAGAATTAGTTAAATCAAAATTCAGTCATTTTGAATTATAACTGAAAGAATCAATTGAATTCGTGATACATTTGAGTTTTTTTTTTTAATGTAATCCTATTTGCACTCAGTGAAAAAGCCTAAAACTAATGCTCACAGAAACTTATAAGAGTGCCCCTGTGAAATATATGGCCGAGTTATGGAACTGGATAAATGTAAGTTGAGCCTGGAGTTCATCAGTATTGGTAAGGAGGATATCAATGACTAATCTAGTCATGCCAAAGTGAGTTTCAAGTCAATTTGATTTGGTTCCCTTTGCAGAAAGAAGGGGAAAAGTGGACAATCAAATCATTGTAATGGAAGGAACATATCAAGTTTATTTAAACTAATGAATTCATTTTTAGATGAGACACACGCACACAAAACCTACTTGATATTCATTAAAGCATATGAATTATCCCTATTTTAAAAACTGGTAAAGGGGAAAAAACATTTATCCTACCTTTTCTATGCAAATTTATCAGAGTCCAAATACTATAGGATTAGTATTGGTATTTATGGAAGTAATCCAATGAGCAAATAAAAAAAGGATCAAAGAATCAAAGTGTCTCCATTTTGTACTTCTTAAAATATGAATAGATGATATTAATTATATATAGCTAGTAATAGTGACAAAATTATGTGCTTTGTCATAAAAGACATATCACAATTAAGACATTAACAAAAAACAGTACAACTGAATTCAAATAAACTCTCAAAATCAACTGTGAATTAACACAGTAAACAGGATAGAAGATGCCATAAATTAAAAGATAACAATGGAGAGTCAATCCATTGTCTAGATTGGACAAATGCTGAAAAAAAAAAAAAAAGACTGTTTTAACAAAGAAACATGTAAGAAAAAGACAGATGGAGAGAAAACCTCTGTAATAAAAGATTAACATTTCGGATCAAAAGTACTATTTAGATATCAAGTACATCAGGCTGCTATGAGACATATTTTGAAATATATATTAAATGTTGTGTGTGTGCCTCTATATATCTATATCGATTATCTATATATCATTCTAACCAGGGTGGTCTTAGTGTGTGATTAGGTCATGTTCCCAAAAAGCAGAACTAGAGGCAAGGAGTCATGGGTCCTTTTTGGTATATTAGAATATTCTCTGACAGCCAAGGAGAGCAGATCAAGAGTGGGGAGCACAGGTGAGATTTCATGCAAAGTTCCAAATAAGCTAACTTTAACATAATCCTGTTACAGAAGTCAGGAATATAACTTCAGGTTTTGAGATCTCCAGACCCAAAATATAGGAGTTGTTCTTCCTTTCTTCATATATATCTGTTGAAATGCCACCCAAGCCTTAATAAATTCCCAGGCATTATTATCTCAGAGATGAGAGCTGGGAGGCAAAATTATACAAATAGAATTACTTTATATGTTACAAGGACTATATGGAAAATTACATTGGCTAGTTGTTAGTTCTGGAGCCCATGTTATGCATAGTAGAAACATGCATTTTCACTCTATCATTCTGTGTATTTTGGAATGTGTTCAATGTCTCCCCAAGGATTGAAAAATGAAATTCATGGCCCTCCCTGGTGGCGCAGTGGGTTAAAGCACTGCAACTAAGAAGCTAAAGCCACTTCCTCATGAATTCAATTCCCGCCTGCCCCGGAGGTGACCACATGGCGTGGCAGACCTCTCCTGACCTGCCCGCTGCTCCCCTCAGTAGTGTACTTCGTTGATCTGCCTGTTCTGCTCCCCACTCTGTCTCTGGTGAAGCCTCTCACCGCCCCTGAGCCTCTGGCCTGTACCCCAGTTCTGTATGTACAAATAAATAAATCTTTAAAAAAAAATGAAATTCATTCAATAAGCAAACACACTAATTTCAAAGTACTCACCTGGTGTCCCATAGTTTATGTCTCTTTCTTCACCACTCCCCTTCGCTTGGTCTCCATGTCTGTGTATCACAAATGCCTCTTTGTCCGCTTACAAAAATATTGAACTAAGGAATGTCCTATATCATTATTTTTCATTTTAAAATCTTTATGTCAATTATATCTGCAAAGATTTTATTTCCTAATAAGACCGCATTGACAGATATGGGGGAAGTGGTCGCTGTTAAATCCACTATAGATAGGATGTGGATGTGTAGGGGAAGGGGAATGATCTAAATGAACTTGGCATAAAAAGATGGGGGCAGAAGCTTCATGTATTAGCATCTCACTTCTTTAGGTTTGGGGGCACTGTGCTTTGGTCATCCACTAACCTTTCATCACCTACTGTACAGTCTGTTTACTTTGACCTGCCTAGATTACTTTGTGGAAGGTGACTCCAGACTAGAATAAAACAGCCTGTAAATCACCTCCTTCAAGGAATCCAAAAAGGCAGCACTGGATAGATTCTGCAAGCTAACTTAATGCAGCATCCATATTTGATCATAAGCACAAGGGGGAGAAAACAGGGCTCCTACCAAACTCATTAACTCTTTCTATTCTTTCTCTTCCTCCCACTGGTGATCATAGCGGTATGAACATTGCTAGCATATCATTTATTTGCCCTGTATCCTATGCTTTACAGAAACCAAAAGTCATAGGCACATAAAAGCATATTCTTTATACTGGAAAGTTCGGCGAGCTAAATCAGTGAGGCTAATGATTGATATATTCAAAAAGTCAATAAGAAAATTTAGACAATCCTTCTCCAAGCTAATATGCCTCATTTAAAAGTAGACTATGCCTTGCTGGCAGATCTTTTCAGAGAATGTAAAAAATTAAAGATTTTCTGGGTATCTCTCTTGGTTTATGTCTGTAGCATTACTAACAACTTCCATCCACTCCTTCTATCCTGTCAACCGACCAGGGGTATGGATACCTAGATTAGTATATTGTATTCAGTATTTCTCCCTATTAAATGAAAATAAGTGACACGAGAGAGGCAGCCAGAAGACGATGAGTACTAAGAGAAAAACACAGAAATGACAATTAACTAGAACAGTCATTAGGACAGGAAATCTCAAGTTCCTGGAAATTTCTCTTCCTAGCCATCTTGCCACACTCTCTCCTCCCTATTCTTCCTTCCTCTTATTTTTAGTGCTGCTTCCAGCCTGTTTTCTTTCATCAGAACTCCAGCAGGCTAGGATCTTTCTGTTAGACCTTCCCCTGCAAGATTTCACCAGTCTTCCTGGAACACAGTTTTCCAGCTGCCTGGTACTAACGCTGACTTCTCTTCTTTGGGGCCTGTTCTTTTACCCCCTGCATGTTCAGCAAACACCAGAGTTTCTTTATCTCCATATTAATATTATTATCTCAGAACTCCACTGTGAATGAAACTTAAAAGAGCATCAGCTGTGGGACTCTGCAATTATGAATTGGAAAAATCTGATTCTCACAGACAAGTCCCCTTCATGCCATTCCCCAACAAAAGCAAGAAAGTGTGACCAGTGTGGTGGAATGGCATGGTGGGGTGGGGTGGGGGGGGGCAGCTATTATTCTTTAACTAATTCTGTACACATGCCTGAACAACTTTCCCACACGTGCTCAGCTTTAATCAGAAGATTTCTGCACAGCCTCAGGACCTAACCTTGGCCTCCAGCAAGCAGTGCGCACTGTGCCTTATCCTGTAAAATCAGTAAACGCTCGGGTGCACATATGCATAGTTGCTGACTTGACAAAATGGGTAGAAATGGCTCTCCGGGGCCCAAGCTTGCCCTTTGTTTAAGGCTGGATTAGATTCATGCTACAGTTGATTTTTTTTCTTTAAAATTACAAATGTGTGATGTTAGTTCCATTGTCTATAATACATTAGCTAGATGTATAAAATTGAAGAAGCTTAGCAGTAAAGGAAAGCATTCATAACCTTTCATAAATTCTTCCTAAATTGACTGTACCTAAATTTTGTACAATAGTATATGAAAAACCTCCACTCATTAGCCTGCTTCTATCAAGCTATTGCCGGCCCTTAGCATGAGTTCAATCCCTGGACAAAGAGTTAACCTATTTGCCACAGCAGACCTCTCCTGTCTCACCTGCTGTTCTCCTCAGCAGTATATTTCAGAAGATCAGCCTGTTCTGGTCCCCACTCTGTCTCTGATGAATCCTCTCACCCAGCATCCCCTTGCACCTCTGGCCTACACCCCAGCTCTTGTATTATAAATAAATAAAAATAAATCTTAAAAAGTACACACACACACACACATATGAGGAAAACCTCACTCATCTTCCAAAAAGGACTTCTGAGAGTTCAGACTAAAAACACAAGATGACAGAAATAACTCAGACAAGAATGCCAAGTACAGTTGGTTTTTTTTTTTTAATTTTCATTATTTATTAACTAACTTATATGCCCAAGTAATCAGAGGTGAGTAAATAAACTTTCTTCAGGTTAGTAAGGAAATAATCCTTCCTTTGGTCAACTTCATAATCTAAGATTCCCTTTCCCCCTCACCCCAAGTTTGTTGTTTATGTCTCACTTGGGAAATTATAACTTCTGCTGAGGCTAGTTACTTCAATAGTCTGTCCTGACTTTAATTTTAATCACATGGCCCTTTCAGCTCTGAAAATGCAACACAATTCTGATTTAAATCTTTTTAAAATATCCCTTTACTGCTATTCAAATTTAATTATTCTAAGAACAGTACCACTATATTAAAATATAATCACCTTACTCCTTTTGGCTTCATGACAATGTTCATAAAGTGCTTAATATTCATGTAACATGCTACCTCACCCTGTAATATCACTATATTTATGGAAAGAAATTGTAATCCTCTTTACTGGCTCAGGTTAATTCCAATAAAATATTAAATCCATTTTCTAATCTAAATGAGTTCATTAGGAGAGGCATGGTACTGAGAATACCAAACTCTCTACAGAGTTCAGCTTCATTACATTTCCGCTCTGTGCGTTTCCAGAGCTGTTGTACTACATTTATGAGGATTTATCTGTACTGTTCCAAAAACATTCATCCTAATTCTACTCCTTCTGTGCATGCTAATCATGAATATGTTAAGTGGAAATACTAAGCTTGTAGCCAATCTCATCCCCAGATGGGTTCAAGTTATGATTACAGAAGCAAATTTGCCATAAGCACTCTTAGAACACCGCCAGTGAGGAGGAAATGAAGGTTTGGAGCTATGTTAAAAAAAAAAAATTGAGACAGTAGGACTGTTATAGAGATTTGGAAAAGAGGGTATTTCTAGATGACTCTGTCTCAGAAAGCACTTCAAGAATATATAAATAGATGTGTTCAAAAAATTTAAATAAATACAGGAATTAAATCATTAGTTTCAACGGCTTGGATTCAAAAGTCCATAATCCAAAGTTGAACTCCACATTATTCAGCTCATTACATCTAGCAAAGCTTTACTCCATTAAGTTCTCCATTTAAAAGAAATAATGGACCTTTTAGGAAGGGAAGATGGGACCAATCTGGGATGTTCAGGTAGTGAATAATTATAGAGTCCCAACGGTTTGCCCATGGTGTGCTTTGTCCTGTTTTTCACAGATACCTAGCAGCTTCTTTTTTCACCTTGGAGGTGAAAGAAAAAAGTAATAGGAAATTCCATTTACATATCTATCACATAGAAAAAACCAATTTAGTATCTTTCAGTCATCTACCATGTATTAATATTTGCAATGACTTCTAGTGAAGCCATTTTTATCTCCATTTGGCATAGTAAAGCAAAAGATTTCTCAACTAGACATGTGGCGAAGGCCCACTTATTTTTAGTGTATGATAAGATGAAGAGGAGTAAGAAGCAAGTTATTTCTGAGTGTTATTTATTAAAGCTGGATATGAGTCCCTGTTAATACAAAATCTGCAATAAATTCTCAAGTTAATATGAAATCCAACAGCCACTGGTTGTCACTGTTGCACCACAAAACAGCAATGCAGGTAATAGTTTTTCAAAAGACTGCCTTTAAAGAACAAAGTTTGAAATGATGTATTTCACTATTTGGCTTATCACAATAGCAGAACACAGAATCCCATACCAAGGTCCCATGAGTATTAAGCTAGTATTAGACATTTTGATATAAGAGTGCCAAAAAATTATATGAATTGCACACAAATATGAAATAAAGATTATATATTTAAATAAATAAATTTTGTATTTAGTCATATTTATGTATCTGTTAATTAGAATATATATTCTTTCTGATGTTTAAACTAAATTTATTAGGTTAATGCCCAGTGTGTATAATTGATCACTTCAAGGCTTAAATGCATTATTCAAATGAAATGCTTTCTAATGATTGAGCTTATAACATTTTTAACCAGAAATGAGTAGACAGCCTTGACATAATCTTCCCTCTTCCCAAATCTGATTAAAACTGGCATGACAAGTAATCAATGGGATCCTGAATATAAAATCCCAAAATATTCTGCTGTGTTTGAAATTAATTAAGTACTGTGATGTAGGAACTTCAAATCAATAAACATCAATGATGGTAGTATTAAAGGTGGAAAGAGTTGGCAAGAAGTCAGCCTGGCATTCGTAGTTGTGAGATGATTATCTACTCAATGAAATTAAAGGTTAAAATTAGACCAACTGTGCTTTGGGAAAATGCAGAAGCAGGTCTTGAAAGTCAAGAACAATGACTGTGTTCCCGAACACAATCTTTCAAATTGGAAAATTATACTTTTTAAAGAAGTGTGAAGATAGTACTTCATTTTCAATTTTTTGTAAAAGTAATATCTCTTATCTAAACTATGTTAGCAACCTGTAAAAAACTAGGCACGGATATCTTTCAATGAATATGGCATAAACAGGCTGTAAGTATGAATGTTGTTTTTACTTATATAAACTTGTCTGTTTATATTTACATTCATATAATTTTACAAGACAAAAGCTATTTTTTTAGGTCCTGCTTGCTTTATCTCCCTTCCTTCTTTTCCTCCTCCCTTCTTTCCTTTCTTCCACTTAGCTCAGTTATACCTTATAATCCAGAAGTAGTGAGGCAAAGCTAATAATTCAGAAGGAGTTAATTAATACTATTTGCATCATTAATGGGTGGATATAAATAGTTGTTTGTCATATTTAATACTTTACTTAATTTAAAAATATAATTAAAGATATAAAGGCTCTTCAATCATCTCCTGTGTAGAATTATATTTTCAATAAGAAGTAAGCAGTTAAATGCATTGACTTTTATCTTAACAAATGGGAATAATTGTCTTTTCTTAGAACAGGCTATCACACCAACAGAAACAATTTCAAAAAAAGTTGTCTATGTCTGAAAAAAAGTAACTATGCAATGGAGGTCTATCAATAGTGGTTTCTATTCATGTAAAGTTACTGTAGTTTGTTCATTAAACCAAATGTCTTTAAAATGGGAAGAAGAGTGACCATGTAATCAGAAGAACTGTAGAAAATGATGATTCCTGACTTTTATACTCAACTCATGCAATCAAAATCTCTTTGTAGTCTCCAATACAAATTTCTGGGCCCTCTCTGGTGGCACAATGGGTTAAAGCTCAGCACTATAAAGCTAGCTGCTGCCACTTCAGCAGGAGTTGGATCCCTGGCTGGGGAGGTGACTGGCATGGCCAGCAGAATTATCCTGTCTCGCCCCACTATTCCGCTCAGGAATGTACTTATCATCTGCCTGTTCTGCTCCCCACTCTGTATTTGGTAAATCTTCTAATGGTCCCTCTACCTCTGACCTGTACCCCAGGTATAGTATACAGAAATAAATAAATCTTTTTATAAGAAAATACAAATTTTCAGCCAACTTCAGTAAGATTAGGAACATGGAGACTCATTCTTTTGTCTCATTTAGGAAGACAAGCATTATTACAAATTTTATAATTATACTCTATTTGTGGTAAATAACACCAAATAACAAATTATATAATTTAGATGAACAATTCTATAAAAAGGGTAGCGTCATTTTTAGGCCCTAATATGGTAATTATGTGTCTGTAATGGGATATTTGATGAACACATTTGATACAAAAAGAAATTCAAGAAGGAAGTCTGGTTGAAAATATGTGATGGAAGGAGTTCCTTTAGAGACACACTGATGGCAAGAAGGAAGCCTCTTCTCTCCTGCCCAGTGACACCTCGTGCCTCATTATCCTGCCTGGTTATTTTTTAGTGAGTGCCCTGAGGTACTTAGTAAATTACTCCAAGGAAGTTTCTTTGTGCTTAAATTCTTTGTATCTCAAAAATACTCAGCTCTACTTATGTAATAAGTACACCATAACCATTTAGTAAATTAAGAATCTAATTAAGTAAGTATAGTGCATATACTTCTCTGAGACCACAGATATATTATTTTAAACTTTCAGTACATTTTAAAGCACTTTTTTTTTTTTGTAAATCAAATAACTTTCAATTTACTGTCTAAACTAACATTATTTAAGTTATAATTTCTAATGCCACACACCCTCCTTATCCTCTAAAACAGGATCAATGGATACAGAAAAACAAACCAAAAGAGTAGGGAATAAGATAATATGAAGGAGGGAGTCCTCAATCTATCATGTGTAAGTCCTTAGCCTGACATTTAAGATTGTGAAACTTCATTTCCCCCTTTTCCTTTTAGAACCAGAGTCCACTTCCAGGCTTGAGGAGAACACACAGACCTCCTGAGTAGAGACCACAATTCCCGAGTTACCTTGTTGCTAGACTAGTTTCTTCTTGTTTTTTTTTAGGAGGTTAAATTACTAGTATGGTGGTGACGCGTGCTTAATCTAGAAAGTCTAAAACACCCTAAGGAAGGCAAAATAATGAAATAAAATGAACTTTTGTTTTTACTGTAGACAAGTGAGAAGGTAAATGTTGGAGCTTTCTGAGATGCTTATGTCTCCCATAGGGCAAACTAAACTAACTCAGCTATACAGAAAATAGTTTGTGACCAAGCTTAATACATAAATTCACTGTTTTCTTCATCAAGAGATGAGTGATCTTAGCACTGAGCAGCAGAAATTAGGGAAAATTCAATTGTTGCAGTAATATAACTCCAGAGTAAGGAAGCAAAGAAGGAGTGAAAGTTTGGAAGAGAATGAATATGAACACTGCTATTATTGATAAAGAACATCTGGCATTTAGAAGTATGGTTTATTCTCAAGACAAAATACATATTTAATTTGCTGAAATGGAACAAAATTAGTGCCTGTTATATTTAGGAATAAATATATTGAAAAAGTACTTAGATGTAAGAAACACAAATTATTCAAGTAATTGCTTTACAAAATAGAGAACAAGAATGGAAAAAAAACCAAAAGTAAAAAAGTCCCTAACACAAGTAATTTAAATCATACTTGTTCGTTCCCATTTTAACTAATTTAAACATGCTTTAAGAGAAACAGTTTTCTTAAAGAAAAGATTCCTGCTTATTTCTAATATTTGAAATAGCTATTTCTTTTTTTTTACGATGTATTTAGTTATGTATACAGAATTGGGATGCAGGCCAGAGGACACATCAGAGACAGAGTGGGGACCAGAGCAGGCAGATTGACAAAGTACACTGCTGAGGGGAGCAGCGGGCAGGTCAGGAGAGGTCTCCTGTGCCATGTGAATCACCTCCAAGGCTGGGAATTGAACTCACACTGAAGTGGCTGGTGGCTTGCTGGTAGTGCTGTGCTTTAACCCAATGCACCACCAGGGAGGGCCCTAAAATAGCTATTTCTTAGAATTAGATTTTAAAATATATGTATCAGTACCATGTTGCAATTAACAAATTTTCCTTCAATTTCTAGACCTCTGACTTGTGCATGCCACTACTCCCTTCCTGTAAACTAAAATAATCATGCTTTTAAACTATGAAACAACCCATCAACCTTACTGGTGAATTCTGGAATCTTGAAACATAAATCCATAGGACAAACAAAATAGTTAAATGCATAGAAAGCAGTTTTGGAAAGAAGACAGAGATTGCTGAAGACAGCGATTGCTAAACTAAAGTGACAATAGGTTACATTCACACTTGGGTCTTTTCTGACTATCTATATTTACCCAATTCTCTTTGCCCAAAGCTGTGCCCTTCTAGTTAGGTCAGCCTAGATATTCCCTGATCTGGCACTGGTGGTTGCCAACAGACTTTGCAAAACTCAGTTTCTGAACAAAGTTATTTTCCTCGGGGAAGCTAAGGGACTTTATATGTCATATCACACCAACACCTTCACTCTGGCCATGCTCCTTGCCTCTTTTCTCCTAGTAAAAGTGTCTGACTCTTATGTCCCCCAAAATTGTCTTCACACAGTAAAAATGCCTGAGTCGTATGTCCCAAGAAACTGTCTCTGCAATAAAAATACCTGAGTCTTATATCCCAAGAAACTGTCCCTGTGCAGTAAAAATGCTAAAGTTACTTCCTAAGAAATTGTGTCTAGCTTTTAAAATGCTCTTTAGCCAAACAGATCAACTATTACCTAAAAGGGAAAGTACATGCCTGGTTCTGCTCTCTTCATCTCTAAGTATCAATGATATCAATATTAGTGTAAATTGTCTCTCAAGGACAATCCTTGATTAGAAAAGAGCAAACACTATTGTTGAGATTTTGGGATAGGAGGAAAATACTCAGAAGGTAATTCTTTGAAAATTCACCAGTATATGTAATTTGTTTTCTCTCATGAATGTACTTTGTTTTATTAAACCAGGGCATGTCTTTCATTTAACTGTTAGTTGCTTTTAAAACTGACTTTTAAATAACCGCTCCAAAATCATAATATTTTAGTAGTTAAATTAATTAAATGTGCTTTGCACACTCCATCAGTCAGCATTATATTTAACCTGTCCATGATTACAATGATTACTTAATTTGTACCATTCTAGTTCCCATTCAAGTTTCATGTATGTGCAGCAATGACAGCTAATGAGCATGTGGAATCTTCCTGAGACTACTATAGAAAAGAAAACACACACACACACAACAAGAGTCATTGTTCTTATCTCAACACTGCCAAATAGATAGACTTGAAATATATAAGATTTTCATCCTTCTTGGAAATGGTTTTCAGCTTAAAGGCATTTGACCTGGAGTGAGGTTATATTTCAGTCAGCCTACTGAATGGTATCTAGAGAGGCCCGCCAGCAACAGATTAGCAGAAAAATGTGAGTGAAAGTTCAAGTACCTGGTCGCTGGGAAAGCAAGAGGAGGGCAGATCAGCTTGAATATCAAAGCTAACTTACATCAAAATGGCAAAAGCCATTTCCAAAACAAGCTATCCCAAGAAGACATTAATCGAGGATGCTCAAATAATGGTTGACCTATTTGAGTAAAGATCACCTTAAAGAGCTTTGCAAAAAGAAAAAAAAAGTTTGAAAATGTTCCTGGGGATACAGAACTCAGACATTTTTACTAGGTGTAAAGTTATAAGACACATGGCCAGAGGTGTTGGTATAATGTGACATATCACCACTCCCAAGGTCCCTGATGAAAATAACTTAGTTCAGAAGCCAAGTGTTTGATCAAGATTGCAGCACAACATGGATGCGTCTGAGCAAAAAGTGCAAGAATTGTATTCCAAGATGTGCTTCCAGGAAACTAATGAATAGGAATCAATTTTAAATTAATAGTAGAGCTGATTGCTTCAGACTGAGTATTTTTAAAGGTAGTTTTTCCTAATGCCTGTGGAAGTGATCAGGGGAGAGTAAATTTAAAACTCACAAATTGGCGCCAGGTTAATCAAGACAGGTGATAGTGCCTGAGCCACCATTCTCTGCATTCAGAGATGATGGTTCCGAAACCATCAATGTCGATGTTATAAAACTTTTTTCCTCAAATTGAGCAACCTGATCTGTGATGGCTGCACATAAGCATTGTCTGCTGGGCCACTTGACAGCAATTTTCAGTCTATTTCTGTAAATTGAGCTTCACATTGCCCTTTGAATGTTTCCCCCTCAGATTACAGCGGCTCCAATGCTATTCAGTATACAGGACTCACTAGCCCTTTAGCTGCCTTCCAACAGAATCAGGTGTAGATAAATTGAGCAGTGCACCTCATTTTTATTAGTTGGGTATAACATTGCTAGCAGAACAAGAGGGAGTGCTTTTCAAGTTGAGTGGAAGATGGAGGAAAATAGTAAAAAGGGGAGTCAGCTAACTCATACAGGATTTAGAATAGTTAGACTCCAACTGTCCCACTTTTGGGGCCAAAGTTTCTTTCATGATCTGTAAGATTCTTGTAGCCATTTCTGTAGGAATAAATGCTTCAGTGCTCTTTCTTTTGCAAGTTTGTACTTCAATTGACTGAACAGTAGCAACCAGATATGATTGCCTTCTCAAGAAGAGTGTGAGGGGGTGACATGCTTAGGTAATATGCATGCAGCCATAGCCCAGTGCCCATCTGCTAAGTTTGGAAGCATTGCATAAATATCTCTTCTTTGACAAAAATGATTAGGAAGAGACCACACCTGTTCTCTCACCATCACTCCACATACTTGAGATCAGGCATTACATACTGTGGACAACAATCACATCAGTTGGTTATAGGAACATTATTAGGAGCAAATCTCTCCCTCCTCCTTCAGAGCAAGGCATATTTACATAGGGGAATGTCAGTATTTTGGTGTTTGTTTTTTCTTCAGACACATTCACATGACAAACTTGGAGTAAATCTCAAGAAATCTTACAGAGAGAGAGCCTTACTTTTCATTAAAAAATCAGCAGCTTTGCAAATAGCATTTCCATTTTGTTGAAAATGTCCTTTCTCTCCTTTCCCCTCTGAGTTTTCCTTTTTATCTTTTGCTAGAGAAAGGAGTTTACAGCAGCAGGTTGACATAAACCTAATTTAATTCATAAATACTACCAACGAGGTGAATTCATAAATTGAACATCATTTATTTTAAAAATATTGATAACTAACAGAAAGAAAAAGAAAAAAAAATACCAGATTGTTTCATTCATAGGAGGAGTGTAAGGGATCAGGAAAAAGAAAAACTAATTGTAATGAAGTAAAAATGAAAATCAACAACTATAAACCAGATAAATTCTACAGGGGCAGACAGAAGAATAGGATCAAAGCTGGGGTGAGAAGAATGAACTGAACTATGGTGATGGTACATGGATGAATCAGTGGTGGTTTATAGCCAAAATGAAAAAAATGTATGAAATGAAGAATAATATATATATATATATATATATATATATATATATATATGATATCAAAAGATAAATTTTAAAAATTATGCTAAAAATATTGACAGCATGGGAAGGCGATACTATGAGTCCACTAAAACTCACCCACTTGCCAAGACCAATCACCAGAAAGGAAACAAACAGCTCTGTGGTATAATACAATCAACCCTCAAGTAGGAGTGACTGGATTTGTAGTGTTTAAGCAGGTCAAAATCCTCTTTCCTTGAGTCACTTTTTATTTCACCCAGGTTTGCATTCTGTGCCTCCCTCAGAAGACTCGAGATCCAATTTTCTACAGGAAACTCTCAGGCACTGTGCAGTACCATGCTTACACGTGGCTTACCTCATCTACAGGGAGTGGCTTGGAGTCCTTGGCTCCACTGTTTGTTACCACAGTTCTTTCTTGATATTAACCCTGAAATCATTTTTTTTTCTAAATATACATAAAACATAGCATACTAATGTGGAAAAAACTCTGACCTAGGACATGTTCTGTGTCATTTGAAACACTAGTTAATAAAAAATGTTTTCTTATCTTATTTTTAGTTCTATTTTATTTTTTTCTCCAGAATCTGCTTTCTTCTAGTCATTGATGTCACTTATTTTAAAGTGATATATGTGTGTGGTTGCATTAATAATAGCCACTCTTGGTTTTATTACTCAACGTTGCTACTTCTCTAATTTTTTAAATATTAAATTTGAGTATTCTCTTTACAATCTATACCTCTGTGAACCCAAATATATCATTTAGTGCTATTCTACAGGTGAACATAAAATGCTTCCAAAATATCTATTTGAAGAGTTTAAGGATATGACTGTGAAAATATCTAGTAATATAGATTGAAGTAAGTCAATGACTCAGTATTCATAAATTCCATTATTTGCTTCTACAGAAAGTAATGAGTTGCCTTTCAATGATTAACATCTGCCAAATATACCTATATCACATCATTGTATACACTAAGTATTTAGAGCCTAGTGTAGGAATTTTCAATGATGTACATTATGAAAAGTAAAGGACTCTTACCAATATTCTTAAGATTTAAAAAATCTTTTCACTAATGGTATAGCAGTATTTGAGTCAAAGGGTACTCTACTGAAATATGATATCATTCTATGAAGTGAAAAAAAGACCGTCAATGGGGATACTAGAAGATGTGCTTTTAGTTACTTGTGTCTGGCATTGTGCAAAACTTAACCTATGATTTCTGTCACACATCAACTGTGACTTGAGTACAAAAATAACACAAGACATTTTATTTGATTCCAATCTCTGCCTCCTACCGTGATTTTCTTACTTAAATGAAATAACTTACCACTTATAAAGTGCTAATTATGGGCTTAGCATGTATCATCTCTTAAAACAGTTTGAAATTAGTTAATTTTCATAAATGCACTAAGGAGTATGTACTATTATTATTATAATGCAATACTGGAAAGTTGAGTATGAGATAACTGAAAAACTTATACAGTAGTAAGTGGAGTTGTGTCTGGTGCAGAGGAAATCATAACCATCTGGCTCTTCAGAGGTTAAACAAACCAGTAAACAAACATCAGCCACACTGATAAGATGAAAACTGCAAAAGGAAATTTAGTTATGACTCAAATACACCTGTGTATATCCTGTATACATCCTGTTTAGATGCAGCGAAGCTGAGTGATCTGGCCAAATGTCTTCAGATGCCATTCAAATAAGTTAGCTAGGACATAGGAAGCTGGGGAGAATGTAAGGGGAAATTTTGCCAATAAATACATCTGAGACAAATATTTAAGAAGTTCTTCCATCGCCATGGAAAAGAGGTAAAGATATTTGGTCTTCATAGTACAGTAAGTGAGATGCATTTACAGAGACAGTTAAACACATAATGTGTCTTTCAAAAGCCAACCTTCATCTACCATTCAAATCCGTCCCATGAAATTAACAATTTGTAAAACACTTATTTTGGAATGGAAGTTTTGCACTACCCTACTGAGGTATAAATATAGATAGGTATGACAAAGTATCATATAAAGTTAGAAGGATTTATGACCCCCTCCCCCCACCACACACCCATATTCCAGAATTCTCACTATCATTAAAAACACGAGATGTGCACTAGTCATTGTGGGCTGGAGTCCTATATGTCAATTTCTCCTCTTCTACTTATATGTATCTTTCCACTCACACCTGCAGTGTTTTTACATTAGCTTCTTTTAAACCCAAAGCAGAAACAGTGGTACTTTCCAAAGTTGCTGAGTCTGAAATAGAGACTATACATTCTGGGATCCTCCCTCCCTGGTGGCACAAGGTGTTAAGTCTCAGCACTCTGAAGCTCTCCAAGACACTGTAGCATGAGTATGATCCCCTGCCAGGGAGGTGACCCACATGGAACAGCAGATGGCTCCTGTCTCCCCACCGCTCCCCTAGGCAGTATATTTAGTAAATCTACCTATTCTGCTTCCCACTCCATCTCTAGTGAATCTTCTCACCGCCCCCCACCCCTTAAACCCGCATCTCTGGACTTTACCCCAGTTCTTGTATGCATAAATAAATCTTAAAAAAAAAAATAAGGACCATATATTCATTTTACCTTAATGTCATTTTATAATAATAAAAGCAACTTTTACCCTGAGTCCATCTATAGATACAGTCATAATCTGGCTCTCTTTTATTTGTTTTGCTAAAACACAGACAAAATTTCTTACATTTGGAGAACATAGGAAAGCATAAAGAAAACACAAATTTTATTGTTCACACTACTTACTTTACCGGTCAATGCATTCCTTTGGTACAAAGAAAAAACAGAAGTTAAATTATATATCTAATTTTTATTTTTAAATTAGTCATCTCTATTTTCTTTCACATAGGCAAAAAGTAATCTTTCAGATTTCCTAACAAATGCTATTTCATTGTGTATTGTAAATTAATTCTCCATAGTTTTCACTTGTGTCTTTCCCTTTTACGCTGGCCTATATTTGAAGGTTCATTTTTATGTGGCAGATTCTACATTTAATGTGATAGATGCAAAAACAAAGGTGCTCTCCAAATATCTACTGAATTGAAATGAATTAAATACTATCTTAATTATCATTATGTGGATATTAGAAAATGTTTTATAGCAAAATAAAATAAATGAAAAAAGTATATTAATAATAACTTATAGCAATAGCAAAATCCGTCATTTCTCAAAAATTGAATCTTTATTCCTGTTTTACAAATTATCAAATCTCATTAGATAATTTTTAAATCACAATCATATTCAGAATTGAATTTCTTATATACTGATAGGATAAAATACTAGAGTTCTAAAGCTGAAGCTCTGTTACAACTAAAATTCCAAACTGAAGAAAAACATTTATAAATAAAGAGTAAATGCAACCTTGAGTAGACTCTCAACTGCCAGTTTTAAATCAAAATGAATCAAGTGTTAACTTTGGAGAAAATTCTTTTATATCATAGCATCCCCAAGGGCAGGGACAGAAGCTCAATAAATACTTGTTGAATTGACTTTCAGCACTCTGAGAAAAGTAACTGTTTTGGGAATTGATGTTACTCTTCTCCCTCAATTTTTCATAGTCTTTCCCATGGAGAATGACAGAATCAGAGAAAGAGATTGAGAAGACACCATTTCATTTTTATTACTTGCTTGCATTCTTCATTGTCCTTCTAATTGCTAACATATCACAAATTACTTACAATTTTTAACTTGTATTGGATTTAATAACAGAAAAATACTGAAAGGAAATAAATACAAGCAAAAATGAAAGTTTGGGGCCTTCCCTGGTGGCGCAGAGGGTTAAAGCACAGCACTAAGTTAAAGCCACTTCCCCATGAGTTCCAACCCTGCCTGCCCCGGAGGAGATCCACATGGCGCGGCAGACCTCTCCTGACC
>NW_004567104.1:56897660-56931657 GCF_000260355.1 Condylura cristata | reverse complement strand
TGTCTCTGGTGAAGCCTCTCACCGCCCCTGAGCCTCTGGCCTGTACCCCAGTTCTGTATGTACAAATAAATAAATCTTTAAAAAAAAAAAAAAGTTAAAAGTGATACTATCCAATTTAACTCTCACCAAGATCCCATGAGATATAATAAACATAATTTTTAACACTTATTTTTTAATAAGGAATACTACAATTCAAATGTGCAGTGTGGTGATTTTCCTTTAATGAGAAATAAATTGTTTTTGTTTTGTTTTATTTTGTTTTGTTTACCCCATCGCTTCCCTTTCCACAGCTGCAGAAGCTTCTGGGGTCTTTTCAGTTTACTAGAAGGTAATTACTAGTAAATCAGGAACTATGAGATACATAGTGCCCATCAACCAACACAATGAGGGTAATAAAACCTTCCTTGGGTATAGCTCGTGACAATAAACTGTTATTGTTTGCACCTATGTAAAGGATTCATTTGACATACACGATTTGTTTTTGATCAGCCAAAGATGTCAAAGTTCATAATCATGAGTCAACCTGTCACCTACAAGAACAAAACACACCTATCTATATAGATTCAGAATGCAAGCAAATATTATTTTAATTTGGATATGGTCATTTGATATTTATCAAGTCTGCACTATGCAGAATGTCCACATGATCTCTGCCCTCTATGAGATAAATGGTTCTTCATACTTTTGATCTGTAAATATCAAAATTCATAAATTTCAAAATCACATATTAGGTGATACATATCTCAGGCCATCACAGCAGGCTTTACTGTTCACCAAGGAAATAATGGCAATTTTTTAAAAAGCTCTATAGTATGTATAACAGGGATATATCTGGAGAAACAGCTGAAAAGAATCTGTCAGATCTGTAGCTACAAAAACAAAAATGACAACAAAAAATACAAGCCCTTCCAGTCTGATCAAGAAATTATACTTAAAAATTAGACCTAGAGGCCCTCCCTGGTGGCGCAGCGGGTTAAAGCACAGCACTGAGAATCTAAAGCCGCTTCCTCATGAGTTCGATTCCCGCCTGCCCCGGAGGTGACCACATGGCGTGGCAGACCTCTCCTGACCTGCCCGCTGCTCCCCTCAGCAGTGTACTCCGTCGATCTGCCTGTTCTGCTCCCCACTCTGTCTCTGGTGAATCCTCTCACCCTACGCATCTCTGGCCTGTACCCCAGTTCTGTATGAATAAATAAATAAATCTTTAAAAAAAAAATTAGACCTAGAGATAGCTAAAAGACTGCAAGTTTGGAGTGTGATTGATAATTGAGGAAGTAGAGGTCAAAATAAGCTTTGAAAAACAGATATAGCAAAATGGAGGCTATGTTTATCTTTCCCACAAAATGAAAGAAACATTGGGTGAGAGATAAATTATATTTAGATAATTTAAAAGGTATTCACCATTATAATCATGGTTGTTTCACTTTCCTACTTGGGTGAAAAATTTCTTAATATTCACCACCATTTCAATCATCTGGATGAACTATCCATTCATAGTTCCAAAGCCCTATAAAACTAAGGAGGATATCCTACTACCAGAGTAGTAGAGGTAAATATTCCTGAAATTACAAAGATTCTCACCAGTTTATGCGGGGAAAATCTGAATCATGTGCTGGTCCTTTGCATATCATTTTGCATGTGGTAACTTTTAAAAAAATTTAGATGCCTTGATATATGGTTGTTACAGAAATTCCAATATTAGGTAAAAGCTATGAAGCAAAATTCTTCCTGAAGTACAACCTTAATTTTTTATCTTTTTAAAAGATTTATTTACTTATGCATGTAAGGCCTGGGGTACAGGACAGAGATGTGGGGGTGAGAGGTTTTACAGAGACAGAGTGGGGAGCAGAACAGTCAGACTGACTGAAATATACTGCTGAGGGGAGCAGTGTGCAGGGTGGCAGAGGTCTGCCATGCCATGTGTATCTCCTCCCTGGCTGGAGGTCAAATTCATGCTTCAGTGGCTGTGGACAGCTTCATAGTGCTGTGCCTTAACCCCTTGAACCACTAGAGAGGACCTTTAATGCAAGTCATGTTTGTGAAGACAAACAGCCTCTCTATGTGATGTTGGCAGAAGAGCCTCACCCACTACAATACTCTTGGGGCTACAAGCCATGTCTTATTAAGGTTGGAGGAGCTAGCTTTCCAGTGCCATTTACATTGTAGGTACAAAGTACAGAGATGTAACATGATTGGATGAATATCTCTATGTTGTTTCTCTCTGCATGTGACACATACATATTTATGTTTCATTTGTTTCTCAAATCTCTTTAACCCAAAATTGATTAATTGAATAGATAGTGCTATCAAATGCTGGGCAATATATTAAAGATACTTGGGTTACATGAATGATCCAAAGATTCTTATCCTGTGGAATGTATTTGATCTTTATCATGTAAATAAAATGACTCACTCTTATTGTTATCTTCCTTAGTTTCTCATTTCTCTGAATCATTTCCTCTCTGTATGCTATGCCCATTTCTTTTCTGATAAGTCATTAACTGGAATAATTGCATGTTCATTTAAGTATGGGTCTATTATTTCACATTCATAGTTAGATTATAATAGCATTTAGTGGCTATATTTGAGCATAAATTCTGTTTTATACTAAGCAAATTTCTAGGTGTACTTAAAATACATATTCTGCATGGATGCAATTTATACTAACAATCTGTTTAGATTCCCCCCACACAATGTCTTTTACATGGAGAACAGTGTGCAGAAGTTTGATTTGTGGATTTTTTGCAACAATAATAACTATAAGGAAGTGAGGGAAATAGAGTTGGACAGAGACAGAATTGAATTTTCTCTGCAATTGCCACAAAAATCTCAATCTTGGCACAGCTCTGGAACTGAGATGGCCTTTGGGGTGGCCCCTAATTGAAGCAAGGGAGCTCGGGTTTGAAATTCCACATTTAATGATCATTGACTGTGGATTGCTGAGGGACTCACTGAGCCAACGACTGCTACACCCACTGGCAGCGAAGACGTGTGTGTCGTGGACCAAAAGAAGAACATCAGTGCCATGGCAGCCCCTGCAGTCTGCTCCTAGTGCTGATCAGACCCCTTTGCTTTGTTTTATTATTTTTAGAATTTCACAATATCTGGACATGTTTCCTCCAGGATGAAAGACAGTATCTTTTCCTGTGACATTTATATAAGGAAAGTTAGTGGGAAAACAACAGTCCCTTAGCTATAGCTAGTCTTTAGGTTTAGCTGAGATTTGTAAATTCCCTTCTTTATGATCCATTCAAGATCCGGCTTGCTGTCTGCTAGTATGTCTGACATGCTAGGTGATTACATGGGGGTATCCCAGGTCCTCATCCCTGGGGACTCTAGTCACCATTCTGCTCTCTGGCTACAGTTTTCCTTCACTGACAAAGCTGTGTATAGAGTATCAGGTGACACCACGTGGATCACCTGAGACTCATATA
Organism: Condylura cristata; assembly: GCF_000260355.1. Lineage (NCBI taxonomy): Eukaryota > Metazoa > Chordata > Mammalia > Eulipotyphla > Talpidae > Condylura > Condylura cristata. The sequence goes on along the minus strand of NW_004567104.1, from coordinate 56,928,223 downwards.
TATTCTCCCATGAAATAATGGCCTTTGAGATCAGGGTCAACTATACCTGAAGCATGGTCATTCCCAATCGATCTTTTGCGAGAGGACACGCAAAAAACCCAAGGGCAGATGTAGTTTAAATTTAAACTGGATTCCCATTGCTGCTCCAGCAGTAGCATTCCACACCTGAATCAAGATCGCTGATCTCAAAGAACTTAGCATTGCAGAGATGGACATTCTCAAAAGGCGTGAATGGAAGTCATGGAATGGTGGGACTATTATTACTTTCATACCACAGTTCCTGGTCTCAACATTTGCTCTTATGAGGACACAGGTCCTATACACAATTCAGTCTCCCATCCTCACCAGCTATAATCTCTAATCTTATACATTGAGTATGCTTTATCACAGTTATATCTTACCAGCAGACTCTATGTACTGTGGTGTAAAATAGGAACAGTAAAATATCAGTTCTTCACTATGATGCAGGGCTCTTAATCTTTCCTGCTATTATTGGAATTCATGGCTAATTCTTAAAAACCTTTGTAAGGCTCAACAGAAACATTGTCCCAGGTTGGGGAAAGACTAGTTACATAATTTGCTGGGATCCTGCAAAATGAAAATGCAGTGTCCTCTGTTAAAACATTGTTTAAAATTCCAGGTGGCAACATTAAACCATGGGAGAGGACCTTCTGAGCTTAAGCCCTATGTAACTACACATGCCTCATCATCATGAAATAATTCACAAGAATGAAACAGAAATAACTTCATAATGAAGTTGATTCTACACAAAACAAATGATGGTCACTTCCACAAAGAAAGAGGTTAAATGTAATTAATTTATCATCCATGGGGTGTCAGGAGCTGGTTTCCTCTGTTAAAGATTGTACATTAGCAGTACCAGACTAGCCTTAAAGTTTCGAACTCATGTTTTGGTCCCATGTACCGTTTGCATGCCTGTAACCATGTCTACTCTATTTATGTACCCATTGTGCCAACATTAAGTAGCTGATGTCAGAGACTGCCAGACTGGTTGTTATTTTTACCAGTTTAGTTAATTCATGCATCTTTTTATATTTGAAAAACCTTCGTGAAACTTAACATGTCAAACAAAAACTCCCACAACCTATCTACAAGTCTCTTCCTCTGGTCTTGATGTTCTTCAACATTTTCTTCCCTGAACAACAGCTCATGTTATTCACCATGGCTCATGATTTAGGAGACATTTTATCACACACAACTTATTTTTCCACTAAGAGTGTTATCATGTGAACTGCAGGAATCTCTGATCATTGAGCTAATCTGTCATCATAGTCATCCTTTAAGGTCATCTCTGATTTGAACTCTAGCGCAAAAGTAGACCATTTATAGCTACAAGTACATACTGAGTTGATCCATTAATGAACAAGTCAGCCTTTCTCCTCCACCATCAAAAGGGATCTCCATGCCATGTTTTGGTAGGTGCGAATGAAGATGGAGCTAATATGTAGCAGTGATAGGTATATCAGGGATTGGACTATCAGCTTGCCAGGGACCTCTGACTCTGCTTATGCCAGATCCTATAAACAATACTTCTTTCTCATAAAGGATTGCCTAGGCTTGCTCACCTTTATTTAATATTAGAGAACATAGCATATAATGAATATTTTTATTTACATAATCACTAAATATCCCATAATTAGGTGTTTAGTCTTTGCCAAGATCAAGTAGTATACTAGAGCTATTTTTCAAGTGGTGCATAATTCTTGTTTTATATCATACATTACATGACCTTGCTTAGAAATCTATGGATCTAGGGCTTTCAATTCTCTTATTGAAGCTTACTGTAAACTATACACAGCAATATTAATAAACAACTATATAAAACTAGAGAGCCTCCTGGGTTATAGAAGCCAACCATGTGCACTATTTGTAACTCAATCCAGAAATGAAGCAGAGTTCTTTTCTTGAACCCTCTCAAACCTGGCATCTTACCATATTACTTTCATAGGAAATGTAAGGGACAAGTGTTAAGTTCTAGCATGTCACAGAGCACTAATTTGAGTTTTCATTAGTTCACTGTAATGTTTCAGGCTCTGGTTTTTGGTAGTGGCCAGATATAATGGAGATTGGATGGGAATTTCTGTATTTCCATTGTTTGTTCTTTAAATATAGGACTAATACATTAATGCTTAAGTATATTTTTAATAGAAATTCAGTAAGATTTCCAATTGGCTCTCTTTAGTGTCAGCTCTTACAGTGTAGACAAAAAAAATGGATGACAGAATTTTGCCAATCACTAAATATAACTATCCCAATTATATGCTTGGGTTTGAAGAAAGCACTTCTGGAGAGGTCCATGAATACATGTGATTGAGAACTCCATTAATTACCTGAATCTCTTTGGTCCACTTGAAGGGAAATTATAACTGAGCCCAGGAATGAGAAAGATGACCAAGAAGTAACGGGAAGATGAGTTCCCATAAAAATATGTATATGGGGTCAATAATATTCACTAAAACAGTAACATTGAACTAATAAATTTTTCTCTTAAGTGCCATCACAAGGGATATCATATGGATGTTTTTATTATACCAATAAACTAAGCTTTTCTAAAACAAACAAAAGGTAAAGGAAATTTTAAAAGTAGAATCTTTTATTTATGAATTATTTCCTAATTCTTAATGCAAAATCTTAAGAGACCATTTGGGAATATTTACTCTCATAAAAACACAAATTTGAAACTCATTTTATATTCAGTAGATATATCATTTGAAGAATGAGAAAGCTACTCAGGAAAGCACTAAAGAGAAATCTTTGGAGAGGGAAAGACTTAGAGATTAAGTGGTATAAAAGTATATAGCATTTCACCTATAGGTCCATACCAATTCCTTTTGCATTGCTTCCTGTTATTTTATATTATTATGAATCACACCCTCAGAGTAGCCATCATACCTTCACCTAATTGCCCTACACCTTTTATTTTTCAGAACGCATACAAGAATTCAAATCTATGTATTTCATTCTTTGCTAATCCAACATGCGCATTATCTATCAATACATATTTCTATTTCCAGTGCCCCAAGCACTGCCAACCACTGTCAATAAAGACAGATCAAGTGAATACATGAATAATCCAAGATCTACAAGCATAATGATAAAGAAAACACAGTCCTGGCTCTTGTGGAATAATCTTTTTATGTGGAAGATGATGATGTCAGCAGACAATGTAATAGAACTAGGCAAACACAGTATGATTGAATCAAGTACAGGGAGTTTCAATATCCTAAGGATAAAAATATAGGGATATCCAAAATAATTTAATATCATTATATATAATAAATACTTGATATTATATATTATAAGTAAAATACAATATATTTTATAATATTGTATATGTTATTTATGTTTTGTCTATATCATTTTATATCATTGATTCTTAAGAGCTAGGAGTTAAACAGAAGATAAAGATGTTATCCATAGGGTGTGCCTGAGTTGTGTAGCAGGAAAAAGCATTAGATTTGGTATAAAAGCCTGGAGTTAGAGATAGCTGAATACACGGCATTTGGTTTGGTCCCTTGATTATTTATATTTTTGGTATTTTGTAGACTTCAATTTCCAATATTGTAGACACCAGAACACCATAGATTTTGAAAATAATAAACATGATTTATAATTGGTATTAAGCATCAACAGATACTTTTGTATTTACAAAAGCTAAAGATACAATCTTCATGAGTGATTTTGATTCTATAAGGTGGTATATTTCATTTTGCCATACCTTCATCTAATGTTTATAATGATAAATAGGGAGTCATCCTAATTTATCACAGCAACATTTTCTAAAACCACATGAAGACTAATATGACAATAATGTGTGTCTTTATGTGCCACCTTGAGGGAAAAATCCATAAGTAGTAATTTTGTGTTATAAAGACACTTCATATTACAAAATGGCAAAAGCTGAAAGTTAAAATCTTTACCAGTTTATACGCAGCTTGAGTTATTTTCATGATATAGTTATATTTCTATGAGATATTAGATTTAGAACTTAGAGACTTTTTTTTAACTTTTTTTTTAAAGGTTTATTTATTTATTCATACAGAACTGGGGTACAGGCCAGAGATGCGGAGGGTGAGAGGATTCACCAGAGACAGAGCAGGGAGCAGAACAGGCAGATAGACGAAGTACACTGCTGAGGGGAGCAGCGGGCGGGTCAGGAGAGGTCTGCCACACCATGTGGTCACCTCCGGGGCAGGCGGGGATCGAACTCATGCGGAAATGGCTTTAGTTTCTCAGTGCAGTGCTTTAACCCGCTGCGCCACCAGGGAGGGCCAGAACTTAGAGACATTTTTATGTATTTACTTTCTTCAAACACAAAAATGTAGCACGTTATTTTACACACAAATTAATGTCTAGTATGTTGTTCAGTGACTACTCATGTATGTTTATGTATTTGTCATATTAGCATATGTCAATATATGTACATAATTAGTGTTATTCTAATACATACTAATTCTGAAAACTTTTAAGTTTTACTACACATCTCTTGGCTTATATGAATGTTTCAATGTAATACAAAAAATTTCATTTTGGCTACAATGTCTCATCAATATTCTGAAGTTATTATTTTTACTTATTGAATATGAGAGACACTACCCACAGAGAAAAAACTCTGTATTCTATTGTTATTTAGGCTGTGTCTTAGCAATTTTACGGGCAAAATACTAAAGTTACAAAAATATAGAAAGAGTATAATGTCCTCTAAATGTTCTTTTCTGTTGGTGTTTGGATCCTAAGAGCAAGGGAAAGAATGCTGTAACAGTGATGATATGAACAGCATTGAACAATGTTGTTTTATATGCAATGATGATGCATAACAGAAGAAGCCAAAATGAGTCAGACGACAGTATATCAAGTCCATTTTCTTCGTTTTGATTCAGAGGTTTTTTGCTAAAAATCACAAGCCAGTCTTAGTGGCAAGCTTCAGAAAACTTGCACAGCTCTGATAAGAAAGGACATCGCTCATAAATATTCATTAAAAATTACCTTTTCTGGATCATGAATTTTTCAAGCAGACACTGATTTGACCTCTACAAGGAACAAAATCCAGCCTATAGTGGAGTGCCTCCTATTTCTGACAAAAAAAAAAAAGGTGAAAAATTGGTTTTCCCAGCTAAGCAGCTACTTTGTACACTGTGTGAGGTCCGAGGTCAGTTACCTCTGAGCTCCACACACTTGAGCATTAATATTCATTCGAATTACAATCTTTAAATTCTAAAGTCCTGTTCATACTTCTCTGAAAAACTGATTGTAAGGCAGGCCAGGGTTTGCATTTTAACTAATTTTTAAAGTAACTTCATCTAACTTCTCTGTTGCTAAAAAATGTATGAATTCAGTAATTTTCTTTAGAAAAAAAGCCACATCTGCCTGTTTTGAATTTATATGCCCTCTCTCTAAGGATAAAAGCCATGTTTTTCCTGGTAATTATCTGCAGAGTGGGTGAATGGGTAGGAACATCTACATTTATGTCTATCAGAGAGCTATTGTTGGTATTTCATCTTCATATAGCTCCTTGTAGTTCATACATACAAAAGGAGTGTTGCATTATTTGAGGGTATGTTTTTGTTCCCATTGTTATTCCCACAATATCTCAGTAGGGTATTCAGCTCTACCACCTGCATTGTTTAAATAGAGTAACGGATAAGTAGAATGTGAATTATGATCGCTAATAGTGCACAAACTTAGCTCTAAATCAGAATATTTTCCCAGAACCTTATCCCAGGTTTTTTGTGTCTTTTGTTGTTGTTGTTGTTGTTTGTTTTTTTTGTTTGTTTGTTTTTGATTCCTGGAATATGACAATTAAGGTCCAGGAAAAAACTTCTTGTCACATCAAAGAGTAAAAAAAAGAGTAAAAACAAAAATGTGGCCTAAATAACCCCTTAACCACCTTCACCTAAGCTACCATAAATTTTTTCTTCTGTGGATACACCAAAGTTTCTTTATTATAGTTAGAATCTTGAATCTTCTCTCCGCTCCTTCTGTTTCTACACTTGTGACCTTGGACTAGCTTTTACTAGCTTCCTTAAAGTCACATTTGGAAATGGGAACACTGAGTTTGAAGGATTTACAGAGCACCTAGAGAAATGTCTGGCACTCAAAGTAGTCGCTTCTTTACTTTAGAATGAACTTGATTTGAGTGCTATAAAACTTAGCACAATGACAGGTAGAACATTTAAGTGACTGTAGTCTCCAACAAAAATAGGAATAAAGCTAGAAATGTTGATTCTATCACCCATTTCCTCAGCAAAAAAGTAAGGACAATAAAAGTCTTCAAAAAGAACTCCAGAAAAGAACAGGTAGCACTGACAAAAATGTGGCTGGACTATGTCACTGCTTCTTCTAGTTTCTTGTCTTTTTATTTCACAATCCAATCCCACCTTACCAAATAGGTGCTCATCATATCAGCAAAGGACAAGTCTTAGAAGGTGGAACTTGCTTATTAATTCAAAGGTCTTGGTAGTGTACTAATGCAGGTGGTGGTCATGATGACTTTTCTCTCTCTTTGTCTTATATCTAGATGATCTTAGACACAAGAGTCTTCAAACTACGCTCCCCCTAGATATGACTGCTCATTGTTCTACCTCCACATCTCTCATGTTAAAGTATGGAATGAGAAACAGAAATTAAGCAAGGGAGGTCAAGGACCAGTCTGGAGTTGATCAACAACTCCTTCCAAATTCACCTCAAGGATCTCTATTCACTAGAGCTGCCAGATTTACTAAAGGAAAATAGACAATATCCAATTATATTTGGATTTCTGATAACCAATGGACTTTATTTTGCATACTTATATCACATGTGAGCTCTGTGACATATTTAGAATAAAAGTATGAGTTCGTCAGCTAGAATTTAAATATAATTGGGTGCTCTGTATTTGATCTAAAAACATTCCTGTGTAGCCTAAAGTCATTCAAAGAATTTCTTCCACAAAGAAAATAATTGCTTTTAACCTTTGTCCACTGGTCTTCTCATTCATGCAGAATGGCAGGAGTCCTCAGTGAGGTTTGTACTTCCTCTCTTTACTTTCAAATGAAGCCATTATTGTAAATTATCAGGTACATCTGTCATGATTTTATTTCTACTGTGGAATCATGTGATGCTATAGGTGCTAAGCGCTGTTGTTTGCCATAGCAGGATTTCTTAATGGTCAAAGATAATCTAATTTCATTATGTCATCACATTGATACATTTATACTGCCCCTCAACAAATACAGACAAACTTATTTTATTCTAGTATTTGTAGACATTGTTCTTACCTTGTTTTTTTTTTTTTAAACTGTTGCTGCTGCTCTGCATACTGCTGATTACCAAAAGAAGTAGGAAGCTTGAGGCTAGATGGAGCCATGATGTATGAGAAGAACTGCATATTGTTATTCTTGGCTCCTAATGGTCACCATAAAGGATGTTTAAGTGATTTTATAATAAATTATTTCTGTTACCAAAAATATTTTATTTCTTCCTTATATTTTTTCTTAAAGATGTATTTATTTATGCATACAAGAAGTGGGGTACAGGCCAGAGTATGGGCAAGTGAGAGGATTTGCCAGAGACAGAGTGGGGAGCAGAACAGGCAGATATATTGAAATACACTGCTGAGGGGAGCAGCAGACAGCTCAGGAGAGGTCTGTGCACCATGTAGTTCACCTCCCTGGCAGAAGATCTAACTTGTGTTGAAGTGGCTGAGACAGACTCATAGTGCTGTGCTTTAACCCCTTTAACCTGTTGTACCACCAGGGAGGGCCCTCTTTCATATTTTTAGGAAAAGACAGTATCAAAAAAAAAGAAGAAAGGGAAGGAGGAAGAAGGAGTGGAGAGTAGAAGGGATGAGGGAGGGAGGGAGAGAGGAAAGAAAGGGCATTCAGAACTTGAGTACTAAGAGTTATCACGGTTTTCTAAGTTCTGTGCAATAAAGATCATAATTATGTACTGATAATATATGTTAATTCATGTAGAAATAACTTGAAACGAAGAAAAAAAAATAATACCAACTATATAATACTTGTTTAATGAATACTAGCATAAGGTATCTTAAATCCTGGGCGACAGGGGTATAGTGAGCAAAATTTGGACAAGCAGATTTGATAGTCAGGCAGGTTTAAAAATCACTTGTGTTTCCAGTACAAGTGACTCTCTTGAGTAAAGAAGCAAGTTTGTTATTTAAGGACTAGTTAATCATTTTCTGAATCAGGCACATAGAAGAGACCAAAGAATCAAAACATATATTCACCTGTGTAACATGACAGCTCATGTGAGAAAATGATTGCCCCAGCTGTGCAATGAGCTCTCAGCACAGGGATATTTGGCTCCATCACTGTGTAAGTAGTGTAATAGCTACATTTTCTGAAATGCTAGAAGTCTTTTTTCCCAGGATTTAAAGTGATATTTTACCATGTTAAACTTCTATTAACTTTTTGTTTTCACATGACACTTAAATTAGTTTCTGACAGATGCAACTCTATATACATAGAGTAGTGTATCGAGCTGATGTATTTGGTGTGAGAGGTGCAATCAGGAGAAGAGACTTTTATTATGCTTCACATTTGATTGTTTATGCACGACAGTGCATTTAAGCTGAGCTTCAGCAAGTCACTTGCCAGAGATTCACAGCCTGGCAAATAGCACATTCTCTTTACAAAATAAAGAATGGACAGGCACCCACACCAGCTTACAAGTCATTCTTTATGAACAACTGAATTGCCTTTTGCCCATTTCAGACAGAACTCTGAAAGTGCCTGGCACAGCAAGAGAGAACATAGGAAGCAAAGAGAGCTTAATATTCTAGCCCAACTCATTGGAAACAACCATGGGGGAAAAAAAAACAACAACTAAAATGACAGAGCAGTATTCGGTAGAGCAACACGATTTGTCTGCTTTAAATGGAGAATAATGGTCTTAAGTTTAGAGCAGAACTAAAGGGCTCCATTACTATTCATGGATTCTGAATTGTTCTTTGGAAACTCCTATAGCATGAAATGTTCATCAAAATCAGTGCATGAAACTATAGTTTCCTATATGAATAAAGGGCTTCTCCAATTTAGATCACTGGGGAAAAGATCTCACCAATTTACACAAATCCATCTTGGGCATTATGACTAAACATTTTAAAATAATAACTTTTAGATTGATGTTGAGAAATAGGGAAATACATACACAAAAGGGCCTTGCCTCTTCCTCCCTAGACTGTTAAAGTTACCACTGATAAGACAGTGCACTATCACTCACAGAGAAGACTTTACTCCGGGGTCACTGTCCTAGCATTTTTTTTAATAGTGTTAAAAATCTTCTAAGTAACTAACAGTTATTTAAAATATGTAGACATTCCTTGTACTAAATCTAAGAATTCTTGCCATTGAAATTGAGCTCACACCTCCAAAGACAATAGCGTTCTGATAACCTGAAGTATATTTACTTCCTTAACTGTAATTATATCCAAAAATAAGGATCTGCTGAGTAGTTTCCACATTATAGAACTGTAGCACTATTAAAGGTAGCCTCAGTAGTGGGATTGTTGAAAACTTTTGTAATCGAGTAGTATGATTTTTTGTTTGATATATTCTATTATTATCAAGGTTTTTGAAAATGATGTGAATATAAGAGAATGACCTACTTCCCTTATATGTTTAGAACAAAAAAAAAAAAAGGCCTGTTAAGGTATGAAGTGTATGAATTTTGATTAGGTGTTCCCCACATATTTTCTCATGAGTATGATACAAGCTCAGAAACATTGTAATAAACTAAGGTAACAATGCATCCTTTTTGTACAACTTGTGTAGGAAAACATTTGCTTTTATATTGGCATTGGCAAAATTTCATGTAGACTATTACAGATTATAATTGCATTTCATTTGCCATATTAAAAATGTCAAATTCTAAAACCTAGCAAAACGCTCTCTGCTTTTTTTTTTTTTTTCATTATGCAGGAAAATGGTAAAGTCCTGAAGGCAATTTGAAAGCCTTAGTTAACCAGCTCCTTCTGTTTGCATATTCAATCCCTCAATGTAACATATGCATAATTTTATCATCATTGTGTGCCATCTGGAGTATACTGATTGAACTGCAGTTTGAAAATGAGGGTTAAGAGATAATTTGGTTGCATACATTTAGAACTAAAATGTCTCTCATGGAGCAGAACAGAGTTATTTAAAAACAGAACTATGACTAAAAGATGAAAATATATTCCATAAACTCAAGAAAACCAAGGAAGACAATTACATTCTCATGCTTTTACACTTGAAATCTTTTAAAAATTCTAATAACATAGCATGCTAAAGGGATTTTTGTTAAAAAAAAATATGTACCTATCTTTTAGAAACAATTATAATTTTTCAAGTTTCTTTACTCATTTTCTTTAATTTATCTAAGAAACTTTAGCAGATGATCAACAAACAATATTCACTAAAACACTGATGTGCAACCAATTTATTTTTAAACTATAATATCACTTAATGTTTGGTTAGGTTGAAAACTAGCAGGAGTTCATCAAATCTGAACATCCTAGCTGAGAGTAATTGCTCTGGAAGCACACAAGAACCATATTGAAAAATGACAATAATTCTTATCCAGAATTTTTATTTTCAGTTACCACAGTGTGATATCAAGTGAAATACTTCATAAAAACCAGTTGGGGAGTTGGATTACCTCGTATACTTTTATAAGAAAAATAACTTACAGCCTCTTTCTTCCAAAACATTTTTCACATTTCCTCTCTTTTAATTTTTTTTCTAGTTTCTAAATTTGCTTCCTACATTTTGTTCTCATTTCCTAATATCACTGAATAGCTGAGCCTCTTTATTGAGAGGGATATACTAAATTACACAGTCAAAACTATAGTCATCGATATAACCAAAGTGAAAAGGTTTGCATTGCACTAAAAAAGTGATGTAAAAAATAAATAAAATTTGAGAAAAAAGAATTGCTAGCAAGAAGAAATTACATATATTCAACTTGTTAAAAATTAATAACTTCCAAAAGGCTTTAGATTGCTGGTTTTCTTACATAACATATGCTATATTTACCAGTAGAAGAGGAAAATAAAAAAAAAATCGCTATTACAACAATATAGGATAAATAAATTGATATAAGAATCATGCTCCTAAGTGACCATCTCCCCATGAGCTCATTTCCTGCTCAAATGAAGGATAATATTTGTGCTTTCTCCCTCAGAACTGAAAGCTTCTTCCTCTCCACATTCCATCCTATGCAGTTTTCTAGTATCTCCTAATATTGTTACGATTCATTTGCTCATCTCACTCAACATATATGGAAGCATAAGCTTAAGTAATTTGAACTATAAGTTAAAAGAGACCATGAATATATGTTATTAGACCACCATGGTAGTCCCAGACACTGAGTAAGATTGTACACAACTGAATTTCCCCTTTATCCAAGAGAGCAGAGGGGAGCAAGCATCTTATCCATTACTATCCCATCACAGAACATGACATTCTAATTCAGTCAGTGGGGACTCACAATAAACTCAAAATCACATTGAGTGCCTCCCTGGTATGACAATTGATTACATCTCTTAACCTTTCTGCATCTGTGATACCATCTGGAGCATTTAGTGCTTATGTTTTTGTACACAAAGAACAGGTAACAGCCTATAGACCCAAATACAGACTCAGACTTTCTACAGTAAGGCTGTAACAACAATAAAAAAGAAAAAAAAATGATCCAAGTCATCTTGATTCATAAAGTAATATATTAACAACAACCAAGAACACTGAGTATAAGCCCACCAAAGACTACAATTTAATAGAATAACTAAATCTATCTATTCAGCATTGGAAAGTTTGTCCAGACATAAAATAAGAGAAGAAAAGGACTTATAAGGAACTACTGCATTTCAGAGGCACTATATATATGATGTTTCAGCAAAGTCTAAGCATTGAGTACTAATGTCACATATTAGTAAAAAGCTAAGACTCTGAAATGTTAAGTAAGTTCACCAAGGCTACACAAACATTTAATTTTATAACTAGGTTTAATCCAGTTTTACTCTTCAAGTTATACAATTCCTCATATACGTAATGAAATGTAATCCAGATTAATCCTCCAGTGCATTATAGGGTATTCAGCAGAATTCCTGCTTTTTAGTCATTGCCTGCCAGAAGCATTCCCTCCCCAGTGAATAAAGTATCTCTAGCTGCTGAGGGCAAATTTTCTCTTCACTACTACCATCAAGAACCACTGGTTTAGAATAAGGTGGATGGACAAGTTTTTGTAAAACTGATTATGATTTTAAACCATTGGGAAACTGCCCTCATATTTTTTTTTTTGCTGCTGTAGTAAGTTCTGTAACTTGGAGAAAGAGTCTTTTTTATATATGATATTGGGAAAATTGGACAGTCACATCCAAAAAATGAAGAAAGACCACCATTGCTTGCCATACACAAAAGTTAATTCAAAATGAATTTAGGTATGGGTTGTAATAACTGACGCCATAAAATGCATAGAAGTAACCACTGATCAAACATTCTATGACACTGGAAACAAAAGCACACATAAATATAGGAGTATATCAAATTAAATTTCTACACCGTGAAATCAACTATCATTAAAACAAAAAGATACCCTAAAGAATGGGAGAAAAGATTTCTACAAGATATAACTGGCAAAAGGAAAATATCCAAGATCTAAAAAGAGCCTGCAACTCAACAACAAACTAATGGAAAAATAAATTAGACAGAAGAGTCCAGTAGGCACTTCCCTGCTAAGACACACAGATGGCCAATGTACACCTGAAAAAATTGCTCATCTTCATCTATATCATGAAGGGAGTGCAAATCATAACCAAAAGGAAATACCACCTCACATTTTGAGAATGGCCCTTATGAAAAAGAGCAGAAACAAGTGTTGGTGATAATGGTGAGAAGAAAGACCCTTTACACTGTTAGTAGAAAAGTGGACTGGCCCAGGCCCTCTGAAAAACATTTTCTAAAAATATTAAAAATAGATCTGCTATATGATACAGCAATGCCTCTCTTAGGCATAGACCTGAGGAATGCAACTCCACTAATTAAAAAGGAATCTGCATTTCTCTATCCATTGCAACACTAATTACAAAAGCCAAGTTATGGAAACAACCTAAACATTCAAGGGCAGATGAGTTAATGGATTAAGAAAATGTAAGACAGAGGGGACCCACTGGTGGTGCAAAGGGCTAAAGCACAGCACTATGATGCTGTCAGGAGCTGACCCAGACAGACCCGGGCAGACCTCTCCTGTCTCGCCCACTGCTCCCATCAGCAGTGAATATCAGTCAGCCTGTCCTGCTCCCTACTCTGTCTCTGGTGGATCTTTTCATCCCCTGTAGCTCTGGCCTGCCTGTACCCCAGTTCTTTTATGTATAAATAAATAGCCCTTAAAAAAGTGTAGGACAGACACACACACAAATACAATGAGCAAATGTCAGATAGTTTCACTCATAGGTGAAATCTAGAGAAACAAAGCTAAGAGTTAGACAAAGACAAACCCTAGAAATCTGACTATAAGACTGCAGCTACCAGTGAGGAGAGTTGGGGAGCAAACTGGTCGAAGGCACAGTGGGCTTGGGTGGATGGCGATGGGGCTGGTGGCAGGTGTGGAGTGTGACATCCACCTGGGATGTGTGGTCCTCCAGAATCCTCGATAATGTGAATCATGTAACTGCAATGACAACATTACAGATAAATAACTTAAAAAGAAAGGTGACACTGGTAAAAGCCCTGGCAAACTCAAAACAAGCAAGGAAAATCAGGGTTTCTTTTCTCCTACTTAAATGCCCTATACTCTTTGCCAGGAAAAGGAAAACAGAACATGTATGAGCAAACGTGTGACCCAACTGGTACACACTTCGGCCACCATGGCATGCTTAAGAGACACCTCTTTCTCATCTGTTTTATCCAGGTTCTCAAGGACTCCCACACCCTTCCATGCTGCCTAATGTGGCAGAAATTCACAAATAATTGCTTTTCGTTAAAATTCTAGTCTTATATTCTTAGATTCTTGCATTTGTAAGCCACTTTCTAAGTGAAAGGAAAATATCTATAGTGTGCTAATTTTTATTTTTATTTATTTATTGTATTTATAGCAGCACAGGGGACATCTCAGCACCCTGTGAGATGTCTGGTGATCTCTGGTTTCAGTGTTTAAACCCTGGTGATTGGCACTTAACTGGTATGAGGATCACAAATTATGTCTCTGCCTGAGCCTGTGACTTTACAGTGACTCCATTTCTTCTCCATATTTACTCAGAGATAGTTTTTAACAACAAAACAAAAAAGATAATAAATGGAGAAAGATAAATGGAGATAAACGGCATTACATACACATAAGAATGATGCAAGTAACCATTTTCTGAGTAATGAACATTATAAAGATGCAGATAATGAAATCAAAGGACAAATCAAGTTTAGGGTACATTATCATATTCACATTAACAATGTAGAAAAGTAGGTACTTTGTATGGGCTATAAACATTAGCAATCTGTTTTGGAATAATAATAGACACTTGTATTTTCATGTTGTGTCTGGAATTCTATAATTAATTATTTAATTCATTTAGAAGCTTTTAAAGATAAGAATTAAGAATTAGGACTTCTACCAATAAGACATTCTGAAAGGACATGGAGTACTTCTGAGTACTCGAGGCCCTCAGATTCTGCCACATTTCCCAGATTGCAGAATCAGCCGTCGGTGCCAGTGAGAATTTCTGGAACAGACTATTATTGACAGGACAAGTTACTCCAGTACTGAAAATGACACTATTCAAAAATGTACAGATTTAACTCTGTCCTAATTTGGCAATCCGAGAGGTCTCCTGAGGTTGGGCTGACTTGAGCAAGTTCAAATAGTGCCCACCTTAGCAAAGAACTGACTCAAAATCTCACAAATGAGAGCACACTGAAAATGTTCTGTTTGCGTTTTGGGGAGCACAAGAACACCCTGGGAACTACTATCCATGCACATGTTGGTTACCCATTGCAACCTAACTTGTTCAGATTCCAAATTGAATGGTAGAAACATATATAAACTCTATATTCTAACCGTTCCCCACTTGTCAAGCATATTTCTGAGTCACTTAGTCATTTGTCATCTTTATTCATAGCAAGATGTCCATTTGTAACAATTCATTGCTTTTCAGCATGAAAAGAGAACACCACTGCTTAAATATGGGGAAAGTTCCATTTTCAACAGTTGAAGCAAACGACAGCATTTTTAAAGTCATCAGTAAAGAAAAGGAGGTTTGCAAATCCCCATTTTCCTGCTGTTTCTACAAAATGCATTACCTAAAGATTTGAATTTTAAAGATTATGGAAACCACGAGACTCCATCAGGGGACACAAAGAAAAAAAAAAGGACGATCCTTTTCAAAAATTATGTTTAGAAGCCTCAGCTAATCACCAATGAATTGCAGTCATTTATGAAATCCCATTTTGCAGTCTCTGGTTAACAGGCCAAGTACAATCAACTATTTCAAGGACACAGCACATGTGTGCAAGGGTGAGTGACTGCTCTGTCTTGCCTAAGCTCCCATTCTTGTAATCGTATCGCTGGCTAGCATAGAATCAGGCTCATTTGGGTCCTGTCTCTTCTAGTCAAACAGAAGAGCCTCTTTCAAATCAGTGACAAGTTTGGTGGGACTCTGGTGTGGGTGGCAGTTATATTACTGCTGCAAGTACTGAGCTCCCTGCAAAGGGAACAGCTTAGTTCCTAAGCAAATGCTGTGTTCTTCATTTTTACTCTGCAAAAAAAAACCCATATGAACTAAACAAAAGGAAAATGTTGGAGGATAAAAAGAAAAAATGGAAGCAAAATAGATTGTGTGATTGATGGGAATGCGCAAAATCTGCATTTAGCTGAGACACTGAGAGGGCTGCAGGCCTCCGCCATGTCGCTTTCATTTTCTTCTTACTTCTGAGAGAATTAGAACTCTTCCAGAAGGATCTCTGGTTTTCCTTCCACCCCCAAGACCTTTCTTTCTCTCTCTCTCTCTCTCTTTTTTTTTTCCTTTGAAAGCATGTTGTAAAAAATGAAAGACCAAAGAGGAAAGAATGGAATGAGAATTCTGCCTAATTCTCTTCCCTTTCTATTTATCTGATAGTGAAAGAAAATAAATATGGGTTAATACAGCAGTATAGGGAGTAGGATTATTAAGATTACCATGTCTTTTTTTTTTTTTTTTTTGTGCCAGTTCTTGGTTTTTAATCGACTTCCTTTCTCTCTTCCCTGACTTTAAAAAAAAAGGCTTGTGGGGCCCTCCATGGTGCACAGCGGGTTAAAGCACAGCACTAAGACGCTAAAGCCACTTCTGCAGGAATTCAATCCCCACCAGCCCCGGAGATGATCCACATGGCACCCCAGACCTCTCTTGACACCCGGCTGCTCCCCTCAGCAGTGTGCTTTGACTATCTGCCTGTTCTGCTCTCCACTCTGTCTCTGCTAAATCCTCTCACAGTCCCTGCACCTCTGTCCTGTCCCCCAGCTCTGTATGCAAAAATAAATAAATCTTAAAAAAACAAAAAACAGGCCCTCCCTGGTGGCCAGCGGGTTAAAGCACTGCACTGGGAAGCTGAAACCACTTCCCGCATGAGTTCGATTCCTGCCTGCCCCGGAGGTGACCACATGGTGTGGCAGACCTCTCCTGACCCACCCACTGCTCCCCTCAGCAGTGTACTTCGTTGATCTGCCTGTTCTGCTCCCCACTCTGTCTCTGGTGAAGTCTTTCGCCACCCCTGCGTCTCTGGCCTGTACCCCAGTTCTGTATGCACAAATAAATAAATCTTAAAAAACAAAACAAAACAAAAAAACGGCTTGTAATCAGTCATTTCCATTTCCAACATGTACATTCCCTGAACAATTTAGCCACAGCCAAAACCTTCAGACAATGTAGATAGAGTGAAAGTGGCCAGAGTGACATGGGACTAAATGAATGTGGCTGTGTTCAAATAACATTTTATTTATAAAAACACATGGAAGGATTGATTTAGTCTTCGGGTCATAGTTTGTCAATACCTGTTCTGTTAGTAATAATTCAGTGGCCTCTATCTTTACTCCAGAACTTTACATTGGGCCACTGTCTTTCTAATTCATTGCTAAGGTATGAATGTTTGTATCACCCCAAAAATAGTCTGTTGAAAGCTATATGCCCCATGCGATGATATCAGGAGGTGGGAACTTTGGAAAGGGATTCAGTCATCGAAGCAGAGCCCTCAGGAATAAGATTAGTTCCCTTCTAAAGAGCATACAGAGTTTCCTTGTCCTTCTCTCTTGTGAAAATAAAATGGGAGTAACACTTACCTGGGCATACTGACACACTGACTTCAGATTTCCAGGCTAATATCCATGGGCCTCAAAAATGTTTTTCATTACTCTCTTAACCAAATCTTTTTTCTATGTTCCAAATAGCAGGCAGTGGCTGACATACTGAAAGGAAGTGAGGGAGAAGTGGAGGGAGGACGCCCTAGCTGGCATAGGAATCTGAACATGTACACACAGCACAGCTGTACCTGCAAACTATTTCACTAATAATTTGTTTTCTTTAAACTAAAGCTCTTACTTTGAACTGAGATTCTTCCCTAAGGAGCCCAAAAAGTGCCAGGCATTGACACCATCACATGCATCGGGGTCAAGATAACCAAGAAGTTATTTATAAGTTTGAGGAAGTTGAAATGACACATACCAGAAACATCAAATGTGATGAGCTGTTCTGATGAGTTATTTGCTTATGGCTGCTTATGAGATTAACATTTAAATCAGTAGATTCTGAGAAAGAAGATTACCCCCATGATGTTGTTGGGTCACATCCAATCAGTGTAAGGCCTTAAGAGAAAATAGATTGAGGTCTCTTGTGGAAAAAGGAATTTGACCTCTAGACTGTTTTAGACTCCAGCTACACTATCAACTCTGTTCTGGGTCTTTAGTCTATTGACCTACGCTGCAGACTTATCACTTTGCAGCCTTCACTTTTATTAATCTCTCATTCTCTCTCTCACTCTCTCCCCACCTCTTTCTACTCCCAATATCATCTCTATATCTGGCTCTGCTTTATTTCATATTGTTCATATATATTATTTCACTATTAACACAGGATAACCAGTTTCTTTCATAGTTAGACACAATAATAACTGAATAGTTAATTGTTATAATGCAGGATGAAAACTGAAGAGTCCAGAGATAAGGTAAAATACTTGAAGAGGACTAGAGACTGCTTCAGTATGTTTTAAATTTTTCCATGCCAAATCTTATATTTGGGACAATAATCTTGATTCAAGGTTATTATGAAAGTAAATAGCTATTGAAACATGTAAAAATATAAGGTGAGGTGCAATATTTTATCATTATAAATACATCAACAAAAGTACTTAGAGAAATTTTGTACCTTGGGTTTAAAATGGTTTAGGTTTCACCTTGCTATTTTAGCAATTTATAGGGGGGAAAAATGGTACCTATTTGTATCAATGCAGTTAAATGACAAATGTCTTAATAAATTTGTTATTAATTTTCTGATGTTTATGGAGTCAAAATAATTTCTCACTGACAAAATACTTCAAGGCATATTTTTACAACTGGATAATATTGAGTTCTGATGGTTCTGTATAAAATGGATCACTAACAAATGAAAATCACTCCATGATTTTTATAAATAATTTGTATCACACCATTAAGATAATATACACATTTAATCCTATTGTGTTATTTCCATGGCTTAAAATAATTACATAATGGAAAAATTTATAAATAACCTATAAGATATATATTAGTAATTATACTAATAAGAAAAAGAAAACATACTACTAAGTGCTCATAGTTAAAAAGATTTCAAAATTTGTATCCTAAAATATATATAATTCATAACAACAGTACTTGTTTTTAATTTCTAATATTTTGAAAGGAAAAAAATGTTATAGTAAAGTTGATACTTTTTAAAGCCTAAGAGTCTGTCTTAGTCACATTTTTCAGTTGAAAGTATGCCCTTTTTCAGGCCACCAAAAAAAAATCCTTAGTTGCCAGAAAGCCATGCATTGTCATAAAAATGACTTTGGCTTATCTAAAGACATCTTCATTTCAAGTGTTAAGAATAGTAGCCTTAAAACAATTCTTTAAAAATGAAAGTTAGGTAAGAGTACACCAATGATAATGATCAAGCACATTCAGAGAAGCTCAGGGACTTTTAGTCAACAGGAGAATTCAGATCATATAACAGAAGCTCATTTACTTTGCTCAGTGCAGGAATTTAACGTGAGGACAGAGGTTAAGTTGAACCAAAAAAGGAAAGGGAATTAATATTTATGAAGAATTCACTATGTTATGCCTCCTTTACTAGATAATTGACAAGATCATATTGTATCAACAAAACAATACTGGGGAGAAAGTATAATCCCTATTTTACATAGGAGAAATCTGTAATACAAATAAATATCTTCAATCACACAGCAAGTAGGATAACAATCAACAGTCAAGGTGATAGTTTTTCTATACCAGAGCCCTTACTTGCTACAATCATTCATTCTACTTCTTGTATCTCTCACAGCTCAGGAGAGAAAATCCAGGGCTTGTCTGAGTACCCTCCAGGTGCACAGCCTGGAGCAGCTTTCCTTGTACAAATTAAGTTTTCCATCAGTGATTTTGGATTCAATTGAGAAAAAAAACACCTCTATTTATGCTATGGTGGGCTGTAATCTTTCAATGGCAAGTTTCTTATCTATAGCTGGAAAATGAGCTATAAGAGAAGGTGAAGTTTTCAAAATTTTTGAATGGAAACTATGAACTTTAGGGTTTTATGTCTAAGAAAATAGATGACAGTGACTAGTAGCTACTGCCATAGGAATGTGGTGATACATCATTGTGGATATGGCTTTCTAGCAAAACCCTAATTTGATTTTCCAAGCAATAAGTGATGGACACCTTTTCATATACATATTAATGGTTTTTATGTCTTTGTAGATGTGTCTCTTCAGACCCTCTGCCTATTTACTAATGGAATTGGTTCATTTTGCTGCTGCTGAGTTGCATGTGCTCTTTATATTTAACATAACTATCTCTCAGTGGATATATGGTTTGCAAATACCTCCTCTTATTCAGTAGAACAACTTTGGTTGGATGCAGAAGGAAGAGAACACTTGTATATTTCTCATGAAAATGTAAATTGATGCACCCACTATGCAAAATATTGTGGTAATTCCTAGAAAAAAAGTCCTAAGAATAGAAATGCCATTAAGATTCTACTTCTGGGTACTTATCTGAGGAAAGGAACACCCGATTGCAAAACAATATATGCACAATTATGTTCATTACAACATGTTTTTTCAAGAGCAAAGATTTCAAAATAGCCTAAATGCCCTTGGTAAATGAGAAGATAAAGGATATGTAGTGATTATAAAAGATGGAATACTATTCAGTTATAATGAAGAGATAAAATCTTACCATTTGCAATAACATGGGTGGACTTAGAGGCTATTATGTTAAGTGAAATGTCATGTGGAGGAAAAAAAATGCTGTAGGAGATCAGAAGAAGGTGGAGATAAATAAACAAACAAGTAAGTTTATAAGAATAAAATGGTTGTTGTCAGAAGGGGAAGAATGTGGGGGCAGGAATCCAGCAATGGGGCCAACCAATACATTAGAGAATGAAAACTAGACTTTTGGTGGCAATCATAATATGGACTGCATAAATGTCAAATCATGATTCCATCACATGAATCTGTATAATATTATAAACCAGTCTGTTTAATATTATAACCAATGTTATTTCAACTAAAAAAAAAAATAGATGGTAAGTCTAAAGTTCTTCAAATAAAACGTATTATGGACTTTTCATGACAGTCTGTTCAGAGGATATAAAGGAGGCAATGTCACAAACTATATATGAATAAATGGATATACATGTCCAAAACCCATTGCCCCATATCAAAATTTCAATAAGAAAAAAATTGAATAGGTTTAATTAAGACTTAGGGAAGCATTTCCCAATTAAAGGTCTTCAAGTTACCTCTGAAACACAATGTTTAAGTTTGATGATTTCTTTCTGCGTTTTTATTATTTTGTCTTTCTATTTTCCATTATGCATTTCACTGAAATGTTCTATTACATTACATGCTATGATATGTTAACCTAACCTCTTCTTTGCTGGTCCCATCAAAAAAAAAAAATTATATATATTGTGTTAGCTCTTGGAAGCATTTTTATCCATTCAGCTTATTTTAAACTTTAAAAAGCTAAATGGTTAAAAGTATAGACTAAATGACTCTATACGTTAAAAAATAAAATCTAAAACCTTTACGACACCTTTATCATTAAATCATAATTATTTTTAACAGGCAAGATGCTTTGTTACTCAGGATAGTCTTGGTAATCCCTCTACTCTCTTTCATTTTTCCCTGTACTCTCACTTTATGATTTCCTTTTTCGGCAGTCATAACAGTCATGTGCCTAACCCTTTATTCCCTGGAGACCTAACTTACAAATACAAGTTACTAAACAGAAAAATAATTGTATGAATAGACACAATACTTTCTCAGGCTTCAATGTGACTCTATAAATATTTTTAACTGTTTCCTTGTTTATGGATGCATCTATTTTATTCAATACTGATTTTTCTAGGACATTCAATTTACTTCTTTATTTCTGTCTGATAGAGATATGAGTGACTGACTTTTTTTGTCTCAAACATAGATTAGATGACATAATACACCATAGGCAATATCTTAGGAAGACAGTTTAATAAAATACATGTCCCCTTGTGAAAAACAAAATGATCTTTCTTATATATCAAACTACCCAGGTTAGATTTATTCACTGCACATATATCCATATGCTTACACACCATTTGCTGACACATAAGAAAATGTTCTTAGTGGAACTTCTGATGCATTTTTTTTTTAATCTAAGTCTTTCAGGTTTTAGCCAAAGTTTTTGAAAAGCATGTAGTATAATATTCTCATTTTCATTTATTAATTTACTTCATATTAAATTCATATTAAATTTGAATTCAATACTTTTAGAATACCACATTAACTAGCCATAATAAGTATATTTGAAACCATAACATCACTTTAGGTTATTGAACCTAAATGTTTAGACATTTAGGTTTATATAAGTACATTTATATATTTTTAAATTTCATATATACTCATGTTTTCACATGAATATGTATAAATTATACTCCCCTACAAGATGCATATACATGTTGCTAGCAGATTTTTTTTGGTAATTATCAACATTAGAAAACAGCCTAAATAGCCATCATGATGTGTATAAGTAAATGAAAAGTGATAAATCCAAGCACTGAAACCAAATTAACACTAAAAATGAATGAGCTATCACAAACCCTACACCATGGCAAATCTCAAAATAGGTATGCTGAAGCAGAGAGAGACAGGAACCAAGAGCAAGGAATCTTCACAAAAAAAAAGGAAAATTGGTGGTTAGAAAATTAATTTAAGTATCAAGTAAATGAGTTTCTAAGACAAGAAAAGCCCTTTGAGGACAAACAGCTATTAGTTCCAGAAACTGAAGACTGAGAAACAGCATTGGATTAAATCAATTATAGGTTATAGGTTACTTTAACATAACTATTTGTGTAATAAGATTAACTGTACTAATTGGACTCAAGAAAGGGAAGGAATTTGGAGATGAAGAAGGGAAGAAAGGAAGGGAGAAAAGTGTAGAGAAAAAAATGATCAACATCCCACATAAGTGACCCAAATAACTATTTATCTTTGGAAATCTTGGAGGTCAAATTAGAAGAAGTCCTGAAACAAGTTTTTCATGATTAAGTTTACTTCATTCAAAAAAAAAAAAATTAAGGGCAAATGTATATGACCATGAGACAGACTCTGAAAAATAAAGTGAAAAATACCAGAGCTACATTAAAAAATAGTCATCCAGAAAGGGAGAAGCAATTATCTCTTTCCCTGCAGTAAAATCTATCATAAAAACATGAAATTTAGTTGTGTAGTACTAGAATACACAAAACATTCTAAATGTATGATGAAAAAAACAGAAGACAATGTGACAATGAACATTTCATTAGTAATAGAAAAAATATATAAGTAATTTTAATTTCTAATTATCAAAGTAGCTAAGATTAAATGGATAATACTTAGTATTACATTGATAATATTTGGCTCACAAATACTATAAGAATTATAACATGTTTAAAAGACTTTATTATTTTGAACTATTAAAAAAAAAGCCTTAAGGAAAAAAGATCAGAAATTAACTAACATATCTCTATTAGAAGTGATTTCTTGTATAGGAGACTATTTAAAAAATGAAAATACTGTAAGAGAAATAGAAGCTGTAAAGTTCTAATAATACAATTTGGTACAGATTATTAAAATATTTCAAGAATGTATAACTTTTATTTTTAAAGATTTATTCACTTATGCCTACAAGAACTGGGGTTCAGGCCAGAGGTGTGGTGGGTGAGAGGATTCACCAGAAACAGAGTGGGGCGAGAACAGGCAGACTGACAGAAGTACACTGCTGAGGGGAGCAGCAGGTAGGTCAAAAGAGGTCTGCCACGCCATGTGGTCACCTCCTACGCCATGTGGTCACCTCCTTGGCCAGCAATTGAACTCCTGCTGCAGTGGCTGTGGAGAGCTTCATAGTGCTTTGCTTTAACTTGTTGCACCACCAGGTAGGGCCCAAGAACGTTTAACATTTATGTGGACATTCTCACAGTGTACTCAGAAAAACACACGGTTTATAAGAAAATATATAACTTACTATCTTCTCTTAAGCTTTGTTCCAAATGAAGAAAAACATATATTTTTAAATCAAATAGAAAACAGTAAGGTGGTTTTCTTTATGGAGAGACAGACAATTACTTGACTGCAAAGTTAACTTATATTTCATATACTAGTTTTTCACTTCAGATTTTCAAATTACATTTTGGATTATAATGAAAATAAAAGATTTGTTGAATTTACTAGAGGTGCATTTTTAATAAATGTGAAAAAATAGTTGTAACATATTTACAAGTTTAAAGCTTCTTAAATTAAGTCTTCCTTGGCATTTTCTGAACTATATTTACTTGCCTTAACTTTGATAAGTGTAAAAGGCCTTCAAAATACGTCGAGAGGCTAAGTTGAAAATTATTAGACTATTCAACTGCTCTTGAAGAGTACACAGTAAGAGATTTTTATTAAACCTTTACCAAGGTACTGGATTACTAAGAAATTTTAGCAAAACGTTCTCAAAAACACTTGTTAAAAGAAACTGCTTCAGCCCTAAAACAATTATTTAAAAATAATTTAATCACTTGATAAAAACTGCAGATGTAAGATTTAATTTTAACATTAACCAGGTCTGTGTGTTTATGCCACAATGAAGTCTCTTCTCTCCATTGCATAAAGAATAGCATCTCACATTGACTGAATCTGGACAGGAGACATATAATTCACATTTTAGTAACATGAGTTGAAAATCTAATTGGTGTTTTGCAGGATTGCATCTATACAGTGCTTTACTGTAAATGGCAACTTCATAAGCTGTCTCCTACAGTGATCATTTAAATTGAAATATTTCAGGGATCATGTTGTTCACCCAGCACAGCTTCTTCTGTTTACCCAAATTCATTGTTCATTGCCATAGTTAAAAACTCATTACAAAATCATGTTTTGATTAGGCTTCAGACAATAGTAGATTTAATGGGAAAGGAAACTAATTTTATTTCAAAGAAAACTACTATCAAAATACAAACATTCAGGGAGGAAATAACAAGAATGAAAATGACAAATTTAATAATTTCACTCTAAAAATTAAGAATCTGTTGTAGCAAATAATTTAAATTTAAATCTTGTCAAATGCCCATACACACTGATTAAAGTTAGAAGGTGAACGCTATTTAGAAATTGCCTGCATACAAGAGAGAATATAGGGAAGGTTTTACAATCTTTTCTAAGGCAATAGATAATATAAATTAGGACTACATACTGATATTAATTGTAAAATAATTATACTGGAGCTAATGCTCTAGATAGTATGTTTTTTCTCTGTGTAGCAAAAAATAAAAGTAATTACATATTTTGTTGCTTTTGCAAAGTGACAGGACAAGAAGTTGTGATCTTTCATCATTTTTGCACTAGTTGGGTTAAACTTACATTGGGTTTTGATACTTTATATAAGGGTAAAATGATAAAATTTTCTTTGTTAGGAAGTAGGGAAAAGGGAGCTTCCCCCTCTCCTAAGGGTATTTTCTTGAAATGCATCATGCCAGATGAGAAGCCTATCCTTTTTATTTTACAATGTAAGGCCTTGAACATTCTGATCCTTTGAACTGTAAACACATGCCTACAAATTAACTTATGGAAAGCTATTACAAAGTGCATCCATTTGTCCTTCAAGGAAGTGAGATATTTTGTTTGTTTTCTTTCCTACCATGGAGAATGTCATGAAAGCCCACCCAAACTTTATAATCTCCTGAAAATAATTGCATATATCTGATTGGGTAGTTCAAAAATATATTATTTTCTCTCACACAATGGTATGCAGAAACCCTTTCAGTTAGCAGGATTATTGACTCAAAAGCTAGTTGCAGAATTATTTTTTTTATTTTGTTTTTCTGCTTAAATATAATAGCAGGTCCACTAGAAAACACCAAAAATGTTAGTATAAACAAGATTTACATTATATGGCCAATAATAATTGTTCTACTGACCTTGTAGTTTCTCCTATAATTTTAATGATTTTTGAGAAAGATTATAAAGTGAAAACACACATAAGTAGAACCATTTTAAAAATAAGGCCAGATTGGTCATTTGTACTGAACTAGTAGATCTTTTTATTGATCCAAACAGCAATTGTTTTCACAAACCATTGTTTGATGTCCTGAAAGGTAAATGGCTATCCTGATCAGAAAGTCTACTGTTTATAGAATTTTGCCAGAGGACAGAATCAGTAACCAATTATGTATAGCCAAGCGTAACCTAAGCTTGTTCACATTACTTAACATTTTCTTCAACCACTTACCTAACCATATATATTTTAGGATCATAAAAACTACCAACATCCCAAGGCTTATTTTAGGATTAAACTTGAAATTATATATCCAAGTACAATTGTTTGATCCCAAATAAACATTTGATTTACCTTTTATTTTTACTTTTAGGCTAGCAATATCCTCCACATAATTTGATTAGTTTAGTTTTTCAAGAAAAATAAGTCAATAAATGTATAACAGATGATTGCCAAATATATAACAATAATCTACTTCTGTGAAAAATTACCCATTGTTTAGGACACATTCTTATGGATTGCTGATTCTGAAGTAGGGTAAGGCAGCTCTGTGCCTTTCAATGCCTTTTAGCTACTTTACAACTCCATAAGTTGTAAATAACTGAAAGCAATGCAAAATAATTCTGGCCTACAGACAAGGCAAATAACTTGTTAGGCAAAAGTTTAGCTGATTTCCCATCTTTATATACAAAAAAACAGTTTCATGTTATTTGCTCATTCATTTCATATTCCTGAAATATAAATGTATCTGTTCTTTGATTTTCCTTGAATCAATTTTAATATCTTCTTTAATTGATTTGTAATGAGGTAAGCAGAAAATCTGCCACTCATTCATTTTATATCTGTGTGAAAATAGTTTGCCACTTAAAAAAAATAATGATAGGTAGGTAAGTACATCGGTTACTTGGTGGGGTGGATGGATGGATGGATGGATGGATGGATGGATGGATGGATGGATGGATGGATAGATGGATGGATGGACAGGCAGACATATTTGAATGGTTATCATTTAAACTTCGAAGCTTCTGGAAAATTAAGATCTGTAATGAATTAATTTTAAAGGGTCTTTAATTCTGATTGTCCTTTCCAAATGTATATTTTATTTCATTCTTATATTTTGAAGAAGATAGGCATATTTTGGTTCTAAATACAAATTGGCAGAGATGAGAAATAAAACATATCATAAAATGGTGTCATTACCTCTCCTTAACTCTTGCCCATTTGTGTAACCCTGCCTTTATAATGCTCTATGACATTCTTCTATGGCAATATTGCCAAAATTCTTGAATTAAAGTTATGGACATAAATAAAAACATCAGTTAAAGTTTGTTTACTCTCGTAATAGATTGTTTATGCTTTGCTTTGCTTCAAAAATAAATTTAGCATATTTTAATCAGCGAGATTTAGATTAGAAAAAAATAAAACAGGGCTACTTTTAGAGGATTCTCTTGATTTTTGTATGCCGCCTTAAGTACTTGCCATCATTCACAATGGCCATTAGAAATAATAATCACATTTGAATCTATGTAAATGACCTTCCCTTCCACTCCCACAGCAATCTAGATCTATTTTCATAAAACCACTACATGAACTCTGTAAACACTGTGTAGTTTAGCAACACAGTAGTTTTGATCTTACTGAATCATTAAGTGTGTTTGCACAGTGTATATGTGCAGCAACAAAGATAACTTGTTCCAGAAAGTTTATAATAGATTTATTCTTAATTAACCAATACTGAAAAAAGTTCTGCTATCTATTAATAAGATCATGAGTAAACAGTTTGTGAAATATTCATACAAGTAAACAACTGAAATATGCAACAACAAGGGGAAAATGTTAAAGAATATGTTGAATGACAGAAACATTTGCCAACAATGTGCAGATCATTTATAGGATGCAATTTATATGAATTTCTGAAATAGTGAAAACTACTCTATGGTGCAAATTATAGTGAGGATATTGACCTGGATGAGTAGGCCTTTCTCAAGTGACTGAAATTTCTAAATTTTCATATGAGTAAGATTACAAAAATGTATATTTTTAAATACTTACTGAATGACTCATGTAAAATTTTGATTTTATTATATGTAAGTTCTAGCTATAAAAAAGAACTATAATCAAATATTGTACTATAATTAATTACTTAAGGGTGTATATACACAGTGAGGTACACTGATATCTGCTAATTAGTTTGCAAGTGTTTTTAAAAAGATAGAATTAGTGTTGAACAAAAAGATACTTGAATCAAATATAAAGATCCAACAACAACAGTGTAGGAAAACACATATTATAGAATCTAAGCAATGTTATTTGGATGCTATGGCATAATTTCAGAAATTTTTGTATGTTTTAATTTTTTCATCATAAAAAGTGAGTATAAAGATATCTAAAATATCAATAGGCATATAATCACTTGCAATTATCACCACATTGATATTTGTTGAGTGAGTAATCAGTGACAAGATTTCAGCACAACACAGATCATGGTTGGTGGCAATTTTGTCCCTCAATGTCCTTAATGTTTCATTGTTTTCTGTACATTTGGCTCATTTTCCAACATCCCACATAGCCAAGTATAGTGACTTCATTAGGTTCGGACTCATGAAATGAGTAGAAACCAAAGTATCACTTTAAACATTATGCATACTTCCTTTTTCTCTTTATTTTAATACCCCAGTGACCCATACTGACCATGCAGACCCAGACAGTAACTGAGAGTACACGTTTCCAACCTGACATCACTTCTGGAAACCCAGTGACCCATCACCTGTTCTGTAAATAGTCTGTTGGGATGTAGCTGCATGCTTTCCGTTACCTACTATCTATAGGTGCTTTCACACAATAGCAGAGTTGGAGAGCTGGCATGAGATGGTATGACTGTCACGCTTAAAATATTTCTATCAGAACTTTAAAAAAAAAGTGTTAAACCTTGCTTTCGAGCATAAAAATGAATGAATGAATCCAGGATCACTAACTGAGTTCTGGCAAAAGAGTTGTGACACCAGAAAATTAGCACCACCCTTTTGTAAGAGAAATATACCTCTATCTTCCTTACTGCTGAATTTTTGTTTGTGCATTTGTTCTTTTATTATAGCTCTTTTCTTCTTTTGTTTCTGTTATGTTTGGTTCCTTTTCAAATAAATTTAAACATTATTTTAACAGACACTAGTAATGGCTTCACATATTATTTCAGTGTCATCCATCTTGCTTTCAGCACATGAACTAACTTTGAAAGCTTTTTACTAAAAAGTAAACTATTTGCTCCTAGAAAGCAGATTTCTTGTTTCTGTTTTTGTCTCTTTGGTAGCTGGCATTTGAAACTGAAGAAAAATGACTTACTAACCATATATTGTTTCACTCCTTTAAAGCAGTTCATCCTCTTTTAACACTTCAAAGCTATAACTTTGGATCTCCTCTCACCACCCACAAGATGGTTTCCCGGTTCTATTTTCAAAGTCATTTTCCTCAGGAACAACAAACTTCAATCTTTAACTATTCTAAGGAGCAATGTCACTAATGAGCTATCTCAGCATGTTTAAAGAAAGAGCTATCGCGATAGTTCTACCCAAAGAACAGCTATTATTGGTTTCTAAAGAATGTCTTAGCAGAACCAACATTGACTTAAAGAAGAGATGTTCTACAAGAGAAAAAAACACTAGACTTGTAATCTGAACATCTGAAGGAAAGCCCAGGTGCAGTTCATGTCAGTGGAATTCCTCACTTAATTTCCCTCTTGGAAGTACAGTCTCTGAAGTATACAAGAAAGAGTGGAATTACTAGACAGAAGCCCAACGAGAATTTTAGTGAGTAATGGCTAGTAGATAAAGACCACCTATAATTATTGTATATCATAGTTCTATTATCTCACTGTTATTCTCTATATAAGTTTCTTATAATAAAACTATCCCACAAGTCAACTTTAAAGCATAAAAACAATTTGTTCTGTATTTTCCACTATGTTTTATTACTCCTCATAGTATCATCTTTTCCTTCCTATTTACAGAAATCAGTAATGATTCTGAGTCAGTAGTTGAACCTAAGGCTTCATTAAATAATTATTTCAACTTTATAATCTAAACTTTATTATCAATGTAACAGTAAGTTCTATTAAAGATGTAGTTATATCATATCATTGCTATACTCAAAATCCTCTACCGATGCCCCTTTCACTCACAATAGAAGTCTATGTGTGTTTTCTAACATCGTAAGGTGATGTATAAGACCACAGAAAATCTATTCCTGTTGCTACTACTCTCTCACTCATCCATGTTACTCCAGTCTCATCCCTTCTTGATGTTAACACAGAAATTCACATAATTAGCTCCTAGACTTTATTAAGAATTCAAGTCAATCTTCACCCAGTCCCTAACAACTTCCTTTACACTTCCCATATGCCCCTGCTACAATCCCAGTCCTCATCACCTCATCACCCCTTCACCATTGCTAGATCTTTCTTCCATAGCACTCATTACCTGATAATGCGTTATAAAGTAGGATAAAGTGTATATATATATATATATATATATATATATGTGGTATGTAGTATAATGATATATTTAGTATATAATTATATATTATTATATATAATAATTTTATATGTTAATATGTATGTGAAAATCTAATATTGAATTTTTGTAACTAAATTGTTTTAATATGGTGTAGGAAAAGTATACATTTGTGAAATAGTTATACACATACGTTTACCTTTCAACTTTTTGTAGAATTTTGAAATTGAGCTTTTTAAAACGATTCCCTTCATCTTTACATAATTGTCTACTTCATAATTTGAGTTAATTTTGCCACCCAGTGAAAGTTCCCTT
>NW_004567104.1:56890508-56897560 GCF_000260355.1 Condylura cristata | reverse complement strand
TATTTATTTATTTATTTTTATCATCTGCTACCCCCAACTAGAATATAAGTTACACAAAGACAAGGAATTTTGTCAGCTTAATTCAGTGATATAGCTTAAGCACTTACAGGAATGTCTGGCACAAAACAGATCATCAATAATATTTCATAAATACATTAAAAGAGTAAATTATTTAATCATTGAATCATGTTTTTCATCATCTCTTTTACTATGCCCAAAACATATTATTAAACTATGTCCATTTACTTTAACCACAAATAAGACATGAAAAAGAACATTTATAGAAAGTTTAGAACTAAACAGGTGAATCTCCCCCAAAGCTATATATTGAAATCCTAGCTCCAAAGTGATGGTATTTGTAAGTAAGATGTAGTGCCTTGCAGAAGCAATTAGGCCAGGAAGTTTTAACCCTAATGAATGGGATTCTTCAGGAGACCTCACTTATTCCTTCTCCTTTCCACCATGTTAGGACACACGTAGTTGACAGTTCTCTATAAGTCAGAAAGTAAGTCTTTGCCAGACACCAAATCTGACCACACCTTTATTTTGGGCTTTCCAATATACAGAGTTATGGGAAACAAACTTCATTTGTTTAAACTACCCAGTGCATGATATATACGATATATGACATATAGCAGAGCACATGAACTAAAACTGAAGATAATTTAAAATATTTTTTAAAACTTCCAAAATCATCAACGTAAATGGCATAATAAACTCATTTCATTAAAATAGTTCAAGGTCCTCCCTGGTGGTGTAGGGGTTAAGTCTCATTGCTATCACTTCTATGGCCTGAGTTTGATCCCCAAACAGGGAGCTAATCCATACATGGCACAGACAACCTCTCCTGCCTTCCCACTGCCTCTCTTAGTGTATTTCAGGAAACCTGCCTGTTTTCTCCCCACTCTGGGTCTCTGGTGAATATTCTCATCTTCTGTACCCATTGCATACACCCTGGTTTCTCCATGCAGCATAGCTGATCTTTAAAAGTATTTCCAAAAAGGTAAATTTTTGTAATACATGTACATGTCTTTAGACAATGTCCTTAGACACTGAGCAGAACAAAAAAATGACATGCCTCTGCACTCCCAGATGTCTAAGCTTACTATTAAAACAGATACATCTACAAACATTACTGAAGAAGAAAGAACAAATGAAAGCAAGGAACAGTTTGAATGTGATTCTATCATGCCTTAGAGACTGACTGGGAATGTTTATGCTGTGAACAGGTCTCTTTTAAGTCCACAGGCTGTAAAACATTAGTCCCAAGAAAGAACAGGGCCAGGAGAACAGATTATATGGAAGGATGGTGAGTAATCCCTAATATCCCAGTACAATGATTCACAATTTTCTATTTGTAAGAATAGCCCTTGTGTAGCACTGACAACATCCCTTTATTATAAGAAACAATCATTTCTCAAGTATCAGCAGCTGTTTATACCACACATTCCTTTACTCTATGACTAGTTAATGTGTGTCTCTAGTAATTTGCTGCTTTTCCATTTTCACTTTAAATGGCACTTATAAAGGTACTGCTATTGCTTTATAAAATTTTCATTTCCACATTACTCTGTTTTCTCAAATCATTTCCAGTTAACTATCTAAAAGCCTTTATCAAAGGAAAGCTCCATCATTGAGCTATTCCAAGGATTTAAAGTAGTTAATCCACTATTAATTTTTAAAGCACTTGTGCTGCTTTTACCACTGTAATGTGTAATGTTGCAACTTCTAGATTATGTTAATAGGGGATCTCTCCCACGTCTCACACTCACCAAGCACACCATTGTTCCATGTGCCCCAATCCATGCATTTACTCATGGCGATAAATTCAATCACATTACTTCAGTTATGGCAGATTTACACTCACTTGCTATCAGTCAGTACATTGACTTTAAAATTTGGTTCAGAGTTTTTCATTACCTCCATGGAACTTCCCTTTCACTCCTATCAGAACTGGCCTCCATTTATACGTGCCCTCAGTCCTTACTTTCTAATAATAAATCTCAAATTCATCAACCCCCTTGTCAGGCCTCTCATCCATGGGCAACAGAGCATTCACCTGTAATGCCCCCGAGCTGTGGAATTCCCTGAACTGAACACTCACTCCTCTCTAAATCCCTTGAGCTTTATAAATCCCTTTTTGAGTCTCACTTATTAAAATTTGCTTTTAATATTTGATCTGCCACTGACACATGCTGTAGGCTTGGCTATTACAAAAAGAATATATAAGAAGAAGCTAAGTATTTTTATTTTCCTTACCATTTATGCAGGGGACTGAGAGTTCCTCTGCTTCTTTGTTAGTATTTTACATTTTTCATCATTCTTTCCTTTCTCCATTACTAGCACAACAATAGCCCAATAAGGTTGGGTCGAAACAAAGGTTTAGGGTTAAAGAGTGCATGGATTATAGGATCATAAATTTGACACAATATCATTAATTACTTGTACCCTAGCATAGGTATTGGCATAGGTATTTTTAGAAGACAATATGGAAGAGAGGAAAACAGTTCATCCCTAAAGCCACCATCCTCTTTCATCTGTCCAACATAGTAGCTTTCACCTCTGCCTTTATTTAAATGAATAAAAATGTCAATTTAGTTCCATTCATTTAACAGAAAAAAACAGGAAAACACATCTAGTCACTTAAAGGACTATGAATTTTTGTACTTATTTTGAAATAAGTAACAGCAAATCCTCTGTCATAGAAAAACCAGTTTCAAAGTACTCTTGTTCTCAGGATCTGCCAATATTAGAAAATTCTGGTTTATTTTTGAAATCTCCTTGACACATAGCCCAAACTCTTGCACACCATAGGTGTTTGCAAAATATTTGTAGAGCATTGAATTTAATTGCTTTTACCTTAGCTCTTTAATTGTTATTCCCAGTCCCCTTTGAAAAGAATCTGATTTTCTGTTTCCCAGCACATTAGAGTACACAGTTTTTCTGTCACCCTTGTCGTTCTTCCCCAGCTGTTGATGGGTCTATTGATTAGGATCCAGAAGGCTAGCTGACAGTCAGGAAAGGGCATTATATTCTGGGACAATTTCCCTCTAAGTGTTTAATGTGCTTTAAACCTCTCATTCAATTAGATAGCACAAGCTATTATACACAAGTGTCCCACCACAGAAAATTACAAGCTCATATCTGAGAGATACAGAGAAAGGAAGGCAGAGAGTAAGTTAATAAGACATTGTCTGTATGTTTGGTAAATCCTGTGGAGTTTAGGGCTCAAGGTTAATATCAGAGTGCCAGGCTATGGAATTTAAACAGCAGGTAGGTTTCAATAGCACAGAATATGAGAGAGAACACAGGATAGCTTGATATATTATTCTGTTATTTGATATGGCTACTGTGTAAAATTCAGTATTTCCTCTGAAACATTTTGAAGATGATTTAGGCCATTGAAAATAATGGCAAAGTTAAACTTTTTTAAGGTTAAGGTAACATTACTAAAGTAGGTGACCTGATTGGATATCACTAACTGGCAGAGTTGTGAGAACTCTTGATGTATTTGCGGATAGGAAAGAAAAAAAAAAAGTACTTATTTTTCTTTGTAAAAAGGAAGCTAAAAGTATCACTTAAGACAGAAATGAACATATGAAAATATTATTATTTATTAATGCAAGAAGACACTGGATTTTACATAAGGGCAAAAGCTTCAGTGCTGCGCTAGCTATTGATGCCCATCTGATGGGAGGGCACACAGTGAGACACAATTAAGGTTGGTTTTAGCCCTGCCTTAGCCCTCTGCCTAAGTCTGTGTGTAGTGTGCAAACATGCCACTGGGCCTGATGATATGAAATGCTCTTATAATGCACATGGACACACAGTAGCCCAAAATATCAGTTAACTTATCTATTCAGGACAACTTTGAAGTGTATAACTATAACACAACCTTGTAATTGCATAACAATCATTAATATTTAAATCAAAACCAATAAATTCTAACTTAGTTGTATGTCTTTGCCTGCTCTGAAGTAGTGTTACAACTAGCTTTTACAATTTTTCCCAGTTTACAAAAAATAAAACCTAAAATGAACATCAAATATTTTGCCTGATATTACATACAATTAGTCAATAATCAAACAGGTTTAGAATCCAGACAAGATACTTATAGAAAGCTTAACCATGATATGAACTAAGTCATATTATAAGGTATTTTTTTTAAATAATACTTTATCTACAAAAGTTTGGAATCATCAACCTAAAGAAGGAAAGTAAAACTATCCATTATAGGCCCTCCCTGGTGGCACAGTGGGTTAAAGCACAGCACTAAGAAGCTAAAGCCACTTCAGCATGAGTTCTATCCCCGCCTGCCTGCCCCGTAGGTGATCCACATCGTGCGGAAGACCTCTCCTGACCCGCCCGCTGCTCCCCTCAGCACTGTATTTCGCTGATCTGCCTGTTCTGCTCCCCACTCTGTTTCTGGTGAATCCTCTCACCGCCCCAGCACCTCTGGCCTGTACCCCAGTCCTGTATGCATAAATAAATAAATCTTTTTAAAAAAACTATCCATTATATTTTTATAAAGAAAAAATGTTCAAAATATTTTAGAGGACATATTTTCAGACTTTTTTTTTCTTGTATAGGATAATTTTTATGCCACTTGTAAATAAACTTTTCAGTTAACAAATTTTCCACTTAAATAGCACTTCTAAAACAAAATTACTAGCATGTAACATGTACCTTTTATATATCACAATGTCTAATATATCTCGTATTTTTAAGGTTTCCACTTTTCTTTCTTTGCTATCATTAAAACATTTCTATAACTAGCTTTATCATTAAATTTTTAGAATTACACTTAATTATTTTGGTAACATTTTGAATAGGTTTTACAGCTCATTAACTGTCCTCTACAAAATTTTACTAATTTACATTTACTAGCATTATATAACAATACCAAGTTATATACACATTAACCAACAGTA
Source organism: Condylura cristata (assembly GCF_000260355.1). NCBI lineage: Eukaryota > Metazoa > Chordata > Mammalia > Eulipotyphla > Talpidae > Condylura > Condylura cristata. The sequence goes on along the minus strand of NW_004567104.1, from coordinate 56,892,629 downwards.
TTATTTTGGTAGACTTTGTTTTAAAGTGATAAGACAAACTGACTTCTCAATAATATCAAATATTTGATTTCTTTGATAACTAATTTAGATAACATTTCATGTTTATTGTTCTATATGTCAAAATTTTGCCCATCATTAACACATTTTTAATTTTCATTGACCTGTAATATCTCCTCCTATTCAAGATAATTATTGCTCCATTTATCTCCTACTTATTTCAGCATTTTTACTTAATTTTCTTTGGAATAATCTATTTGTAAATTTTTATATTAAAAAAAGATCCATTTATTTATGCATACAGAACTCGGTACAAGACAGAGGAGCAAGGGCAGAGGATTCACCAGAGACAATGGGGAGCAGAACAGGCAGATCGATGAAGTACACTGCTGAGGGGAGCAGCGAGAGGGTCAGGAGAGGTCTGCCGCGCCATGTGGATCATCTCCGGGGCTGGGGATTAAACTTGTGCTGAAGCAGCTGCAGCTAACTTGCAGTGCTGTGTCCTAACCCAGTGTGTACCCAGAGAGGTCCCAAATTTTTATATTTTATGATTAAATATCTCAATTATCTTTTTTATGATTTATAGTGAGTTTTTTTTTTCATGCTTGGAAAACATTGCTATAAAAAAGACTAGATAGTTGGTTATCATTTTTAAGGTTTTAGTTTTACTTTTATTTTTAAAGTATCAATCCATTTTGCTTGAGATAATATGATACATAATTTTCACTAAGTCATGAATCACTTGACCCAACATTGTTCACTGATTGATTATAGATAAGACTCCTAGTTATGCTTCTATAATTGTCTATTTTGCTTTGTTTCTGAGTTTTCCCTACTGTCAGCTACATGGGTAATGTTACTAACTGCTAAAAATAAATCTACTTCATGTTGATTCTTTCTAAAAAAAAAAAAACAGTACATAGTTACTTGTCTTATTGTAATTGAATTAGAGAAGTTCTTAGTTAGAAATTTTTGAAGGATAAAATATATTGCCAATAAGAAACTTATTGATATCCAAATTATAGAATCTGAAAGGTGACATTCATTTTGATATTTTTTAAAGTGTTTAATTAAAAAAGAAATCAAGACAGATGGTAGCCAGACTTGTTATTTAGATGAATGATATTGCAAGTACTTTTTAAATAGTGTATATTATGTATATACTATCATGTCCCAGTGAAATGATTTTGAGTACCTTGTAAAGGGATATATGAACATTCTACTAAAGTCACTACCATATTCAAGCAATTTTAATGTGAATAGATTATTGACAGCATTGGATAAAAGAAACCAGATGAATAGAAACACCTTGTCAAAGTCAGTTAACTATGGACCTCAATGTTTTGTGCCTTTTTAAACTTGTAGGATTTTAATTAAAATCAAGAGTACAATATAAATATTCACTTGATATATCCTTCTAATGTGCCAGCTGATTGCTTTTTTAATATAAATTTTTCAAGACAGAAGCAGCTATTCAAGTAATTAACACCACTAGGACACAAGGCATTCCTTAAAAGTTTTTTCTTATGTATTACAGTTACATTTTATGAATTACAAAGTGCATTACACATATTTTTGGATTGCCCAGAAGAATGCTGCTTCATAGTATATGGCAATCATTCATTAGAAATGATGTATTTCTCTTTTGATCCATTTAAGTGTAAGAGAAGATATTAGAAAGTTTTACCACGGTTAGACAGCAGGCTGTCAGTATTGCTCCAGGAAAAAGACAAGCAAAGAGCATGCTCATCTTTCAAGGGTACTCCTATTTTGCAGTCACTTGAGAAATATAACACCAACCGTCCCTGAAGTTTTTCCCACCTGCTAAGGTTGTGAGACAGACAGATTGGTCAGCCAACTTAGATTTCACAGGACAAGTCTGGAGTAAATAAGCCATTCTACTTAGCTTTGGAAAAAAATCTATTGGAAGTGACAGAGTGGTTGATGAATAGAGATTATTTTGAAGTGTGCTGCAGAAATTGGCCTTGGAACAGGACTTCTTTTAAAGGACATTCTTTGGTTTTGTTGTGAAAATGGAGAAAATGGTGCTATTTTCCCATATCCACTTGAATCTTTTCCACTATTATGGAGATGGCATTTCCCAAGAAAGAATCACCCACATGA
>NW_004567104.1:56882080-56890408 GCF_000260355.1 Condylura cristata | reverse complement strand
GGGGGGGGGGGAGAACTGCATTCTTCCCACTTTCCATGATGAAAAGAATGTATGCTTGAATTTGTGATAAAGGAAGCAGCCATTCACAAAGCTGACAAGTTTATATCTATGAGAGATGAATTAACTCTTAGTTTCCTACGCAAAGGATAGCTTTATATTTCACTGACCACCTTTAGGAAAGCAGTGCCAATGGTCCTGGGTTCACAAACCTGACTGATTTATTTTCCTTTATTTTAAAGATGTCCTAGTAACCAAACTAGGGATTTAAAAATGTATGCAATGCAACTGACTCTTATGCCAAGTTCCACACCAAAAGCTGTGTACATATCAATATATTTAATTCCCATAAAAGCTTACAAGACAAGTATGCTATGAATGATCCCATTGTACTCACAGAGAAACTGAAAATAGTTTAGGAAACCTGCCTGTGGTTACAGATAGAATAGAAAGTACTAATATGATAGAATATCTCCACTTACCAGACTATCAAATATAATTTCTCTATAGGAAACAGAAACCTTCTAAAATTTCCCTCAATAATTTATTTCAAAGAGCACATATGACTCCATTTTTATGAGAGATGTGTGTGTGTCACCAATGTAGAGTAAGATGAGCTGTCATCCAGGAATGTGAAATGAGCATAAATGGACATGAGCTTTCTTTGAAGGTGATGGAACTACTGTAAAATTAGATTGTAACGATGCCTGTACAACTGTGTATATGTTAAAGTGTACTGAATTTCACACAAAGCCATTATATCTTATGTTATCTAACTTATAGCTCCATAATACCTTTCTAAAAAATATTAAGAATTAGCTTACTACATCCCAATGACTCTACAAGAGAAGGGAGCACAGAGGCTCTTTCTTAAAGATGGTGCTGATATTCTTAAATGTAACAGATGAACTCAAAGTGCAACAATTTTATACCTAAGTAAGATAAGGAGAGTAAACAAGGAAGAAACTATTAACTGTCATCTAAGGAACCCTTATTTCTATTTTACATTCTAAATTAATAATCAATTGGAAAATTGGTTAAAAAGAAATTATAGTGCCTGCATGAAAAAGAACACCAGTGTTATTTTTTTATAGCCTCTTTTATTAAGAAGTAGGAATAGGTACCTGACCATTATTAAGTCCTAGATATTTCCTAGAAATATCTTCTCATTGTGTTCATAAGTTTGTAAAAGTGTTTTGTTTTGCTGTAGATAATATACCTGTGCCTTTTATTTACTGCAGTTAACTATCACTCCCTTCATCAACAGTAATTTACCTCTTCAAGAGCTTAAGTCAATTAATTATCTCTGATAGGAAGGTTTTTATTTTATCTCTGTCTAATTCAATTATCTTTTACTGAGAGAAAAATCCAAGGAAATGGCTCTTTTTAAAATTTAGTATTATGCATTATTAAATATTTTTGCTAACTCCTGTTTCCCATTGGTATGCCCTTGAAAACCCCATTCCCTTCAATTCAGTTCAAGCTTAAGGTCACTAGTACATTAGGCAATTACCTTACTTTGTTGTTGTTTTAACCAGGGTTTTCATTAATTGCTTTAACAAGTAATTCTAAGATTAAAAATCTTTATGTTTCCTTATAATTAAACTAGCCTTTTTTCAAGGATTCCCAAAGTCACTTGAGGACTTTAAAAGAGTACAAGGTTGGAGGTAAGGAACATACTAGTGAAACAAAATAGTGCCTGATATAATTGTTAGCTTGTAGATCATTGGTTCTCAATGCAGGAAGAGAGTCATATGGTGAATCATTTGGCAAGGTCTTTACACATTCCACTACCCACTTCCCACTCCTAAGCCCTATACAGTATGATGGGGAATCTTAGATTTTTCATCAGGGAAGTAACCTGATATTTGCCTTTTACAAAAATCTCTCTAGAGTCACTATAGGGAGAGTGAAAAAAGGGAAATAAATCAGAAAGTCTATTGCAGACTTCAGATGATGCTCTGAAAGAAAACTGTAACCATGGAATAGAAAAAGACAAGTTGTATATAAAATATATCTATCAACATAAAAAAGGAGTGAATATTTTCATATGGTGTGTATAGTATAATATCCATGCTTCAGCCTTAGGAACCTGAATGGAAGGAGGAGATACCACAGTCCAGGAAAGAATTAAAGATGAGGTACAGCGTGTGTATAACATCTGTCTCTTATAGTCAGTAAACATGTTATCAGAAATATTTATTAAAAATAGTTACAAAGCAGATTCATCACGATGAAATATTGTTTCTGCTTGTCTCTAAAGAAAATGCACATCTTTCATTATAACTACATATACCAGTTGATCCTCTTTTCCTAGATTGGAGGGGTCATTCCTATGTATATCATTAATATCAAAATCCACATAATTCTAGCTATAGACTCCCCTAAGGATGCTTACAAGTGTGTCTTAGTCACTCAGGTACTGGATGACGGCTGAGTTAGTATCTGCAGCTGCCATTTAAAATTGAACTTCAAGAGACAACACATGATGGAGGATGACATGGCACTGATATTCAGTCAGCAAGCCCAAACCACTCTGTCCATGACAGCAGGCTTTGATGGAGAAGTTATCTTGCACAAACCAAGTGATCTGTCCTCTCCCAGAGACAGTCTCTATGGAATGAGAGAGAAAGCATTCAAAATGCGGAAAAGATGTAGGAAAAATAGGTCATTCTAGTCCCTGGGTGGGGTGTCAAGAAATAATGCATTTTCACAGTCACATGTCATCTTCTAATGCACAAGTTCAATTCATACAGTGAAGTAGCAAGATTCAAAATCCCAAGTAAGTGCAGGGCAGTGGTGCCTAGAAATTGTACATGATTCCTGGAGAAAATTGATGTAATGTGGCACATTGATGGAAAATCCAACAAGGTTTTTATTTTAATGACAGAACTGAATTCTGAAATTAAGCACAGCAGGTAGGAAATGGATCTAGCACAGATGTCAAAAGCTATCATTGGCTTTTGTGATAAAAACACTCTTTTTCCCTTAAACCTCAGCCAATGGTCTAAGTAGGTCATTGATGTTGAGCTAGAAAAAAAATAAACAAACATCACTAGTGCATAGATCTTTCTGAGGAAATTTTGACAATAATGACTCATTTTCAAAGATCCCTTTATTTTGGCAAATCTTTCATTGTCAAATACAAATAACAGAGTTACCATATTTTCTGACAACCATATTTTATTATGCTCAGGCAGAATATAAAATAAATAGCTCATGTAAGTATTGCTTAAACAAAACAAGGCAAGCTAAGGGACACCAGAATTCTAGCTAGTGCCCGACATCAGGCAAAGCTCATTTGTCCAAAAGTACAGCTTTGCCTTTGTGCTAATTCTTACTCATTACACAATTTGCTAATTCTTTATCAAAAAAATAATTTTTTTGATATGGCATTTCTCCAGAAATGGTTTTCTCACTTCCATTTTCTAGCTTTCTACACAAGAAGTATCCGAGCAATTTTAATTAATATTTTTAACTGGTTTCTTACAGAATTCTTTGTCGTGTTCACTACAACCTCACACTGAACACAGAATAAAAAATTCTTTTTTCCTTTGTTAGTACTTTAAAAGAACCAGGATAGTTGAAGTTCTATCTTTTAATACAGATGATACCGAATTACAGGTGATCCATTCACCATTTCCCTTTCTAATGAATATAACTGAGTTTGATGAATAGTGAATACATTTACCTAAGTAGTATGATTCCAAGGATACAAGTAAAATCTTTAGCCCCAAATGTTCCAATTAAAAACAGATGCTGTGTACATTAAGTCTGTTTAGGAGTTTTCTCTTTAAACTCAATCTGTTAAAATATAAATAATCCTTGGAAAGGCAGTTTTTTAAGGTTAGCTATTTTTCATATCTTTCTTATTAATCACTGAAATTGCTTCTTGGAATAACCCTTATATAGACACTCAGAATGTAAATAAGATGGAGGAAATGAGGTTAGAACATTGTCCATATATTTTTCCTTGTCTATCAGGAAAATCTATCAGCCTATATCCATATGGACCCTGTAGCACCTCCATAATATGTCAATGTTTCGTGCACATAAACTTAAAAACTATTAAGTCAGAGAAATAGACAAGAACACACTTTGAAGTTGGTTTCTGTTATATAGAGTTTGTATCTCAAAAGAACTAACATTCAGGGAAGCAGAAAGGTTACACTTATATTCAAGCCAGCTGCATAACTACAATGAATTTGTTGAAGGGAATTCACATTACGACAACACAAGCATACATTTTAATTGGCAAAAGGGGGTAAGTTCTGAAGCTCTTGGCAGACTCAGGAGATTACAAAGTAAAGTTGGGTGGGTTTGGTCTAGAGATATCCAAGCAGCCATTTGTCTCTAGGTGGAGTGGGGCGGGGCACCCACATTTATCAGAGTAAGAGTCCCTGGAAGCTCTCACCAAACCCCATAAAAGGCTTCAGGATCACAGACATGGAGTCCATAGGTATCTTAATTGTTTTTAATTAATTTCCTGTATAAGATGATATAATGATATATCTTTATATCATTTTCTAGAGGCATGTCATAAGAAACACCTTTTATTTTTAATTTAGGCAGGGCCTTCCCTAGATCTTTATCTGTTCTTACTTTTTTTGTATATGTTTGTCAGTGTCTGTATAACCAAGTGTTTGCTTTTTAATAGATAACTAAGTCACTTTACCTCAATTGAACTCTGTCCATCAGTCAAGAGTATTCAAATTTTAATATATACCAAAATGTCTTCATGTAATTAAATATGCAAGTAATTCCATCATTATTAATTCAGTAATAAATGAAAAGAGTTGCTTCTTGTTCCACATGTTTTACTAACTTGTAGATATGCAATGATAAAAAATACATTTTAAGTTCCGAGGAGTTTATAGTCTCTAGTAAAATAAGAATGTAAGCAATTAGAAATATAAAGACTTCCAAATCCATCAAGATGGACTTACAGAGATCACACAAACCCTACAATGAAAAACAAAACAAAAACATAGACAAAACATAGAAAAATATAGTTTTCAAGACTTTGAATATTAGGTAATGAAGGAGTGATCACCGATAAAAATTAAATCAATGAGGTGAGCCCCATGATTTCTTCAGCTGACTGTCTGGAAGAATTGCCTGGGGATATATGGCAGACAGAGACATCCCAAGAGCCACAGAGAGTGGGAATGGATGAACACAAAGAATTGAGGAATAAGGGGAAGCCGAGTTGGCTAGAATTGCAGGGCAAAATGCCAAGGAGAAACAGCTATGAAGGAAAAGTGCTCCAGGGATCTGCAGGAAGTTATCTCCCATTTGCCAAATGAGTAATGAAATGAAAAGAAATTACCAGAGGTCAAAAATAAACTGTCTGGATGGACTAGAAGTGGCAATAGCTCAAACAATGCCCAGAATGGTCCCTGTTCTCACTAAATAGTGTAAAACATTCCATCATTAGAGGGTATCAGGTTTAAAACCTCAGAAGTGTTCTTCTTGTTGTTTTGTTTCATTTGTGGGGGAAATGAATCAGACAAATGCCACTCTGCTTCCAACAAATGCAGATTAAGATCAAGAATTTACAAAATCAAGCTATTTCACTAGTATACTAAATACATGTAGCAACAAAACTCAAAAGTATTTTTCAATAAAGCTGTATTAAAATTTTGATGGCTAAACTGACTCATATATGTAAATATAAAAACCTACAATTATAAAACTACAGGACATATAAGAAGAAAAGTTTTGTGTTGTTCATGTAAGCAAAGATTTTTAAAACACTAAATAAAAATAATTCATTGAACTTTGATCAACTCAGAATCTCTACTCTTCAGGGGATTGCTGAGGCTAAAATACAAGTTGCAGAATGGGAGAAAATATTTGCAAATCATGTATTTGAGAAAGGACATGTATGTAGAACATAATAAGGATTGTCGACAGTTGACAATATGAAAATATGCAAATCAAAGCAAATATTGGACAAAAAAAGTTTTACTAGACATCTCAAAGAAGCTGTAAGTAATAAATCAGCAGAATTAAAAACTGTTTTATGTGTTTAATCATTGGGCATTTAATGGAAATTAAAATTCAAGAGACTCTTCACCACATCCATCCAAATGTTTGAAATTTAAAATAAAAGATGCAAAATTGGTAATGTGTGGAACATCTGAAAATCTCATACCCTACTGGTGAAATGAAAAATAATAGATTAAATCACTTTCAAAAGCAGTACATCGGTTACATATTTAACCAGCCATTCAAATCTTAGGCACTCATCAAAAAACATTTGGCATAAAGTATCCATTATGCAAGATTAATCAATCTGTAGCTCTTCCATATAACCTCACCTCATCTCTATACTTAATATGATACTGTCCACTTAAGAATAGATTAGGGGGCCTCCCTGGTGGCACAGTGGGCTAAATCACAGTCCTAAGAAGCTAAAGCCACTTCAGCATGAGTTCAGTACCCAACCTGGAGGTGACCCACATGGCGTGGCAGACCTCTCCTGACCCACCTGCTGCTCCCCTCAGCAGTGTACCTCATCAGTCGGCCTGTTCTGCTCCCCACTCTGTCTCTGGTGAATCCTCTCACTGCCTCTACACCTCTGGCCTGTACCCTAGTTCTGTATGCATAAATAAATCTTTAAAAACAAAAAGAATGCATTAGGAGAGTAAATGTTACCTGTTTTAATTTAAGTAGCCAATACTTTCAAACAACTGTTAGGTGAATGGCTAAAGAAATTACAATATCTCAATCAATAGAATAAACCTTTGAAATAGGAAGAAATAAATATTAATTCACATAACAATATTGACAAATCTCAATTGAAAGAAGTCAGAACAATAAATACAAGCTCTATGATCCATTACTATGAAATTCTATTAAATGAAAACTAAAGTGACAGCATATCTGTGATTGCATGAGTTGAGGGAAGATGAAGGACAGTGGGGTTATCTGGGGCACAGTAAATTTTGGGGATAGTGGCTCTGCTCACTATTTTGATTGAGGTGATGGTTTCATGGACACATCCATGTGTAAATATTTATCAAATGACACTTTTCAAATATGTGAATTTTACTATATGTCTCTTGTACCTCAATAATGCTGTTAAATTCTAAATGTATCACCAACTGAATACCAAATATACACGTAAAAAAGAAAATTTAGAACATACAACAATGAAAGGAAGACTGATGGTTTATAGAGGTAAGTTTAGACTATGATGTGACTGCATAAAGGTGACATGCACCCATTCTGTGGGGTCATAGATACCTATTTTAACCAGGCCAGGTATGAGCATTCCAGACTGAGAAAGCAATGTGTGCTCATATAGTAAAGGTTCCAATTGAATCCGTACAGCAAAGCTAGCCAAAATATGACAAAGAAACATCAGTGATCAAAAACTTAAGTATTATCCTGCTCATCATGTTTCCCTGACACCGTGAACCCCCATTTCTGGGACACATAGTTGCCAATGAGGAAAAAATATAATCTCAGATGATTTGATAAAACACAACGAAGTTCAATAGAAAAGAGCAGATGTGCATGGAGTGTTCACACACAAATTCTATTGGCAAAAACTATTTCACCCCACTATCACCTTTGCTTTTGCAATATTTTTATACCAGACTGCTTTTGAAGATGGAAAAAGGAGGGGGTGGGGAAGAAAATATGAACCCAGGTTTAACTTTCTGTTGGAAAATAATAGGGTGCTGCGATACCAGAAAGTAACTCCTGAGATTTGGTGAACAGAAGAAATACAGCACATAGGCATTTGCTTGATGTTTGTAAGTCTTTTTTGGAATAGATAAACTAGAAAATAATACAGTAAGCAAAGCAGACTGTCTAGGTTGCCAAACCTTCTTCTTTTTTTTTTTTTTTAATATAATTTGAGAAAGAGAACAAAGCCGAAATGGAGATACTTGAGTTAAACCTTATGGAAACTTAATGCCTAAGTCAACCAACATTTTAACTGTCCTTTGATTTAAACCCTTCTAGGAGTGTAGTTAGTATGGAATTTTCTGATCCACACCAATAAAGTAACTTCTTCCATTTTCCAAAGGAAGATGAGATAACCTGTCACAAGACATTTTTCCAATTTTCACTGGTAGATTATATAAATCTAAAATAATTTCTCTTTATTTTTTCCTCTTTCAGCCCTTAAAAATCTTTCATTTTGTAAAGTTTTCTGGATTTTCCTTCTAGTTTCTAGATAGGATGCTACTCAATTTTTGCACTGTTTGATTAAAGTCATTTAGACAGAGTTGGCTTTTGTTATTTAACATATTTCTTGTCTATATAATTATATCCAAGTCATTTAAACCTATTAAAGATTTGGCTTTTGTTATTTAA
>NW_004567104.1:56862078-56881758 GCF_000260355.1 Condylura cristata | reverse complement strand
ATATATGCTAAAAAGTTACTGAACTCTCAAATATACATTTATATTTTTGTAAATTACATAAATGCAATATTGTCAGAATGATATTGTAATATAAAATAAATATAGAGATGTCATTGAATAATGTCAGGTACATATAAATGCATGTAGTGTGTATCTGTTTGTGTGTGAACATATATATATATGTTCATCTGGAGCAAACCCCACTTTAGACAACTTTGCTCTAGATTAGTTTCTATCAAATTTAGGACATTTGAGTGAAGGAAACAACAAAAGCATTTTTAAATACTCACAGAGGCTATATTCCCAGACTTCAGAAAGTTTTGCCCTATCTTTAAAAAGAAACCATTTCCAATGAATATACTTTTTATTAATTAATACTAGACTAATGAGGAACCTTCTTTAATCAAGACTCCAAATCAGCTTGAATTATGTTTTGAAGCTATAGTGACAACAAAATAGACCTTTCTGGAAGCATACATCAGGTGAAAACATATTTTCCAAAGAAAATTAACTAACTTCCCAAAATGTCAAATTTGGATTACTAGGAGATGAGTAGAAGCAGGTGGATTTTATCAAATGTGAAGCCTATGTGAAATATATGATGGCAGTTACCAAAGTCATAATGAATTTCACTGTTACTGCCCACAAAACCTTGTACATATGCAAACACCAATTGCTAACTCTTTAGAAGAGCAAATATTTATGAAGCAAGGCTTATGCAAACTAGAAACTAATTACCAATGTTTGTTTCCAGCCAATTTTTTGAAATTAAAATTCTAGCTCAGCCAAGAGAGTGCCTTTTAAAATAAGCTGGATTATCAATATTTATAAGTGATTAATCATTAGAAATTATATTATATACTTAAAACTGTAGCCCATCCAACTTTTCCTTGATTCTACAAAATGGATGTTCTTCATGAAATATTCTAGAAAATTATAGTCACCCATACTCGTAACTTTAAAAACATATCTAACTATAATAAATCGACATGTATTTACTTTGCACATGCCAATACCATAAAATATGGGTTTTCCAAGTTAGGCTAAATCACAGGACACTTCCATTAATTATAACCACAATCAATAATTAACACACATTAACACTAGTATAATGTGTAGGCGCTAAATTTCTGTTTTTAACACATGTGCTGGGTAGGACAGCTAAAATAAGTTCCATGGCAGTATAGTTAGAGGTAATTCCTTGTTTTCTGGTGAAATAGTGTGAAGTAAAAAAAGGTAAATGGAAAGAGAAATGTAGGAGTTGATAAACATATAATGAACCCTTCATTTAATTTATTAAGTGTCCTGGTTTGCATGTAAAAAAATTCATTGATTGCTATGTTTGTGTCTAGGTGCTGTTAAAGTAGTTCACGTTTTCTACTTTTATCTTCAAAATGATACATGGTAGGAAAGAACAGATGGGAAGATGAGGGGGGAGTGGGTGTCTGAAGTTTATCCAAGTTCACAAAGATGCTCACTATGCCAGTGTTCAGAATTTTCCATCTTTTCATTGCAAATCCAGTCACTTTCCCTTCCGTCCATGTTACCTCCATTAAGTTATTTCCTTATTCACCTTTTCATCTTACTGATTTCCATTTTACCCCTAAAATTTCAAAAATATTTCCTCTGACTTAAAGGAATTAGTAGATGCTGTGGGGTATTCTAAGGATATGTAAAAATGCTATATGCATAAATCTAAAATCTGTAGAATGTTTTCCAACCTCCAAGAAAAACTAGACTGCATTCTGCAGTAAAGTTGGTTAAACATTAAGAAGCAGGAGCTTTTTAAAAGTTTAATGCAGACCATGGTAGAAAAGATGTCCATTGCCAAGTCCTTCACGGCTCACCATAAATGTGAACAGCAAAGTGCTATCCATTTTAAAATCAATCAAAGTGATGCAACGCTTAAAATGCAATTGATTTTGGCTAATTTGCAAGTAGAAAGGTTTAGAACTTGAATAATTTCTTTCCCACTTTAGCTGGTTCAACAGCCTAGTCAATGACTTGCCTAATTATTAGTCTTGTTTATTTATTTATTTACTTTAGATAAATCCCAAGTCAGACAATTTTTGATTTATTTTCAACTGCCCTTGGGTAGATGAAAGAGACCACAGACCAAATTTAAAAAAAAAAAAAAAAGCCTCTAGTTATGTTGAACAAGATAAAGAAAAACCTCAAATGCAAGAACTTACAATTTTCAAACTGTGTGGTTGGAATTTTAAAAAAGGAAAAACAATTAAGAGACTCCATTTCACTCTCCTATTAGCTGAAAAACAATGAAAAGAAATCGGAAGAAAATCACTGCAAATTCCATTAGGGACAGATTAGAATGATGTTAAATTACTCTTTCTGTCTGCCTTCTCTGTCAGGCTACCTAAAGAGTTTACCACCTTTTGGAGAAGAAATCAGCATGTCAGCTTGGTTTCCTTTTAAATAGTATTCATAATCTTTGAAAAGCTTTTATAAACATTGTATTTTAAAGCTATCCTAAGGAGTCTGTATCCCTCAAGCATTCTGGCCTCCTTTCTTACATTTCTAAAACCTAACTCCTGCAAAAGGGGAGGGAGAAACATTCTACAACCAGACAAAAATAATCAACCAAGGTAAGTAGCTCCATGCCCCCCACCAAAATGCACTGCATTCTGCATATACATAGTGGTGTGGGTGTGTGTTTTGTAGCGAAATCAACAAATACAAAGATACAGGCACTGTGATAAACTTGAATATTTGTATCACTAAGGAAAATAAGAATGCAGTAAAACTTTTTCAGCAGAATAAGTGGCTCAAAATATCTGCTGTTTTCAGAAATGCCTAATTAATGGGGTACCTTTTTTCACAACTTATGTATTATGCAAAGTAATTGCCCTACTTTCCTTTGACAAAATTATTGGTTTATCTCAATACAGTTAATGTAAAATCTGCTTATGGAAGGAAAGTTTGCACCTTTTCAATTTAATGAGGCTTTACTGAATATTCACACAATTATTAAAATATTTTGTAAAATTATACTTAGTGCTATTATAGCTAAAATTCTAGCAGTCTTTAAATGTTTTTCTTACAGAAGTTGGAGAACCTGGTGAATTGTTCACAATTTCCATGATGAAAGACAGTCTGTCAAACTGAAATAGCAACACAATGCAAGCCATTTTGTGACTCAGTTCTTGATTGCAGACAGCTGAGATTCAATAGCTGAAGGGGGAATTAAGGACACCATCCAGACTCTGTAATAATTTCTCTGCTTCCCCCCCCCGCCCCGAATGCTGCATCAGTACATCTGCATATTTCTCGTGTCTATAATTAAAAAAGACAGGAGCCCTGATACACATCATGCTCATAAAAAAAAAAAATCACCCATTCACTAAAAGACTAATGAGTCAGACCAAGAGTTATCTGGTTTGGAAACTTTACTTATTATAATTTCTGGGACCCTGGTTCTGACATTTACAAATGGCCCACTATAGCTACTGCAGCTGATAATGATAACCTCAAAGTTATCTTGGTGACCTGGACTACCCTCAGCATGAGAAGAGATGCAGTGAATATCAGAACCAATGGAAATTTATTCAGAGGGTGGCCTTCTCTGAGATGCACATCACTTAAAATACACAAACACACACACAAACACCTACACATTCATACACACAATTCTTGAGATGACTCAAGTAATCATGCCCTAATATAGATGGACTATTTCTGTGACACTAGCTTATGTTCTGTGAAAGCTAAACAGCAAGCTAAAAGACATGATCTATCACAGAGCTAAATTCAAAACAGACAAAGCAATTAGAGGATTGTCCTCAATCTTAAAACAATTCAACTTTCACCCAAATACACACAAGTATAACAAGCCCCACATACCTACCAACACATAATGGCACAGCACAAATACTCCAGTTTTATTCATAGCAATCATTCTCACGTGCTTACTCACACACAGTTAGTTTTCGCTCCCATCAGCACTGCCCAACACTGACTTAAGACTTTTAGCTCAGGGAACTAAAGCTAGATTTTGATTAGGTCCTTTTAGCCACCCAGTCAAGATGTTTTTCATTGTCCATCAAGCTCTCAAAGACTTGGACAATCAAGTTTTCAAAGCTCGGAGAATCCTAATCCCACTGCAATACCCTAAATCTGGGAGGGAAAACAGGTAACAGGTACTTCATGTTATTTTCAAGCTCAACCACAAAGAAAAATTCTGAGGTTTCATTTAATCCTCCTATTTCTTCTTGTATTGTATCTTACCTCTATAAACCATATCCTTGTTTAACTGATTAACCATTCCCGAATTTGCAGGATTAAATGTATGTGTGTATTACTTTAATTCATGTACTATTATATCACAGTGAGTTTGATGAGGAATATTCCCAAGTTTGGGGTTAGAAGACAGGGAGGGCAAGCTCCTTCTGGCCTCTGTAAAAAGTAGAAACTTAATCCTATTGGCAATAATAAATTACTGAGAGGTTGAAAGGATGTCATTGTCTAAATCAGATTTTTGTTCCAAAATATATATATATATATATATATATATATATATATGGCTTTACAAAAGGAAAATCACTGATACAAAGAATATAATATGTAAGTCAGAAAAAATGCATAAATTAAAAACTAACCTTATAAATGACCATGCAAATGGGGATAGAAAACTGTCCATTTAGCATAGCATCAATAGATCTTGGCAACAATGAAATCATCAGATACTTTTAGCTATATGTTTTTAATTTGACTGGGTGTGGTGGGAAATGAAGCAACTAAATGTAATGGAAATTAATGGAAAAAAACAATAGACCATGAAAAGGAAAAGATTTCAAGGTATAAAAATGCTCTACAAGAAATGCAAAGGCTAGCAAGTATATGTGTGGTATCACCAGTAGATGATGGTATTTAAATTTTGAAAATACAGTTGCTCAAAGAGTTTGTGGAATGAAAAAAAAAAATCTGATAGTGAGATTCCAACAATTAAGATGTAACCCTGTAGAACAGGTGACAAGGAAGGCAAAGAGACAGAGAAAACCAGAAGAGTATCCTCCCCTCCCCCACAAATGCTCAGTTACTGTGTTTCCAATGAAACATTAGTCACTATGGTTGTGAGAGTCACAAATGTTGTGTATCCATTAGGTGAGGTTTAATTGTCTACATAGTCCATGGATGATGTTAAAGAGGTCCTTCTGAGAAGAAACCACAAAGTAGTGGCTAAGGAATGAACAGAAATCAAACACGCAACCAGGAGAGATGGTGAGACATAGTCTGGTGAGAAATACTTTGACTGGACAAAAAGAAAAAGTCAATGGTTGGAGCAGGGAATCATGGAACCCAGGGAAGGTTTTGCATGTGCCTTTGCTTGCCTCGCTTTCTCATGACATGTGTTCTCAGAGGAGTAACATTAAATAAACAGAACTCCACTTCTCTCGTGAGTTGTTTTCGTTTTAATTGTGACCTCAGATATCAGCAGCCTTGACAAAGCCATTTCCTCTGCTCCACTGCATCTTGGATTGTCCCATGGCTGCTCCGCCCACATCTATCTCAGAGCTGCCTCTTACCCTCTCTGTGTTGTCGCTGCAATAGGTGTGAAGGTTTATGATATGCTTTGATCTCTGTCTTCTCTTCAGCTGCCACCACTACAAAGATAAAATCTCTATGTGGCTGCCCCAAAGGAAGACAGATCCTGTGTTTGTTATAGACCTTCTATTTTAAAACTTGAAACATTTGATTAGTGTTACCAAGTGCTGCATTTAAAATCACAAGTCTGCAATAAACATGTGCCTGAATTCCAGCATTTTAATTCAGCCTCTCAACATTCTTCTATTTTAGTGTGATTTCTCTTGCAAGAGAAAACCTCACCAAACCATCCCTAACTTAGGGGAACCATCTGTGTTGTCCTTATCATTTGGTTCCTAAATCCTCTTAAGACTTCCTCTCATATGAGTGGGTTTGGGGGCATCTCGAATGTATGAGGGAGACACAGAGATTAGCTATTATTACTCCCTGTTAACCTCAGCACATTCATGCTCTTTCAGATGAAAGAGATATTGGTGATATTCTCCCCCAGGTTTAACTGCCCCCTAAAGTGAACCTTAAAATCTGCTTTAAAGAAAGCCGAGAGTAAACATCACTTGAAAAAGAGCAGCAGAAAAAGTGCACTGTATTTCTAATCATAGCAAAAAATAATCATCAAAGGGAAGCCAGTCAAGGTTAAAAGCAGCACTGAAAAGTGATTCATTTGGTAAACAAGAGTAGGTGTAATTATCACAAAAGCAAACTTTGCTAAGGGGATAACTGTCAGAGTTCTTGCAGTAAAAGGTCTCTTTACCATTTTAATCCGACAGCCTGAGCATTCCCTAGTGGAAACAATTCTCAATAAAATCACAAATGTAACTACAGTATTCTTTTAGACTTTCATTTCAGCCACCGCTACCAAAACAAGCTAATATTTACAGTTCTGGTAGATTGTCTGATAATCTGGATTATGGAAAATACTTTTAGTGCTGTATTTTTATGTATTCGACAATACTGTCTATCAGCAGCAAGACTTGAAAAAAGTTTTATTAGCTTATGAGAAGCAGTCAGGCCTCACCTCTGAAAGAAACCAATGTCAAATTTCAGTTTGGGAAGCAATTATTTGTATTCAGAAACTATTAAAATAAGAAGACATTCTCAGGAGTACCCAGATAAACTTGGCTTTATTTTGAAACTTAAAAAATACATTTGTGTATAATTTATAAACAAACCTCCCCACTTTGTTCCCATTCTCCTCCAATATCTTCCTCTCCAACATCAATTCTGAAGTCATAGTTCTAGTATTTGTTTCGGGTTAGTTTTTTCAGCTCCTTAGTTTTATTCCTCTATATTCCACATCTATGTCAGACTCTCTAGGATTTGTTTTTCTTCTTCTGATTTATCTTGTTTAGCATGTTCCCCTTCAGTTCTATCCATCTTGTCAGAAATGGCAAGAGTTCATTCTTTGTAGTGGCTGAGTAATATTCCATTGTGTTTTATGTCATTACTTCATAATATATACCTCTGCCCTGGCCACTCAGATTGTTATTATAATATAGCTATAGCAAATGATGCTGAACACAGGAGTGTATATGGTCCTTTGAATTTATATTTTTGTATTGTCTCCTTATTTTCAAAAGAAAGTAGCTTAATTAAAAAAAAAAAAGTAACTTGTTTCTGGTCACACAAAAGAATAAACTTAAACCAAAATCTTTGTTACTTGATACTAAGGCCACTGTTTTGTTTTGTTTTGGTTGTTTGGGTTTTTTTGTTTTTTTTTTTTTTTAGTAATTTAGAAGAAGAATTCTAATTCTTCTAATTCTGTGGTGGCTGTCATAGTGTATCTATGCAGTTTGTGACATTATCTCCACATTCTATTTATGGATACTGAGCTCATGAAATTTTGTTGGTGTCACTACATTTAAAACTAAATTAATAATCTTATTCAATCTTTATTAATTTAAATATAAATAATCAATGTAGCTAATGGCTACTGTAATAGAGAGTACAAAAGAGTATATGGTAATCATCTCACTAAGCGATACCCAGGCTATATTCTCTCTACAACTCCCAGTTAAATTGTCAAATTGATGAGGTATGAGGAGGACATGAGATTTTTAATGATTGTTTTTTGAAACAGGGGCAATAATGAACTTTGTTTCCCTTTGTATCCCCCAGGTTCCAATATATGGCATTATATAGACTAGGCACAAACCAAGTCTGTTAATGCTTTAAAGATTTATTTACTTTGACAGGTGCCTGTCAAAAAAAAAAAATACAGTTCACAAAAACTGCCCAACTTACACCTTCCTACAATGAGAGAAACACATTCCTTCCTTAAAGTTGAGCAAATCTTCCTGAATAGGGGCTCTACACACACACACACACACACACACGTCTAACCTGCCTCAATTTGCCACATAACACAAATGCTAATGGTCTTAAACCCTCAGAATAGAACAGCATAAGGCAATCACCCCCAACAATTAACCGCCATCACTATCCACGTCATAAAAAGCATATCTTCCTCCTTATAACAAGCCTCTACCAACCAAGCAGCCTAGACAATAAACCTAGTTAGAAAACTGAATTTTGGATGTAATTGAATATACCATTGATTTCTAATTTTTTCAGATGGCCATTTAATTGGGAAATATTAGCTTTTCTTTATTAACAACAGGAAGTAAATTGATAGGAATGTTAAAAGCAGAGTGTTACCAGAGGCTGACCTTCAATTATCACTTCCTTTTATTGTAGACACTTTTTTTTTCAAAACCTGTATTTAGTTCTCCTCTTTTGACCCTTGAAGCATGAAAAAAAAATTGGCTGTTACCAAATTTTAATATTCCTCTCCAGTTTTTTTTTTAATGTATTTATACATTTGTCTCTAAAAAGGCAGAGTCATTGATATCACAGTTATCAAGTATTCTTTCTCAGGGTTATCTTTTCTAGCTTTATTTTTAAGAAATAAATAAAAACATTATTAAACATTCAAGGAAATGGATGACTTAGAACAACTACCATCACTCAAAAATTCTTGTTGAGTATATCACAAGGGAGCTACTTTACAAGTCCTGCAATGAATATCAAAATTCCATCAACTTCTTATGGGGTCTGGAGGTGTTCTGACAGGGCCTCAGAATTGTTTCATTTCCTTAAACTGTTCTCTTTGAAGCAAATGGCTTTGATGCTCTAAAACCAGTATTTATATCTATTGCTCCCAGCCCCTAAAAATCATAATTTTCTTTGAACTGAAGAATCAATGATATTACTTAGGCGGATTTATTTAAAGGCAATTTTGTTGTTTCCATGTAATCTTAGTCTGTATTAGGGATTATTCTTTTAAGATAAGTGACTACTTTATAAATTTTCACCAATTATATTCCAAATTAATGGAAAGTAGTGTATTGGTAACTGAAATTTGCCCTTAACAAATGAAACTTATGCCATCTATCATCAATAGTGGATTTTAAGTAATTACATTGTTACGAAGGAAACAATGTAGAAATTGTGTGGTCAGTGCAAATATTTAGAATAGACATAAACTAAAGCTTCTGAAAATTATTCAGTTTATATATTATGAATAGAAAAAATTACAGGTATGTAAATATAGTCTTCTGTGTTTATGGTTAGACTACCGCTAATTGAAACAGCAAGGTATTTCACAATAATGTATGTGGAGATGATCCTAAATTACTGGCAATTACTGAGATTTTGTAGTCAGTGGCACCATAATTTTTACTTAATAGGCTTAAGAATTGGCCTGTCATCTATCTTTCAGATTTAAACTGAAATGATATAAGCCCAAGATAGTGTGCTTTAGATCTCATGTACAGCCATGAAGAATATATATGGTGTGTATATGTGTGTGCATGCACACATACACTAAGATAAGATTGGAGGATTCTAAGCTTATGCTTAGTACAATTTCTATAAAAGGTGAACCCTACAGAGCTTACCAAATCCCCAAGGTCCAATTATATTTCTTTGCATCAGCATTACTTTTCAGATGTTTTCTCTAGTGCTGGGGAACACAGATAACATTGGGGTCAACATGAGGGAATTCTTGAAAAAAAAATAATAGTCATTAAATACTAAGTTAATTGTCATTTATTAGTGATCACAATCATTGCTTGCTGAAAAGGTTAGTGTTATTCACTAAATTTTATAATCTCAGAACTGAAAGTTCTTCAGATGTAAAACAGTCTAAACCATTTATTGTAGTTTAAGCTTCCCTCCTTATAGAAGTTCAACTATCTTAAGACAGCTATCAGAACTGTCTCTAGAGTTTTCTCTCCTCCAAGTTAAATATCTTTAGTTTCTTTGTGCTATGCTTAATATATGGTTCCCCTACTCCTCTCACCTGAACCTCTAGCCAATCTCAGTCACACTTCAAAGCTAATAGAGCCTTCAAAGGCATTATTTTTTTTAAAAGGCAGGCACAGCACACTTGACTCATATTGAGCTCACAATCAAATTGAAAATCCTGAGTTTTTTTTTTTGCATATGCTTCACTTAGAGTTTCTCCATCTTATTGTATTCAGCTAGACTTTTCGACCCAAGAGCAATTATTTCAGTTATCTTTGTGAAATGCAGAGCTTTTTTTTTTTTTTCAGTTTGATGTCATCTTCTTGCATCTTAGAGTAAATCATTTCAGAAGAATTTTTATCAAAGCAGCAAAAAGTAAGATGAAATTATGGTAGAAGTGGGGGAAGAGGCCAAATACTTGCACTTCTTCTTTTTCATACAGGTCAATAGAGGTGTACGTAATACAGTAAGCAGAATTACATACTCACTAGCTCTGCTATGTAAAAATATATTCTAGCTAAAGTTCCCACTGCAAAAATGAATGATTTCATTTAATAAAGTCTTCTAAGCAGAATTAAAGATTTCTTTTTAGAAAGTCATAAAAACTTATTTTTTCTCAAAGTATATTAAATAAAGGGAACCCAGAATTTTTTAATGGTATTTACAAGTATATCTGATAAGTTGTTTTGAACCTATGATTTTCTGTTTTAGGAATGACTCATAATCTCCACTGTTATCAAATATCTTACTAGCTTTTAGGAATATTTTATTGTATGTATGTGTATATATATGTATATATATATGTATATATATATATATATATGCATGTGTTTGTGTGTGTGTGTATACATGCACTTAGGGGTGTGTGTGTGTGTGTGTGTGTACTGCAGTGCCTATATTATAAATGCATAATGACTATATTTAAAGTCACTAATATGTCTATTAAAATATCCATGTCTTAAGATATCTAAGCATATAAACATTTTGTGAACTTAATATTATGGGACATATGTAACTACTTTAACAGTGCATATTTTTAATAAAAAAGAGCAATTCCCTTAAAAATATAAAGAAAGCATTAAGATAATGCTTGTGGTTGAATTCATATTATGAATATATATATATCAAAAGTGAAAAGTTTAAATGTAATTTTACAAAGTACTATTTACCTATCAACAACTGAATATATATATTTAGCTTGAAATCCAAGGTCAATTCATTTCTTGAGCATATGTTTCACTTTTGTTATTAGATGCTTCAATCATCTTTGGTTGATTTACTTATCCACTAACTCAAAATCAGACTATATGCAGATATGTCACTAAAATTTCAGTGGATAAATGTCTCTAAATCCTCTATGGAAATGTGATCCAGGAGGAATAGATTCAAATTTTGCAAATTAACATGTTTTGGAGAGTGTATCGTGTTTTATTAAACAGTGCCACTTCCTCTGAAAAGCCAGTGATAGCTGTTCTTCCTTTTCATTTCAAATTTATTCCATTCAAGTTTATATAATTTATGCAATACTATTTCAATATACAGCTGCCTTCTAGTTCTATATATTTAAGCAATATAAGGCAATTTTCAGCAGCATTTTCACTTTTAGAAGTGCTACACTGCACATAAAGACTTGCTTTTTTTTCAAAGTATCATAACTTACTAAACAGTCTCCTCCTATTTGGGCTGCATGAGGAAGCAAGTGATATTCTTAATGCGTAAACTATTTTCAGATATAACCCTTTGTAATGCTTACATTTGAAAAGCAGTAGGCTTGTGCAAAACAACGCCTTATCATTTTAAGTGATGTCAAAAGCATTTTACATGAACTAGCAGTTCACTTGAGAAAGTTTCAAAAAAAGTGTAGTTAGCAAATCATGTAATTTGGCTTATCTACATAGACAGGATAGAAAAGATGATCAGATGCAGTCAGACAGGTAAAGTACAGAATTAACCCCTCTGTTTGAAGGTGATAACTAGCTTCTACTATATTACTAGCAAATTTAATAAAATAAAAACAATATTTTCCAAGCTCTTTACTGTCCACATGTGCATAATAATAGTTGCAGATATGAAGCCTAGATTTGCGAGAACCAAACATTTCTAAGAATCCTCAATCAAAAATTTGTAAGGTATGTACATAGAGTAAACTTGACTTTCTTTCAGTCAAGTTTAATCAGATTTCTCATAGCTGAGGTGGAATAGATGCCAGCAGATTCTAGTGTAAGTTTACATCCAGACTGAATATAGCCAACTTCTAGTATTTTCAGATAGTAAAAAGCAATTTTGTGGGTTCTCCCTTATAAAAAGTGCTAATCTTGTCTATAAGAGCTCCACCCTCAAAACCCTGTTACCTCACAAAGCCTCTACCTCATACTACCCTCAGAGTGGGGATTAAAAAGTCAACATATGAATTTTGGAGAGACACAAACATTCATCCCATACAATATTCTATGTCAGAAAGGCATTGTTAGGTAAAGTACAAACAACATTTTAACTAGAGACTTTACAGTAATTTCTTTCAAGTAGAATTTTCCAGAGTTAGCGTAGTCTCTAACTGTACACAGAATATTACATTGAGTCAAGCTGAACTCCTTTAAAGTCCAACCTATATGGTTTCTTTGCAGCCACAGATGCCTGTATTGCAGGATCTACCACCCAGGGACAAAATATCACTTATCTAGTTCTTATTAACAAAATGTATAATTCTTGATATTTGATTCTCTGGAACAAAATAGGTCCATGTGTATGTGTAGACTAAATAATTCAGTTAAAATATTGTTGATTCAGATTATAAAACAACATATTCTAATTTCAAAAATAGATATGCCTTGGTAAATAATTTTAGCCATGATTATTTTTGGTTCTTGATATACTCCTGATGATTATTTTCTCCATGTCCTATATTCCCTATAATACCCGGCATTTATATATATCCATAATACCTGACATTTATATATACATATATATATGTATATATATATACACACAAATGAACAAGAAAAGTTATTTCCCAACTCTGTAATATAATCATCCTATAATGTATCAGCAATGAAGGCACTAACTCTAAATAACAAAGTTCCATCTTTCCCCTGCCTATTTTCCCATACAAGCTGATAAATTTTTGTGAAATGTTAAATTGCGTCATAAAAGAAATTCCCTTTTTTGTTTTTATATGCATAGAAATGCACAGAGGATAGAGTTCATGTGATGTCTTATGAAAAATAAAACAATTTCTGACTACAAAAGAATCTCCTGTCATGCAGTACAGCACTCAGGTTGCACAGAAACAATAAAACTGCCTTTAAATAAACTATCCAGGTAGCATCATTGATTCTTCAGGTCTTCAGGGACCATGAGCAGTAGATATAAGTATCGGTGTTCAAAGCTTCAAAAATATTAGCTTCAAAAGTGACAGCTTCTACAGATGAAACAATTCTGAGTCCCTGTCTGAAGACCCTTGGCCTCTTAGGAAGTCAGTAGATATTTGACATGCATGGCAGGGTTTTTGTAAAGTGGTTCTCTCAAGTGATGTATAAATGAACCTTTTGCTAGATGTCTCCTGAGAGGGTGTGGACTTGGCAGCTGGGATCCAAGATCAGAGTACTGTATTAAAAAGATAGAGAGTAAGAGAAAGTGTAAAACGAGGCCCTTTCCAGCAGTGCACAGAGTTAGGACATAGAAACATTAGAGTCTGTGATAATTGCCAAGGGACAAGAGACTGAGCAAGTGATACCACAGACAGGACATCAAAAGGTCCTTTATTATTGCCTAAAAATTACACAAACCTCAGAGTTAGGAAATGTTTCTCATTTCAAAATGGACAATTTGCAGTCTAGCATGGTTGGATATTTGTTACTGTACTCAGTTTTTCATGTGCTAATTTTGTTTTTTTTTTTTAAGTACCATTTGTCACTTGTGAACTAGGATTTCCAGAGCCTTATTTCCATTTGATAAGCAGGATAGTGCAGGCAAGTCATGTGCTGCAGGGGTGTGAATGTTTCCAATGTAGATGAAATCTCAAAAGTGATCTTCTCAAGTCATGATCTATCAATCTTAGGTCAAGAACTGAGTACACATTAGAACCAAGATCACATGCTTGTACACTGATTGACCTGGTCTAATGTCAAGAGTAGATATGAGACACTGGTATGGACTCTTCCTGTCTCTCCAAAATTCATAGGTTAAAATCTGCATCATCAGAGTGAGAAAGTAAAAGCAGCACTTGCGGGTATAGTGTCTGAGAGTGGAGCTCTCATGAATGTGACTAGTGCCTTTATAATCAGAGATCAGAGACAGCTTGCTCTTTTGCTGCCATGTGAGGACACAATGGGATGTCTGCAATTCATAAGGAGGGTCTCATCAGAAACAACCACCTGGCAACTCATCTCCAAATTCCAGCCTCTAGCACTGTGAGAAATACTATTTTTTTTTTTTGGCTAAAAATCACCCAGGCTATGTTTATGGCATCTCAAACTGACAAAGATCAATACCTCATTTACTTTTTTCTGCTTATAAAGCTACTAAGAACAAACTGGATGCCTCACCCATCTTTGAATCTCCCTATTCCTCAATTCAATATATTAATTTAGCTATCTTTCAACTCTATTTTCAAAATTGCAGTTCAAATCCATCTTCTCTCTCTTCCAAAATGGATTTAGGAATCTCAAAACAAAGTCATTAAATTTTACAAATTGCATCCATTCTCTCCCACCTTTAATCCATCCAATATAATTTTAACTTATTTTTGTCTTTCCAAAATACAAGCACATTGTCACTTAACCTAAATTATTCCCCATCATTTCAGAATATAGTCCAAATCATCAGTGTACATGCTAATGTTACCTCCTGTTCTTGCCCATTATGCATACCTAAGTAGGGGGGCACCAATCATGTTTTAATAATAACACAGAAGATAGCACATGAAGATAAATGATACAGGAAATGACATCAGGGAATTAAATAGGATATAGTTGTATGTTGTACAGTAACAAAATTCTAGAAAGTTGTGACTGTAGAAGTACTATAGGAAGTCACTAGAGCTATTTTACAAGAAGAGACTTAGCCTGACAGGATGAAGGATCAGACTAGCTACTGTGCAGCAGATAGTAAGGTAAAGAAGCTGAATGACACAATCGGAAAAGGTGGGGAAAGGAAAGCAATTAGAAAATTATTGAAAATCTAGACTAGCAATGGTGGTGGATTGACCAGAATATTAATAATAATGAGGTAATTAGAAAAGATCTTACTTTGTACATAATTTGCTAATGGAACTGATGTGTTTGAGAGAGAAATAATAATATAAATTTGAAGTCATTTAGTCTGAGTAACTAGAAACATTTTCCATTTACTGATTGAAATAGGGGACAGAAAATGAGGAGTGAGTTTGGGAGGAAAATCAGAGATTGGACATGTAATATACCTGAGATACCTATTAGAAATTAGACCTGTTATATATTGAGTAGAGATATTGATAAGCTGTTGAATTTATGACACTGAATTTCAAAAGGAAGGTACAGCTAGAAATGTAAATATCAAATTATAGTTTATGCCATGCAATGCACAGGTATAACCAAGGGAGTGAATATTATTATAGGTAAGACATCCAGAGTCTAAGGTCATAGGTATACCAATTATGCAAGATCAAAGTAAGAAATCACAGGCAAAGGATATTAAGAAATAGCAGACTTAAAGGTAGAATGAGTTTTTATAGGTGATTCAAGGAAAAGGAGGTGTTCAACCGTATTTAAAGTAATATAAAATTGGAAAAGTATTTAGAGATTAAAGTCAATGACAATCTTGACAAAGATGATTTTGGTGAAGTGTTAGTAACAAGAAAAGCTTAGAGTGGATCAAAGAGAGAATGAAAGGAGAGGATATATAGAAACAAACAAACATGTGGAGGGGCCTCCCTGGTGGTACAAGGGGTTAAGTCTCAGCACTATCAAACTATCAGCATCCACTATAGCACAAGTTCAATCCCTGGCCAGGGTGCTGACCCACATGGTGAACCATACCTCTCCTGTCTCACCTACTGCTCTCCTCAGCAGTATTTTTCAGTCAATCTGACTATTCTGCTCCCCACTGTTTCTCCAGTGAATCCTCTTAGCCCAGCTCTTGTATGCATAAATAAATAACATAAATCTTAAAACAAATACATGGAAAGCCCAAGGATGGATTTTGCTGTAAAACAGAACAGAAAAATGCAGCAATAAATGGAGTAAAATGTAGCATTAAGAGAGATTATTTTGCAACAGTAAAAATTATAGTATCCCAATATGTTAATGGGAAATATCCAATAAAGGGCAGGAAAATTACAGGAGGATTTCTGGAGTTAGATAAGTGACATAATATAAAATATTGTGCTCAGATTGGAGGAGTAAACATAAAAGCACAAACAGCCTCTCTATTATAACAACAGAAAAGCAGAATATATGTGTATAAATGCAGATTCAATAGATGGAACGGTAAATGTTTACAACAAAACTCTTCTAGTTGCTTCTATTTCCCCAGTGAACTAGCAAGCAAGATCAAAATATTAAAGGATGGAGAGTCAATAGTGAGGTTTAAAGAGAAATGAAAAAGGCATAAAGTAGTCACATGCAAGAGTAAATTATTTCTCAACAGTACTAACAACACACTGCAGTTTCAAGGTTCTGGATCAAAAGTAAATGAGGTCACACAGATGGTTGGGGGTTTCCATCCGGATTTCTTTTAGATTCAAGGATGCAGGAATGGCAAAGGCAGGTAATTATATGTAATTAGTGCCAGGTTTGCCTGATGAGTAAGACAAGGAAAGGGCAAAGGGTAGAAAATGTATGCAAGGGAGTGATTATGACAGCGATAATGACATTTAAGCTCGGTAAGGAATGTGAAAGATATGAAGGGCTTAAAAAGAGTGTGAACAAGTAATGCAGTTCTTGTGTGAGGTAGAAATATAACTGGAGGTAGGTGAGTTAGAGCTATAAAAAATACATAGGGGGTTCCTCCCTGGTGGTGAAACGGGTTAAAGCATAGCACTATGAAGCAATGCACAGCCACTGCAGCACGAGTTCAATCCCTGGGCAGGCTACTGACCCACATTGCACAGCAGACCTCTCCTGACCCACCCGCTGCATTTTCTGCTCCCCACTCTGTTTCTGGTGAATCCTCTCATACCTCTGTACCTCTGGCCTCTACCTCAGTTTTCTATACATAAATAAATAAATCTATATATATATATAAAAAGAAAAACTCAGGCCTGATTTTCTTGCTCTTAAGGTGTCAATAAAATTTAGTGCCAATAGTGTAGTTTCTAGTATCCAACCTAACCCAAGTCAAAATCTCAAATTTAGCACCGAATAAATGTTATCTATATATCTATAGAGCCAGGGAAAAGTATCAAGCCATTCATATGTCAGTTTACTCCTAGACCTGCATTCTTCTTCAGGATAACTCCAGAAGGAGAAAATAGACTATAACTACTTTATCTTTTCCTGGTGACCACCATGTAACAGCAATGGAAAACTTATAAGTAAATAATAATACTGATACTATTTTTAAAATTATTTTATAATGCTTATTTTTGTTTAAAAATGTATTTATACATACAGAACTGGGATACAGGCCAGAGGTGCAGAGGGTAAGAGGATTCACCAGAGACAGAGTCGGGAGCAGAACAGGCAAATGTACTGAAATACACTGCTGAGGGGAGCAGTGGGTGGGCCATCAGAGGTCTGCCACTCCAGGTGGGTCACTTCCTTGCATGAGTTTGAACTCCTGCTACAATGGCTACAGATAGCAGCATAGTATTGTGCTTTAACCCTTTGTGCAACCAGGAAGGACCCATGGCAGGTTACCATAGATATCAAAACTCTTCTACATGAGGGCCCTCCCTGGTGGTACAATAGGTTAAAGCACAGCACTACAAAGCTAGCCACAGCTGCTTCAACATAAATAAGGTTCCCATGCCAGGGAGGTGACGCACATGGGACGGCACACCTCTCCTGACCCACTCACTGCTCCCCTCAGCAGTATATTTCAGTAGATCTGCCTGCTCTGCTCCCTGCTCTGTCTCTGGTGAGTTGACTCACCTCTCACACCTTTGGCCTGTACACCAGTTCTGTGTGCATAAATAAATAAATATTTAAAAAGAAAACATAAGAAAACAGTAAATTGTTTGCAAGTGAAATTATAGAGGGATTAATAATTCATAATAAATTCTAGTATTTCAATATGGTGAGTGTCTGAGGGAAAGTTGAGGGGAAAAAGATGTAGGGAAAGGGGATATCAGGGAAGTGAAAGGTCACATTTAGTGAAATAAAGAGTATCTTGTTAGGTACAAAACCTTAAGAATTTTATGATAGAATATTGGAAATAAAGGCAGTGAGGTAGTTCAAATTTAAAAAGGGGGGGGAGATGCACCTTGGAATTAGAAATTGAGTCTGCAGCAGTTGGAATTTAGTAGGTATTTGATAAAAGGTGAATAAATGCTGGGACTCTGAGCAAAAGTTTCAATAGAACTATATATAATGTAGATCATATAAATTTAATTTTTAATTTTTTAGGCACTGCCATACTGTTTTCCTTAATAGTTGCACCAATTTTATTTTCAGCAACAGTGTATTTACTACTGTATGCATTTATCTGAAAAATACAAAAACACGAATTCAGAGATATCTGAACCTTTACATTTATCACATTATTTATAATAGCAAAGATCTGAACATAACCTAAGGGCCCACCACCAGGAATTAGATAAATAAATGTCATACTCAAAAATGCATGTGTACACGTGCACAATGGAATATTACTGGACTACACAAAAGTGAGATTTTTGCCATTCGGAACAATATAGATGAAAATAATGAATACTACACTTAGAGAAATATTTCAGATAGAAAACACAAACATGATTTCACTTTTGTGTAGTGCATAGAGAAACTAAACAGATGGATGAACTAAAGTAAAGATAGCATTTGGGATTATAAAACCAATTAAATGGATATCAGAAGGGAAAGAGGCAGAGAGGATAGGTAAGTAGAGTATAAGGGGCTAAGTGTGTTGTACAGCATCAAGTAAGACTTTTTAGTGGTCAACTAATGCAGTATAAACATATGCTGATTTCTAATAATACATTCCTTAAACTTAAATAACACTATAATACAATATTGCTTCCATAAAAAAAGAGAATCCTCTAAGTAAAAAAGATTGGCAATTTGGTTTGCTTATTTATAACCCAAAGAGTTGGTAAAAATCAATTAACAACCAAATTATAACTAGTTAATAACAAGTCTTTTTTTTTTTTTCTAATTAACCACATGGACTGAATCTGAACAATTTCATTGTTAATTTGATTTGTTGCTGGGGCAATGACTTATGTGAGTCTATTAAACTGGGGTAATAAATATTATTTCTTTTCTTAAAAATAGTAGCAAACAGACTTGAGGAAAATTAGTCCTTTGAGACAATAGTTTTCTTTTGTTTGCCTTCTCTGTTAAAATCAAATTAAACTCTAAGCATTCTCTCTGGAAAATAAAATTAAAATTAAAAAGAAATATAATGTGCAACATACAGAACTTAAAATTTTGCAGCCACCATATTAAAAATGAGAAATAGTAGGAGGACTTCCGGAAGATGGCGGCAGAGTAAAGACGCCGAGATCACCATGTCCAAGCCTGCATAGGAATTGAGGACCGAAAACGGACTATAGACTCACTTACTACAAGTTATAACCCAAACGAAAACACCCTGGACTCACTAGAAGGTAGATAACTGCGAGGGAATCTGCCATTGGGGAGCTCCCAGAAGGGAACTCCCGGGAAAACCCGGGCCCCTGGAAGTTCCGCGGGCTGCAGGAGCCGCTTTGCCCCACGCTAAACCCTGGAGGTAAAGCTGGAC
>NW_004567104.1:56825643-56855313 GCF_000260355.1 Condylura cristata | reverse complement strand
TATATTGCATGTATATATATACTGCATATATATACTGCATATACATACAGTATACATATATACAGTATACATATATACAATATATAAAGTATGATACAAACATATATATACAATATATAAAGTATGATATGATAATCTAGACATATTTGAAATTTCCTGCTACCTTTCAAAGTAGAAAACCTTTCTGAGTTCTCTTCTGATATTTTCTAAAAGTAGCTGTTGTTGGAGGACTTGATTTGGCTTGTTTTAATAGTCTCCTGAAATAAGTTACATGCAATTTCCCTAAAGAATCGTTCCAATGTAGGATGTAGTATTGCTAGATTTTTTTCAAATACTATTTTTATAGTTATATTTTATTTCAGCCCTACCAGCTTTCTGAAGAAAGAAAAATAATAATAGGTACTCACACAGACAGGGGTTGTTGACTCCAAGAAGCCATAAATTTCCATCACTGAATGAATATAATGCTAATGCAGATATTCTGGTTGTTGAAAGTTTGAGTTATACCATTTTGCTTTTACAAAAGATCTACATTAGCACCTGTCACACTAACTGAAAGACATCAGAAGAAGATTTTCACTTTTACGACAAAAGTCAAAAAGCAAAGCAAATGTTGAGTGTTTTTTTTTTTTTTAATGTAAACCGTTTTAGAGGCATCAAGCCCTGTAGGAAGTGAGGGGTGTCACTATCAACTCCTTCCTGGAATTACTTCATACAGGCTGTGTATTTATCATATCAGACCTGCTTTTATTACATGTTAGTGTATATATTTGGTATCATTGGGTAGGTTATATTTGGGAAATGCTCAAGGTTTGTTGTTTACTCCCCCACATCCCCAACACACACACACAAGTTAATGGCAATTGTATCTATGCTGTAAGCCTTTTTGAAAGGTTTCAAAGGAATATTCTAGTTTTAGGTTATGGGAAGATTACTATACCTTTCTTGGTGTGATTACATAAGTAATTTACACAAGATAAACACTGGGAATTTTAAGGGGATAGCATTTCTGAAAAACTGACCCAAGTATACAGTTTACAAAATAAAAAGCAATGTTTTTAACAGTTACTCTCACCTATTGAACAAGCAGATAAAAGCCAGGATTCTGGGCGCTCCCTGGTGGCGCAACGGGTTAAATTACCACATTATGAAGCTCTCTGCAGTCAATGCAACACGAGCTCAATCCCCAGGAGGGACCTAACCCACATGGCGCAGCAGAAGACCTCTCCTGATCTACCCTCTGCTCCCCTCAGCAGTGTACTTTGTCAATCTGCCTGTTCTGCTCCCCACTCTGTCTATGGGGAATCCTCTCACCACCACACCTCTGTCTGTACCCCCAGTTCTGTAGTCATAAATAAATCTTTAAAAAAAAAAAAAGCCAGAATTCTGATAGAAAAATAGAAGTCCAAGAAGTATTAGAAAAAATGCTTCTGAAAGTTATTGGAAAATCTCAAAGGGCTTTCTAGAAACCTCATCTCACTGGCAACAGAGCAGTCACAGGACAGAGTCCAGGAAACTCCAGGTAAAATTACTGCAGTGATAATGCTTTGTGTAACGTTCTGTGAATATGTTTGGTGTTTTCCATCATTAACTTACACTCTCATGGACGGAAGCATGTCCCCCTGTCCCCAATTCATGTATCAAACTTCTAACACCAATGTAACTGTATCTGGAGAGATAACCTTTAAGGTGGTAATTAAGGTTAAATGTTGTAAAGCTGAGGCCCTATTCCAAAGGACAGATGATGGATGTCCTTATAAGGGTGAGTCATTAAAACTCTCTCTCCCCTTGAACAAGTACCAAAAAAAAAAAAAAAAGTTATATGAAGAATGCTTGCAAGCCAGAAGGGAGGTTGCACAAGAAGCCAGCCTTATAGCACCTTAATCTCAGATTTCAACTTCCAGAAATGTGAGAAAATGATTTTTTACTTTTGTGAGAAAATAAACTTTTGCTTTTTTATGCCATCCACTCTGGTATTATTTATAGTAGTTCTAGAAAACTAATATATACACTTAGGTGTGTTATTGTTTTTTTGTTTTGTTTTGTTTTGTTTTGTTTTTTTCTATATCTGTTGGAATGTTGGGATAATTCCCTAAATTGCTCGAAAACATTTTTTTTAGAAAAAAAATTGCCCATGAACCTATTCACTTTAGTCTTGTATTAGCTAAGGCTTCTCAAGTTACAAATCAAAATATTATTAAAAAATTTAAACTCAAGTGAACAAGAAAGAAATTACTCACCACATGAAACCTAGAGACAAAGAAATGGGTAAACATCAAGTACCAATGGAAAGCTTCCTAAACTTGTTCATGTCTCATCTTTCTAGTCCTGGCTTATTTTTCTCTTTCTAAATCATCTAATCCATATGGGTTTTGTGTCTGTGTTTCATAGGATGAACCCAAGTAAAAGTATTTGGAGACAAGTCATCACCCACCCCTCTCTCTCACAAATTCCAAGTACAAAATAACACAAGTCTTATTGGCTTACCTCAGGCCCTTTTGTTCCCAGTCCAACCAATGTTGGCTAGGAAAGGGAGAAGTACTCCAGAGACCTTCAAAATACTTGGGATCCTGCCAAGAATAGATGGACCAAATGAGGTGGCCATCACAACTTTACAGCAAATCTAGTACATTGTCCTTATTCTCATCTTGCATTTTAAGGACTAGAAATTGATTTAGCAAGGACAGAGCTATTAAATGGAATCAGAATGATTACCTTATGTCTACACTGTAAGTCTGTCAACTTCACCACCTGACTAAATTGATATCTTCTCTCACCATCAAAATTTTTCAACTAAATTGAAGAATGAGCTATCAGAACTCAAATATAGATGAAACTGATGATTATTTTTCAAAGATATATTTCATTGATGGAAGTTATGGAGCTGATATTCTTTAAACAATCTAAATTGTGTGAAAAGGCAGAATGTTCCCTAAAGTTTATGCTGTGAATCATCACATTATGTGTGAGGATAACTCATTTTTAAAATGCACCAATACTCTATCTTTGGGAAGATGTGACAATAAGTACATTTCAGAAAAATATGAGTAATGAACAGATATTCCTTCTTTTTCATTCCTAGGACATACTAGCAAAGAAAAACAGCAGGGAGTCCCCATTTACTGGCTCCTTTCTATTTATTACTGAAGTCAGCAGCATTGCTTTCATTTAATTTATGTTTGGTTCTATGGGAAAAGGTTATCATTAGTTACTGGAGACAAAAATAACAATAATAGTGGAAGTCACCTTGATAATTCTACTTAAACTCATTTACTCCAAAATGACTGATTTTAGAACATTCCATGGGACGTTTTTTCCAGTGTGGTAATTAATATTTTTCACTAGAAAAACTTTATGTGAATATTAGAATTTAAAATACATGCAAATATTCCTTTGGTTTTATTTTCCGAGATGTCAAATTGACAATATCAGAACACTAATAATAGGCAAGAAACACTACCTTTAGCATTTGTACAAATTTTATGTCCTTAAAGATTTCTAAATTACTTTTGCCTATATAAATTCTGTATCTTAAAATAAAGAAAAGTTTTTAACAAAACAAGCTACATCATGTAAGTCTAATATACACAATAATGCATAAAAAGTATGCACTAACCAACCCTTTACAAAGTAGGGGTCCAGAAATAAAAGGTTCTATCAAGGAAAGAATAAATGGTTATTAGTTAAAGTAGCTGTTCCCTATTCTTAGTTCTCTTAAAAATCATGAGAAAGTCATTCTTCATTCTGGAATGGAACCCACAATGGCCACCCATCACAGGTCAGTGAAGCCGGCCTTCCCTGTGTTACCTCTTGGAACTTCTCTGCCGTCCCAAGCATTGTTTTCTATTTGGCCTCTGCTGTTTGGGTCACTCTGTCATTTACAATCACCCTTTGACTTTGCTCCTATAAATAGAGTAGTAAATGGAAACTGAGAAAGTTGCTATGGAGTAAAGACAGGACGAGAGTAAGGGTTTCCAAATCAGCAGGGTACGTGCAAACCAATCACGAACACAACTGTGACACCCCTTTGTTCTACTTGGTCTCTGATTTTATTATCCTCAAAACATTTCTTTCTTATGCATGAAATCAAAAGAGAAGTTGTTAGCACTTCAAACTAGTGAAACTCCAGCTCCCTGGAGTAAAAGAAATAAAACAATGGACAGCTTTTTTTTGGGGGGGAAGAGAAATCCAAACTCCTGATTCTCCTCACTCACTCTCCCACTGGTATTTTCTGCCCTTATATTTTTTTCTCCTTCCTGGATGATGATACTCCAGCATAGTCAACTGAGTCAACAGCTATATATAGTTACATACACATATGCATATACCACCCAGTATTCAGACACCTGTGAACAGTAACTTTGTACAGCTGAGAAAAATCATCTGCACAGTTTATGTTGTTTAATCAACTTCATGTTTCCAGACACACTTAGATTCCCATATTGCAGAGGGTGAAAGAACCTATGTACAAGTACAAAGTGAATGCTCCCAGGACTCAGAAACGTTAGAACATTGAGGGAGGAAATTGTGCAGACCTCCCTCTGGTTCAGCATTCTCGTTTTATGCAGAAGAAAGGAGGCTGTGTGATTTGTCTTAGGTTTCATGGCTTTTGGTGGTGCATGTTGATGTGCAGTGTGGGAAAGGAGAGAAGACTTAATTGCAAGCTCAAATTGAGTCATGGATGGCATACTTACCTCAAAAACTGATTAAAAATACAGACAGCAACAATTAACAGGGCTCCTTTATCATATCTTAGGCAATTATATATGAAGTCAGCAGGGAGTGATGGGGGGAGTTAAGTCGGAGAAATAGACTGGGGTATATAGCTCAGTATGTTACTTTACTATTTTTTAAGATTTATTTATTTGTGCATACAGAACTGGGGTACAGGCCAGAGGTGCAGGTGAGAGGATTCAACAGAGACAGAGCTGGGAGCAGAACAGGCAGATCAAGGAAGTACACTGCTGAGGGGAACAGCAGGTGGGTCAGGAGAGGTCTGCAGAGCCATGTGGGTCACCTCTGGGGCAGGGTTCAAACTCATGCTGAAGTGAACTAAAGCTAAGCAGCTTTAGCTTCTCAGTGCTGTGCTTTAATCTGCTGTGCCACCAAGGAGGGCCCACTACTTCATTTCATTTAGAGATTTATTTATATGTACAAGAGCTCAGGTGTAGGCCAGAGGTATAGAAGGTGAGAGGATTCACCAGTGGCACAAGGGGCTAAGTCTCAACACTATGAAGCTATCCTCAGCCACTACAGCACAAGTTAAGTGCCCAGCCAAGGGAGCTACCCAACATGGCACAACAGACCTCCCCTGTCTCCGTATACTAATTCAATAGAAAAAATTTACAACCTCAGAACAGATTTCAGCTTTCTACTATCCAAATCCCCAATTCCTCTCTCATCTTGCAGGGAAGTAGCTGGCTATAAAACCATTCCACCCAGCTGGAAGAGGTCATGCTTAGTGAAATAAGCCAGAAAGAAAGGGGAAAATATGGGATGGTTTCACTCATAGCAGAAGTATAAAGAACCGGGGGAGAAAATAACAATAATAATGAACAGCTACATACCAGAGACATTTTATGGGGGTGAAGTGGAGAATGGGATCAAGAATGGGTGGGGGGAGTGCACTGGACTATGGTGATGTGATGATGGGAAACCCACAGGGATTACAACTGAGATAGAAAAAGGGACAAAATGATGTAAAAATAAACTACTATGTTATTAAAAAAAAAATACTCCATCCTTCTACGTCCAAATTGTCCAGCTGAAGGCAGCTCCCTGGCCATGATGAGACTGCTTAAAGTTCTGAGTTGGCAGCGGTCTCTACTGGAGAGTGGTGTCAAGTAGGGTACAGGTATTAGTAATTCTTTGGCTAGTAAGCTGGTTGGTATGGTCACTGGTGTATGATTTATTATTAGGTTCCATTATTTATATATGTATTGCTTATATGCTTTGTACTTATATTATCAAAGAGTCAAGTTGTGACAAATATGATCTAAGATTTTTATGTGGTATACATGGCTATTCAACTCTGAAGATGGCGGACACACAGTTTCAGACATGTGAGAACTCAGGGCATATAATCCAGAAACCATTCCTGGAATTTTGTTTCTTTTGAGATTAAGACAGTCAATAAAATGATGTATAAAAGAGAACTTTACTTAAACAAGAGTGTTTATTGAGCATTAAAATTACAAGTACAATGTAGAAATGACAATATAACTAAAGTCAGTCCCTAAAAAGATAGTTTGATAGCTTGAAACCAACATCAAATTTTTATAATTTTTAAGGTTAATAAATCAGCTACTGGGTTTATATAAGTGTTATTTTAAAAGACATAAATATCCAATAGGAGAAACTAGAATACATACAAAATACACCAAAAGGAGAATGGAGAGAGCATGTTGAAAAACGTTGAAGTAAGACTGAATGTGTCTCATCTTATATAGTGACGATATGGTTTTTACATATGTAAATAGAACATCCTTTAATATACATTTCTATGTGACAAAGGATTTTTAAATATGCATGTGAATCTATACACATATGTGAAGTTCTATACCAAGAAAGCTTTTAAAAACCAGATTCCTTTAGAGAAAAGAATTGGTAGAGAATATAGAACCATACTTTCATAGTGAGCTCTTAATTTTTTATCAAATGCTGTGATTTATTTTGAATTATAAATAATTAGCAAATTAAAACTTTTTAATTGGGATATCTCCCAAATCCAAAGGGGAATTATCTTTAGTCTCCACAATTTGATATGATTGCCAACTAATCTATTTTCAATAATTACAGCAAAGTTACAAGAGGTGAAAATCCCCCAAGGAATTGTCCTCTCACCCAAACACCAAATCATGTCCTGAAGTTATAATCGCTCCATACAACCTGAGTATAACAGTTACAAAGGTACTATGTGAGTATGTGTTTTTGTTGGTTTCTTTTGTTGTGAATCATCTTTAGATTATCTGGTTGAGCAGATAACATTTTCCATGTGTTTTTCTTTTTTATGAATGTATTTTATATTATTGTGTCCTGGAGCCACTTAATACTCTAATGTCCTAAGAAATATATTTCCTTTTTATCCATATTTATTCCACTGAAGTATCACTCTCAATAAAACGGGCATTATTGTGTATCATCTGATGCTACAGACTTCATCGTGTGCTGTCTGCTCTTCCTTCCCTCCCTGCCCCTCTCTCTACATATCTACTTCTATCTCCACAGGAGCACACAAAATGCCTCATTAGTTTGTGAGACTTTCACCTTTCCAAGAATATAGCTCTCATTATTTAGAAAAGGCTTTAATCAAAATCTCTGTAAGGACTTACTTCTCAAAACTGGATTATAGCTCTGAATTTGCCCACCATGAATCACCTGCTCCAATTTGTCACTTGAAGTCTAAGTAATTCATAACTTCCTACAACACTTACCTAGGACCACAGCCCTTTTCCTTTTCTGAAAAGCTTGGGCATACTTGCCAGATTTGATGGTACATGAGACTTGAAACTAAAACCCAAAACCACACAGCTTTGTGGCCCTCCCTGGTGGTGCAACAGGTTAAAGCACAGCATTATGAAGCTATCACAGACACGGCAGCACAAGTTGGATCCTCCGCCAGGCTGCTGACCCATATTGTACAGCAGACCTCCCCTGACCCGCCTGCTGCTCTCTTCAGCAGTGCATTTCGTTCATCTGCCTGTTCTGCTCCCCACTCTGTCTCTGGTGAATCCTCTCACTCCCCGCATCTCTGGCCTGTTCCCCAGTTCTGTAAGTGTAAAAAAATAAATCTTAAAAAAAGGCAGGGCTTTTGTACTTTTCTGCTGAATGAAGACTCATAATAAATGCTGTAATTAGACACTACAAGAGTTTCTTCCCAGTAGATCCTCCAAGTACCTAACACAACACTGAAAGCACATTAATTAATGGTGTGCAGCAGCACTCCACACCTAAAAACATCCATTTTTTCTCCTCTTATTGGGCATTGTTAGAATAAAATGTTAGAATAGCATGTTAGAATAAAATGGCTTAATAGTATTGTATCTTATCCAGCCAAAGATGAGGTTCATCTTAGTGAAAAACATAAGATTAATTTCTCAAAAATATCTCTACATGTGTGTATATGAGGGAATGATACATGCACGCACACACATATACACCAGCAACACCAATCTAGCTTTGCTAACAATAATAATAAAAAAAAATCTCCTTGGAATAAAGAAAATTGCATAGTCATTCCACTTGCATTTTTGGAGAGAGAAGAGTTTTTCCCACTTCTCTCTAAAAGAGCAACTCTGACCTTTTTTAGTGCCTGTGGTAACAGTGCAATTCTCTGGAAATGCCTTGAGCTTCAGGCTCCTTTTAATCTCATGGCTCTTGCCATTTCTGATATTTATAATGAAAGGGAAATCCTAGCTAGAATATTTTTGTGCTGATTTCCAAAGCAAGAAACTAAACTGTACTACATTTATAGGCCAAATTCTATTATGCCAGAAATTATTTCAATAAAATCTCCCACATAACAAAAATACCCAGCTTAACACCCTTTATATTTCAGAATGTATTTCATCAAAACTGTAGTATATGATCCATAGTCAGACTCCTTTAGAGTTTAATTTAATAGGGCCTGATTTATTATGAGTCTATAATGCTCTCACTCACATAAGCTATTCATAAGCCAATTCTGTTTTCGTATTGATGGTTTCTCTATCAAGGATATATGACATCAAAATTATTATTCTCTTTGTGTTCTTCCAAAACACACAAAATTCATTGTTTTTAATCAAGCCATTTCCCTTTCCAATCCAAAGACTCTTATTTGCCATGAGTCCTGTTAGTCATTAGTATAAATTAGGATGGGCCTTCAGTTGTAATGATCCATGCCTTATTAACCTCCTTCTTTTATCAAGCCCTGTGATTTAAGAGATATCAGTTCAGCCTACACAGCCTGTAAAATTAACATCAGCCACTGGAAATATTCATCAAAGAAAGCATTTTAATAACACAGACAGAAATCCTGAACCATGTAAGACCATTATCAAATCATAAACTTAAAGCTGCAAGAGGATAAAAGGGGAGAGATTCGTATGCAAATGTGCACTTACTATCCAGCATCCGGGAACCTGGGCCTTCAGTCATGTTAGAGTTACTCCTGACACTGAATTCCAAGCAAGGAGAAAATCTGGTAATAGGTTTTAAATGAAGGTAGCATGGTCTAATGGACTAAGTTTTAGGACTTAGTGGCATCAACAAATGAATTTTAAAACCTGGGCTGCTACTAAAAGGTTATATAAACTTTAGAAGTCACTTAAATTTTTAGTAGTTTCAGGCTCATTACTTCCAGTCAGCAACATCTGAAAGATTGTAAGCCAACATTCACCCTACTGTCAGTTAAAAATTTACTGGGAACTATTTCTGTCTCTACATGAGTCCATAGATTTATATTTTCAAATGGATGTTTTCTTTACTTATAGGCTTCATTTAAAAGACAAAATCACTCAGTGAGTTTTTTTTTTTTAAGATTTATTTATTTGTACATACAGAACTGGGGTACAGGCTAGAGGCTCAGGGGCGACTAGAGGCTCAGGGGCGGCTAGAGGCTCAGGGGCGGTGAGAGGCTTCACCAGAGACAGAGTGGGGAGCAGAACAGGCAGATAGACGAAGTACACTGCTGAGGGGAGCAGTGGGCCGGTCAGGAGAGGTCTGCCATGCCATGTGGTCACCTCCGGGGCAGGCGGAAATGGAACTCATGCGGAACTAAAGCCACTCATGTGGCTTTAACTTAGTGTTGTGCTTTAACCCGCTGCGTCACCAGGGAGGGCTCACTCAGTGAGATTTTACTGTTTACTCCTATTGCATTTCACACATCAAATCTGTAACCCTGTGTTTGCTAAAGATACAGCAATCTTCTTTTTGCTCACTGACCAACAATGAATCACTCCAATCTTAGAAACGGTATAAACGCATGGACAAAGATGGATGTGGTCTGGCTCTACAAGAAATTTCTATGTTGACACAATCTACCAGTAACATTTCCTGGTGTTCTCATGATTACTATAAAAACAATATTATGAGTAGCTAAAATTTATTTAAAGGTGCTAAGGTTCTTTTAAAATTCATTACCATAAACCGTGGATTTTTAACTTTAGAAACCATTTTTTAATTTAACTTTTTGTAATTCCAATATGTTGTGTTTGTGTATAAAATGTATACAAACATACCCACACAGATCCAATAGTATTTTCTGGAAAGAATTATTGGGAGAATATTTGAACTCCTTAAGACAATTTCATGTAAGTCTTAATTTCTGTTAGAGGCATTATAAAATTCTCTGCTTTTTAAGAAAAAATGAGAAAATACTCCTACCAATGAAAACAAAACTCTAGCTGGATTTTTTACTTAACCAAGCAATGTGTGTGTGGTGAACTCAATGTAGGATTTGTGTTTTATGAATGGGAAAAAATAATAAAAGACACTAGTAAAATAGACTTAAAATGAAAACAATAAAATCACTTGTAAGTAATGGCAACTTCTGTCTGTAAAACAAACAAAAACAGAAATAATTTTCTTTGGATGAAGTCACTTCTAGCTCCTGAGTTTCTGGGTACCTTTAGCTCCAGAGAGAGTCAATGAGTTTCTGGTCAGGTGAAACCTTTCATCTGAACTTAGAGAGCAGTAGCTCACCTATGCAAGTATAGAGGCTCATACAGTTAAGGTTAAAGGCTATATAAACAAAGACTATATCAAAATGGTTCACCTTTCTTAAATAAGTAAAATCAAGAAATTTCAACACACTCCTTTCAGAAAGGTTAAAAAAACTTTCCTTTAGCATTATTAGGAACCTCAAAATGAATAATCACAGAAGAGCTACCATTTATTATATGCAAAACCAAAAGTTATGAAGCTTTCTTGCAAGTGTGATAAGCCCCAATATTATGTACAAAATAGCAGAATGACAAACACAGCAACAGGATAAACCCTAATCTGGCAAAAAAAAAAAAAAATTAGTAATTGCACAGTGATGGGAGACTGATTAAATTCAAAAAGTTAGCGAAATATGCAAATTTAGAGTAATTTCATTAGCAAAAGATAGCTAATTCCCAAAGAAACTCATCATTTAGTCTGTTGGTTCTGCCAGATTCTAGGAAATTTTGGATGGAGGAAATAACATGATATCCTAAAAATGATATAAGTTAACTTTCAACCTTTGCCTAGGTGTCTATCTTTTCTAT
Source organism: Condylura cristata (assembly GCF_000260355.1). Lineage (NCBI taxonomy): Eukaryota > Metazoa > Chordata > Mammalia > Eulipotyphla > Talpidae > Condylura > Condylura cristata. The sequence continues at coordinate 56,844,082 of NW_004567104.1, read as the reverse complement.
CTTTGCCTTACAGTTTTTTTTTTTTTTAATCGAATGCCCAGTGGAAGTTAATTACTATTTTCAGGTGGTGGAAATTTGATTTAAAGTAGACACAATTCCCCACTCAAGGTATATACCTTATAACTGCCAATTCATTCATCTATCCTTGTCATTTCTATTTTACATGTGAAGGAACTAGAGAGAAAGGTGTCAACTCACTCATTTAACTCACAGATTAGGGTATATGTGATGTCAAAAGAAAGGCACTCCAAAAAAGGAAAAACATGAACTGAATATTAATACCCATAGGGGAGGTGGCCTCAGCCAAGGGCAGAGAAGGCTTTCTGAGCAGATGGACTGCTTCTGGACTTTTGCAGAGGGAGAGAGAATGAAATAGAAAGACAGAGACAAAATTATACATTTCGGAGACAGCAGTGCTGTTGGAGAACAAATATTAAGGTTTAACAACAGAAAATATTTAGAATCAGATTTGTTCTGTGTCAAGAAATATTGATACTTCGAAGGCTATGCTTGGAAATGTATAGTTTTCCCTTAGGCCACTAAGGAAACATGAAAGGATCTTATTCAAAGATATTTGTATTTTCAAAATAAATGTTCCTGATAAAATGTTGACAATGGTTTAGAAGACAGTAATTCTGAAATCAGGGAATTTTATTATCAGGTTTTTTTCCTGTTTTCTAATTTTCAATGTGATATAATTGACATAAAACATTGCATAAGTTTAAGGTACACCTGTATAATTACATACACACACATACACAGACACATGTAAACATATATACATGTGTGTTTGCATGCATATACACATATATATATATTTATATATAATATATAAATATATATATATATATAATCTGGGATATAATATAATCTGGGATTACTACCACAATAAAGCTATCATTAGCACTGCTATTACCTCACAAACATACTCTGTGTGTTTGTGGTGACAATACTTAAGACTTGCTATCATAGCAGCCATTAACATTGCGTTTTCTAACACATGTGGTAGCAATAGCTATCATACTATTATTAGCTCTCCAGTATATAATAATATTACACTTGGAAGTTTATACACAGTGACCACCACCTCCCCAGCATCTGACAACTATTATTTGATTCGTTGCTATGAGCTTGTCTCTTTTATATTCTACATATAAGTGAGGTCATATAGCATCTATGTTTCTCTGCTGACTAATCACATTTAGCACTATATATTCAGGGTCCACCCATGTTCTTGTGAATATTCACATACATATGCCACCCTTTCTTTAGTCATTCATCAGTCAGTATACACTTTGGCTGAGTTCCTATTTTGGCTTTTGGAAATCATGCAGATATACGGCTGGAGGGTCTCAATTCAAGCACACACACTGCAGTTGTGTTGAACTGGGGGTTCAATTTGCAACTTGTACTCACACATGTGGAGTCTCCCTCTGTGTGACTGTCCCCATTGATCTCTGCCCTTCTTCCTATGTCAACCCATCTCTGTATGTCTCCATTTTGTTGATCTCCAGTCTAGGAAATGAGTCCTTTAGCATGCCCTCAAAAGGCTGAGAAAGATAGCAGTTCACCCCTCTCTCCCTTCCCCAATGAAAACTCTTTTAGGCCCGGAACTCTTTGTTGATGATGATTGGAACCAACTTGCAAGTGGGGCATAGTTAGGCTGAAGTTAAATTATTTTTCCTTCCCTTTTATTCTCAGGTTATTCTTCCAAGTTATTCTCAGGTTTCTTGTTCCACTGTCTTGCTGAAGTCTCTGAAGTAAACTCCTAAGTTATCCCAGAGTTGATTTTGTTTGTGGATAGTTATCTAATTATTGATCTTTGTGAAGTCTACAGCATCTTACTCCTTCATTTTGGTGACCTAAATGACACATTACATTATTTCATGTAATATTTATTAATTTGCAGATGGTGAAATATCCTTGCCTTGCAGGTATAAATCTCACTAGATCATGGGGTATGATAATTTTAATATGCTGTTGAATTCAATTTGCACTTTTTTGTTAAGAATTTTGCATCAATAGTCATTGGGAATTGGTCTAGGATTTTCTTATAGCTTCCTTATCTGGCTTCAGTAGCAGGGTATTGCTGGCTTTACAAAATGAGTTAGGAGTTCTTCATTCGCCGATATTTTGGAAGAATTTGAGAAAGATTAACATTAATTTTTCTTTAAATTTTTATCGAAACTCACACATGAAACCATCTGGTCATGGCTTTACTTGTTGGAAAATTTGTGATTAATTGTGATTCATTCTCTTTGCTCTTATTTAGATTTTTTTTTTCTTTATAGTCCAATACTGGCAGGCTATCTGTGTCTAGGAATGTATCCACTACTAGCTTTTCCTATAAATTGTTCACTGTAAACTTTTATGAACTTTTTTATTTTAGTGGTATTATATTTCTGATTTTAATTGTTTGAGTCTTTTCTTTAGTTTAACTAAAGTTTCATCAATTAACTAAAGTTTTATCAATATTTTATCTTGCCAAAAATATAGTTTTTATTTAGGTTGAGCTTTAAATAATTTCCTGTACTTTCTCTCATTTATTCAGAGTATGGAGGTGGTTAGACATCAGCTATTTCCTCAGTAACCTCCAACCTGGGGCCTTTGAAGTAGCCAAGCAAAAGGCTGACCAGGAGTGACTCTAAGTGAAGTGTTTGTGGTGTCTCCATTCTTCATGTTAAGAACACACATGTCTCCCATCACTGTCCAACAAGCAGAACCTTCACTCAGCCTACAGCACCAAGAGTTAGTCTCTTAGAACCTTAAAATACACATGACAATTCAGAGTTCAATCAAAGATTGAAGGTATCCCGATGACAGATTCAGAATATGATCAACTTTCCCTAAAAATGATAAGTGATTCAACAATCCAATCTGATTTGTGTTTTTCTCCATCTAGCAAGAAAAGTTATTTCTCCTTGGCCCCACCTTCTGGGGCCAAGTTTGAAAAGTACCCATTGATAGAAAACAGAGAGAACAGAGTTTATTTTCTGTTCTCATTCTTCTAAGGATGAGTACCATGAAAACTTTTTACCTATGTCTAAAGTTTATAGACATAAGTCATAAATATTTGGGGTGTGTGTGTGTGTGTGTACACACACAACACACAGCAATAGCATGGCTCTTTAATGCAAAGAGTAAGTCTGTTACTGGGTCATTTCCATAATTCCATATTACAAAAGTTTTAAGTTACTACTCGATTGCCTTCCCCAATTCAGTAAATCAATGGTACATGATTTTAACATGCAGAAAAGGAATATAAAGAGGTTTAAGCATTATTAGCATTTAAAAAAATTGAGGTTTGTTATTATTAAAATGTATACATTTACTTTATACTTTTGATCCATAGGACTACAAAAAGATGCAACATAAAATGGTCTCTAAAACTAGAAAAAAAAAATAATAGAACCACTGAGCCTTCCTGCCATGAAAAAGGCTGAAAACTAACTTTAGATAGATGGAAACAATGTTCATAGAGGAATTTAAAAGGGGACAAGTAACAGAGGAACTGAAGTCAGGACATATTATTATAGAGTTCAGGATAGAAAGGTCAACAGACAAATTGCAGTGTTGGGGCGCTCTTACTGAGCAGTGTTACAGAAAGTGTGTCTGTACTGTACTAATGGAAATTCAGAAAGGACAGGAAAAAAAGAACATGTGATACCAACAGAAGTTCAGTTAGGCCTTTTTATTAAGAAAAAAATAGAATAGAGATTTAAGGAAATACAGAAAGATTGTGATAGAATCCAACATCGTGCTCAAAAACAGGTTTCACAGCACACATTTCAATCATCAGGCACATTTCTACAAGCAGAAGGGAATGTCCCGCCTGAAGAATACTGAAAGGTATATGAGAATGAAAATAGAAAAGATGTTCCCTCTTAAAAACCTACAATTCAAAGGGTCTTATTGTACAACCATGAAATGGCTAGTAATTAAATAGGAATCAAGCCAGTATTGATTATTTAAAGGTATAAGCTATTTACTTACTGCTTAATTAACTCATAGAATACTATCGTTCAATTATCATTTATTATTATCCACTAACTAATAAGTAAGCCTGATGTTTCACAGATTGACCATTAAATGGAAATCTTTAAATTTGTGAGAAGTCCTATCATAATACTGGTGCCTGCTCAAAAACTAATTTTGATTGCATATAACAAATGAGAATTAACCAGTGAACCAGTCTATCTGTACTATCTTATTTACTAGTTATTTGTTCTACACATCACCACAAAATGAACAAGATGATAGTGATGAATCTTCAATTAAAATTGAGTTTAATAGTATATGCAAGGTGGCTTCCTCATGCTGAGTTCTGTTTTTATAGCTGATATAAATTAATAATTATAACTGAAATATATAAACTATCAATCCTTTTTAAAAAGCCTCATGTCATAATTATTATTATTAAAATGCTTTAAAATAAGCTGGGCAAAGGAAAAACCACACTTTCTAGGAAACATGTATTGATCTTTTGTTTCTCTTTGACTTTTTTCAGTTACACCTGTTATGAAATAGGAAAGGAAATGTTATGGTTGCATTTTTTAAAAATTTCAGTCTGACTAAATGTATCTAAAATATTCACAAAATTAAGCTTTTTCAAGATGATAGAACATGGTTTCCTAAATTGTTTATAAGAGTGACTATAAGCCGCTGAAGATATTTTGAGCACAAGGTGCAGTGGAATTTTAAATAACTTCCTCTCACTCCTCATCAGTGTCTATATGATTTCTAATCATTCCTCTACACATCAGCTGTGATGAGAATGAATCCAGGTGTGATGAACATGATGTTCTTGTTATTCTGAAGGACGTTTATTTTTATTTATGCCATTGTGTTTAGGTTTTACAGACAATATTTAGAACAAAGCTTCCAAGTTAAATCACTTGCTAGCTCCATTTCTGCAGTGGGGGCAGAATTTTTTCCTATTACTGATAAAGATTTTCAACTGGAAGAGGATCAGTGAGGCCAGGATACTACTTATCAAATTGCCCTTAGTCTGCTCTAGAGTAAGGGCGTATTTTCTTAGTGATTCCACCTGACATTCTAAAATGCTTCAAAAAATTTTTGCAAAGTAGGAAATGCAGCTTTCCCAAAGTCAACTTATGTTAAAAGAGAAACTTTTAAGGCACAGATGTCTATCCATAGATAGAGTTGTTACGGCATGAGGAACTTTCCATAATTATAGGTAATCATGCAAACCCCCTTAGAACACAGATTTCATTTCATTTTTTTGTTCCTAAGATTATAGAAACTTGGGGAAAGGGATGTTTTTTGCTGATAAAGTTAACAGCAAATCTTCTAAAAAAGTTTAGTCTAATGTAATTTTTTTATTAAGCATGTATTTGTCAACTAAGCAAGTAATTTCCATTTATTTACACAAGATAATAATTTTGAAATTCAGCTCATCTGTAAGTCTAAAGCTTCATATTTGCTATTCCACAAACAGGAAAAATAAACAAGAGCTAACTAACAAACAAAACATAAGAAACTCATTTGATCACAACCAGGAAATGGTTATATTTGGCTGATACTTATTAAAGCTGAACGCTTAAGTCTATTAAGATGCATTTCATTACCTCTACCAAATGTAAATAGGGTTTTCAACCTTTTTAGAGCAGCAGGATTTATTGTACAGTTCAAAGAGTGATTGTATCTGCCTTCTGGGCTTGGTGTAGTCTAATTTCATAATATATACACCAACAGAATTTATTCTCACAGTAACATGCAACAATTTCAGAGCTGTAGTCAGGTGCTTGATGAGCTCCTGAAAGTATTTGTTTAGTATTCTGAATAATACATATAATTTACAGTGTTATCCTGAGATAACGAGGAAATGCTATTTCAAATAACAGCTTACTTAGTAAATGCAGGTTCCAGCAGAGATACTACTCAGTTATCACAAGACACCACACATTCATTTTAGGTAAGTCTGTATCTATAACTCATGTTCCAAAAATATTATGAATATTGTTGTGAATTGGCTAACATTCTGCTCAAATAAGATTTCCTAGAAGCAACAAAAATGCAAATGGATTAATGTAAATTAATTGCCTTGAAAATGCCTTATTGCATTGATAAAAATTACATTTTACTTGAAGCAAAGCCTGAGAAATATACCTCTTAAAGGCTTCCAGCAAGGTATAATTAAAATAATTATACCGAAAGACATTAAAAATGTGTCCACTTTCATCAAAGGTTAAGTTAATAAAAAAAAAAGTTACACAATTCAATATTCACTTGAATTTTTACAACTTTTGGTCTTACCAGTTTATATTTTCCCATAAAGGAATAAAGCAAAATGCCCTCAAATATTACATTTTAGAAATTAACTTTTAAAATTAGGTACCTGGATTATTGGTTCATCTTTTATAGAAAAATACATTAATTTTCAAGTCTGTATTGCTATTTTTTCTGCTCCCCCACCCATATTTTTTTAAGAAATTATAAGATTTCAATGTATAATTCCAGTTAATTTTTTATTTGCTCTGAGGCACCTATGTCCCAGGTAACTAAACATGTCAGCACATGTTTTCACATATCTACATGTTATATAAATGTATGTTCTTATTTATACACATGTGTTCCTATATGAACATATACTATACTGGTAGTAATAATAATCATAATAAATAGATATTTAATATCTACATACCTATCTTAGAGCAATGTTTTACAGCCTTATAGAAAGGAGAAATAAGACATAATTCTTTACAATATTATATTTTCATTCCCTATCATTAGTTTAGTAAACTTTTCTTTTTCTGACTAATCTTTTAACTTAGAATGATAGGGAAGTCTCAACAGAATAAAATTAAGCAAAGGGAAAGCAGAAAGTTGAAAACTTTTAAAAAATGGGTCTAAATGTATTTAATTATAACTCATTGTTTACAGTATTAAATATATAAGATATATATGACACCTTAAATTCCCCAAGACAGTAAATCTTTATTCCTCCAATTTTAAATTTGAGGCCTATATTGTGAATATTTGTTTTACAGGAAAATCATAATGTATTCAAAATATGTCATTTAGAAATGTGTCACTATTACATAAATACATTTCAAAATGTACAGGAAACAAATGAGGGAAGTGAATTACCTTTATTGATAATAAGGAATATGAAAAGCAGAAGGCATCCAGGAGAGACATTAGCACAGTGTTTACGATTTCTGATGAATAAAAGCCACGCAAATACTCAACACCAAATGACCCCGTTGTCCTTTCTCTCACCTCTAGATAAATATCTCACACACATCAAAGAAGAAAGTTAAGTTCACTAAATAGCATTTTAGCAAGAACTGAAAGTGAATTAAATAACCTACATGTGCCTCTCATATGGCCCCTTCTCTCCATCCCAATGTCACTGACCCCCAGCAACTGAACTACTCCCATATCTGCCACCACAGACTCACATCTCTCATCATCACCCATGGAATGCAGTGTAAGATTAAAAAGTATTTGCCATTAGAAAACAGTCCTTGGGTTTCAATAGCCATCTGCACTGTGTGTATTTCTTTCCTATAGAATGACAGACAGGCAAGTTTGAGAAAGGTTCAAGTCTTTTTAATTCCCAATCTTACTTCTGGCTTTCATCACTCAAGTAAGAGGGTAAAAGGGCAAAATGCTTCCTCCAGCATGCTCCAATCTCTGATCAGATCACAGGCAAATAAATACTTTCTCTTAACACTGATAACACTTATGAGAAAAATTATTTCAAAGATTTGAAAATGGTTGTTTCACTCTTTGGGCCTTATGGCTAAAAAGTGAAATGTGTCATTCATTCATTCTGGTAGGATGCTTCAAGTGTTCTCTACATTCTGGATATCTAGCATAGAGCACACAGGAAGATTCTTGCCCTTACCCAACTTCTTTCTCATAGAAATATGTGACCGATAATTTGCAATAAAACAATTAAAGGAGGTCATTTTAGCTTCCCTACCTGCAGTTTACCACTCTAAAATTACTTCATGCAACCATCCAGTTATTGACTATTTATTGAGAGTTATGACCTTCAGTGGTGAAGAAACATAAAAATCCTAGTCCTATGCACTCATACACTCATGGTAGCACATTTATATGCTAAAATGCATATAAAACATGCATGATATGTATGAAAATACGTACCATAGAAAGAAAAGCATTATTTGTACATGGCCTATTTCAATGATAGTAAGAAATCAGCAACCAAGATGAATCACAAGGGATGAGAGAAATAAATACAGGATTTGAGGGGAGTGAACTGATGGTTTAGAACCTAGTAAACCTTTCTGAGGATGTTGACTTATAATCAGAATGAGAGAGGTCAACAGAGCATTCTGGGCAGACAGATTTCACATGACATGGTGGTTTACAAGGAAGAGGCACGATAACAAATGAGGATATTATCAAAAAGTAGCTGGATGTGAGGTGGACATAAGGTCTTACTTTCACGGCACCAAGTGTGTAAGAGTGGAGGAAGCAAAGAGTGAATGGATTTTAAAAGGAGATTCTATGGGGCCCTCCCTGGTGGTGCAGTGGGTTAAAGCACAGCACTGAGAAGCTAAAGCCACTTCCGCATGAGTTCGATCCCTGCCTGACCACATGGCGTGGTAGACCTCTCCTGACTGGCCCGCTACTCCCCTCAGCAGTGTACTTCATCGATTTGCCTATTCTGCTCCCCAATCTGTCTCTGCTGAAGCCTCTCGCTGCCCCTGAGCCTCTGGCCTGTACCCCACTTCCGTATGCACAAATAAAAATCTTTAAAAAAAAAAAAAGAGATTCTGTAGGATTGACTGGTAACTGGACATGTAGTAAGAGAGAAAGAGAAGAATCAAGTATGATCCCCAGGTCAATGACCTGGGCCACAAAGACAATATAGTTGCATTTACTGAGAAGGAGAATTAGAAGAACTGGTTTGGGGTAAAAGGAGTTATTTTATGAATGTATATGTTTTAATATGCTCTCTAAGCATCTAAAACATCTAAGTGTCGTGATGAATACAGACAGCTCGAGGTCAGAGGATATGGCCAGGTTAGAGCTACACATCTAGAAATCATGACATTTACAGTCAAAAGAATGGAAAAATATCATAGCTATATTTACTAAATCTCAGGATATTGCTAAAAAGATTATTTTCAGGCATATACACTGAACACACAAAAAAATTAAACCCCTAGTAAGTACTAGCTATTATTATTTAGGATTCAGGATTCTTTTTTTTTTTTTTAAGATTTTATTTTATTTGTGCATGCAGAACTGGGATACAGGCCAGAGATGTGGAGGGTGAGAGAATTCACCAGAGACAGAGTGGAGTGCAGAACAGGCAGATCAACGAAATACACTGCTGAGGGGAGCAGCGGGCGGGTCAGGAGAGGTCTGCCACGTCATGTGGTCACCTCCGGGGCAGGCGGAAATCGAACTCATGAGGAAGCGGCTTTAGATTCTCAGTGCTGTGCTTTAACCCGCTGTGCCACCAGGGAGGGCCCTATGTGTAACTTCTTAACCCATAATTATACTAACAGAAACTGTAGGGTTATTTCTGATTCAAATGTGCTATTGCCCTTGTAAGTTAGATGATCCATCACAGACTAAAAAAGGTTTGGGCTATATGTGGAACAAAACAAAATTCCTTAAACATGATGAAGGTGAAGTGCAATACATGAAACAGAGTTGTGTGGATATTAACTCTGGAGTACAGCCTTCTGAAAAGAAGTAAATTTCTGACTGAAACTAACACCAGGAAATAGTTTTCTATTGGTCTCTTATGGGGTAATTCAGACATGAATGCAGAAACAGTTTGGTAGGTGAAAGTCATGAACATTAAACTTCACCATATTCAAAAGAAGAATTAAGTGTAAGAAAATATAGAAAGGTGTGCTGTAGGTATGCTCTGTTATCCTTTCTCTGTTTATGTTCCTCACTTGAAGAATTAAATTAGCAAGGATAATAAAACATTTTCCAGTTATTTCAAAATATGACTTCCATTTGCATTGGTTCGAATCATAACCTCATTTAACTATAATTGAAAATTAGAGGGAAGATTAAAGAGTAATAAGTCTTCTCACAATCACATTGCATTGATCAGAAAGAATGGACTTTATGGGCAGCCAAGAGATTGATCTAAGTTGCATTCCTCAAGAAACACTGAGAGATTCAGTGATAACATTTACTGGTCTTTTTTGCATTTTTGCCTTTATGTTTCAACCAAATTTGGCAAAGAAGATGATTCATACTCGAAAGCACATTATTAAATCAATATCAGTTTTGTTTTTCCTATTATTTTCTCATTTGAATTACTATTAGAGAGCAAAATGAAATTGATCCATCTTTATGTAACCAAACAAGTTCCAAGATGCAAAAATACAAACACTGAAGTGAGCAGCTATGAGCAAACCTTTATGGGCCATTGCTCTGTGGACATTCTTTCTCTTAAAAGCCCATTACAGGGGCCCTCCCTGGTGGTGCAGCGGGTTAAAGCACAGTACTAAGAAGCTAAAGCCACTCCTTGACCACATGGCATGGCAGACCTCTCCTGACCCGCCCACTGCTCCCCTCAGCAGTGTACTTCGTTGATCTGCCTGTTCTGCTCCCCACTCTGTCTCCGGTGAAGCCTCTCGCTGCCCCTGAGCCTCTGACCTGTACCCCAATTCTGTATGCACAAATAAATCAATCTTAAAAAAAAAAAGCCCATTACAAACATAATTTGGAATGTTACCATAACAAAACTGTTCATAGGCACCTACAGCTTAACAGATTTTGAAAAGCTGCATCTATTATGTCACCTAGTGGATAAAAACAAAATAGCAAGTAATATTTAGGGCCAACAAAGTCAGATCTCATTTATTGAGTTGACAGAGCCTGACTATAAAATTGGAGAGGCAACTGGATGATGGCTGAAGTGGCTTCTAGGTCTCAGGAGAAAGAGGTCATTATTCAAACATTGCCAGTAGTAAGAGAAAGAGAGAGAAAAAAATAAGATTCAGATTACTGATGCAGGCTTTTTATGTGCTTATAAAAACCATTACAAGTTCTCTTCAAAGAGAAATGTGGTATAAATACTAGAGGTTATTAAGCAAGCAACATTTAATTTTATTTCTATATGAATCTACCCAATGAAAATATCATTTTTTACTTTCAATGAGAGTTATTATTTTCTTAAGAAACAAGAAAGCAAGCTGGATACTAATATAGCAAAATCATGTACAGACATGTGTTTTAAGGATTTTGAAAACCAGCTTATAAGGCAGTTTGTAGATTATTCAAAAATTCAATTACTCTCAGGGAAAAATGTGATTGAAATCTTTGCAATAGAGAAAAGTAGATACCTAATCAATGTCAAACATAACCTTCATTGATAGGCACAATTTTGACCTCAAAGGCATAACTATAGGTTAAGGATTTATATTCATATTGAACTCATTTTAATAGCTCTTGATTCTCTAAGTTTTGAATCTTATACTTTCCTAACAGTGTGTGTGACCCAGATACTGAGCTTACAACTTGCATAGCACAATCCTCAGAACTGACAGATACAATGTGAACTTTTAGTATTCTTTTTAAATAAAAGAAATTAGCTGCTATAAAAGAGTTTTACTTACTGGAGGAACAAACAGAAGATTTCAGAAAGAAAAGAAAGCTCACACATTCTTACAGTGCCAAAAAAAGGAACATACACATAGTCTAATCAATTTGTATGAAATTTTCTCTTCACCCCAACTGATGAATAGTTATGCAGCTGAAAAGGAGACATGAAACCTGTCAACAATTTTAACATGATTAGTTAAGGAGAACTGCTGCTAGTTTCTCTTACACTGATCTGAGGCATTAATATAGTTAGCTTAGGCAAGTTTGTCAACCAGGTCATCTGCCGTAGGCATAAACCTGGCATACAACATTTTTGATAATCTGTTACTCGATTCCAACTGTCAAGCAACTGTAATGTTATTTTTCTGTGGTGTCAGGGTAATTGCCCCTGACTGAGAAGTGACTTAGTTTCTTGGTGTTCCACATATCTGTAGCTTCTTGCCCCAGGGACTTGTCCCAGACTTCACTCATGTCATGTTCCATTAACTATGGGTAACTAGGAGTAGACTTAAATAACTGCTTGTTTTTTTTCTAAACATGGAAAAGAATAAAAGAATTGAATTTTCAATTAGTCACAATGGTTTTTGGGCAGATGAGTACACGTACACATTTCTGTACATGTGAACACGAGCAGGCACATTTTTTTTTTGTTTCTTCCTTCAATCTCTGTTGATAACAAATAGGCATATGACAGTGATAGGCACTTTACTATTGTCAGGAGTCCCCAGTTGGCCAGCTATAAGACATACTGGCTTTTTAATACAAGTAAAGTCTGATAGACAATGCTATGAGCATGCATCAAAATTAATACTAGGGCAATATTCTTCAAATCCTGCAATAGTACATTTACAAATAATCATAAGGGACCTTTACATATTTAAAATATGAGAAAGACCTACACTTACTTAAGTAGGAAAAAATGTGCATGATATTATTAAAACAATCAGATCAAAAAAAACATGCATGTTTTTGTTTGGAGAAAAGAGAAAATACCCATAAGTAAGTATGAAAACATTAAAAAAGAAAAGAGACACTATCTCAAGGATATATTTTCAAATACCAATTGCTGTTATTCCTTCAGAAAAGGATTTCAGGTAATTTTTTTCTTTGCCACTTGTCATATTAACAAAACTATAGTATTGTAACAGTGTAATCAGATAAGGAGAGGTTATTTTTTCCCCACACCACCTAATGAAGAGGGGATCCAAGCATGGAGGAAAAACTAAAGAGGACTTGGGAAAGAGTCAAAAAGACAAGAGCTGGAGGAGGCATGGAGAGTAGAGAGAGAGGTGAAGAAACAAACCATGCTTCCTTCTTGGCCTTGCACTTGCACCAGGTACTGGGGAAAGCAGCCATCTGAAAGAGACTTGGGTGAGAGATCTGTAGGGAGGCCGACAATAATAGGGTTGGCCCAAATGGGGTCAATGAAAAGCTTTTCACAAGTCTAAGGCATTTTCGGGTGCAGAACCAAAAGAGGGAGATGGGACCAGACAATTCTGGAAGGAAAGCACCAAAATAAAAGTCAAGTCAAGATAAAGGCTGCCATTGTCAGCCTCCCCACAGCTCTTTCACCCATGACTCTTTTCAATATTTCCTTCTATCTCCCCACATCCCTGGGACAGGTCCAAGGCCACAAAATGAGAGCAGCATCTTCTTCACATGCCTTTTTTCCTAGTGCCTCCTCCAGGTCTTCTTTTCAAATCTCCTTTCTAAGACCTTCTTAGCTTCCCCTCACAGCTCAGTTTCACCCTTCATTAGGTAGGGTAGGGGACATGGAACCTCCCTTTTTTTAGATTGTGCAGTCACATATTCAATAAAGATATGAAGAAAAGATATGTCCATGCAGCTAAATATCAAAAGCTATATTTAGTGGGAGGGGAAGGGCAGGTAGAGGTTACCCTTTTAAAAAAGACATTTACATACATATATGAAGAGCATATACTCCCTTAAGAGTATATCCTTCATTGTAATATGAAGACATAACCCTCCTTAACTAGAACTTAAGTCTGTATAATAATCATACCTTTGTTTATTGTTTCTCCCCTCTTAACCTCCCTAATTGACCTTCCCCTTCAGCACCTCTCAACCTTTCAAGTTAGCTGAGCTACTTAAGATGGAATCTGAGAACATGTAGGCATAGTTATTACATGTATATAAGAGGCACACATGGTATTATTAAACTTTTTTTGGCATTTTTTTCTCTTATCAATGTGCCTGATGCTTGTGAAACTACCTGGCAGCCTAGAAGAACCCCTTACGTTACTGGGTGGTTTATTTTGCAGCTAATATATGCAAATGCATTCATACACCTATCCAAAGATGTTTGTACATGGAAATTTATTGTAGAATTGGACATAGAAAAACATATCTGGATGATATTAAAATATTCTAAAGAAAGAAATCAAATTGCTCATTTAAACAATTAGTCACTGTACAGCAATCAAAAATAGAAAAGGGATATAGATCTATGTGTTAAAACAAAACAGAAATTTATATGTATAGCAACATACACTTTTGGAAAAGGAAGAAATGAAAAATCTTTATTTTTTTTTCCCACGAATTTTGTGGGAAAGAAAATACTTTGTTCTACTCTCTTTGGTTTTGTAGCCAAAGCCTGAGAAACTGGCATAAAAAAATAGAAAAACAAGAACATTTTAATATTTTCTGTGTCTATAGGAATCTTCAAGTGGAAAAAAAAAAAGACCTAAAGAAACCAAAAGTCAAAAAAAAAATATGTAACTTTTGAAACAAAGAATAATATATCACTGGAATGTAAGAAGACCAAGAGACTTAGGTTACCATTATGAGACATTGACAAAAAAGTATATGAAAGAAACTAAGTGGGAGATGAGGGTTATTTTAGTATGTTTGCAAAAATCTAATTCTGTGTCAACTCCCTATTTCTAGTGATAAGAATACTCTCTTTCTGGTACAGGAAGTCTATCTTACTCATGGAAAATTTTATAAACTGCTTTTAGGTAGAAAGGGGGTAGTCAGAAAATCCATCCTACATCTGCTGTTTCTCAAGTGCTTTCAGCTTAAAATAATCAATATATGAAGTGGAAAATCTTGAGGTGACATGTTCTGAATCCCTTTAGTATAAAAGTATCTAAAAAGCATACAAAAGTCTTCCTTGAATTTACATTCCCCTTTTCCTGATATTTTTGCATAATTATTTTTTAAAAAAAATATTTGTTTATGAATACAAAAATGGGGTACAGATCAGAGATGCAGGGGCAGCAAGGGAATTCGCCAGAGAAAGAGTATGGAGCAAAACAGACTGTTGACGTACACTGCTGAGGGGAGGAGTGGGTGAGGCAGGAGAGATCTGCTGCACCAGGTGGGTCACCTCTGAGCCAGGCATTGAACTCTCAAAGTGGCCATCGCTTGGCTTAGCTTTTCAATGCAGTGTTCCAACCCGCTGCACCACTAGGGAGGACTCTATTTTGCTTGACTCCAGTGAAACTCATCAGAGGTCAAACTCTGTTAGAACAAAGACTGACCATGTAACTAAATTCTTGCAATGAAAAGTAAGCAGAAATCAGGCAAACTATTGCCTGGGTATTCCCATATGTAATTGTTTTGAACTTCCTGATCTTTATCCATTCTAATAGCTTATGACCAGCTTTGGCCACACAAAAGATGATACCACCTAGGAAATTATGCATCATGAAATTGAATTGAACATTATGGAGCTGAGCTACCAGCTTTTTATCTAACTGTTCCCTAAGAGGAATATAAATATCTTTTTTGTAAACTCTCACATTTTGAAAGATTCTTACAGAAGGTGAGCTTATCCCTTAACAAATGTAACATATATTGTGTTCTTAATAAATATTTTTAACTGAGCATCAAAGAAACAAGTATATTTTAAATTAACATAAATCAAAGTGTCCATTACTTATTTATCCATTATTTATTTCAATGGCTTTAGGACATCCATTTTAGGATGTCCTAATAATATGCCAATTGCTATTTTTAATTCACAAACTTTATGAAAGGATATTGACATATTGTTATAGCTAATATATATGCTGATATATGCAGACTGTTACATATATATGTGTGTGTGTGTGTGTGTGTATATATATATATATATACACACACACACTTTTCTTCCTAGACAACTCTCTCACAGGACTACATTTCATTTTGACAGCTATGATATTGTCACTTGTTTACTTCTCATCAGATAATGGACTTTGGTATCTGATTAGCTTTACTCTTTTGTAAAGAAAAAATGTCATCCTCAGGCTAACATATCTTACTGATAACTGTCAGTAAAATAACCTCTGACACCTTCCAATACTACTCTAACAACTTCCACAAAGCAAGTTCAGCAGGGCTCAAAAGAAGTATCTTAATTTGAAAAAAGGATTCTCAGTAACTATAGTTTACACATCTATACAACTTGCAGTAAACTCATCATGGTTTATGAATCAGGCTTTACAATAATCCCCATAAGTAGTGTCACTATCCAAATGATTACAGTGATGTCATTTTATAAAAAGATGAAATTCTTATAAAAGTAAAATGTCTCCTAAACCACTTCTATCCTTATTTTGACAACAATTTTATCACTGACAAATCAGATAAAAAATACATATTTTTTTGGAAAAAGAAAAATTATAAAAGAGGAAGTGAGAACAATTATACTCCATTCAGTACCTGACTAGCTCTGCTAACTTCCCTACCTCCTGGAATACAGAGACAGTAACTTAAATTGAAAATGAGCAGAATGTAGAGATAAAAAAGGAGGCCCAGAAAAACTACAAGGATTGATGAGAAACCCATATTCAGATTGGGTTCCGTCATGCATTAAGAACCTTCCAATAACAATAACTATTGTAACATAACACCCCACAATAAAAAAAAGTTTTGTTTTTTTAAAAAAATACATAATTTTGAGAATATTTTCCAATCATTAACAAAAAAATGGAACAAGAAGTGTCATATCGATAGTATAGCAAGCTGAGTTCCCTTACATCTGAATTCTCCAACCTCGTCTGTACAATGCATTTGACTTTGTAATGTTTTTGGTGTTTATTTTGGAAACTTCTTAAGTATTTTAAAGATTTCTTGGAAAAGTTTAATATCTTATATGTAATAGAGAAAACTATATGAATATATAATTCTAAGATTAGATGCTGCCCAGAATCAATATGGGCATGGAGGTGAAAGGAAGGCACAGATGTAAGAAAATCTGAGCATGGAATCCATTATGATGGGTAACTTACTGAACACGGTAATGAAAATGGGAGGAAGTCAAGGTAGTATATGAGGCCTCGTTGGTGAGCTTAGGTGATGTGGGAGACGTAAATATATGAGAATCAAAAATAAAAGTCTTACTTAAATCCAATAAATTGGGAAGCACAGCGGAAGTATTGAAGACTTTGATAAATTCAGAAACACTGTCAATCGTAGAAGAGTTAGACTTCTACATTTTATTTATGTACAGACTTTCTGGGAAATGGAATTTCACAGATCTTACTCTAAAGCCTATCTGTCCCTTTTCTATGTTTAATTGTTGAAAACTGGTAGAGGGGGGAAGTAAGCATTTAAAATTAAATGTTAAAAATCCATTCAAATTAGAGATTTAAGAAATGTTTAATCAGATATGTACTTGAACATTTAAAGGTGGAGTTTCCTTCAAAAAGAATTCTAGTTGTTTAGAAACTCTAATACAATAGAGACTGCAAATTATTATAAGAAAAGTAATGACACTGAGCCATTATTTTCTAACAAAGACTATCTCACTTTTATTTAGCAATATACAGATAAAGTAATTAGAGCAGATAAAAATTATGCTCCGCTGCTTATTCAATGAGTTGTGCTTTTTTAAGTCATTGAAATACTTGTCACTGATCTGAAAATATATGAGTACAAAGATTAAAGGAGTTTAGAAACTTTTATAACCATTTGAATATGTGTTTTTAATACAGTGAGTCAAGACTTTATAAGTTTTTTAGTATTTATCTGGTATTTCTGGCAATTCAGTTCATTGTATTGCAATGTTGCACTAAAACTAAATACAAACAGGCTAAAAGGCAATCCTCTACTATGGAGAAGTTGTGATGTCCTGCATTAGATAATGAATAGCAGTCTACATAAACAGGGCATGGACTTCCAAGGACTTGGCAAAGCAGAGCAATACACATGTTTTACCATCAGCAAGTAGTCTAGCTGCTGTACAGTGTACTCAATGATGTAAAAATAAAAAAGTTTGCAGGTCCACTTTTGGTTTTTACTTAGGAAATCTTGAATAGTGTGGCTTACTCATGGAGAAATTTCCTAATCTTTTTTTTTTTTAAGATTTATTTATGAATACATAAATGGGGTACAGGCCAGAGGTGCAGGGGCGGTGAGAGGATTCACCAGAGACAGAACAGGAAGCAGAACAGGCAGATCAATGAAGTACACTGCTGAGGGGAGCGGCGGGCGTGTCAGGAGAGGTCTGCTGTACCATGTGGGTCAGCTCTGGGGAAGGGATCAAACTCATGCTAAAGTGGCTTTAGCTTCTCAGGGCTGTGCTTTAACCCACTGCACCACCAAGGAGGGCAGAAATTTGCTAACCTTTAGGCAAGAAAAGTGTGTTGTTGAAAATGAGGCCATCATAAAACTAATAGGCTCATTTTGGGTGTAAGTTTCCATAGAAATCAACTCTAACTAGTGATCTTTCTTTGTCCCCATCACACATTTTTATCACATTGTAATAGAAAGCCAGAAAGAACAACCAAGCATAATAGTACACTGTATTATATTCTGGATTATTGTCTATATACAATCAATGATTTGAAAGACAAAGCATTATATTTAAACACCACTTTTACCCAATATCTCAGAAAATGAGGTTTTAAAATTTTTT
>NW_004567104.1:56821954-56824525 GCF_000260355.1 Condylura cristata | reverse complement strand
CTGAAGTGGCTTTAGCTTCTTAATGTTCTGCTTTAACCCGCTGTGCCACCAGGCAGGGCCCTGTTTTCTTTTTTAAAGTCCCCTGAATTGATGCTAATAAATAAATGGATGCCTTTTTAAAGTTAATATCTTAAGTTACATACAAGTATAAAATGAGTATGTGACAAATATTTTACTTAACTCACTAGATAATTAATGAGGGAACCACTTATGTTACTACTGTCTCATATACAGGCAATCAAGAATGATAAACTCATAACTAGAACTATTTATGATAAATATGCACACAGAAATAATCCATTATATTACATTGGACAAAGAAATTATTTTCACTTTCAGAAATAAGAATTATTTTATTTATGAAGCAGTTCAATAGAGATAACTGGAACCAGATTAGATAGAATCGGATAGCCAGTAAAGGTATAATATCCAGAACACAATTTTGTTATTTTGTTCACTTCAATGCCTTTGGATGACATTTTTTCCCCAACAATCCCATTAACTAGTCTTCTATATGTGTGCTGTATTCTGTAGTTATTTTTTTCACAATTTTTCCTAAAGAAGGAACAGGAGTTAGTAAAGCTTCCTCTAACATGGGCATCAAGTCACCTACTTCTGAAAAAGATTAGCTGCCATGCTTTTGAGAAAGATAAACATTAAGTCATGTGTTCTTCGTGCCTAATATCTCTGGAGGCACATATAAGCAGCATGTGTTTACAGAGGTGCTTCCAAATCTCTCTTTGGAATATTCATTTGTTTTTAATGCACCCTATATATGACACTTGAACATCATATTTGTTTCAGGAAATCTGCCCTATTTGGTAGACATTATGTTATAGGACAGCAATATAGAGTAGTGTGAGTATCTCGTCTCATAGACTAGTAAATGGGGACATCAGCAAGCAGTGGGATGTTTAACCAGCAAACAGATTCTGTGGAGGTGGCCCACACTTTAGCATGGGTTCTCTACCTTACACTATCAACCTAAAGCCATGATTGAACCACATAGGGCTGATTGGTGCCCTCTGAATAGAAGGTAATTTTTTCCAGAAAGTCCCTACTAAGCAGGCATCAATGCTTCCTGAAAACCTGAAAGTGTTATCAAGGACCCAAAGAGCTTTCTAGTTTACTCCTCTGAGATATGTTCACTGATTAAGTTTGAGGGTCTTGTGTGAAGCTCTCAGGGGGTGTTCACACTGGGAGGATGGCAATACAGTACTTCTTTCTAAGTTCCCCAACATTCTCAACCCAAAGCCTTGCACTTATACATATTTCACTTAAAGTTTTACAAAAGCCAGAACCCCTGAGACCTCATTGGCTTCTACTGAAATTTGTCTTTGCTGCCAAAAATGTAGCATCTGTAACAGAGGTCTAGACCCTCCCACCTATCTCTCTTTCAGAAAATTGTCCAGCTGTGGATCAAACCTCCTACACCATCCTTCTGATATCCAAGATAAATCTAACTCTGTGGTTACAATCATTCTGATTTAAATAATTACATGCTTGGTTCTGTAGTGGGTGCCAGCCACAAATGTGATAATTTCTTCTTCCCACAGTCTCACACAAAGAGGCAATTTGTTCCTTGCCCCCAGCAACAGGTGAATGGCCCAAAACATGAGCAACGTGTGCACAGAGGAAAAAGGCACGTTTTGTGGATAAAGTGGGTGACAGAGAAATGATCCATGTGCACAATTACTAAATTTGCATTAATCATTTAGGATGGATGCTCACATTGTAAGAGTCCTGGAAAAACTGGCAAAGGAAAGCTGTTGCCTAGAGGATAAAAATAGCTTTATTTTTGCCATCATAAACCTGAGCACTGGGGGGATTCAAGTCCCTTGCCAACTTTTTGAAACTCCAACCCCCGGCACTACTGTGTCACTTAAAGTCCTCTACTTCTTAAGCAAATTCCCAGATTTTATTTTCCAATCCTCTGGTTTTACTTGCTCACAAACAGCGGTATCAAATAAGCTAGGCATTTATGTGTTGTTCCAATATGCAATGCGAAAAATTAAAAAAGTATCCCACAGGTAAAATACATAGCTATTAGTGTTGGAAGAAATATTTTAAGCTTCATACAAACTATTCATTGTAGCTCATAAATTGGTGAGAAGAAATGGCCACTTACTGAATGCCACTGAAACCAGTGTTTAAGCCACAGGTGAAAACGGAAAAAAAGCGATGCCCAGAAGGTTGTATATAGAAAACAGTACATGTCCCATTGCAGCACAGCTATAAATAAACATTGAAAGGCTTGGAGGAAACAAAATTAAAGCATAATAGATGGCACATTGAGAACCAGTCAGCAGTCACATATTTGTATGAATGGCAGTCATAAGCCTCATTTCATGTTTATTAATTATCCAAATTCTTGATCTTTATTTACCTGGAAAACGATGCATTCTATGTCCTCAAATTCAGATGTATCTAAAACAGCTTTTCTATTTCTCCACCAATGCTAAAATCCTCTTCAAATGTCATCATGCCCCACCCCCACAAATACCTCTTCAAGATTTCTCTAGATGCCAACTTCTATACTTGGTAAGATTGTTTTTTTTTTTTTTTTTTTTT
>NW_004567104.1:56815370-56821379 GCF_000260355.1 Condylura cristata | reverse complement strand
GCTGCGCCACCAGGGAGGGCCCCTGAAAGACATGTTTTAAACTAAATTTTTAGGGTTTTTGTGGCCATTGTTACTCCAACTACACTCATTTGCAAAATGGACACTGACTTAGCTTTTCTGTGTCTGCAGATGACATCTAGGGTAGGCCAGGGAATAACCTGTTTACCAAGCACATTTGTTCACTCGTTCAACTCCAGTGTACTCTATGTCATGCCATTTATTTATTTTTCTTCATTGCAAGTGCAGTAGCCAAAAACGGCCACATGCCCAGGCAAAGGACAGGGAGTATGGAAATGCCAGGAAATGTTGGACCAGTCACCATCTGTGGTATGCAGAATGATGAGCCTGAGTTGATGTCACTGTCAATTCTGAGACCCAGGGAGGAGAGAGCCCTTCTGTTATCCATAAAGCAGTCTGTCCAACTGGAAGAGGATTCGGATGGGTGACAGTGTCCAGTCAAAACCAGAACTGACTCCCTAACCCCTGGCTCCCATGCCAAACATAAAACCATGATGTAACTAAGTGCTCGTTTTTTCAAGTGACTACAATTCAGAGCACCTGGTATAGCATTTCTAACTCCACTGTCTGTTTTCACAGGCAGAATTTGCTTGGTGCTTACGGGTGCTCACATGCCTAGTTTCTTGCATCTACAGATTTTGTCACAAGCATGTTCTATGGCCTTTGGCAAATCATTTAGTTCTCAGACTTTTCATCTATAAAATGAGAATGTGCCACAATATGATACACATACCACTTTCAGCTTTCTGACTCCACTGAAGGTAAAAAAAAAAAAAAAAAAAAAAGATCTGAAAAGTCCATCCATTAAAGCCGAAGAGTATGAATGACATGTGCTTAACAGTTTATCTTATTTGACTGGGAGAATAAATTTCTGCAACTCTTAAAGCAAAATTAAGACCTGAGTTGAAATACACACTTGTGTCATATCTCTTCTCATCCATATATCTTCCAGCAGAAGAAAATGAAGGATACAATTCAGCCAAAATACAAATAAACTGTAAACACTAGAAAAAAAGCAGTGGTTGAATATCAAGCATTAAACTCTGGTACTAGCTTAGAATCAAAACAACAAACTGTTCCATTTCATAATAACTAACTTTGCTTTTGCATAGAAAAATCTACATGGTGGCTCTCTACTTCATAAAATAGAGCGAATTATCACAACAAAATTTAGCATATGTGTGATTTTAAATGTAAGACAATCAGAATTATGTATATACTATCAGTACGTTTCTTATCTGTTTAAAATCTGTCCTTCTTAATTCTACTATATGAAGTTAGGGCTGGATTCTGCAGCATTTTCCCTGTGTCAGCAGGTACACCATCAGGCTTTGTAGGTAGAGAGGGCTAACAGATGAGGCAAGGGCCCTCCCTGATGGCGCAGTGTGTTAAGGAGCATCACTGCAAGCTGGTGGCAGCAGCTTCAGTGATGGTTCGATCCCCACCCGGAGGTGACCACATGGTGCAGCAGACATCTCCTGTCCCGCCCACTGCTCCCTCAGCAGTGTACTTCATGGATCTGCCTGTTCTGCTTCCTGTTCTGTCTCTGGTGAATCCTCTCACTGCCCCTGCACCTCTGGCCTGTACCCCAGTTCTGTATGCATAAATAAAACTTAAAAAAAAAAAAAAGATGAGGAAAGACCTAGAGAGAAGGAGGTGCTCTCTTCCAGTTCCAGGGGATTCTTGTGCGCAGCTCCCAGTAGATGGTAATGCAGCTGTCCCAGGGCACTGACATTCTAGCAAGCCCTAGGCCATAGCGAGTCTCTCCTAGCAGCCGGCTCAGTTCACCACTCCTCTATAGCACATTTTTTGCCCCCAAACTAGTAGCCTTTGGTGGACAAACTGCATCTCAGTATCCACATTCACCAATGTGCATCATAAACAAGCATTTCTTATCACATTGAGCCTTTCTGTATAGCAGTTAACAATTGTCAAATTAAAATATTATATCAAAAAACACATGAAAGTTAATCATTCAAGTATCATTTTTTAAGTTTCAGAAACATGAATCCCTGCTGCTCTAAGGGGAGCATTATCGTATTAACAAAGAATAAGCAAATTAAAAGAGTTAAATTCAGGCTGACAATGTTTCTGGTGCCTGTAAGTTCTTTGATTATAATCAGAAGAAAGTCAGTAGAATTATTCTTAGTAAGTAAAATATTAATCACAGTTTTAGGAAGATATCAATCTAAAATTGCACCAGTAATATAAACACGTATAGTCTTAAAAAGATTGTAAAATTTTACTAAAGAGAATTAAATTCTTTTCATTTCACTTTGTTGAGGTAGCATCAGATTACATGTGATTCAGGAGAGAATCACCCTTCTTCAAATGCATGTGACTGCCTCACACCAACCACCTAAGTGCCACTGTTCTCCAGCACTGTCCTCTAAGTCCCCTCCACAACTGGCTCTCCTCCCCCCCTTCCCATGTCCCTTCTGGTAACATAAATTCTGCAGTCAGAGTCCCAAGGTTTGTAAATGGATTGGTTTTAACTGGCCCTTTATTTTATTTCTGCATATTCCACATGTAAATGAAGCCACGTGATACTTGTCTTTCTCCTTCTGGTCTATTATTCTACTTAGCATTATTTCCTCCAGTTCCATCCATATTTCTGCCACTGCAAGACTTCATATTATGTTTTTATTGTTGACATGTATAGTATATCATCTTCATTATTCATCTTGGGCATTTAAATTATTTCCATCATGTGGCTCTTATGAATATGGCTGCCATAAACATAGAAATGCACATATCCCTTCTAGTTAGTATTTTTTTCATTCTTTAAGTCAATACCTAGGAGTGGAACTGCTGGGTCACATATATGTGTAATTTGAAAAAACTGCACACTGTTTTCCATTAGGTCTGTACCAGTTTGTATTCCTACCAACAGCTTTTCTCCACAATCTTGCCAACAATTGCTCTTTCCTTTCTTCTTGTTATGGGCCATTCTCACAAGTTGGGTGGTATCTCGAGTGGATTTGATTTGTATTTCCCTAATAAGTGATAATGAGCATTTTCCCCATGTGCTTGTTGGCTGTCTCTATATCTTTGGGTAACTCTCATGTCCATTTTTTAACTGGATTATTGTTTTTCTTTATGTTGAGCTGCAGGAGAAACTATTTCATAGTCATGGGCTGGAAAAAAATGAATAATTTGGCTTATAGTCTTTATTAGCTCAAGTTCCCCAGATGCAGAGCCTAAGAGGATTTTTTGCTGCTGACATACTATGGAAATTATCTCAGAAAAATAATTAAGGAAAATAGAGTTGAAGAGGGGAAGGATACGGGACAGATAAGGAAACAAACCAAGAGTATAATTGTGAACAATGTCTCAGATAGGTACATGCAGCCTATGTTGCAGCAGAATTCTGTCCAACCTGAGGAAAGGCATCTGGGTCATCATAATCTTACATAATCAGTCATTGACTAAGGGCCTTCTAGAGAAAAGCCCTCCTCCAGGCGTGTCAGGCTTTGTGTCCATGTAAGCAGAGAAGTTCTAATGACAGAGCACTGATTTCTGCAGAGGAAGTTGGGCACACAGCAAGGGGTGTTGGGAATAGATAGAGTTAAAGACAGATCCAAGGTTATCTGTGCAGGACAACCAGAATGAGTTAATTAGTGAAAGCAAGTTATTCATCTTTAGTATTTTTGTTTCCAATGATGGCAGAACTATAGGATGGGGCCCTCCTTTGCGGAGCAAGGGATTAAAGTACAGCACTATCAGGCTATCAGCAGCCAATGCAGCACACATAATCCCCGGACTGGGAGGTGATCCACATGGAGCAGCAGACCTCTCCTGTCTACCACCTGCTCCCCTTAGCAGTGTATTTCATTCTTCCTGTTCTTCTCCCCACTCTGTCTCTGGTGAATCCTCTCACTCTCCCCCAAAGGGCCTATACTCCAGTTCTTGTATATATATAAATAAGTCTTAAAAAAAAAAAAAGAACTATAGGATGTATTGAGAAAAGAGCTAGAATCTAAGCACTTATCAATAATAATAATAATAATAATAACAATATTAATAAGCTATGGTGTCAAATTACTATGACAGATTTAGTAATCCTGTGGTAATTACTAAGTTAAGACCCTTTTCTTACAAAATAAATAGCAATGTTCAATGGAAAGACAGAGAATTATATAAAACTTAAGGATTACAAATTCTGTTAAGTGAAACCATTGGAGATAGGAGAGATAAAGATATTTGAGATTCTTAACAGTGAGTGTCACCTAATGTATTTCTTTGAACAGATTGACACTGAATATTTAAATATACTTTCCAATTTGAGTTCAGAAAATTTCTCTATGGTTGTATAAGCCCTGGATCTGAATCATACCCATTCCCTAGAGATATATAAACACTAAAACTAAAAAAGTGGAAGGTAAATTGATGTGCCAGAGAATACAAGAGATGCAGAGAAATATGAGTTTTTAGAGGCTGCAAATGAAATTTGGCAAGTAATAACAGCATGTGAAAATTTTGAATTATACCCTTTCATGAAAAAATATGAAGACAAGCAAGATGACTTCATCTTAGCTCAATAGGCTAGGTAGGGTTTAAAGGTTAGAAAGCACCAGAATGTATTTTTGTGCTAATTATGAACTATCATTTATATTCAGAATGTATATTGACTAAAATACATTTCAACTTAAAGTGCCATTCTAAAAGGATAGGATACAAAATAAATACCAGAAATGACATGAGATAGTATCAAAGTGTTTTGTTTCTGTAAGATTTTACCTTTCATGAGGTAAAAAAAAAAAAAAATTATGTATGACTCAATATTTGGTAAAAAAAAAAAGGGGGGGGAAGAAAAGAAATATGAACTCAAAATATGAATGCAACCCCATTCCTTTACAAAAGAATTAAGATTTCATAAGATTAATCAATGAGCCAAAATAACCAGAAAAAATCATTCTTAAGTTCACAAGCCTAAAATTAAAGAAATGTCAATATCCTAGAAAACAAGGGGGAAATAAGAATACAATGATAAAGAACAGCAAACAGAAACTTTAATTATATGTAAATATAATTATGTAAATCCTCTTCCCCACCCACACACTCCTCCTCTTCCTTTTCCTAATGAAGAATGAGCTACAAATAGGAAAGTAAGCCAACTGTACTATCTTTAGTACAGAGTTCAATGGTTTACACACACACACACAGTATTTCCAGCATCCAGATTCCCAATTAAATCTCCCAAACAGCAAGTATATGCGATGAACACACATATTCTACTTTTCAAATATTGGCAAGTAGATTCATTCAGACAGAGAGATAGAGTGATCTGGTTTTATAACTTATGTATTTGAGATCACACATGCTGCATTATCAGAAGTTTGTTTTATTTTATTGTTATGTTACATTGTGTGAATAAATTACTTTTTAATAGATCTTTCTACTTAAGGAAATTACAGATTGTTTCTTTGTGTAGCTATGATGAATACTACTGTCGAATACATTTATAGAGTTAATTGGTTGACATAAAACACATTTCTATTTAGCGTAAGCCCAGGAGTGGAAACGATAAATTAGAGGGCATGGAGGGCAATATGCTCAGGCTTGGAAATACAAGCAGGTTTCTGAGGGGCTGTTCAACTTATATTTCTATGGGCACTGTGCGAATGTTTCAAACACTTTCTAACATTTCCCATTTCTATTTAATTTGACCATTTTGGTGAATTCAAGTGATAGAATTTGAGTTTACAGTCTGCATTTCCATGATGACTAATAAGACTAACTAGAGTTTCATGACACTAACTACAGACTATTCAGTGACTGTTTATGATTTTTACTTTTTTTTTTTAAGTCGGGTAATTTATCTCTGTATATATTCTATATATACATCCTTTTGCAGGTATACTTTTATAAATGTGCCATTTAGGGGTATATGTTACTCTGTTTTCACAGTTTCTTTGAAAAAAGAGTTCTTAATTTTTATAGTCTAATTCCCTGCTATGGATTGAAGTTTTTTTTGTTTTGTTTTGTTTT
>NW_004567104.1:56780763-56814335 GCF_000260355.1 Condylura cristata | reverse complement strand
ACAACTTTATGATAATTGTAGGTTTATTTCCACAGTCCTATATGTTTCCATTGATTTACTTGTTTATTTTACATGATGCTATACTGGCTTAATTACTACAGTTTTATAATAAGTCTTGACATTCTGTGATTTAAGTATTCAAATTTTGACTCAATACTGTATTAGTTAATCTAGATTCTTTGCATTTAAACATTCAATTTGGAATAAATTTGTCAACAACCACAAAAATTTATGCTGAGATTTTAATTAGGATTATATTAACTGTATTAAATATATAGAAAATTTTGAAGTTAGACATCTTAATATTTATTCTTCTGTTTTGTGAAAATGGTTTTGCTCTCCATTTGTTTAATTCTTAAATTACTACTAACAATGGGTTTTGGATTTCAGTAAAAAGATATACACATTTTTATTAGATCTACTCAGATGTTTTAAGCTTTTGGCTGCTACTGAAGATAGTATGCATTTTTAAGCGTTATTTTAAAATTCATATTTAAATATATTTGATTACTGAATATTAATTGTGTATCTAGTAATGTTATTAAAAATTCATTCTAATTTACTTTTGCTATTTTTCTCATTCTCTCTTTTTCTTTATAAATAAAAGACCCTTACATTAAAAAATTATTTTGAATATTTTTTACAGAACTTTTTCACAATTATGTAATGATAATCAAGAATAAATTGTTTAGAGTTCTGTTTACTGTTAAAATAAGAACATATTTAAGTGTTAGTAGTTCATTTAAAATATGAATTTTTTTCTATAACAATATGAGAGTAAATGAGGTATCTAAAAAATACTGTCATGGGTATATAGAGATGGGAGGTAAGTATGAAATTTTAAGTTAAGATATTTAAACAAAGCAGGATACCAGTAATGCCAAAAAGAAAACTAAAGTAATATGGGGGTAATTTATATAATATTTAATCAATTTTCCTTCTCTCTCTGTATGCAAACATTTCCTAGTATGAACTACATAAGTAAATTTAATACATGAGTTGATTTTTTTTTTTTTACATTCACAAATGTGGCATTAGGAATCTATGAAGCACCAAATAGAATAAACGAAGTTTCTTTTTATAACACCCAGGACCAGGAGGAGGATGAAAACGCCAAAAAGCCCTGTCACATTCACTGCTCTGTGTGTCCATGAGGCCACAGGATCGATTCTGTGTGACTGATGTTGCTAAACATGCCCACAAGTGTCATAACCTGGAAGATGAGGAAACTGCATCTTCAGTGAACATAATGAACAACAGTCTAAGAAGAAAGTGTGCAAAAATATGGATTTACTCTCTTGTGCAAATCCCAGATGTGGTGTACTCCCCTAAACATCTGCGGTGGAGCCATAATCAAGATTCCCCAGGGTTATGGGAAAATATGTATATTCAGAAGGTAATGTACGTACACCTCCTAAGAGGGTAATAATCACCAATAGACTAAAGAAACAAGCCAAGTTCAATTAAGCTGCTGTATCTACCTTTGACAAAAAAGAGGAGACTGTGGCTAAGAAAGTTGTTTTCTCTTAAGATCAGAAAGTCAAAGTGATGAAAAACGGCTGAAGGGCAAACGCATAAGCAAGTGGGAAGCACTGTTTGAGTTGACTGAACTAAAAGCTAAGAAAGCAAAAATGAAGGAGGTCTTGATTGACCAGTTTAAATGATGAGGGCCATTCTCTGAATGCAGACAGGGGGCAAGTATTTAGATCAAGAGGAAACTTTTTATTTTGTTTTTGTTTTGTGTGTGTGTTTTGTTTTGTTTTGTTTTGTTTTGTTTTGTTTTTGTCTATGTGAACTGGTTCTTATCTTTATGTTCCAGCAAAGGACTTTACATAGCTTCCCACTGATTCTCCTACCTTCAATGAGGTCTTTGAGTTCATATGACCTGCTTTCTAGATGGGATTTTCTAAATCTTTCTGTACATATCATATAGGTTGTCTGAACTATTTTTTTGTTCATTTGATATAAACTTCATCTGTGTAAAAACTATAAATAGATCAGTGCTTGAATGTCCCTAGTTTTAATGTAGCAGTTCTTATTCCTTTTTCAAAGGTAATAAATGTTTAAAGATTTTTGAAAAAAAAAATTGTACCCCCCACTATAAAACATGTTGGAGAGATACTCACTGATTTTGTCTCTGAAAATTAGCCATAAAGCCCATTACATGACCTTTAATGTAGTGGCTCCACAGATAAAAACCCTATGATCATTTTCATAGAAGGATAGTTTTATTTATCGAAATTATTTAATGGGACTAGGTTACAAAACTGGATTTCTTCTTCTCTTTTATATGGTTCCTCTTTGCAATCCTCATTGTACTGTGTGCTGGAAATATGTAAATTTGCATTCAATATAAAATAAATTTTATGTAGTGAACGGGGTTTGAACTAGAGTTCAGGCAGATACTTTAAGTACCTCTAAACTTCTTAAGAATTTTAAATTCTTAAAGTATCATGTTTTAAGTCACTGTCAGTGATAATTAAATTTTAAAAAATGAATTAAAATACCTATATGCATGTGTATGGCTCAAGAGGAAAAATATGACCTATTAACTTATTTTAAAACACTTCTGTTCAACCATTTGAAAATCAAAAAACTAAGCCACTAAAATAACACAATATTCAAATACCTACACTTTTAAATATGGAATAAAAGCAGTTCATTCAGATAAAATGTTCTGTATCCAAAACAAAATTTTAGAATATAATAATAATGAACATGCTTGCAATGAATTAATGACCTATTGATTATGAAAATGACAACGATAATAAAAACATCTAAAATCTAAAAGGTATATATGACAGCTCATCACATGGTATGTTATTCATTTCACTTAAAACCTTATAGGCTCAATGTGATTATTTCTTCTTTTATGAAAAAGAAAACAAACGCAAAAATGTTTAGATGTTGGAGTCACATAGTTGAAGATTTTAGAGCTAAAATTTGAGTGGAGAACTTCATTCATGTCTATGCTACTGACTTTAGATTGTATCAAATATATACAGATATATATATATAGAACACTATTTACCACTAACTTGGTTGCTACCTTGTATCTATTACTTTAGCTAAAAAGAAAAGACACAGCAATAGTAGTCAAAGTTACCTCCTGTTCTATGATTGTTCATATGAAAGTGGGTCAAAAAAGTGATCACTTATGTGCATGTCTACATGTATTCTGTGTGTGTGTGTGTGTGTGTGGTGTTTTAACAATAACCTGACCTTTATCTGCTGGGTTTATAAAATCAAAATTTGAACTCTGCATACAGATTTAAGAGTATATCCTTCACCTTTTCTACTCTTGGGGGGATAAAGCATTTTTTCTTTTTCACTTACAGGTTGAGAGGTGGCCTTTTTTTACTAATCTCCAAGAGCGCTTATGAATGAATTCAAACCTAGTAAAAGTCTTTCATTCGAAAGAACAGAGGTGCTTATGCTACAGGCCTTCTGTTAAAGAATCAGAGGCTGTAAAGGCCCTGCCCTGTCTCCACAAGTTATTTATTCTCAGGAAGAGAACATCAAAACTGCTCCAGTTCTTTTCAGAAAAAGTGCCTATTTTATGTGTTTTATTTTGAGAACCAATCTGGCAAAATAACTTTAATCTTGTAAATCATTCGTAAAAACTTTAAAGATTTAAATTCTAAAATCTTCTCTTTGGAAAAACAGAATTGTGTAGCAGCGTGGTGAATCCTCAAAGGTACCTCTAATTAAGGGCAATAGCAGACAAAGGAAAAATATAGCATTATTCAAACTCCACTGACCTACTATTACTTAATATTTGTTCTTTAACCGTCCATCATTTTACAAACTTTCACTGAAAAATGAGAGTAACTAGAGAATTGAAGGAATATTTTAGTTTGTTTTTGTTTTGTTTTTTGTTGTTGTTGTTTGTTTTTTGTTTTTTAGTTAATTGAAACCCATATTTAGGAAAATTTTTCAGACTCTAAGGAAACTAATTTTCAGGATAAATTTATTTTATTTGCCTTCTGAAGGACAGATATTTCAACGTGTATAGTTTTAAACATGAAAAAACATGACTTCTCTGGTTTTTTGCTAAGTGCAAAAAAAATAATTTTCTATTTTCAATATTAAATGTTTCCTTATGTCAAGTGTTTTCAGCAATAGAACTGCACTCCTTTAAAAACTGAAAAGCACTACCATTTCTTGGGTATTCCTAAAAAATGCATAAATGATCACAGTCTTTGTTATAACAACCCCAAATATACTCAAAACAAACTTGGTAATTCCTGCTGGAAGATCTCATCCCAGTGAACAGAGGAAAATCCAAAATCTTTTTTGAGACTTTTCCAACTTTTTCAATCAGCCCACGAATTGAAATGATTCCATAAGTTTTGACTAAACAAACACTTCCAAGCAAATCAGAGTATAAAAGGATCATTTTTAATCCTAAGACATTTTCAGGTCATGTAAAAATTGTTTGTCAAATATAATTGTTCTCTGTCCCTTTTTAAACATCACGATGTTTGGCTTTGAAATGTATTTGACTATAGTAAAATTGACAGTACACAGCAATTTATATGTAGATTCTAAAATGGTGAGTACAAAGACTCAACTTCAAAGACAGCCTGCAAAATATAATTATAAACTGGAACAAAAAGGACTCTTGGTTTTTGCAATCTACCTAGAAATATGATGAGTAGGAATACAGCATAGAGAATTACAAATATTCCAATAAACACTCCTGGGAATTTGCTAATATTTCTAAGTCTCCTTTCCCCACTGAGGAAGAAATAATTGTTCTTCAGGCATAAATTATTTACAGAAAGATAATGACTCCTTTATTTTGTATGCTGATTAAAATCTTCTGGTATACATGTGTGTTAAAAAGTTTGACTTATATACCACATACATATCATTTAGAACACAATATTATTTGTGATCGACATTACTACTATCTTTTCGCGAAGAATCTAAAGATCATAACGAGATCATCAATGTAACATAATTAGCAATGGTAGACATATAAAGTTAATTCTTTATAGTTGAAATCCCATGAACTTTCTAATACACCAGGGAAGAAAATAACTTAAAATGACTGTCTTAAAAGATACCACAGCACCTAAATGGTGAACATTAAAAGCATCAGCAAGGGCTTCCCATTGCTGAAATGTCCCAGTATGAGTCACCTTTTTCCTACAGTTTTACCAATCAAGGCTCCAACCTGAAGAAAGTGATTAGTCACAAAGATAAATGAGATAAATCAGTTCTTAAAACAAACCACCAGCCAAACCTGCCTAAG
Organism: Condylura cristata; assembly: GCF_000260355.1. Lineage (NCBI taxonomy): Eukaryota > Metazoa > Chordata > Mammalia > Eulipotyphla > Talpidae > Condylura > Condylura cristata. The sequence continues at coordinate 56,809,075 of NW_004567104.1, read as the reverse complement.
TGACTACTTTCAGAGGTTAATTATCTCTCCTAGGGAAAGACTAGGAACCCAGAAGGAATTTGAACACCCTAATACATCATGGATTAAGGTCACACCTTTGAAACTGCAGTGATTGTCTCCACCCAAAGATAAGTTAAATGAAGAACACTAGAGGAAATAAAAATAAAAATGAATTTATCATTTTCTTAATAAAAGGATTTGCTCTGCAATCTTCTTACTTAATTATTTCCCACTGAAGTATGTAAAGCTCTTACTACAGTAAGAATCATCTTCAAAGAATTCCAAATGCATTGTGGTTCCAAAGCACACCCTAAAATTCACACTATTTATCATCTTCACTATCAGAAGTTGCATTCTCATCTATTAGTCAGCTAGAAGACATTTATCATTTAGCTACTGTTCACTTACACACATTTTTTTTTCCCAATTGGCCAAAATTATTAGTTTTTAAAGTTTTTAAAAAAACAAAAATAATAACAACAATAACACTGGCAAAGCAATGTACTTGAAAAGATTCCAACAGTTTGACAGTTCATAAAGTTGTGTGAAATGACTCTGGTAATGGACAAAATGAGGTAAGCCCACTATAGCTCACACTCACACTGATAATAACTAAAAACTCTGGACAGAATATTAAGAAAATCAAGTGAAGATTAAAAAAAAAAACTAAGCATAACAGATTGAGGAGAATTCTAAAAATCTGAAGAAAATCCAGTATGGTCTGAGTTAATAGTTTTTTTGTTTGTTTGTTTGCTTGCTTTCTCTTCATTTCCTGTGTTTGATCTAAGAGCTAACTGAGTTCCATAACTACATGGAAGGCACAGAAAAAAATTCTAGAAAAATATCATTTTAAAGCAGTAAGACAGATAAAAAGGAACTCTTCAATGGGAAGATACAGGATAAATCCCTGGTGGGCTTGTTGGTTTGTGTTGCTTTTATTTTATTTTTGCTTTATTTATTTATTTATTTTTTCTTTCTTGGACCTACACTAAAGTCAGTCAATGTTATCGGGTTTCTCTAGAACAGCTTCAGGAAAATCTAAATCATTAAGCGAAGGGGCTTATGCATGTATTGCTGATAAGAAGTAGAATGGTGAACCACACTGGAAAGCAGTAAAAAAGTTCATACCCTTGAGTAAGGATTCCAGCCAGCAAAATAAAAACTTAAGTCATGCAAAACTTTCTACAGGAATATTTATAGAAACTATATTCATAAGAACCCCAGATTAGAGGCAACCATGACACCCTTCAAAGAATGGATAAACTGGTATATTCTTACCAAGAATACCACTCAGTACAAAAATAATAATAAAAAGAAATGATAAATGCAAGAAACTAGATAGAATTTAAGGGAATTAGCCTAGCTGATAAAGACAATCTCAACAGTCACATTGTCTATGATGCCATTTATGGAATATTCTTCAAATGACAATCTATAAAATGAAAAACAGATCACTGTTTCATAAAGGCTAGAAAATGGGCTTGCAGGGGGAATGAAGGAGACTGTGATTATAAAAGAATAGATAACAGATCCCTAGGAAATTTATTCTGTATATTGAGTATTTTGGCAGATACGCATATCTACACATGATAAAAATGTATAGGATCAAACGTACATATGCACCCCATGAACACAGAGATGGTACATATAAAACTAGTGAAATCTGAATAAGGTCAGTAGAGTTCAACAATTTCCAACTTATGATCTTTTACTCCACCATGCAACCTGACACACTTAGAGAAAATTGGGTGAAAGATATGTGTGATCTTCCTGCATCAATTCTTATAGCTGTATTTATATTATTTATTTCCTAGGATATATAAATTATATACATATATATGTATGTATGTGTGTGTATGTATACATATATGTGTGCATGTATGTGTATATATATACATGTATATGTGTTGTATATATGTATAATTCTCTAAACCTATACATAAAACTGCAGGCACTCACAATGGCTGAAATGATCTTGAAAAAGAACAAAGATGGAGAACTCATATTTCTCAATTTAAAACACTATAAAGATAAAATAATTAAAACAGTGTGGCATTAGCATAAGAATTGATATATAAAACAATGGAAAGAACTGAAAGTGCAGATACAAGGCCATACTTTAACGTATAATTTATTTCTGTCATACTGTCAAATGTATTCAGTGAGGAAAGAATAGTCTCTTCAATAATTGGATTTTCACCTGCAAATAAAAAAAAAAAAATGAATTTTGACCTGCCTATTCTGTTCCCTACTCTGTCTCTGGTGAACCCTCTCACCCCCACACCTCTGTCCTGTTCCCTACTTTTTACATGCATAAATAATCAAATCTTTTTTTTTTAAAGGAATACACAGACTAGCATATTATTCAGACACAAAAAGAAATAAAGTTCTGACACATAATACAACATGGTGAATCTTGGAACCACTATACTAAGTTTCTGTTTGGGGTGATGGAAAAAAAAAATGAAATAGATAGTTGCACAACACTGCAAATAAAATCAATGTCATTAGACTGTACTCTTAAAACAATTAAATGGCAAATTTTACATTTTAGACGTTTTTAAGGGGCTGGAGAGCAGATCTGTAGCTATTTGGGTTGGGACAGACAAGGAAGGTATGCTTATAAGGATCTACATGAGGGAATTCTGTAAGGTGATGAATCTGTTCTGTAGTTTGTGTTGATACACAACTTTGTGCATCTGTCTGTATACTTAGAATTGCATACCAAAACATATTAATTTCAATGTATATAATTTTCAAAAATTAAAACTGGTTTAGAGAAAATTTATGGGAGTACAATGAGTTTAGCTATTAAAATAATCAGTTGATAAACTTCATAATTGCCAAAGAAGTTCCTGATTTTGTGTGTGAGTCTTTGTTATTATACTGGGGCAGTTTAACTTATAATTTGAAAATATTTCTGGATATTTTGGGAAAAAATATAAGTACTTTTTGTGGGGGTCTTAGATATCCAACAAGTTATAATTATAATTTACAGAACATGCACTCATATAACATGCATGAAAATTGAACAAGAATATTATTAAGTACCTCATCAAGTAGAAGAAATTTCACAATTTTCTGATGGAAAAAGTTGGCTCAATCTTTAACAATTGACAGGCCAAACCCATCATCATACTTAAATCTTTACTTTGCCTCAGGTTCAATTCCGTTCTTGTTAAAGGATGGTGGCCATTGGTCCTCTGAGCTCTGCCATTAATCATTTGTGAAGATATGCCACTAAAATTTTTAGTAATTTTCCTAAGATTGAAGAAGAACTCTTTTTCCCCCACTAAGATAAAACTCTAGCTATCTTCTTTATTCTGTTTCTTCCTGAAGATTCATGAATTACATTATCTGTAACTATTTCTGATTTTCCATATTAGAAGTAATCATTTTTCTTCAAATGTATTTTTAATAAGTCCAATAGTGAAGAGTATTACAATTTTAGCTCTTTCAATGTGTCTAAAGTGAATAGTGACTCTGCCTGTCATCATAACTTTCTCTGAGACTTTGAGTTCTTTACATAACTATAAATTCAGCTGTTACTAATTTCTAAGACATTACTTTTTTTTTTTTTCCAGGGAGTTATTCCACACCCCATCCTCAATTACACTAACTTCCCCTTCTATTCTTTGAAGTAGAAATTTTACTATTCTTGCAAAAGTCTCCTACAATTAGTCCCTTCTAATTGATGTTTTGAAATGTACCAAGATATACAAAAATTTAGGATCCATACAACCTTTCTTTATTAACATTGATTTCTATTTTCCCAAAACAAAAACTTGAGCTGTTCATAATTCACAGAATTGCAATGAAGTTATAAATTTTCCATGCAATGCCAATGTAATTGCTGGTCTCGTCCTACCCATATAGAATGAGATCTGCAGTTGTTAAATGTGGGCTTGGGTGATTTCTAGAAAGTATGCTTTCTATATGGAATCCACAATGGAATGGAAACTCACCAGTAGTCTTTTCCAATATGTAAGATCACTTTTATTTGAAATAGTGTTTACCAAGCTAAAACTCTGTGCACTGTAATTTATTGAACTTTGTATCTGTATTTTATAGGTATAATGTAATGGAAAGAGCAGAGTTATCTACATGCACTAAAGGTTTTGTAATGTTTTCCTCTGTCTTCCGAGGCAAGACCTATTACAATGTATTTACATCTTACATTTGAAGCTTTTTGAGTCATGCATTACATATTCATAGGTTTTAAATTGACCCCAAGTACTTGAAGTAATGTTGACAAATATTATGTTCCTCTTGTCACCTTAACAAATGCTCCTCCCTACACTTAGGGTTTTACACACAGGTTCATGTGTAGAAATGATATCTAACTTTATAATCTTTCTGCATCTGTCATACATAAGTACATGTCATACATTCACGATGGCTCTGTAAGGTGTAAGTGTAAAATAAAATAAGGTTTACAGGGAAAACTAACAAGCAGAGATGTAGCCGAGTGTATGATTCCTCCGTCCGCTCAACAACCAGTGAAGAGTCATGCTTGGGTAGAGCACAGTTGGAAAGCTTTTGAATTTAGCTTCTGGTACCAGACTATTTTACTACAAGCTAATTCAAAACTGCTGTGTTAGCCACTTGCTTAGTGAGTGAATGTTGGGAGTAGGGGAAGAATGAGCTTCAGAGTCATCAAAATTTGTCTATCCTTAGTCCACCCCCTACTCCTCGGTGTCTCATTAAGTATACTTCTCTCCATTAGCTCTCATGAATTCTGGGTCACAGTGATTCTTGCATAATTGCCTGGGAGCTCTCCTGCAGCTGAGACAGATAGTAGCCACTGCTTTAGACAATCGTGAAAGTTCATTTCCGATTTTCCAACCATATCTGAAATAGGACATATACACACACTGCACACTTTCTGAGATCAGATGTATTCATGCCCAACTAATTAGGATCTGCCATCCTTCTTTGTAACTTACACTGCAAAAAATTCACAAGGACTCAGGATTCACCTGGATATCAAACTTAGTCTTAGAAGAATGAGAAGCAAAATCACTAGCCAGACTCTTGTCTCTTCAGTTGTCTTCAAGTTGGGTAACATAAGCTATCCAATCACTCAATAATGTCATAGAATAGCCCTCCCTACACTTAGGGAGGGCTATTCTATTCTATTCTATTGCAATGCAAACATAAATTTTAAAAATATTGGAATTGGTAAAAGTGTACTACCTCAGACTCGCCTAGCCTATTCCATGTTTGTGACCTCTCTGGTGACACTTGCTGCTCAGCCAAGACAAAATAGGTTTTGCAGTATACAACTTTTATCAAGTAGCAGGCAGCATATCTAGTCAGTGGTGTTGATGTTGTTAATGGAGGAGGTAGACTAGGTAGCAAATAAAGGACTCTATTCGTGTCAAACTTTTCCAGTTTCTCATTACCATCAATAGTGCTGGCTCTTTTCTATGCATTAACTACCCTAAGGAATACCTTATTAATAAGAATCATAAAAATGGGTGTATTTGGAGATAATTTAATTGGACTCCCAACATAGCATTAGTAAGTGAAATTTAGAACAGGGTGCAGGACATTGAATAGAAAGTTACTATGAAAATATTAGGAGAAAAGGGGAATTTTAGCTAGAAAACTTAGAGGATTCTTACTCAACACAAGTTAGGAGGATTAGACATAATCCAGGAGGATAACAGTAGTTAAGGAGCCTGATTAGTCATCCCGTGTGATGGAATATGGAATTTTGCAAATTTTAATGGCTGGTAGATTATGTCACTACATTTTAATTATAATATAATACTCATTTTTAAGCACTTACAATGGAAAGTGAACAAACTTTAAAGTACAGTAAACTGACTACATATTTTGGGTTGTATATAGATCATAAATACTTTATTGATTTGCAATATTGTTTTCAAGCAAAAGTTAAACCTGTGGATCTATAATCAAAGTCATTTGTAGCTAAACAGAAAATAAAGTTGAATAATTAAATAAGACCATATTAACACATAACCACTAGGACTAATAGGTGAGAATTATAAGAAGCAACAAACATATTCACCTAGTTCTGAGTATTTCAAGTTTCACACTCAATAAACTAAATCATCTGAATAGAATTCTTGATAAAGTTGTCAAATACAGAGATGATTATGGAAGTCCAAAATTAGGGCTCTAGTTGAAAAGTTCAGAGGAGTCTGAGTTGATATTGGTCCAACTGTAAGAGAGAGTGGGTCTCACAAACTTACCTCCTAATTTCCTGATATGGGGATGGAGGGAGTGTGCTGGGCAGATGCACAGAGCAAGGCCATTTGGCAACATTTAAAAGGCAAACAAATGCCTGTCCTCAGCTCAGTTGATTCTATCTGGGCTAGAACAAATGACATCTGATCACAGACTTGTCAATGAATTTTATTTTTCTACTCTCTCTCTGATTCTCCATTTTCCTATACAAATAAACAGATTTCCCTTCTACTTCTGGGTCCTGCCCTACATTCTAAAGCATGAGGGTAAGGACTTATCAACTCACTCATTCTCAGTTACTCTCCAACCAGAACTCATCCCATTTTCACAGGATATACTCTGTTGTATAGTATGTTTGTGAGGATCATTATTTCAATCCACTTCAGGAAAGCCGCTCCACAATCAAGAAGACTAAATCCATCATAAAGCCCATTATGGTGAATTATCAAGAAATGACTGCCCATTGGCTTAGCAGATGACTAGGTATTGCTGAGGCTATATCCACCTTGGAAAGGGCAGTTTTACAATCAGTGATTGATGCCCTTCTTTAAGTAAGAAATTCTTAATGATGAGATCCTTATTGGTTTACAAGTTTGAGTAAAACTATAGAGGTACCTCCTTGTTCAGGAATGAATAGGAAGTTAATTGTTCATGAAGCCAGAAAAACTTAGAAACCAAACCTAACTCTGGATTGGCTATTATTTTAACCAATAGACTTGCCTTTCCTTATGGAATTTACAAATGAGTGAAGATACTCTGCAAGCAAAGCCACAATTTTTCTTAAAGTGAGGATGAATTGGCCAGTAGCTCTTGTTAGACCTTAGAATAAAGTGCTCAAGCCCAGAAGTCACTGGGTATCAGTGGAGGTTTTTTTTTTGGGGGGGTTGGGGGTTTTTTGGTGGTGGTGGTGGTAGTTTATCCTGATGTTTTTATAGCTTTTAGATTGGTCTCAGAAACCTGTACTTGTCTTACTAACTGGACACTTTTCAAGATCATGACCTGACAGTCAAGTTTGACCACCAATTTGGCACCAGGGTATAGAGATATTAGAAAAATTCTCAAGCATAGGTTGCATTTCCTCCAATATTCAATGATGTTAAGTAATCGGTGGGTCTTGTTCTTTACAGTGGAGGCAAAAAGGTCAGCATGGCTATAAGATGTCTCTAAGGACTGCAATCCAATTAGTTATGTGGCAGGTACCGCAGTCTCACTTAAGTTCCCATTCATATTTAGATACTTGTGCGTAGATGCTATGTAACATAGCATCTCTTACACCTCTCTCTTACACCTCAGTAGAGGCACAGTTAAAATAACAATGACCTAGACCTCATCTGGAAGTCCACATTGTCCTTGGGTTTGTGCAATTCCTGATGCTACATCCAGAAAAGCATGGGAATGCAAAAACATATCATGCTACTTGTCAAGAAAAGGTAAACTGATTTAGGGAATTTTAAGTCAAGGAGTATGGAAAAGAGAACATTACTAATGCACAAGGTTACATATAAAATATCACTGATGACAGTTATTTGTTTAGTCCCAGTAGTGAACTTCCACAGCAAGTCTTCAAGTATTAATGACTTTAAAAAAAAAAAAAGATTGATTTAGTTATATATCCATAGATACATACAAACAAGAACTGGAGTATAGGTCAGAGTTACAGGGGGTGAGAAGATTCTCCAGAAAGAGTGGAGAGCAGAACTGGCAGATCTACTGAGATGCATTGTTGAGGGGAGCAGTGAGTGAGACAGGAGAGGTCTGCTGTGTTATGTTCAGCTTTCTTGCTAAGGGTCAAACTTAGGCTTCAATGGCTGGAGATAAGAGTTTGACAGCACTGGGACTTTAACTCCTGCAACCCCAGAGAGGCCCACTAATGACTTTTGATGACGTTTTCAATCATCAGAATGGGAAGATGTTTTTATAACACCACTGCCTACAATGATGTTTGGAGTGTGTTGTATTTTCCTTCTTGTGTGAGGTGACCTTATTTCAATGTCACATACTTCACAAGCTTTAAGCTTGAAAGTAGATATGAGTCATACATTAGAATCTAGAGATGTCACTACATTTCACAATGAATGTAGTAGACAAGCAGGGTCACATGGTCATATATGCAGAGTATCCCTATCACTTCAAAGTAGGATAGAACAGAGGAGCAAGCACAGTCCAGAATCCACTTCTTCAAGGCCTTTTGTCCAACAAAATGATTAACAACTAGTTAAAATGAGATTTCACATAATTTACCTATTTGTAATAAGTTTTCACAACAATGCACTCTAAGTTTTTTTCACTGCACAGTTAAATAAATTCTAGGTATTGATACCAATCAGTCCAAATGCATGATTTTTCAGCAATCCCTACCTTAACCTACTCCAAGTATTTTAATTCTCCAGAAATTAATTGTATAATTACATCTATACCCCAAAAGTGCTGCTAGATTTTGTTAACATTCTTCAACATTATCCCATTCTCAGAGTCACTGGCCACAATAGATCAACCTTTGTAATCGTATCCTAACTAAAATTCTTCCTCTCCCCCAACCCATAAATTCTGCCCTAGCCCAGCCCTCCTCAATCCTACCTTATTCCTTTATCTCTTACAGCCTTGCTACTGTGCTTTACTTTGAGATTCTCTACCTCAAATGGCTTTCGCTATCACCTTCCCCACCACTACATGGGTCTGTCTGAACTGACACATAAGAAAACTTACTCTCTGGAGGTTTGGGTCACCAGGAACAACTCCCCATAGTCTGGGTATGGGTTATTCAATGACCGGCCTCCCATCTTCCCACTAATTAGGAGTCTCACTGAATATTATGGCATCCGAAGCAACATACACCAGGCTGGAGTGGTGTATTTACCTCCATGGTTGTCTATTACTTGGAAAAATATCACTGACCCACCACTTAAAATATAAAATGATTGTCAAGGATAATTGAAGGCAATGAGGTAAGAGGGAAGAGAAAATTTTAGGTCATCTTTGTTAACTGACTTCAACCAAATGTCATATAAACTCTCCCTTATCTTCATAAAGGGGGGGGGGAGGTAGCTCTTCAAGTTCGAGCAGGGTACCCCACAACAGTTAGGTTCCCAATTTCCCACAGAGACTGAGAGAAAGAAGTACTATCTTCCTTCATGATTACACTTCAAGATGTAGGCCCTGGGTCCTCGAGAAAGACAATGATAGGATATAAAACTGACAAAAAGCTATATAGATAAAGGCTCAGGAAAAGAATTTACCATTATATTATTGCTAAAGCAAATATTCTAATAAAAGGGAGGTGAAGTTAAAGACCAAGAGACTAGAGAAAACTTGCCTAAAATTTAGTCAGGCTGGGGAAATATTTAGATCTTCTTGCTTACTTGGTATCCTGCTAAGATCTTCTGGTCGCCAACTGGAAGCACTGAATGAAGGGAGATTTGGATATAAACTTTGGCTCTGATCTATTCAAGCAAATGTTACTATTCAGAGAGATACTAGACATGGAGCCAGGGACACTACACTTAAGAGAGTCAGTAAAGAGAAAAATAATTGTCAGAGATCCAACACAACCCACTTTGAATAGAAAAGGAAATCTGAGTCAGACAAGGAAGCCAAATATCAGCTTGACCTCCCTGGCTCTGGATAATACAGCCTCCTGCCAGATGCTGAACACCTCACCCAGGCATATTTCTCCACAGACTTTGGCAGCAAAGTAGTTTCTCTCAATGAGGTTGTATTAGTCCACACACCCCGTAGCTGCATTTTCTACTCTTGAATGTTTTGACCTGAAGAGCTCTTTTAAAACATACTGTAATTCACTCATGTTATCTACCCTGGTTATTGTCCTCAACTTACTATTTTCCAAACTTATTTTTTCAAAGTTACTTAGTTTTAGAGACAGAATTTAGTTCTAACCCAGCCAGTAGTGAAGCACAAGTCATCCAGGGCATTTAAATGCATCCTCTGAAGCTACGGTGGAAACGAAAACACCCAAGGTCAAGCATGAAAGGGAAGATAGGTGTCCCCCTTCTCACTACCATATTTGTTATTGCCTGCAATTAAATCAATGGACACATGTGCCATGTTTCATGACATAGCTAAAATCATTTGGTTTCACGTCTCAGAGGGAATACTGAAATAGTTATTCTCCCTGCCTTGAACTCATAAGAAAAGTTGCAATTTTGCTTTTTAAAACATGAACATAGTCCCATAATTTATTTCTTTAAAACTTACATTGGCCCCTCCAACTTCTGAATAAAGACACTAAACTTAACCTAGAAAAAAATAAATGTATTTGTTCCTCTTCATTCTGCTGCATGTTAGACACTGACTGGTTTTGTGTAGTCTAGTGAAAATTCCAAATTCCTTTTAGCTGTTACCCGCTAAAAATACCCTACCACCCACAAAAGGTACTTATGATGAATTCACATGATATTATCTTTTGTAGCAGAGTTTTCACTCTTAGAGATGATGTATCTCATCTGATCCCCCATTAAAGCAGACTATAACTTCATTTGGGATGAGATACATTACACTTATCTTTTGTCCACACTGCCAATAGTGGTCTGAGTCATGGTTAAAACTCATTAAAAATATATCAACTTAATGAAATAAATTAACTATTAATGAATGGGAGAGCACATACTTTTATGGAACACCTAGTTAGAATTAACAAACACTCTAGAAGAGAGAAAGCAAATGTGCACTTCACGTGATCAAACTAATAATAAGTGATCAACCTGCACTGACCAGGCTATGCTGTATAACTGAGCTAATGAACTACATATTCTCCCAGCACAGATGTACACATACAAGTACACTGGGTAGGGGGAAGGGAAGCAGAACATCAATATTGCCAAGGCATCTTTATCTTATTCTGCTCTTTCAGGAAGCAGGAGAATGCATTCTGTTTCCTGAAATCACTTTCCTGACAATTTTTTCAGTCTGTTGTATTGATTGATCTTCATCAATTTGCACCCTGAAATGATAAAAAGGGTGGAATATAAACAAAGAGCTGCCTGCACAATATTTAGGTGGAGAACATTCATCAGTGAGAACAGCTCTAACTTAAAAGCAGTAAGAAGAGTATTCCCCCAAAGCCCAAGAATAGTTCCCAGCTTTAATGAAAAAGAGACAATTAGAACAAAGGCATTTGCTCACTTCAAGTCACTATTCATCAAACTGTCAAAGACAATAAAATGCTACATACCTAATCTTTCCTGTTAACCATAATGTAGGCAATGCAATTACATTGTTGCAGCAAATTGGCAAGAATTAGAGGAAGAATTAATGTAAAAATCTCATAAAATTTTCTGTTCCAGTAAGTGCTGTCATTCATATTTAAAAAATCTGGTAAAGAAATATTAAGTATTAAGTGAATTAGCAATAAATACTTTTTATTAGGCCCATTTTCTTGCTCAGAATTATTACAGATTTTCTTAAGCCTATAAGCAACGAAAATCCAGCTATCATCACCAAAGCCTTAAACTAAAATTAAAACCAAGAGGGTAATAGGGCAGTTAAATTTAATTTCAGATGTGGACTATTTTTTTTTTTTACATAAACTCTCATGAATGGTAGAGTTATAGTTAAACAAAAGAAGAAAGTATAGCTGACTTTGAAATTATGCAATTATATGTGAAGCACATTTTATAAAACACCTCTAATTGTAAAAGTTTAGTCCTTAGTTTTATAAGAAATACCGAGGAATAAAATAAAGCGCTTCCTTTTAACATATAGATATGAATGGAAGAACTATATGTGTGAGGTGCTTGGATTTAAGGATCTCTAACTGGAGGAGGACACATCCTTTGGGGAATGCTATATATAAATGTGGTGTTACAAGTTATACCCTATTGAACATGTATGCCAAGAAAAGGAAGACTTCTATTTTTCAAATCTGATCTAATCTTGCATCAAGTTTCTACCTGGTGTAGCAGTGATGAGACTGTGTCTTCAATTTTGTCGAATATTCTCACTTTAGTTGATTCATATGTTTAATCCACTTGCCTACCATTTTTCCTTGTTTTACTTCTTTCCATATGAAACCAATACACATAGAAAGGGTGGGATTTACAGGACTGGAGAGACTTGGATATTCTTTCTAGTGTGTATCCTGTCCTCTTGATCTTGGCTGCTTTCTGCTATAAGTACAGCAATCTCATATCCCTGTCAGTGGGCTCATTGACACCTTGATTCTTGTTGCCGGTTGGGTTGTCCCTTTGTTCTTATTATTGCCTTGGCCAAGTTTGTAATTTTCCCCACCATATTAATCCCTTCTCCCTTATCTTCCCAGCAATCAAAACACAGAGGATTATCTCTGTCTACCTCCTCTCCACAATGCACACATACCACACACACAAACATCTCTATTGCTTTATCTCCTCTCCGCCTCCCCTACCTACCCCTGCATAAATAAAAGACATATGCATTTCTACTCTGACATAGCTAGCCCATGTTGAATCTCCTTTTAGTTTCCAACTAGAAATGAAACTAAAAGATCATGGCCCATCTCTTTTTTCTTCAACAAAATACTATTCTATACTTCTTTAGAAGAACTTTCCTATACTGTTTTCTGTCAATAGATACATATCATATGTGAGATTCTATTTTATTTCCACTGTGGGAGGCATAAAGTGATATACTTTTACCCTAATTCTGGCCAGGTTTACGGAGGGTAAATTTCTTTCCAGTAAGCAAAGCACATACAGAAACTTCTCACAAGTATTGTCTCTGTTAAGCCATGATCTCTTTACAAGTATGGCATTGATAGACAATGTCAGTGCTGTAAGTACATGAATAAGAAAAATTAGATTAAGTTCAGAAACTGAAGAAGACTTGGAAAAGAAGGTATTTGATTACAATGATAAGCAGAATTTCCAAAAACTGAAATGGCACATATTAAAACCCAAAAATCGGGCGCTCCCTGGTGGCGCAGCAGGTTAAGGCACAGTACTAAGAAGCTAAAGTCACTTCCGCATGAGTTTGATCCCTGCCTCGGAGGTGACCACATGGCGTGGCAGACCTCTCCTGACCCGCCCACTGCTCCCCTCAGCAGTGTACTTCATCGATCTGCCTGTGCTGCTCCCCACTCTGTCCCTGGTGAATCCTCTCACCCTCCGCATCTCTGGCCTGTACCCCAGTTCAGTATGAATAAATAAATCTTTAAAAAAAAATCTACCTGTAACAACTATGTTCATTTACCCACAATGCATAAAAAGTTCTATGGTAAACACAGACCTGTATTCCACAGACATGGACAGGGATGTGCTTCCCAGAGGTATCTCTTCAGGAATGACACTACTGCCAAGCTATGACACATTCATGGGTCTATGATGCAAATTTGTGGGTCTATGGTGAAAATCAAGCAGTTTTATGGCCAGGTTTTGCCCCCTCTACTCCCTTTTACAGAAACTGATCCCCCATAAACACTATCTCAGCTCATGAAAAATAAAATGGAGTCTAGGCAAATAGGCCAAAAAATGGGATTTTGGATCCAGATGATTCAGGAATTTACAATGACACCACCACTAGTGGTAAGTGTAGAACATTCCTCCTACAGGGTGGCAGTTAATGCTTTCCAGTTGTAAATGGGGAGAAAGTACCAGCAAAGGGGGAGAATGAATTAGCATAGGTAAAGTTCAGATATCACAATTCAGAAGGAACTAGTAGCTATAAAAGTAGCAGGTGTAGTGGTTATGACTAAGGACCACTAGTGCTTAGTCTTCAGCATTGGCACAAACTATGGAATAAGGTGTAAGTGAGTGAGTCCAGGACTGCTTGGTTGCTCCAAATAATTTATCATCTCCATGGTAGGAAAGAAAAAGTCAAAGACCAAGTCTGTTTCCTGTTAGAACAAGAAGTTAAATGCAGATGGAAAGCCCAACTTAAATCAGTTACAACAAGGATAGGGTCTGAATAGGAAAACCCTGGACCCTGACATATGAAGCATGTCCAAATATGTGTGTATGATTATACACTATATACACACATATATATTATTATATATGCAAGGAGCGATTGGGATAGAGGTGTCACCCAGATCCTCCTTTAAGAAAGGGCCTGATGTGGGGAATATCCTTAAGAGACACCCTCCAATTGCCTAACAGTAGAGAACAGTATCACCTGAAGAAGTCATCTCCTAAGCAGGACAGCTTACAAATTACTAAGGGGAAGATACACAGCTTATACAGTCCAGCCTGAAGCAAAACACTTTTATTTTAACTAGCAACCTTGTTCCAGAGTCTCATGCTGGTCAAAACTTATTTAACCTGTTTCCTCTGCCCATGACATGTCCTCATATTTTTTGTTTTCCACAGTCATCAAAGTTGGGAGATGGATCCCAAATTCCATCTCAACAACTGTTCCAAGGGATAGGGATACCACCCTGTAAATCAATTCAAAAAGAAAACAATCATACAAGTATTAAGACACAATCAATGTATTCATTTTGTTTTGTTGTCAAAGGAATATTTCATAGAAAATATTTGAAGTGATATTTTGCTGTGATATCAACTGAAATAACAATTACAATTAGCAATTGGTTTTGCTGTATGGAGGATATCAGTAGCCTTGACCGAACACTTTTATAGTATTGTGGAGTCTACATACTGATTAGATTAGATAAATGAGAGTTAAGAGAGAAGATTAATTAATGTCGTATCTATAACAACTTTAGGGGAGATTTTTATTTTATCTTTGCTTCAACTGCAAAGATAAAAATGGAGGGATATTTTTACATGGATGAGGTCTAGTCTCCCTATTAACTCCAAGAGTCAGTTACAATAATGTAACCAACTGTTAATGCAAATGCACTCATCTGCATGGCTTGTTCATTTTATTATACACACACACACACACACACACACATATAATATATATGTATATATTAGCAAAGTCTTTAACACATAAATGTCATTAAAAAGGGTTCCTATTTTTCAATCAGGTAGTTTAAATTATGATTTAAACATCTTAAACACCTGCTCACTTGTAATATTCTTCAAAACAGCTCATTGTTAAACACCCAAGTTAACTTGCAATCTCTTAACAGATAAAACACCAGCACTTAACTCCTAAAGTATATTAGCTACAAATTGAACATTAAGTAAAAAGCACTCATGGCTATTTAAGGCGTTAGTGCCGTCTTATAAAAATATGGTATTTGCAATCAGGTGTGGTTTTCATTAACTATTATGGAAATCGCTCACACAACAATGTTTCTAATTGGTATTATAATAAAATGTCTCTCTTTGGGGCAAGACCTAAATCAAGGTGAAGATTTAGATTAAAGTAAATGGCTGCCTTGCTTTCTAATTTATATTTTGCCTCTTTGGTTATTTTGGGTACTTGGCTAGCAATAAACAAGAAATTTGGGATGCAGGTAATATTTAATTACTCTTCACCAGGAGCTGTTTGCTTTAAGAGGCAGGTGAATGTCTGAGCATCAGTTGCACCTACCGCCAGAATAAATAGACAACTAACTACTCCTTTGGCCTCTAGCAGTAACTGCATTACCACTTTCTTTTCCAATTCCCCGCCCGCTGCCCAGAGATGAGTTCTAAATGCCCAGGGCTCAAGGTGAAAAGATTGAGGCTAAGGGGAAGAGTTATCCCAATTTCCAGTGAATTTGTATTGTTAACAATTTAACTTTTCAAAGGATTTTGGAGTAAAGCAATCAAGTCTCTGCTGGAGTTGGGCAGGACATAAGGCTGAGATTGCTGAATCAATATGTGGAAACCTGACTGACAACTTAGGTAATTTGATGCAGGATTTGGGACAACAACTGGAGATAAATTACTTAACACAGTTGGGAACCAAAATTGTGTTCAGAAAGAGGCATTTTCCTGAGAAGAGTGAGGAGAATTGTACTGACAGGGAAATGATGGGCCCAAACAAAACACTTGCAATTATTTCATACATAACTCTGCATGTTCCGATTAATATATTTGAATTGCCTTTAAGGAGGGTGGGGAAGTATTTTGACATCTATGTATATTAACAGTGATACACATGGCTCCACTATAATGCATGTAACTATAGAATAGTTAGGGCTATAGTATAGGAAAATACTTATTTCATGGAGAGAAAAATGCAGTTTGTAAAATTATATTTTTCTCTCTAATGATGATGTAATTCTTTCAGAATTCAACTTGACTTATAAACTCATGTAATATACTTTACAAAAATTTAGTAAAATTTAGTTTGCATACTAAAGGACTAAAATAATATGTCCCTATAATACAAAATAGTAGTTCCAAAAAAAATATGAATAGATATGGCTATAAAGTGTGAAGAGAAAAAGAAGGGAAAGAGAAAATAGAGAGTGTGACACTGAATTTATTATTCACTGCCATAGTTCAGCCAATTAAGAAAAGACAGTCCAGGCCCTCCCTGGTGGCACAGCGGGTTAAAGCACAGCACTAAGAAGCTAAAGCCACCTCAGCATGAGTTCGATCCCTGCCCCGAGGTGATCCACATGGTGTGGCAGACCTCTCCTGACCCGCCTGCTGTTCCCCTCGGCAGTGTACTTTGTCTGTTGGCCTGTTCTGCTCCCCATTCTGTCTTTGGTGAGTCTTCTCACCACCCCTGCACGTCTGGCCTGTACTCCAGTTCTGTGTGCATAAATAAATAAATCAAAAGAAAAGACAGTCCCTTTTTCACATGTGTGACTTTAATTAGGTGCTTCATTTTAGTATTACCTGAGAGAAGACTTGAGAGAAAGGCAGATGCCATACAAGGTATAACACATATTTATTTTTTACTTTTCCTATTTCATTGGCCCTTTGTAATAAAACTTTGACACTCTTGAGAAATTATCTTCACCATTATGGCCTGCTGTTGAAATATCCAATGAATGTCATGCAACATGGTTTGGAACAGTTAGATGATTCTTCTTGAGCAAAAAACAATGAAAACAGAGATAATTAGAATCTGCTTCATTTGAATAGTCACCCAGATTATTATTTGTTTGACATTCTTGTGGTTGCTTTCTACTCTCTGGGACTACCTGACTTGCTCATTTCCAAAGCATCTTCTCATACCCAAAGCCCCATTATTTTCCCAATATGTTCTATTTTATTTAATTTAGTGGACATTCAAGTTGCTTGCCATCAATGATCCCAATATTCATGCAAAGAATTGGCCCTGAGACTAAAAATTCTAGTGGATATTATGTCAACACCACAGCTCTCCATGAACAACGTTTTTATTTGTGTGTGTGTGTGTGTGTGTGTGTGTGTGTGTGTGTGTGTGTGTAAGAAACCTCAGTGTATAAGAAACCTCAGTGTGAAATGTCCAATATGTGTATTATGTTTTTGGAAACACCATATAACATTTTAGCAACTTGTGCATTCCAAAAGGTTCCTCATCATACTTTCTTAATGAAAAGGGCCAACAGAGAACAGATTTACAAGTACTACTTTCATTTTACTAATCGGCCTGGTCCTCAGATGCTGACTGGTGTTGCAATTGTTTCTGACTGAAGATAAGCCAATTCTCCCACATAGGGACATTGGTTCCTGGTACCATTATTTTTCACTTGGAATTCAGAAAAATTGAAAAACACAGTTTAATAAACCAGAGGGCCTTATAATATCCATTTCATAAAGTCAAGAAATTTAATTCCATTATCTATGTTTGTACATGGTATTTCCTTCCTTATAATTATGAGGTAATAAATAAAATGTGGCATGAGAAGATTTTCATTCTTTTCTAGTTATATTTTACACTGTCCATAATGAGGGGGTATTATGGTAACTAGATTTAAAGTAGGCTAGGAAAGACAGTCAATTTTGGCACAAGAAAGGCTTGTTTGCCTGTCGTTGCTCTATTCTGGAAAAAAAAAATCTAATCTTTTGGCATCTACAGACCAGCCATGGGACTCAAGCATACTTTCAGAAAAACAACTATATTATCACTCTCATCCCTTCTCAATTCAAATCTGCTCTACTATCCTACCTATTTTTTGACCCTTCATGTCTATATTTCATTGCTTTCAGACAATACTGCAAACCAACTTTAAAAACTTACCCCATTTAGGGTTTAAGTCATCACTTTAGCTGACCTACCAATCTTATGCTGATATTTTATAAGAAATAAAACTTTATTAGAAATATCTTCCTGGAGCTACTTAGTGTCTCAGAAGCCTGGTGTCCAGATCATGGATACATTTCTGAAAAGGATATCCAGAGGTTATTCAGGAAAATAAACTGTGGAACATTTGTGTTGATATATAGGCATATTTAGATTTCGTTAATTAATATCTTCATGGCAAGAAGAGTAGATGATCAGACATTAACTGAATTTTAGCTCTGATTTCATCAGCAAGATCTATATAGAGGGATTACCTTTCTAATGCAGATTGAGAGTATACTTCTTTCCCAGGTCCTTATCAGTGTTGACTCAAACCCAGTGGCAAGGCTCTAGGAAAAATGCTTTTTCTAATTTTCTAAATGTTATAATTAGTTGTCTATCATGACTTAGCAGTAACAATGTATTGTGTTTCCTCCACAGGCCCCAACAAATTCTGACAAATAATGAGGAAATGGGATGCCAATAAAAACCAAAACCAGAAATTTCTCCCCTTAAAAAATGGCAGTTGGTAGTACACCATGATGTGAACCATAAAAGCTCTGGTTTTACAGCCTACATTTATCTCTGCTCCTTTCTACCCTAGATAAAAGAGGGAAATAGGTAAGACATAGAGGAAGATTCATAGTTGCAAACAACAGGCAGAAGCTATTCATATAACTGATATTCATGTTGTTGTTTTTTTCCAAGACAAACAATTCTTGCAAAAAGGTTGAAGTATTTATAGGACAATAATTTTACTCTAGAATTATAACAGCCATCATGTGATATGATACTGAAAACTGTAAACAGAAAACCAAAACCAAGGAAACAAATGTCACAAAATTGAGAAAACTTTTAGTCCATGCTCAAACTATCTCAGCTTGGAACCACACTGTTTTCTGATCTATTCAATTATGGAGCCAATGATGTTTTTCTTCTTCCACTTTTGAGTTCTAGGCATAAATGGCCTATTGTTGGCAAAATATGCCCAAGGAAGACACTTCTCACATGTCTCTAAAAACACAACTCTAAAACCACAAATACACACATGGAGGAAAGATAAGTGCTCTCCCAAACACTCAGGGAAGACCACTGAAGGGAGAGGGCAATGAAGAGCTAGCTATCTGTTCTTATTCCTTCACTTCCTCAGTCTTGATGGTGAGGAGAGCTTTGGATGCTGCATGTGATTACTTGAGACTTATGCTTATTCCTACCAAAGACATGAGCACATAATTGTTATCAGCTAAATCTTAACCTACCTGGGATGTTGTTCATGAACTTGACTTTAGAGACACTTGGAAGGATAGATCCAAGGCTTTAAGATCTTGGTGAAGAAAGCTTGGAAAAGATGTAGGAGAAATGAAGCCTTCCAGGGATAGGAAGTGATGGAGAAAAGAGGGATGTCAAAGAAGGAGATTATTTCTAAATGCCTATTTTACTGAGGTGTCCCTGTGTAGACTAAAAAGTGACAGTGTGAAAAGCAATGAATGTTTTATATCTTCTGTCGGTCTCCCTGCGTTTTCTTTTATATGGAAAATAAAATTGTGTTTCCTCTGCTAACATTGTTCCTGCAAAGTCTTTCAAATTGTGCAAGACAAAGCAAAGCAGTTAGAAAATGAACACTTATGGGACATGTTTAAGTGTTCCTTGTCCATTCTTTCAGCCTTAAGTCCCATTTCTGGTGCTTTTATCTAATAATAAATTGATGACCAACCTAAAGGACATAAATATAAATTTAGAGATATAAATGTAATAAGTTATTAAATAGATATATACATATAATTCTGTCCTATAAACCTTTAAAATTGAATGAAACTCTCTTGTATACAAATATATACACATTTGCAGTTGCCCATCATAAAATCTGTGCTAGAATCTATACTTGGTTTGGTGTATCAATGACCCACTTCTCTATATTTCAGGAAAATTTCTTCTTGCTTTTGCAACACTTCCTCTCCACCCCTTCTTGTTGCTCAGAATTTCTGTGAAATCACATTTTACTTACAAGCTGTATTAAGAAGTCAATACTTTATTTTTACCTAGTTATATGTATAAATGCATAATTATGATTAAAAACTATGCACAAGTATAGTATATATTAATTACTCGACATTTTGCAAGCAGATTCTAAAGTAGCTTCTTCCCAAAGAGCTGTCGAAATTTAAAGTACTTCTAAATACAGATGCTACCAATTGATAAAAACTTAAAATAGGAAGAAAGTAAATGGGAATATATTGTCTGTCCTGTGTATAGAGAGTAGTTGTTTTCTCCCTACTTGCCAAGGAAAAAAGTGAACTGAAAAAAGTGCTTACCCAATGCTGCCATGTATATGTAAATGATTTTGGAATTTTTCCAAAGATTTTAACCAAATATTCAACCCATAACAAGAATTCCCTGTAGCACCGTTGAAGCATGCTGCAGTTACACATTATAAATGTAAGCCAAATCACACACTTATGTAAAATGACTGGTATAGCAGAAAAACAAGTTATGTACTTAATAAGCAATCTCAAGCTTGTAATGTAGAGAAACCCACTTGTAATTTTTTCATAGCGGGTTTATCCCCCTGCACACACTCACACTGTTCATTTTTAAAGCTCTCTACAAGGCTGTCATAAAAATCAACGTAGCCGATATACCATCTCTCCAATTTTCTTTGCCCATTCCTTTGAAAAACTGTACTCCCATTCAAGGATATTAGTCATATCGAAATGCATGAAATGTGTGTACAGCATTCCTTAAAGCATGGTTTCTACTTATGAAATATGTATATTAAAGAAAGAAGCCTTCAATATGTGCTTAGATTCTGTGGAGGGATGCTTTTTATCTTTCCAACCTGTGGGATACTTCACAAACAAAAGCCATTCATCCATATTTTGTCTACCAAACGAAGGTTGTTACAGTTTATCATACTGACATTTACTACCCCCATGATCACAATTGCCCTCATAAAGCCACATAATGGGCATTTTTGCCAATTAGACATAAGGTTATTGTTAAAAATTAAAATACTGGATATGGCAGTCAATTCCAAAACAGACTAATCTGAAATTCCATCAGCAAATCTAACCTGTCATTCAAAGACGAAAACTATGCATTCTTGCTTTCAGCAGATCCTGACTAACATGTTCCTCTCCACTACTGAATTAACTCATTAATTCTTGTATTTTTCATTTAGCTAGATAAATATCTAACTCCATTTGAGGTATTTGTAAAAGCATTTCCAGGCATCCACTCCTTAGAACATATTGTTCTCTATCAAACAGAGAGAAAAATATTATATTAAAATTAGTTTCCCCAAGGAAAAATGTTGTAAGAAATTTTTCTCTAATCAACTTTGATTGAACAGAAAACTAGGCAGTATTTTGCCAGCAAGTGCATACTGGCTAAGGTTTTCAGTCAGTTTTAAACTTATTTTCAACTTCGGCTTTCTGTTTGCCCAAAAAGATCATCTTCTTCCTGAGGATTTTTCTCCTCTTTTACTGATTAGCTATAGAATGAGGAGAAGCACCTGACGGGCCACATTAAGAAAGATGCTAAGCGGTTTACAAGTCTCAGTAATTAATGACTATTTTTATCACAAAGAATATAGACTGGCTTCTTCCATCTATCTGAAACTCAATGTAAGCCCCTTTAAGCCTCAATGCAGCATAATTGGTGCAATAGAGCTGAAAATGAGATGGAGGATATAATGCAGCTTTATAATCCTGCCTTTAGCTAAAATGGAACAGTCGAAGCCCCTGGCAGCCTTCGACGTGGTTGCCACTAAGATTTAGTGAGCCAGCTGTCTGGTGCTCCTTGTGAAGCCCACAACACTGTTTATATCTTTAAATAGAGTTCAAACATTTCAAATAATGGTATTTATGAGAATGATTTACTGTGGTAAATAATTTGTTTCTCAGCCTTTGGGCTCTAATTGGGTGGTTTCTCTGATTAGGAACAATCATGGACTGTGTAGTGGATCAGTTTTTATTCTGACCACCCTGAGCTTATAATGTGCTCTCAAACCTCTTGGGATGAACAAATGGGTTTTGCTTTTTCAGTGTTGTTAATAATATAGCCACTCTCTTGTAAATCATAATATGCTAATAATAGGTCTGGGGACTCCATTGAGAAAATGAAAAAAAGCTTCACATTCATGAAGGCATGCTAAGTGAGACTACGATAAGTACCGGGTAATGTTTGTTTTTGGTGTGTGGCCATTCCTTCCACAGTCTGAATAGCACTGCATTGTCCAAACCTGCCATAATCGCAAATAAGCTCCTGGCAGGTTTCTAAAATATGAATGCAAGGAAAGCTCAAAACAAAAAAGCAAATAAAGGGAGGGAGCAGGGATATCTCTAGGAGATTCCAAGACAAGTCACAGTTATTTTGAGCTACTTCTTGGAACCATAAGTGGTTCACTCATGTTCTCCCTCATAATGCTAGCACCGCCAACTATAAAAATGAACAGACTGTTTTCTTCAAAGGAAGGCTATGTTTGACTACCCATCAGCAGCATCTTTCCTGAGTATTATAGAGGTGCATGGTACAGCTCTATAACTTGCAAAAGTCAGAAAGTCTTTCTAAAAGTATATTTTAAGGATGTTTCCAGTATTCATAAATCAAAAGATTAATTCAAGTATCCAAATGGGTTAACAAGAGGATAATACAGATAAATTCATTGGAATAGAGGAACCAGTGAGGTTCAAAATGTAAGATTTACTATTACATATGATGAAATCCTATGTCAGGAAGGGAGTCCCATGTACTTCCTTTTTATTTCTTCCATTGTATATAATAGGGAAGTTTCGACATGAGTTAGAATTTTTTGACAAGCACTATCTACTATGCAGTTCGTAGTTGCAGAGGTCATTAGAAGGAGAAGCAAATGCATGAGGAATTGTGGAGGAAAGTCCCAGAATGACTTCAACTGTTGGATGAATAACACAAAGACAGGAAAGGAAAATGTCATTCACTCATTGCAAAAAAAGACCACTCATCATAACAAAATGGATTATATGTTATTTTCTATTGATTATTCTTATAAGGTTAAAAACACAGGTAATCTGAATGGTGCATATTCCTATGATACAAATAAGAGCACACAAAATTCATTCCCCCTAAGCATAAAGTTGAATAGTAATAAACTCCAATATTACAGTGGTGACACAGCATCTAAAGTGCTGGATCCTGGAGCTAAATCACCTAGGAGAGATTCTTATTTCTGCCAACTGTATAACTTTGGGCAAGTTCTTCACTTAATCAGAAAAATGAGGACAGTAGTTCATACCACCTAATTAACTGAGATGAGTCAATGAGTTAATGCAAAGAAATTGTTTTAACAGAGTGAAAAGAAGTCTGATGTGCATGTTGCCTTCTTAAGATCACTAATTTCTGAAATAGTGGGTAGACCTGGCCGCCTATATTTCTGACATAGTCCACTCAAACTCCCATGCTGTCTTTTTGACACGAGTGACAATGTTGGCGAGAGTGATGCTGGCAGAGCAAGTGCAGGTAACTATGGGTACAGGGGGTGAGGAACAACACAGGGCTTGAGCAAGGACGAGTGAAGGACAAACGTAAACAAAAGTAGAAGATCAAAAGAAGATGACTAAATGTCCTGCAAGGCTTTCCAGGTGCTTGACTGGAACTATTATGGATGGGTGAGTCACAGACACTAAATTGATGTGAACAAGTGCTCGAGGGAACAAAATACCACATATAACAAAATCCCACCTCACATACCCATGACACCTTTCATTTAGGGTCTGGAAAAACTGCTAATACCTTAGTCTCTCCCAGAGAAATATAACAATGTGATTGGCTAGTCAGTCTATTTCAAACACAATTAATTCTCTTTAGGAAAGGCTCAATTAAAAAAAAAAAAAAGGTGGCTATTACAGTTGCCTTCTTTGTAATCTTTGAATTTAATTTCATGAACTACACTTCCTCTCAAAAAGATACTGGCAGTTCTGGCATCCAAATGATGATCAGGTGGGGCATCTTGCCACCTAATTGATTTATTAGTCCTTCCCTTTCATTCAATTTTATAGATGACAGAAGTACCTCCTTTGTTATTTTATATTCACCAATGGCTCACAGAATATTTTAAGAATATTAATTTTGCTTTAAAGTTTGGTACACCTGCATCCAACTTAAAATGATTTCTTTACTGGATAATCTTGGCTGCCTCTGAATCGGAACAATTCTGTACAATTTCTGTAGAATTGTGATAGTATTACATGGTTCTGTTGTTACAATGCTGTTGCATTAAAGTAATAATGAACCCCAGATAGGATTCCAGATTATAAATGTTTTAAGGCAAGAAAATGAAGTCATTTTCCCTATCATTCTAGGACTGAATAATCTCATGAATTTATTTTATTGGTATTTGGAATAACTATACACCTTCAGTTTTGCTATTTCCTCTTCAGTCATACTTTTTTCTAGAGACTTTGTGACTTTTCATCCTAAATTGATGAAAGTATTCTAAGTTTTTGAAGCCAATCGTTAACAAAAATATTAAAATATTTTAATATGGATTAAGTATTATATTTTATGGCATTATAATAACTGAAATAATTTCATATGTTTAACTGAATTTAATTCATTGATTGTGAAGTATGCTTGAAAGTTTACTACAATTATCTTAAATTATTGTAAAGATTTACTTATGCATACAAGAGTTGGGGTGCATACCAGCAGTGTGGGTGGTGGGTGAGAAAATTCACCAGAGACAGAGTGGGGAGCAGAACAGGCAAATGGATGAAGCACACTGTTGAGGGGAGTAATGGCAAGACAGGAGAGGTCTGCTGTGTCATGTGGGTGACCTCCCTGGCTGGGGATCAAGCTTGAGTTTCAGCGGCAGCCAATAGTCTCACAGTACTGACAATTAATCCCATGCACCACCAGGGAGACCCATTTGTCTTTATTTAAAGCTACTGGTCACTGGACTTCTTCCTTGCTTTTCTGTACAAACACATATAAAGTCCAAGAAATTATAGAATACAGTGAAAGGAAAAACATTCTTTCTGTGACAGTAGTAAAGTGTCCAGATATAAATTGACATAGAATCGGCATAAATATTTAAATGCTCCTTTACCTATGATTAGCCTTGTGTTCTTAGTAGATTCATCTATGAAATAAATCAAAGGCTGAATTGAAATTCTTTACCAGGATAATTACCCACTGCATCTAATTTTACGGGTAAGTTACTAAAGAAACTGGGGCCATCTACTTATAGAAGACAGACATTAGCTAAAATCAAGGTATGACCCTTCCTGTCTTATTTTAAGATTAATATTTTCCAACACAGTCATTTTGCTTCCTTGCTGTAATAACTAGAGTTTCCACAGTGTCTATGGAGAACTGATGTCTATTTGCATGCAGACTCTTACTATGAAAAGTTATGTTGTCATGATCTTGTAATAATCCTGGTAGGTGAATGTGGATATACCAGTATTCTCTGGTGATGTTTTTAAGAGATTCTGAATAGATCTGAACTCAGGCTTTTAAAGAATCTCCAATCTGTGTCTACTCCTGGATGTTGACTGCCAGCTCCAATTTCTTAACTTTAAAGGACTAATCTCCTTTTAAGGAAAGGCATTAACTCACCAAAAAGGAAATGGTGTGCTTGTAATGACAAATGAACATGACTCCTCTCTTCCATTTGATAGAGGGCACTTGTTCTGTCTAAATTGTATATTCTTTTGTAAACAGACTCTCCAGCCCTCTGGCTAGAAGAATCAATGCCCTGTGCAGATGGTGCCAGACCTTTATTCAGAAATGCACGCACTTGATTTATATTAAAGTTTTGATATTTAACCTTCTGTCTAAACCTTAAACCAGGGCCCTAGGGCAAGGACAAATGTCTTCATCTTTTTAAATTTAAAAATTTGTTTCAAACTATAGAGGAGAAATTAAAGTCCCAGAATGATTTGAGTCTGTGAGGATAAAAATAGCCCTCTAGCATAGTATGCATTTGTAACGAGAGTCATAATCTAAGGATCAGTCTCTCAAAATGAGAATGAGAATCAAAAAGAATTAAGGGAAAAAAGTTGGGTCTGTGGAAAGATATATATAAAGTCCCATGAATATAAAAGCAAACCAACCCAATTAAAATGCAAACCTATTTAAACACATCTCTATATTCTGTTCTCCAACATACATACAAATATACACATAAAAAATACAATATAACCTAAAATTATGCTATTTAGAATTTTTTTAAAGTAATTACAGGACTTAACTCATATAGCAGCTAGGGAAATTATCACAGGTTGTAGCTACTGCCACCATAAGAATTGGTTTCAATTCAGCCTTTAATGAGATCAGCTATTTCTATTCATTTTCATGGGTACCTACTTCTATAATGAAAAGGATTAATTTGAAGTTCCTAGAAATGCATCACCTCGCTCATGTTGGAGGGTAGCTAGTCTGCAGGCCATAAATATAAATTCTTCAAGTAGTAGGTTGACTATTTCATTAAAACAGATGATGTTTTAGTATTTTATATGCAGAGCCATGCAAAGGTTGGGGAAAGCAGAGTTTTAATATAGAATGCATTTGAGGAGGAAAAGCTGTCATGGAAAGGTGATTGTTAGTTACTCAGAGATACACTCCTGGGAGTGGGGGATGCTTCCTTTGTCAAGCAAGTGCAAAATAATCTTTGAATCTCAGGTAGCTATTATGGAGAAAACCAGGCCCAGAAAACACTACCCCACACCTAACATAACTCAATATAAGGCAAGAAAAAGCCAGAGTGATGTGACTACACTTTAAATACCAGTAAAAATTGATTTCATTTTCCCTTTAGTAGAAATAACAGTTGTTACAAGGTGACATTCAAGGTTTAAGAGAAGTGCACATAAAGTGAATGTTAAGACCGCCTATGAGTTAACCCCTGGTTATAAGTAAATATTCCCCATCATTCCTTCTCCAAGCCTGCAACAAAAGCCATTCATAAAGACAGTCTACCAATGGCAGTCTTATTGTTATGCTAAATGTGAAAGAGCCTGAAAACTGGTAGCAGGTCCCTAAAACACAAGTCCATTCAATTCTCTAAGAAGCCTGTCATGACTCTGACTCCATGTATAAGTTATGCACATGTAATAACCAAGTAATTCAGTCCCAGTTCAATCAATTCACTGAGGAGAGAAAAATAAATGATAGCTAATCTTGTTTCACATGAATCAGGAGTAATTTGTGTCCTGGACTTTTCTCTGAAAGTGTTACAGACATATTTTCTAGACTTCTATATTTTCCATAAAAGAGTTGACTAAGATTTTGAGAGTTAACTATTAAATAGATTTAAATACAAAAAAAAAACTATTCATAATAAAGCAATAGTCCATCTACTTGTATGAAGAAAAAAAAAACCTGAAAAAAAATGATAAAATGTATATTTCATAGAAACTTATTTCCAGAAGTTGCTCTGAATCTTAAAAGAACATTTCTCATCTTATATTAAATGATAACATATGATGAGTCTTGGCCCTGCTGCAGAAATCCCCAGTATTCTTGGTGACATCTATAAAACAATGACAAGACAAGATCACCAGTAATGATGTCCTGGACAGCTATCAGCCATAATGTACTGAGCCCATCCAGGTTATTGTCCTCCCCAGCATCAGACAGGAAAGGAGGGGAATTCGTAAATGATATATGAATCCTTGTGTTGTGCCTAACAGACACAGAGTGTTTATCTTCCTAAATATTTGTAAGACTCCTGTCACTTAGATATATAATACTCCACCAAGACAAAAGGAAGAGGGAAAAAGGAAGTATAAAAAATGGCGTGTTTTTCAAGTCATTGTGCCAAGGGATGTGAGGGAAGAGTGGTTGCCACGTTTGAGTAACTCCAGGCTCTTCAATGAGTGTTCTGCAAAATGAAAACTACAAATTAACTTAAGGAGAAGAGAGTGAAAAGAATTCCAACTTCATACTTTAATAATACACCCCAAAACACTGATTGACGTTTGTTCACACTCAAGTTTTCATAGGTTATTTCATTTAGCATCAAGTTAATTGAAGCGCCAATGGAACCAGTATGATATGGTATAGAAGG
>NW_004567104.1:56658842-56772594 GCF_000260355.1 Condylura cristata | reverse complement strand
AATAATAATAATAATAATAATAATAATAATTGGGAAAAAATAGAACAAGAGCTAGAAGAAATTATTGTCAGAAGATTCCATGCAGAGCCTAATATATAAAACAGAAGGAAAACGATGAAGAACTGAGGAAGATTTACTAGAATTGTGATATCTGTGTTCACTGGATGCTGATACTATCAAAAATTATTTGGTCAGGAGTGGAAGTCAGAAGGCTTTTTTTTCCCATGCTAGGGACACTTACATCTGTGAATATGCTATCGACAAACAGAGTTCATGAGAAGAAATGTACTATAGCAATAGTTTAAAAGTGGGTACAAAGAAACTGTTTATCAAAAGCTATTTTATCACTATGATTTGCACAGTGCAAATTTAATAGTGCATTAGATGAAGATTTTGCATTTATGACACAATTAATTTTTTAAACCTATCATTATTAACATTTCTGAAAGTCATAAAATTAATACCAACTATCACAATTAAACAATGGTGCTAAGTCATTCTTGATAAAGGAGTAAGAAGCTTGCATACTATTTTTGAATCAGTGGTTACTATTTTTATGAGGAAAAGTAAAAGTACTTTTAAAATATAGTACATGGAGAATAAGACCACCAAGAAGTAATTTAGCCTGAAGGTAGCCTGAATGTTTTGCATTTTGGAAATTGTATATAGATTGTGAGAGTAGGAGTATAAAAAGTGAACAAAGGAAAATAGATGACCAGCTACCCAGAAAATCTTTTTGATTTAGTTTGTATAAAGTATGCAATTTGCTGTTTAGATTATCACACTTAACCTTTAAATTACTTCAATTATGTTGAGAGTAGAAAATCAAATTACAAATTGTAGTATTTGATTAGCTCAGCTACTCAATGACAGAGTTAATTCATACTGAGGATGAAATTTTCCTATATATTGTTATATAATGAACAAAGAAAGCATTTTCCATAGTAATATGAAGGTGAATATATTTTCATGGTGGAATTAATTTAGTAATCTAGATTCATGTCCTGTAAGTCATGTAGAAGTCAGCATATTATCTTTTTCTTCCTTTGGAGTAGATGCTCATTCAACCATCAGCTCACTTATTCATTCAAAAAATAATTGAATGCTTATGGTAGGCACTGGCCATGTGATCATCAATAAGCTCCATCCCTTGCACTCAAAGGAAGAAAACCTACAACTATTATCCAAGTTTTTCAAAAATAATTGAAGGAAATTAAAAAATAAATTTATTTTTTGCCATAGAACTGCCATTAAAATATCAGAATTCACCCAGCGTTTTTAATTCACTCAATAACATGTAATATCTGATAACAACAGAATAATAAATGCTTAAAATTTGACCTCTTTTATATACACCAATATTTACCCTTACTAGTTGAAGGTTTTTATGTTTTTGTTTTTACCAGGACTACAAGTTAGGTTTTTCCTCAAGTATGTTTATTTATGTTTATGGTTGCAATTTAAAATTATGCAATTTGATTAGATATTGCATAAGCCAATCAAATAAGACTGTGCAAGTGTTTGATTTTGCTTCTGAAAGAAATAAGTTGAATGCTTTGTGAAAATCCAATAAAAATAAGTTATCAATAGGACAATTATGTTCAAGAGGCAACTTTAAAACATTGAAAGAAAAACCTTAAACATTGCAAAGATTTCACTTCCTAGGCTAGGTTCCTTCACAATGATGTGAAGTTCTTCCTCCACTTGCAAAATAACACAGAACTTGCTTCCACAAAAGACAGAGAATGTGTATGATTTATGCCAGGAGGATAATGAACGCCAGCCAGAGCCCATCCTAAAGAAACAAGAGTGCAAATCTTACATTTAAAAAATAGTTAATAATGTGTTTATAAGTTTTAGAACCTTGCACGCATGTGTATTATTTCATGATATTCACAGTGTAACCAGCTTTTTCAATTACCCTCCATGTATAGTGCTTCCATGTGATAGAAGGCTTTTGTTAAAGCAACCTGGATTATAGACCAAAGATGCATGGATATGGCATAAAAGTGCTGCATGCTAACTTCTTATGCTGATGGATATCGTTTTGTTACTTTAAAACAGAGAAAGATGATTTTGTTTCTAGTTTAAAAAGGAGTGATCATTCAAATTACAAAACACCAATCTACTAGGATCAAAACTACTTAACACATGCATATTTGTCAACCACATTACCGAGACTAATATATTTAAAGGTTAAATAATAACATCCAGATTTCTGGGCTATCACCAAATATGCTCTTTAAAGTCATTTTGGCTTCAGGGAGTACTTTCTTTAGAACTAAAGTTGTTTTTGTTTTTGTTTTGTTTTGTTTTTAAGATACATAAGAAGATCGAACCACAAAGCCCTAAGGTGCTATTCTATGCTCACTTTTTAGAGGCACAACATTTCTCCTAGTTGATGGAGAAGAAGTTCACTTAGGGAAGTCGTGACTAGGGAAGCCTATGTCTGGAAAGGAATGAGATATGATAGTTTGAAAATTGAGTTTTCTATCGAAAAGGTTGAGCTATTTAATTCTCAGTCATTCAGAGTACTGGTAATGTTTTTATGGGAAATGCACATCCTTGAAAATTATGTTGTAAAAGTGTACAGAAAATGGGGATTTAAACAAAGCTATTTTTCTCCCATTACATACTAAAAGAACAAAGGAAAACAAATGTGTTTATATACACCAGGCTTATTAAACTACAATGACTTCCGTTGTTTCTGGTAAGATTTTTTTTGAAAGCTTATTCTTTCATTCACATGTAGGTCATTTAATGTCACTATTTGGTCTCCACTCATTAGCAGACTTACTGAATTATTTGATAAACATATGCAAACTAAAGTAACAATAGTTTATCAAAAAACAATGATTAAAAAAAGCCTCCTTAGTCTGATTTCTCTTGTGAATATCTTTGGAGGAGAAGCCAGAATTCCCACTAAATCTAATCATTTGAGCTAAAAAAAGATATATAATTAAAATAATTACTCTTTCTCATATTTTACTTTGTTTGATTCCAGTTGCTGAATTTAATGAAATTGCCATCTCATAGAACTAATATCTCCCTTTTACTATTAAATCCAACTATTTATTGAATATTACTAATTCTTTTTTTTTTTTAGCTTTCACAATTTCCTCCCCCCCGCCCCAAGTCATCACCCTCCTTAGCTGAAACCTGGACTGGACAAAAGCAAGCTAAAAATTCACTTGTTTCCTCTTGTAATCCACACTGCAGAATACTTACTGATGGATCTTCTTCAAATCCTATTTTTATCACAACCCTCCTGCTTAAGAATAAATAAAGCAATGTATCGACATCATTTATCAACATGCTGTTTCTTGCTGTTCCAAGTCTTCTATGATCTGTTACTACTCAATCTATTAGTTTCTTCTCACCTATTTTTCATTAGCTGGAGTTTTAAATATATATAATTCCTTAAACATTGTAAACCTTTAGCTTAATGTAAGGGTTTGAAAACTATGGTCTAAGGACCAAATATGGCCTATCATTTGTTTCTGTTTTTGTTTTATGGCTACTGGCTTGATTTTAAACAGTAGGAAATATCTAAGAATGGTATTTCAAAATGTGAAATTATATAAAGTTCAAATTTCAGTATCCATAAACAAAATTTCATGGAAATACAATCATGTTTATTTGTGTTGTCTTTAACTGATTTACCCTACAATGACAAAGTCACATAACTGCATAAGATACCATATGGTCCAAAAGCCTAAAATATTTATTATTTGATTCTACAGAAATAGTTATGAAGCCCTGTGTAAAAAATATCAGCTCATTTGTGAGACTCTGTGTATGTGTGTGTGTGCTAATAGGCAATTATAAATATTCATTCCCCTTATCCAAAACAATGTATGTCAGCTGTACTGTTTTATATGAGATTTTTAAAATGAATTCCTTTCAGCAAACCTACACTTTTCCTTTTATAAAAATGATTGTTTAGATTTAGTGGAAGGTAACAGCAAGAGAAGGGGGGAAAGGAAACCAACATGGAGAGAAGAATACAGTGAATAAAGGAATAAAGGGGCAAGTAAGGTAGGCAACTGGTATTCTTTATGCAAAGGTTTGGTAATGAAAAACAGAAGCAATAGTCCATACATAGCCAACTCCAATAACGTTATCTTATATCCTTACTAGAAAAAAATGCTACTTACTAGTTCATACTATAAAATTTAACTATCTGAGATCAGTTAACCCTCACAACAATCCTAATTAAAGCAATAAAATTAGGTTGTTATAGTTGAGGTAAAAACCTGAAAATGTTGACCAAGTGGTGTATCTATAGCTAAAACTGAGACATGATACCAATGCCCATAATTGAAATTTCATGCTGTTTTTTGTTATTCTTCAATATCATGCTGCTTATTCAAGAGTGTACATTTAATTATTTGGAAAATAATGCACTTTAAAATCTACTATGGAACACTGTCAAATCAAAACTCATCATCCTCTTAAACATAGTAACTTCAAAACCTTGTAAAATTCAGGTGTTGATTTTAACTTTAGTGTCTCCTATCACAAAGAGTAATCGAGACTCTGTTGATACAGGGAAATAAACTACTCTGGTAGGCTTCAAGGTTATTGACAAGTGGTTAAACTCCATTCTAATAGTGAATATTTGTTGCCCTCTTTCAGTCATTAGCTGTTCATAATAACCATAAAGGGTATGTTCAATTATTGCCTCTATTTGCATTGCAGATAACTGTATCACAGAGTATTTTTTAAAGTAAAGAGTCCAAAGTTACAGGGTTTGGTAGATGTGGAACCTGGGACATGAATTTAAGTAGTTTAATTTCAAGTCTATAAGAACAACCTTTAGGAAAGTATGAGAAAACATGTATAAGAATTAAATATATGAGATTCATGAGCACCTAAATGTACGAGGTTATATTAGCAGATCTGTAGATTCTTTTTTCAAAAGAAAATGAACCACCTTGTGTTGATAAAGGAACTATTTGAATACATGACTATATATTCAATACAGTGCTATTTCTGAAAACAAAACACAAAGTATCCAAGCTACATAAACATACACACACACAAACAGGCTCTCACACATTCACCCACACATGCTCCCGTGCACACAATTACAATCACAGTGGTAGGGTGTGCTCTTGTGGTCAGGAAAACCCTAAGACATTGTGCTTATCAACTTATCAGTAAATGGGGACACCTGCTACGATAAACAGCATGCTTGGATCATAGCAAAAGAAGTTGCTTTAGGTTCAAGTAGTGTCTCTCCTCCAGGCAACACTCCAAACCAGCTTTCCTCCTCATCAGATCTTGGTACTGTTAACATAAAGTGTTTGCTATCATTAGTGGACTGTGAATGGCGCATAATGAACAATCTGCCTCCGGTGTTCATGTAGTCCCCAAACAGTGATGAGCACAGAGATTGAGCTAGCTGTTCAAACTTATTACTGCTTTTTAAGTCAATTTCAAGATATGAGGTCTCTGGAATGAAGCAGAGGGACCTCTCTGCTGCTGGCATAACCTTTGTCAGTAAATTGACTTGGTTATTTTATCAACACAATGCATTGCATTTTGCAGGAACTATACATTAATAAGCCAATAAGATTATTATACAGTATTTAAACACTGTTCCTGGGGACCAATATAAGGACACCAGTAATTACACTTTAACAGAATACACTTAATTACAGAGATGCCTATTACCTCGGTTAGACAGTCATTTTATTATAGCAATTTCTCATTTCTGAGAAACACTTCTTCCCTATCTGAAAAGTCAGACTTCAGAATACATCTTGAGCCCAAAGTCTGATAAAATGTGTGTAGTTAGTGACGTGATACCCTGCCTTAAATTGATTTTAATCCTAAAGTACATCTTAGAGAATCTCTTAAAAAAAAAAAGATTTAATATTGGTAGGGTAAAGAAGTAATTTTTATAAAATGAAAACATACTTTCAGTGTTTCCACTGCTTTTAAAAAGTATATTTTTTTCTTTAGACCATGTGGAATGTTTGCCATCTCTTGCTGACAAAGTATTAACAGTGGCAGCAACCATAAAATCTCGTCTCTTATTGCCAAACCAGGACCCTGTGACGTAATGAGAATTAAAAGTCCCTAACCTTCAACTCAGTTGATTGGAATGTTTTCATTAGAAGTAAGTTCTATTGTGACCCTGTAACCTACATTTTAAAGCTCATTATCCTCTGTTTTAGCATTGATAAGCTGACAACTGTAAAACATTCATGAAAACACAATTGCAGTCTTGATAATGCCTTCACTGTCTAATCTATTGCAGCAATGATCTCTGCATTATAATTACTTCTTGAAGCACAAAAATTTCAAACTCACGTTGTTTATATATATAAACATATATGTACATACACATAAGATTGCACTACCAGGTCTTAAGACAGTTTTGGAGAGATGTCTATTTCTTTTATTAACAGGGAGTGTTTTGTTTTCATATTCCTATAGTTATTTAATATGAATAACTTTAAATTTTCCACCCATCAAACAGCTGTAGTCAATAGGAAAGCAAATAATCCTAAAGTAGTCTTACTAGTCAAGAAAATATTTATAGTTATATATACCACAGTCCATGTACCGACCTTTTATATAGTGCACTTATATAGTTTTCCCTTCTCTTACATAATATGGAGAATCTTTAAGTAGCTTTGGCTATAAGCTTTTTTAAAATAATATAACTATCAAACTGATTATATAATTAATAAGTAGAAGCAAACCTACTCTAAGATTAATCATTCAAAATTAAAATTTTCCCATGTGTATATTCAATAATGTTTTTCTTTTATCTCAGTCTTTATTTGCTACATTAAACATTTAAGTAAGTGTTTTTAGATTAGAAAAAGAAATGTGAAAATACTTTTATAATATACCTCCATAGACCTCTAGATGGCAAACTTTAGTAAATTTTTATGAGTGGCCTGAATTCAGTTTTTTTCCAATTCTGTCTAATCCACATATTGAAATGATTTTGTTTAATAAGCTACTCAGTCATATTTGTGCTCTTAAGAACAATGCATGAAAAAAGTGAATACAAATTTTTAGTCTAGAATGTAATCCTTTTTCATATGATAACTTAATCATATCTAGATGATATCCTGATATCTTCTAGCAACCGCTTTAGTGCATTGACTACCCTGGAAATGTTTTGCCTAATCAATTATTTCAAGTGCATCTAAAACCAACTATTTATTTATAATTGTAAATACTAGTTCAGTTGTTACTATAGGAATCCAGAGATCTCAAAGAGTAACAAATACCCTTTGAGAAACAAGTAGAAGACATATGGATGTTTATTAGAGTCTTTCCACCCAGCCCTACCCTTTAAAAACAATTATCTAACATGACCAATATTCAAAGTGTGAAATATCTATCATTAATGTTTGTTTAATTCTATAATCTCATCTATTCCTTTAGTCAAGTTAAAAAAATATGTATTTCTAATACCAACATATACATGATTATGTGATGAACTAAAATAAAATTAGCAAAATGATTTATAATTAAAATATATGCAGATATCATTAAAGAGAAGTCCATTCTGAATATAGTATTATTAACAAGAATGTTAAAGTATAAAATTCAGTTATTGCTAGGATACAGATTTTAAATTTCCCATTAAAACTTGAATTAGTATCTTGAGCTGTCTATCAGCTATAAGACAACCCATTACTTAATGTGCTGGATAAAATAGAAAGGAGCTTTCTGAAAGCTAGTTCCTCCCCCATATGCCTACTAATTATAGAAACAATATTTTAATATGCCATAATGCTGGCTATTAACCACAGCAACTGACATAAGCACCTTACAAGAGTTGGGACAAATTTCTTTTCATATGCCATCTTGGCAACCAAAATTGGTCCTTGATTCAAGATGAACCAATCAGTCTTTCCCTAGACATTATAAAACTCAATAGAGACTCAATCTCTGTCTAGCTGCTAAAGCTGACAGATAATTGATAAATGGTAGATAGAGAGACAGAGAAAAAGTTTTTTAATTAGAGACAACAACGTTTGGAGATTGACCTGGAGAATGAGTCAGAGAGGTGTTTATAGTTCTGATGACAATGGATCCTGATTCCAGTTAAACCTAAGACTGCTGTTTTCTTATCTTCTCAGTCCGTGAGACATCCTAGAAACCATTCATTAAATTCACATTTTACTTAAATATGTTCAAGTTGTATTTCTGACATTTGAAACAAAGAGAATTTGAATTAACTCTGTTATTTTTTTTAATAGATGATATGAGATCTAAATTTAACAACTGGGTCTTTAATTCTTATGTATGCAAATATTAATGGAGAATGAAGACCAAAATATGATAGAAACATTTTTTTAAATCAAGTACATCAATTATTTTAATGAGCAATCAATAAAATTATATATTTAACTTAGGATATGTCAATAGAAAGAAACAGTAGATTTTAATACAAAGAACACTTTTTGTCCATAGATATGTAAGAGAACGAGTGAAGATGAGATTTTTCTTTGTTTATAATTATAAGAATGAATAAGATCCTGAGGAGACATACACAATATCATACAAGAAACACAAACATTGGTGCCTATTAGTCAGTGTCATATTATTTTTAAGCAATGGGCTTTCTCATTTTCAACGCAAAGCCTTGTGATTTCCTCTTGGAATTTTCGACGTTCATGAATATTCTCCTGATTTTGGATGGTGAAAAATGCAGATGATTTCCACTAGGGGGTCCTCAAGTCCTGCAACACAGTGAATGCCTGCCTGAGCATGAAGTGAACTCACAAGCAGGAGAGCAGATGAAGAGAAGGGCTGAGAAGGAGTGCCGAGAAAAGGAGTCAACCCCACTTTCCTGGTCCATGTTTTCCAGTGGAACCTCTTATTCCTCACAACTCAAAGGACAGAATCAGAGCCAGAAGACAAGAGGGAAATGAATAGCCTACAGTTACTTTAGTTTCATGCAGGTACTATTAATGTGTTGAATACATGGACTTGTCTAATTAGAAGCAGTATAAAGAGCCATCTGATCATGAGTCTCCTGTTTTTGTTCAACAAAATGTTATTCACACATAAAGAACAACAGCATCTTCAGAAATCTTGAGAAATGAAAAGAAAGACAAAACATAGGGCATGAAATGAATGAGATTTTTCTTTCTAACAGAGGATTAGTTAGTCATATCTAAGTTATTTTTCAAGTGAAAAAGGTAGTAAGGGATAGGAAATTTAGATTATTGTAGATATGTCCAGAGTGACTGTCATGAATTTAAGTGAATAAATAATTAAGGGGAACATTTTGGCCTTTTTTTTTTTTCATTGTCCTTGTTCTTTAACTTAATGTTAGTACATTCAACTATCAAAATAATAGTACAATGATTTTTTTCAGAAAAAGTATGATTGGAAGATTATAAGTACATGCTAAACTAAAAAACTAGAGTAATTCATGTTCAAAAAGAAACATATTTGATAAAAGACCAAAAAAAAAGATGTTCCTGACCTGCAATTACAAGAGCTACCATGTTGGATAAATTGCCTAATATTCTGTCATAGTTTCCACATCCATAAAATGGACTGATATGACAGGTGCCTGATTGTCTTTCCTAGAAACCATCCACCATCCATACAGGTGCTGAGACACCCCCATTAACTATATACATTTGCTTATAACTATGTATGATTATATATGGTGCAGGAATCTGACCATCATGGGAATTGTGAGTCAGAGAGGAGTTAGGTGGTCTTCAAAAGTCAAAGACAGGAAATGATAACTAAGAAAATATTACTGATGATAACTACTAGCAAAGAAAGGCAGCTTCTAAACGAGAGATAGGAAAGAAATAGAGGCTTCGTGTTGTTTCCTGTTTCATTCTGAGTTCAACTTGTTCTTGCATCTCTCTTCTATTATTTGCCTTGTAATTTAACCTTTCCTTCGTCCGGACAAAATGAATTACACACACACACACACACACACACACACAGATCCCTGTGTGTTTTTCTTGGCATGAACAGGAGTCAAAACAGCATCAGATGTATTAGCAAAGGAGAAATTAATTTCATAACCTGATCACAGGGGAACTACAAAGATTATGCAAGCCCTATCCTGGTTGGGGGAAAAAATTAAAAATTCCACTGGTAAGGAACACGGAGCACCAATGAGAGAGGAAAGTACTACACAATTTATGGAGGGAATGACTTCTTTACTCAGAGAGTAAAGATAAGAATCTCAGAGAGGACATGTTTACAGATAAACCCATACCTGAATGATATATGCCAAACTCCATTTTTTTATAGGTCATGAAGAAGGGAACAGTGACTATTTCTCTGTGCAGGGGGAAAAAAAGCTTAGGGAAAGGGGGAATAAAATCTGTGAATGAGGGAAGGACAAAAAGAAGAGGCAAGGCAAGCATTTCCCATCTTTTTACCCTCTGGGTCTTTGAATGATCTTAATTCTATATATCAGGGTGACAGGTGTTGGGAAAGGTATCCTCTAGATATCTTGAAAATATTCTATCTGGACCACTATTGGGAAAACTGATGCTAAAACTCACATTCTTCCTTGTATACCTCATCTTTCAAATTGGTATTTCTCATTGGCTGCCAAAAAAATTCCTAACCTGATTAACTTTATTTTTTCACAATTAGTTTTTCTAGAAATAAAGTAAGAAATTGAATGTAAGAGAACTGTTAAAACTTTGTGGCACTACCCAAACATGATAGTGTTACTGTGGCTACTCTACAACTACACCTTAAACATTTGAGGGAATGTTGTAAAAAATAATAATAATAATTTCTCAGTATAAGTAGTTTCAAATGGCAGCACTATGGAAAACTATTTGGTGAAATTCAGGAAGAAAGATGTCAGTGCTAATAAAGGAGAGTTTAAAACCAGGAGTCTTGTAGTTATTTTGTGTTCAACCTTAAAATTCTATGATATTAAATAGACATCCCCATTCTATTCTACAGCAACAGCACTTCCACATTAATTTTCTTTAGATAAAATAGTGTATTTTCAAGTTGCCCATTACCTTTACAATGCGTATCCAAGAACACTGAATTGCCTGCTAAATGTGAATGAGGAAAACTTTGAAACGTCTGGGGCACTAGGAGAAATTATCTAATAAATTTGTCTTCAAGACAGTATTCCTCTCCTCTCACTCTGAATCTACACCCTCACCATTGAAAAAACACACACAGAATTTTTATCTTTGTCTTTCAGTAATGGCACATATATATTGAATTCTTCCTGGATTCCACATTTCATGTTTTGTTTTGTTTTGTTTTTGTTTTGTTTTCCCTGCAAGAATTACTTTTGGAAAGGCATTGGTGTGGGAAGGACTAAGTATTTTCTGATTTCCAGAGTTATCTGCATTCTTGAGAGCATGCCTGTGTGAAGCATCAGAATATAACAGATATTTCAATGGTAAATATGAATCTCATAGTACATAAATTTGGGTATAAAAAAATCCAGAGAATTTTAGTTGTCCATTACTCAATTTAATTTTTATGGCTAGCTCTCATTCTTGACAAAAAACTTAACCATTTCCTTGCTTACTCTTTGCTTTCTATTATTGTCTCTCTTTCTAGGTGAATGAGGAGGTTTTAGCTGCTGAGTCAAACTGGGAAATTGAGTTGGAAATAACTTGAACGGTATAGTTTTGAATTGCACAGGTCCGCTTAAAACACTTGGGTTCTGAAACCTGGTCAAGCTGGAACAAAGAAGAGAAACTTCATTTGAGCTTTAGCATTAGAGCCAGACGGCTCTAATCAACTCTCAAATTATATGTTTAGCTGTCTAGGGGTGGGGAGAGCTTCACACAAAGAAAAGATGGGATGGTTTACATGCACGTCCATTATGCAAACTAGGCTAGAATTTAACTAAGTTCCAATTGGTGCAATGTGCAAGAAGTGAGTGAAAGCCGATCTGTGATAGTTGAGTTTTGATCCTGGGGGTGTCTGAGGTTTGGGTTCCCTGTCTGTTTCCTCCTGAGCAGGATGGTGTGTGGGCAATCCCAGGAGCCAGGAACCCACCTTCAACAGCCTTCTAATTTGGTTTCTCTAATTTGTTTTCTTTTTGTATACTTCTTGTCATGACCAGCCTCAAACAGGTTGACCAAATTGATTGATGTGGAATCCACTTATTCAGAGACTTACCATAATTTTTATAGAGGTTTTTAATTGCCTGGTGGAGTTGGAGGATAACCAAAATGTTCAAGGGTCAATTCTATCATCAAGAATAAAAACTATATCAGAATGATTTCTTTTACACAATTTTATTAATAAAGTTCTAAGAATTGAGAGTTCTGAATTAATTATATTACTGTATATAACAGCATTTTATCTTAACTCAATCCTCTGCTTAAAACTTCACATTACCAAAATAATATTAGGTTTTTAATAGATTTGGAAAGATAGTGGTTAAGATAACAGAATAAGTAGCTAATGATGAAAACTCCAGTTTCAGTGATCAAAAGACAGGGACAGACTATTCACCTTATGCTAATGAAGTGATTCAAAAGAGAGAAGAGAAAGGAAGGAATAGTTTGTAAAGAAAATGTCTGAGAACCGTAATTTGCATATAGTTACCAAAAAAAGTCTGATAAAGCAAGAAGAGAAGATAATGAGGTAGGACATTTCCTTCTCTCTTGCAAGTCTGTGCAACCTCATCAAGATCAAACATAACCTGGCCTGGCTAGAAGTCAATTGGTAAAATAAATTATCAAAAATTTAATTAAGTAAGCAGAGAGGCCTGGGCAAGCTTCTTGGACATTTTTATATCAAAGCTGTAAAATGGAGCTTCCTGGGGTCATTCCATCAAAATCATGAACAAAGCCTACATATGGTTTGACTCCGACCAAAGATTTCTCCTCAGAATCAATTAGGGCAATTACAAACTAGTAGTGCACAAAGGCACATCTGTGGCTAATTGAGTAAAACATACTTAATCAACCTTTCTGAGTAATATGTAGAAAATCAAAATCCCCAGGGCCCATTGGTTCTAAGTCTTCCTCCTTAACATCTGTCTTATTTAAGGATATTGTTAGTATGTGACCAAGGAGCATCTGGGGAGCCCCCAAATCTGCACATTCTAAAAGGGTCTAGCCATCCATGCACTCACAAGCAGAATATACTCTGTGTGGGAGAAGGTAAACAGAATTTAATATGCATACAGAGAAAAGAAAGCACAACAGTTTCCCACTAAAGCCCCCAAATCACCCATCCCCTCATGGGCAAAGGCCTAACCAAAGGGGTTGATCAAAAGCCGGGCCACTTGTGCTTGCAAGCTTGCCATAGTGTAAGGCCACTTCTGGTGTAAGGATTAAAACCAAAATACAAATCCAGATCGTGGTGGCCATTAACAGCCTCCTACACATCTTTCACCCACAGGTCTCTCTCAAGTGTCTCTCCATGTCTTTTCTAGCAGTGCCAGGGTGCAAGACAAGCAGAAGAAGCAAGCGCTCTCTGATTTCTTTTAGTGTCTTATGCGCCTTCTGTGTTATTCAGCTTACCCTGAGCTCACTCACCCAAGGCTCACTGCAGTGGGGAATGCAATGTTTCCTTCTTTATTGGGGTGATTCTGTAGCAACATGAAGGGAAGAGTATTTGGAAGAGAATAAATGGCCCAGGAGGGACTTTATGGCCTGAGGGTTATTAGAGGAATCCCCTGCCCATCATCACTAAACGCTTTCCCACATCTCAGAAGACCATCTTTGTGCCCTAGTGAGAGCACAAACATATAAAGGCAAAATTAATCAATCAAAAGCAGCTAACTTGGATGTTGTAGTAGTCAATGAGCTAAACATAAGCTTTGATCCAAAACTCAGGCTCTTAACATTTTTTATAAGGATGCTCATTGCCACTCGCCTACTGGTAATACATTCCATAAAAGGAGCTAAAAAAATCTTCCAGATTTATTGAGCTCAGTTCCCCCCCACCCCCCTCACCTTTTTTTTTTTTCAAGCTATTCTAAGAAGCAAGGCCAGAGAATGTCTGCTTTGGCAAGATAGCAGAAAATACAATGTATACTAGGATCCAGCATTCAATAAACATCACATTTCAGAAGTCAACCTCCAATACATCATATTTTTTTTTAAGACAACTCTGCTACAAAAAGAATAAGCAAAAACCTTTACTACTGAGCATGGGAAAGAAGAATAAGAAGTAAATCTGTGCAAGTTGGGGTAGACCATCAAAATCTGTAGTTTTGTTTTTGTTTTTCTTTTTTTTTTTTACAGAGCAACACAATTTCAGAGCTAAGTTATTTGAGGAGGCAGCCCTGTGTCTGTGGAAAGACTACACTCTAATTGTTATCTAAAGACTGGGCAAATAATCAAGAACTATTTTAAAGAATCCAAACAGCTCACATCTTCCTCCTGCTGGGCATACTTCTAACAAGTTGGCATTAGCACACACCTTCCTCTGAATGGAAGAGAACAAAGAGTAAGAACAAACGAGATTTAAAACAGAAAACAAAAATGCCCTGGGGTTGTTCTGAACTCCAGTGGCTCAGGCTAGGTGAATGGTGCTTCATCAGCACAGTGGGAGTCCCCAAGCAGGCAGGTCTCAGGCCCTAGAAAATGCTTCTGATGTGGTTCTCTAATCAAACTAAACAAAGAATTTTAAAGAGAGGGTGAAAAAAGTGGTATTTTTTAATGGAAAGAATAGTTGCCTCATCTTGTCTAGAACAGGTACTCTGGTACCACATCACTGTCTGGGGCATTTTCTCCTGGCCAAACAAACCTCAATGTATTTGTTTATTGTGTCATGTCATGGGCAGCAGTGCAACATAATCAACAAAAAGAAGCCTCAGGTGACACAGATGGTAGCACCAATCATTTAAGAAAAAACACCTGATCACAGCTTTGCATTAAAACTACCCTGACAAATGAAATCGTCATAAGAAGAAAATAGAACTTTGATTGAATAATAATTCTGAGTAAATGTCAACTTCCCCGATATCAAGATTCATCTTGGCATTAAAGATGGCTTCAGAATAAAATGAGGAAGACACCAGTTTCTTGTTTCACATGAATAGAGATGAAATACTGTAAGATCTTTTGAGAAACAAGGATTCCCACAAGATTTGAATGGGCTTAAATCTTAGGAAATTAGTGTAATATATGTACTATAAACCAAATCTCCCGTTCTTCACATATGCAGTTTCTAAGTGTTCAGTCTCTCAGATATGTGGGCACAGAGGCCAACAAGCTAATAGAATAGCAGAGAAGGGAAAATGTTAACCTAAGTTTAAACACATTTTTTCTTTTTTATCGTAGCCCACATGGAGGTGTCCGTGTATATAAAAATAACAGATACACAGAGCATTTAGACAACCTTTTCTGAAATATTTATGGTTGTGATCTCATGTTGAGAGTGTCATTTGTATAGCCTTAATATTTTAGATGTCTCTGCAGCTCTTTCGTATCTTGCCCTTTATATTTAACAATGACACAGATGACAGTGAGAGTATCAAATACAACTGTCAAGCTTGATATATAACCCAGGGTCCTTCTAAACCCTGAGTTCAAATGGCCATAACCCTGCATTTTCAGCCGCAGGCTCTCTGGGCATGTCTTATCTGTGGACTTGACACTGCCTTTGCATACTCAACCTGGCTTCTCTGTTGTTCTTCTCTCTGTCTGCTTCCAGAGAGCTAAGGCATTTCTATTTCTCTTTTGTGAATCTTTTGAGGTTTTGTTGCCTGCCGTTCTCAGCCTGTCCCCTTTCTCATGCTATCCATAAGCTATTTTGGCATCTTGCTGTCTTTCCTCCCTCTTGTGCGTGACTTGCCTTGTGAAGCTCACTTACAGCTGCACACTTTCCATGCTGGTTGGCAGACTGAGCTGTAGAATTTCATTTTTAGTGATTGTTGTGGTACTTGATGTCCCTTCTGATGTAAATAGAGCTCCACTCTTTCCAGAAAAAGAAAAAAAAAAGTATTCCATGTAAGCCTTGTGAGTAATGGCAGAATGCTTAAAAGAGATTAATGAATTTATCCCACTCTGGATGTCTTCTCCAAGTGTACCCAGAGTGAAGCTGGCATCCATGACCTACTCTATTGCCTCATTTTTCACTGTTGCCTCATTTTTCACTATGTTGAAGGGTAGTCTTGGAAATAACCCTCCATAGGTTTCCAAGCACAAGTTGGGCCTCTGTTCTCACCTATTGCTATTAACTATGAATTTTTAGAAAGCTTACAAGCCAGCAGAGTGTATCAGCAGCTTTCATTTCCACATCTGTGAGGGTTATCCTTAGGATTGTGAAAGGTCATCTGTTATGGTATAAAGTGATGCTGCTATTTCAGTCTTTTTCTAAATGAAGAAACTCTGACATGTGTCTCTCTGCTGTTGTGTGACTGGTTCCATATTTCCAGTGAGTTATCATGTATGCAGAATGGTTTCTGCATGTAGTAAAGATGTCCATAATTTTGAGCTGGAAGAGCTTCACCAGAGGCTAAATTTATATTCTAATAACATAATCCTCATTTCTCATCTCCCTAAGCAGCTCTTTGGGAAAAGATGATCCCAAAGCCAAATCTACTAGTTATTCATATTCTACACCATTAGGAATGAACAATGGCTCCACCACAGGCCCACAATTGTCACCCACAAGGCCATATCCACAATATACTAGCTTTGAATTATAATGAAT
Source organism: Condylura cristata (assembly GCF_000260355.1). Lineage (NCBI taxonomy): Eukaryota > Metazoa > Chordata > Mammalia > Eulipotyphla > Talpidae > Condylura > Condylura cristata. The sequence goes on along the minus strand of NW_004567104.1, from coordinate 56,755,974 downwards.
TCTAGTCACTTTCATGTCTATTTAAAAGTTCTGACCTGTAAATAATGGAAAATATGTCCAACAAAAGTTCTGAGAGATATATCCAACTATTTATCTAATTCCTTGTATTTCTCTTCTATCGAGAGAATACAGTTCTTCTTGCTGACTAAAGCTACCAAAGACTTTGAACACTTACTTAGCACTACACAGTCACTGACTGAAAGCAGCTCATTCAAGGATTATACCAGCACAGGAGATGACAAGTCTTGACAATTGCTCCCGTCAGCATTCGGACACTTCTTTACAGCTAGTGATGACAGGGACACTATATCCTGAGGCACACTGCCAGGTGCCTATGGGAAAAATCTTTGGAGATGTCTATGAAACCCCTTATTTAAACAAAAATCCTATACAAGGAGGTAGAGCAGTCCAAGGACTATTTTCATGTGCTTTCCCCATCAACTTCTGACAAAGTTTAGTATTGTCCTTCACAGTTTCTTGAGTTTACTGCATATGTGGGTGAAAGTGCATAATGGTAGAAGGCTTTAATGAAATTGATAGATTAATACTACTTAGAAATCCTTCTCTAAAATTCCTCCAGAGAAAAGCATAGACTCACATAATTTCTGTCACTTGATCTGTAAGATATTTCAAGTGCCAAGTGCAAATATTCTAAGATATTTCTAAGTGAGGAGCTCAAAATGTAAATCAACATGGGCAAAAGCAAGAAATAGCAGAAACACAATTAGGTCTGAAGGTTTATACAAGCTACTTTAACCCTTGAGGGCTCTTAGAGCTGATGTGCCCAAAAGGAACTGTTCTGTGGATAGCTATGAAAGGATTTGAACTTGGGCAAGAAGAGTAACAACCTAAAGATCTTTGAGTTTAGATTCAGTTCTCTCATGAATAGGTTTTAACTTCTCAGCTCCTAGTTTTACTCTTAAGGATATCTCATGTATGGGTCTCAAAAAATAGCTGTGAAGTTGTCTACATGTAGCTTGTGATTTAAGTTTTTTTTTTTTTTCAGTTCTAGTTTAAAAGGACTGTGTTGTTGAGAAAATAATAAAAGAAATACTTATTTTACAATACTCCAGAGATGTACAGGATTAAACAGCATGTCTGATATGAACATAGCATAATGTCCACCAAGGGACAGATCAAACATAAGCCAAGCCTTTCACAGCTTTGTTAGTGAAAAAACTGTAGTGACAAGGACCAAAAACAGAAATTCATTTAATAAGACTGTATAAGGACTTATCCTATGTCAGGTATAGTTTTAAGTGTTTAACATGTATTCCCACATAGGATATGCATAACAAAGCTAAGGAGGTATGTGTCTAGTTTCTTTATAGATTAAAAAAAAAAAGAAATTTCATATGTATCAGTCATTTGACAAAAGTCAAAGTCAAAATGTAAATGGCAAAGATGAGGTTAAAAGTCAAGCATCCTGACTTCAGAGCTTATTTTAACCATTAACCTATGTTTGTGGTCAATAGCACTTTGCTTTTATCGGTTATTTCTTGATTAAGATCACTGGTGATCAAGGTGTATCCATTATGCATTATGGCTATAATGCTGAATTTAAAAATTCCAAATTCAGGTCTTTATTAGCCAATTTTTATTTATTATGTATCTATGAGATTCAACAGATCTAGGTTAGATTTAATTGGACTTAATGAGTTTGGCTGAATGCATTCATCCTTTTACAGAGTGTTTCTTTTCTTATATCTCTCGAACAGCTTGCATCTTGTTTACTAGCTTTCTACTGGTCCAATGCCGGCCATGTGGTAGACTGGAAGACACAGAGCATGAGGGCCCTATCAAAGGTATACAACAATGGCTATTGGCACAGCTAGGTCAATTACTCTAACTAGTAATGAGGGAAGTGAATTGGGAGCCAAATTCTATTTTACTCATTCATTCATGCAGTCAGTTCATTCACCACTGAGTGAATTCTTTTGTGTTTCATTGAAAGTTTCTGTCCTCAATCATATAAAGATAAAATTTCAGACTTGCTCCTTCAAGGTTTGTAATAAGTGAGAGAGAAAAGACCCTGTAGAATAATAAAGACTGAATTGCACCTTGATTCATAGGTAATTCAGGTAAGAAATGAAAAATAAAGAACTATTACATGCAGTAGGTTCAAAACAGGTGAATTTATGAAATTAGATCATGAAGGTATTTGAAAGGGATCTTTAACAGTTCAAACTTTACCCTTAAATGATGTTATGACAGATTTTTAAGCAAGCTATCAATGTTTATATAAAAATAATAATGCCTGATAATTGTCTAATGTAGTTTTGAAATTAATATCTGGCAAAGGTGTCATACAAGAGACATCTAAATGATCCTCCACTTTGAAGTCACCAAAAATACTTTCTTATTGGTGCTCAGATTGAGAACAGACCCTGCTAACTTATTTACACTTATGAATAAATCACGTTAGGTAAATGACAAAGATTCGATTTATTTATATTAACTAGGAAATACGGTTTTTACACAAACTGAAATACTTGAATCAGCAGGGCTGGCAATTAGCTTCCAGCGACCAAACTGTGCTCATGCAGTAAACAAAATCCAAGACTTTCACAGCTTTTTTTGTGAAAAACTGTAGTGACAAGGGCCAAAACCATAAAGGGAGTCAGACCTGGGAATTGGATTTCTTGCTGAGCATGGGATAAAAACAATTATGAGTTAGATGAACTGAATATTTAATTGTAAGAGATGAGAATTCCTGTTGTTTTGTCTCACAGAAGAGTTGGACTTCCAAACCAGGAAGATTTGAGGTCCCTAAGCTACAAATGTAAGGTTGACATTACCAGTAAGTAGGGTCACCTAATCATTGCATAATCATAATCATAATCATTTGCCCAAAGACTGGGCCTTTTTTCCTGAATTGTTATGGTTCACTGGTTTCCCTTCTATGTGGCATCTTTAAAACTTAAGTGTGTGAATATTTTAACCAGAGGCAATCTGGTCTGTGATAGTTCAACTAATCTACACTCTAATATTGATTTCATCACTTATCTCACAGAGAGTCCTATTTCCTTCATTGTAAACACTTCCCGTGGATTCCATGTTAGTCTCTTAATATTAAAAAACAAGGACAACAGAATATGCAAGCAACAATGATTATATACACATACATGTATGGTCAAGTTAAAAATAAATAGTTATTTATTATGGAATGCTAATGATGAGTTTTGACCTGCAATAACTGTATAAGAATTTTCTTTGTTATTTAGATCTAGTTATTTGTGAAAGCATGTTTTTTATTCACTGAATATTTACACTTCAAGTAAGGTATCTTTCTAATTATATCTAAAGGGCAACAGATACCTCCAGGTAATCTTTGAAATAAGAAAAGAAACAATCTGTTCTGATTTCTCATTCTCTTTTCTTATACTCTTTATTACTGTAAGCAAAATATATTAATGATACAGGAATTTTGTTCATAATTATTGTCTTTTGTTAATGTTGAAAAACACATTTGACTCCTAAGTACTACACTTTGATTTTACTATATATATTTCCCTGGCAATGAATGAAGAAAAATGAAATAAAGCAAGCAGTCACTATATTGTTCACTAATAATGGGTATTGATGCCTTATAATACATGAGACAGCGCATTAAAATCAGGTATTTCTGTATGCACGATAGATCTATCAGGTCAATTCAGAGAAGTTGATACCAGCTTGGAAATACAGCAATTTTTAAGTATCTGTCTTTTTTCTTTTTTTGAATTAACTATACATATGATTTAGGGATTGGAGTATGCTGGCTTACTACATTTTTAAGATACTTTTGTTTGTGAGGAGCAGAAAACACAACTCAAATAGCCTTAATAAAGGTAACTCATTGCTTTTGTGGCTAAAAAATGTTTGAGTAGTGTTTGAACCACAGCACAAAAAGTATTACCGAGCTTTTTAAATTTTATCTTTGCATATCTCAATTCTTTTTTTGGGGGGGTCCCCTTCATTTGTTAGCTACTTTTCATTTCACAGTTCAAGATGGATGACACAAGTCATACTTGTGAATATTTCAATCCAACAGAGGTGAACATTTATGCTATGCCAGCCATCACTGAGATGCATGAGGACAGTACCAGCTTAACCAAAAAATCAACTCTGAACAATAACTATTGCCATAAAACCATATCTGTACCCAGCAATCCAGTCAGCTTCCTCACTGCAAGGCCTTTATGGGAGCAGAGAGAAGACAGTTGTTCAGAGTTGTGTGCTGAAAGAACAATACTATATTTAGAAATCAAGAGTGACTTTACACTGTGTGTTTAACTTCAAAATAAATACATTAAGATAATCCTATTTGTGCTCATGTACTGCAAAATATGAAAATAAAAATTAAATAAAAAGAAAAAAATCACCTGTAAAAAGGGATTACTAGGAACAATGAGAGAACAACCTGTATCTAAATGAAAATGGCTATTTACTGTCACCCAAAACAAAGCTCTACAGCCATTTTCCTTTAACCGTTTTGATAGTCCAAAGTACTATTACTAACCAAAAGTTGTTGCAAACTGCTAAATTCAATTTGCCATTTCATCAAGAAGCCACAAACTCACTGTCCAGTTTGCTTGTTACCTTCTATTTATAGTTCTTCGCTGCACCAGTGAAATGAGGAATAATAAAAAGCCAAAGGAATACTAACAGTTCCCTAACAATAAACAAATGCCAAACCCAACTCCAGGGTAGAATTCACAAGCTGGGTATAAAACACTGTTAACATCAACAGCACCAATCTGGGGGGAATGTGACTGTGGCTTTTCACCTGTGTGCTCACAACTGCAAGATAGCAAGAAACTTGTTCAGCATAGAACAACAGTACTTATTAGCAAAGGGAGACTGGGAAAAAGCAAGAATTTCTAGGGCCACAAACGGCCAACTATCTCACCCAGAGCGTCCGAAGTGTCCAGTAGTCCAAGCAGAGGCCTCTTTTGCAAGATGGTGCCATCCCTTCCACTGGAGCCAGGAGCCGGGAGCTACCAGCAAGCAGGGGGCCAAGAAGATTCAGTTTACAGAGGAAGCCAGAGTTGCAGGCGGCACAGCTAAAGGGATACCACAGATGCCAGCAGCACCTATTCCAAGGCCAGGTTGGCCTGTGCCAGGCACCAGACCAGAGAGTGCCAGAGGGTCAGAAGCGGTACCAGCTCTAACGGGTCGCCAGACTCAAGTCATCAGGGCTGATGGCCAGAGGACAGGCACAAGCACCACAGTCCGTTGAAAGCCAACAGAGTCCTTTTAGAGACAAGGGCTGCACACCCCAAAGGCGCCCATCAGGACCAAAGGCAGGGCCGGAAGCAGGAGAGCAGTTAGGCCGCAGTTTAAAGCAGAGGTCAGCTGCAAAGAATCTGAAGTTCTGAATCATCCCAGCCCGCAGGAGCCTGGGTTCACAGAGGCTGCTGCCTTTCAAACCCAGTAGGTCAGTTTACAGTTCCAGCCCTCTGATTGGTGCCTGCACTGAGGTCAGGGTAGGTTCATGCGCTGGTTGTGCACGAGGATCCTCGTGCTAACAGCGCTGAACTGATCTGGTGCAATCCAGAGCTCGGGGCTGGCCCCCAGGCTGCACCCGCTGCCCTCTTAAACCCATTCTTAGGCCTGCGTAGCAGCAGCTGAGCAGCTCCTGTTTCAGTTAGGAAATTTGGCCTTTTAAAAACTAGAAAGTGGAGCTGGAAGTGATCATACTTAATGAAATAAGCCTGAAAGAAAAAGAAAATTACCGGATGGTTTCACTCATACAAGAGTGTTGGGGAGGGAGCAAGAAACAAACAAATGTAATAGAGAAAAAAAGGAAAACAATGAACAACTATAAACCAGAGACATTTTATGGGGATGGAAGGGGCAATAGGATCGGAACAGGCGTGGGAAGAGTGCACTGAACTGTGGTGATGGCATATGGGTAAATTGGTGGTGGGAAGCTCATGGGGATTACAACTGAGATGAAAAAAAAAAACCCACGAAATGAAGAACGATGTAAAAAATACACACACACACACACACACACACACATATATATAAAATAAGAACTAGAAAATAACTATCACATGCAAATTCAGATGTATATTTCTGCATTGTAATGTTCTTCCTGGTTGGAATTTGCTTCATATTTTACCTTGTTTCAAATTGCACTCGATTGAGACATTTGTATCTTATTTTTTCCCTAAAGAGCTACTAATTATTCTTATGTAGAGGCAAAACCAAGTGCTAAATCTCTATCTTCAGGGCTACTTAAACCTGCTACATTTGTATTTGTATCTATTTGTTAGAAACTATTTATTCTATTTCAAGGGGCAGAGGAACTTAACTGGCTCCAGAAAATGTGAATTCTTTTGCCTGTAATCTAAAAAGCTGATAAAGTGACTTTACAGGGCTCCTATGTACCTCTTTCGAGATAAATTGGCATTTATGGGAAAATTTCAAGACATCCACTACAGAGCATGTAGACTTCGATGAGCTGAACTATCAAACTGCTCTGTGCATTAAATAAATTGTGTGTTGGCAATGCATATTTCTCTAGTCAAGGTTGGAGTTATAAGAATTTAAGATGCAGAAGTTCAGCAATAAAGTGTGTGGATAACCAACAGCCTTGGAAAAGAATTGATTGAATGTGGGTTTAAAATCAAGTTTTACACAGTCCTACAAGTGTTCCAGTGAATTATTAGGTATTATTTATTCTTACAAAAACTTGACTTTTATGATAATCAGCTAAGGAGAGATGTGTTTGCTTTAGATTAATACTTCTATATAATAGAACTTGATTTACATTCAAGAGCTCTTTTAATTATCACCAGCTTATACATAATAGAAGAAAAAAACATATTGTGAATTACTATTAGCTATTTGAATAAGGTACTCTATTGCTAAACCACAATATAAAATTCCTATCCCTAAATATTTGTTATAATCATAGTTGACTTCATAAGAGTTGTTAGTATTAAAGAATACTTAATTATGTATATTAGATGAATACTAAGATAAAGAAAAAAACAATAAATGAAAAGGATGTTCCACAAAATATTTTCATAATTATTTATAAAATTATTTAACATGTACCCTATTTCCTCCTTCCTACTAAAACCGCCTTCAATATTCCTAACTCACAACTGAAACCACCACCTCCTGCCTGCTACTTTTGACCTCACCTATTGATGGTGCTGTGTGATGGCCTGTGTTTCTCCCCAACAGGAGTGAGGCACTAGCTCACTAGGTGCTGAGAGTCTAGACTGCTGGTAATTTTCAACCAAGACTCTCTCCAAATGATTCTGAAGCCTGTGGTTCCCAAACATTAACTATATTGGTATCACTGGGGGAGCTAAAGCACAGATGGCTGTGCCCCCAGATTTCTGATTTAGTAAGTCTGGGGTGGAGTTTTCTAACAAGCAACAGTGTGATACTGATGTTCTAAGAACCACACTTTTGAGAACCAACGCTTTAAAACTAATACAACCTCTCCCCCAAAAGTCACAGCTTCCTCTCTGGAAGTGGCTCACATCAATTGCGAATGTAAAAGCCAGGTCCCCCTGCCTTAGAGGAAATCAACTGAAGGGTCTTTAAAGCTCCATGTGTGCCAGAGAGGTCAGCTGTGGCATTTGCTCTCATTTCAATATCTCCCTCTCTCCAGTCCTATGTCCATTCTCCATATAGGAGCTGATATGAATGTTACAAGCCCCCAAAGATCTATGTAGAACAGCTATTTAGCTTTTTTCTTTTGTGCATACAGAACTGGGGTACAGGCCAGAGGTGCAGGGGTGGTGAGAGGATTCACCAGAGACAGAGTGGGGAGAAGAACAGACAGATCAAGGAAGTACACTGCTGAGGGGAGCAGCGGGCAGGCCAGGAGAGGTCTGGCACACCATGTGGTCACCTCCGGGGCAGGTAGGGATCGAACTCATGCGGAAGTGGCTTTAGCTTCTTAGTGCTGTGCTTTAACCCGCTGTGCCACCAGCTTTTTAATAGCTCATCTCTATTCCTTCCCTAGTGCAGGCAATTATTATTTCTGTCTCTGATAGCATGAAAGTCTTCCTGACTAGATCCCTGCTTTTGTCGCCTCCAATTGTTCTCTACTTTGGCATTTTCTAATACAAAAACCCAATTTCATCTCTCCCTTGTAGTTCACTCTTCTACCTCAGTGTCCGCATAGCCCATCTCTGGTACCATGTAGCATGTATTGATCTCAGGATAAAGTTGAAAATTTTTTTAAGATTATTTATTTATGCATATAAGAAATGGGGTTGGGAGGATTCATCAGTCAGAAGTAGGAGCAGAACTGGTGGATCTACTGAAATGCACTACCTAGGGGAGCAGTGAGTGAAACAGTAGAAGTCTGCTATACCATGTGAGTCAGCTCCCTGGCCAGGGATTGAACTCATGCCACAGGAGCTGACAATACCTTGATTGTGCTGAGACTTAAACCCTGCACAATCAGGGAGGCCCCAGAAAAATTGAAAATTCTTAACTTAGTTCACAAGGTTGTTCATGGTCCAATACCACTCATGTCTCTTGCTTCCTCCTGTCTCCCTGCATACAATGCAATATGCTGCACTTACGCAAACAGCTTGAAGTTGCCAAGCTCTTGAAGAAGCCCATCCATGTATCTGAGTCCCCAAGGCTAAGAAAACAAACAAAAACCTGTAGCAACAAATTTTAAAGCAATCCCATCCTCAGGACTATATCCTCCAGGCCTGATAGGCTGATCATTGAATCTCAGGCTGAGAAACTGTCAATCTTCCAATATAAAATTTAAATAATTATAACATTTTAGGTCTAGAATGGAGTGTAATAAAAGCCAGGCCAATTATCTTGTTTTCCAAATAGGAAAATAATTCTGAGAGAAGTGAATCATATCCAGTGGACATTAATGGAGTCAGAGCTAGACTGGGAGGAAGAGGGAAAATTTTGAACAAGTCTGTGAAATACCAAAGAACTGGGGGTGGGGAGTAAGAAGGTGACTGTGACTGGATTTCACTCATCATCAAATCCAATGTAGATAAACCAGTGTGTGTGTGAGGGAGAAGGGACAGGCTGCAGACAAGAATCTCATGCAGATCTCCAAGCAGCCCTTTCTTACCTTTGCTTCTTTTTTATTATGTATATATATTTGCATCATTCTTCATTTTGCACATTTGTTCATCTCGGTTATAATCTCCATGGACTTCCACCAACAATTCACCCATGTGTTATCACCATAGTCCCAAGTGCTCTTCCCACTCCAGTTTTGATCCTATTCCCCATTCTTCCCCCATAGAAAAGAAAAAATACTGGATGGCTTCACATTTTAAAGGATGCAAAAAAAAAAAAATAGTAATAAAGTAAAAACTAAAATCAACTAACAACTATAATCCAAGCAGCCCTTTAGGAAGGTATTATGTCTAATGCTTCTTTGGCAAAGGCAAAGGAGACTGCAGTAAGAGAGTTTACTTACATCTGGATTTCTCTGACCTCTAGTAGTTAGTATATCAGAAAGAAGTGTATTTATTTATTAACTAGTATTCACATACATGAACCAAAGATGCTTTTGTACACAACTGAATAAGAAATGTTTTTCATATAGCAAACTAGGGTGTGTTCTACATCATTTTGTTCCAGTCTAAAGTATTTTAAAAAGGGTTATCTGTGACCTGCATAATTGTTTTCACACTCCATTAATGGGCTGTAACCCACATCTTGGAAAATAATGTATCCTTGATTTCTCATTAATTAGTCCATATTTGAGCTCTTCTTTGTGTTCTTTTATTCATAAAGCAATAATATTTTACCATACCTCTAGCATATTTTTTCTTCTTGGTAAATTGAATTTGGTCCCAAAAAAAATCCTTCTTATTAAGACTTTCAGAGAAAGAGGAGGATATGATGTGTTTCACTTAGCTTGGCTGCTATTACAAATTGCCATATACAGTATAGCTCAATTGTGAAATAAACTGTGTGTACTTGCATGTGTGTGTTTTCACAGTCTAGAAGCCTGGAAGTCCAAGGTGAGGGTTGTAGTATATTAGGTTTTCCTGAGTGCTTACTCCCTGGTGTTCATTCTCACTGTTTCTTCACATGGTAGAGAGAGAGAGAAAGAGAGAGAGAGAGAAAGAAAGAACTCTGATGGGTGAAGACACGGAGGCCACCATGACCTTGTCTAAATTAATCACCCCCAAAACCCCAAGTACAAAATCATCCAAAACAGTGGAGGTTAATTCATCAACATATGTAGTTCAGGGTGAATATGACTCAGTCTGTGCATAATGTAAAGCAGTACTCATCACAAGAGTAAAGGAAGATCTTCCAGCCCTGATGGGAAGGAAGTCACAGGAAAAGTGGAAGAAAAGAGCAGCCATGTGACACAAAAGCCCTATTGGATTCAGAATTAACATCCAGGAAAGGGCCTCAGAAATAGCCATATACATGGTAGAAGACATATTCATTATTTTTAGGTTATAGCTTATAACATTTCAAAACCTTTTGATAATAGGAGTGGTCACACAAGGTAGCTACCACAAATACTGATGGTGTGATAGAAGCAGAGAATGCAACCTCTTCATTCTCCACTATGTAAGAAAAGTGTGAAAGAATCCAGAAGTTTTCATGTGACATTTTAGTGGATATAGGTCAGTCATAAATTGCCAAATTCAGAGACTTTGATATAATATAATCCTTTTGGGGATTAATGGAAGAGTGAGTGCTGGGTAAAAAAAAAAAAAAAAAAAAAAAGACGAGGGCCAGCATTCTAGGAATTTTCTTGCTCAGAGAGAAATTACATTTTACAAAGGATACAATGACAGAAATCAAGGACTGAAGCTAGGCAAGATGATCTATCTACACCTCAACTGGATATACCCCAAAAGCCAGAAAGGGTAAACCAATAGTGATGCATGCTCTCAATGTTCCCTCAAGTCACCCACAGAAAACAGTAAGAGAAAGAGTTGGAGACAAAGCCTGCAATACTGTATTATGTTCTGCAGAGATATTGAGAAAGACAAAAAAAATTGTTAATGACTAAGTTTGTGACTTAAAATGTGATATAACTATACTTCATTTTTCTTTTCATGTTCACTCACTCGCCATTAAAATAGTCTGACTTGTCATTATAACTTAAGAAAATTATAAGGTGATTTCTAAAAAAATACAATAGGTTATCGTATGAAGCTTGGGTCAAAATCTATGTGATTTCATGCTAATATTTTTGGAATCAGTAGTTCACTCCTTATTTTCCTTTATTTAAATGATAACACATTAATCTAAGCCACAGGTCACAAGAAAGTTTTCACATAATAATAAAAATAGTGTTTTTTATACTTTCCTATGTAAAATGTATTCTTCTAAGTCCTCCAAAATAACTGAAAACGTAAGCAAATACTTACCAAGGATTAAATCCAAGATGAATAGCGAGATTTTTTGAATAAATTTGTAACTACAAATAGAATGAACTCTATTTGGTCATGAAGCATGGAGAGAAGGTTAAAAGAAAAGTAATTGATTAGCCATTCATTTTCAAATACATAAATATAGAGAAATGCTACTGAATTTTTTAATTATTAGATGTTGGCCATGTATCAAATAACTTTAAAAAAAAAGAATAAGCAGGTGCCACTGGTTAAGTCATATGTTAGGAAAAATAAAAAAGCAGAATAAATTTGATAGATTATTTAAGTAGACATGACACCAGTGATGATTTTCCTGAACAACTATAAAATAAAATAATTTTATAAAATTAGCATAAATAAACAATAAACAATAAGAGTCAACCTATTCCATAAGTGTTGGTCTCCTGCAACAATCTGAGAAAACGTGCAATGCAAGAGCTAAAGCAAAAGGCTGAAAGATCGCTGTGGTTATGAATTGAGATGGACTCTCCTCCACGATTAAGTCAGTGAAGAGCTTTCATTCTCTGAGCCTTCTGAGGTGGCAGGCTATGCCATTGGCCAATGTACCAGACAGAGCAACCACAAAGGTCAGACCCTTGATGGTGACAGAAAGGAGACAGGTGTATAATCAGACAGCTTAAAAACTCTGCAGCTTAAGAGCAGAGGTCTTTCTCTTAACTCTGCTTGTTTCGGCTAAAACATGATGAGCAATAGCAAACCTGACATCTTAAATTCTTACTACTCTGTGAATTTTCTAAATTAACATTTCCCCCTTACGATTTTGCCTGTTTTTATAAAAATATAGAATACATTTACTGCATGTATTCCCATACTGATTTATCAAGTACTTACTATTCACTTTATCTCTCAACAACAATAAAAAAATCTTTGCCAGAAATATTGCCAGATACAATATATACAGAGAACGGAGACTAGGATAACAGGAAAGCACAGATTTTCAAATTAGGACAACTCGGTTAAAAGCCAGTGCAGAGGGCCCTCCCTGGTGGCGCAGCAGGTTAAAGCACAGCACTAAGAAGCTAAAGCAACTTCCGCATGAGTTCGATTCCCGCCTGCCCCAGGGATGGGCGCGGCAGCCCTCTCCTGACCTGCCCGCTGCTCCCCTCAGCAGTGTACTTCGTCGATCTGCCTGTTCTGTACCCCACTCTGTCTCTGGTGAAGCCTCTCACCCTCCACATCTCTGGCCTGTACCCCAGTTCTGTACGAATAAATAAATCTTAAAAAAAAAAAAAAAAAGCCAGTGCTGATAGTAACCAGCAGTGTGACAACAAGGCAGATGTTCTGAGCCATATTTTGTTTACCATATGCACTTGCAAAGCTACCACTGGGATTAGTGAAAATACATAAATAGCACCTATATTAACTACATTAATATGATTATTACAGTATTCCATTTTGGTCAGTTCATTTATTTAGCCATACTTTACTTAGAAAAATATTCTGGTAATCAGGACACATGCATAGAGTCTTACACAATAACATACATGATTTGGCAACAAATTATAATGCTACTAGAACTATATATTTTAAAATATCTCTTCAATAAAACACTGTGATGCCATTTGTTGAAATAGCCTTTAGCACATGGATGTATATGTTAAAAGAGTATTTGTAATTAGTTTCTTCCAAATTCTCTCTGATTGATATAAATTTTCAAGGCCATTTGTCACTGGAAAATAATCATCTTTGGGTGACATAAAAAAAAAAGAGAGAGGAGCCCTCCCTGGTGGCGCAGCGGGTTAAAGCACAGCACTAAGAAGCTTAAGCCACTTCCGCATGTTCGATCCCCGCCTGCCCCGGAGGAGATCCACATGGTGTGCCAGACCTCTCCTGGCTTGGCCGCTGCTCCCCTCAGTGGTGTACTTTGTTGATCTGCCTGTTCTGTTCCCCACTCTGTCTCTGGTGAATCTTCTCGCCCTCTGCATGTCTGGCCTGTGCCCCAGTTCTATATGAATAAATAAATAAATCTTTAAAAAAAAAAAAAGAGAGAGAGAGAGAGACTTGTCACATATAATATCTTAAGCCTCTTCTAAAGAAGTCAATAATGTAGGTAGTTTGCTAAGGCATGCTGTAGGTTGAAGTACTTATGTTATAGCTTTGAAAACATGGGTCCATGTAAAACATAAATTACAAGAATCAAATGGTCAAATCCATCCACACAAATCCAGCCATACAAATCCATCCATATTTTGAAGATAGCATGTAGTGTCACAAACTGTATAGAATCTTCCATTTACGAGCTATAATAACTAGGTGACTTCTGCTTCAGAGAGAATAAAGCTGAGAAATGCTCACCATTTAACAGAAACAGTCCTTGCCATGCTTTGCTCTACTTTGCAGTTTAAAGATCTTTAAATTTAATCAAAGAAGCCAGAGATTGCTCCAAGGATGTTAAGTAACAAATTAAATGAGCTGATTTATTCCCAAGGAATTCAATACCTAAAAGAATCCCTATCACTACCTTTTCCTGAAGAAAGGTAATATAATAGAATAAAATTAATCTGGAATATATGCATGGGAAAACATAAAGAAAAATGTCTTTCAAGAAAGAGTAAATTGCCCTGTTTGTCTGTTTTTATAAGTTTCCAGCATCAGTGTGTACACAGTCAGTTAAGCTGGATATGTCTAATGAATCCTATCTAATAACAAAAATGAAATATTTACAGGTATCTGAGGGAAAATGAATAATCTAATCAAATAGAAAATAGCTTCTTCATCTGAGTTCCAGGTTAAATAAATAGTAAATAACTAAAAAAAATAAGGACTTCCCTATCATTAGCTGCTTTAAACACGATCTTTTGTTGTCTCCATCAAAATTCCATTTTACAGATTAGGAAATTGATACCCAATGACCTTTAGTGATCACCAGAAGCAGAACTGGCATGCAAGTGTTCTAGCTGGGTTATGCCCTCACTCAATCATCTTAGCAAAGGGCATGGGTGTAGATGAAAGGCCACAAAGAGATACATAAATTGCATTCGTACAATTTAATCATGGAGAGAAAAAATGACCAAATATATTCTCCATTACTGAGACAGAATAAAGAAGAATGATCCAATAAATAGCTTCTAATCTGACTGAAGAAAACAGAATAGTACTGAAGTAGTTGAGCATCTACCAGATGATACAGGGGCTGTACTTAGAATGGAATTAGCTATTGTTTTCAAAAACAATGAGGCATTGTTATGCATATTGCTTCCTTCCTTAACTAAAGATAGTTAAGTAAATTATTTACTTTTCCCTAAATTAAAATAAAGTTCATAAAATGAATACAGTTTTAAAATTAAGATCTATAATAAAGAACAGATTATGTAGAGTTTCTATAGCTTTACCATCATTTTTACAGTACACAATTGAATTGGCTGAAGACTTGGAAAAAATACACTCCAGGGAGCAATTCAGTCCAGGCTAGAGAAATACATTCTATTTTAATGGGTTTTGTTGTTGTTGTTGTTGTTGATTTCATCACATATTTCTAAAATGCTATAATCAAGCTGCTGGAAATCCGAACTTCTCAGTTTCTTACATGAATTCTATGGGACTACAGAATAATTTAAGCTTTTCATCTGAGTTAGAATTTTTACTTCTGTAGTTCATCAACCTCATGTGTCACGTATATGTCATTGAAATGAGAAAAAACTTAGAAGGCAGGAAAAAATTAAAAACAAATTAATGTGGGAAGATGATATAAATCAAGTGGTGAAGCCAAGAGTGAATTATCAAAAGATCTTTCATCTAAAGTGAATACATTTTCCTTTCTCAAGAGGAACCCATTATGTGTTTTTTGTTTGCACTATTATACCTCAAGTGGCATATTAAAGGAATAGATTTATTAGGATTTAAAATGCATTTTACTCTGATAGGAAAGGATAGTGGTCCTTCAAATTTAATTTGAAAAGGCTTAAACAGTGAAATTATATATAGGGCCTTGTTAGTAATGAAGGCTAAAAAAATCAAATATTACTTTAATTTAAAACCCATAAATGAATCCTCCCCCATAAGAAAAACATTAACAAAGAAACACCATTTGAAAATAAGCATTATGTATTCTATCTAAAATGTTCAGAATTTATTCAGTTGGATATGGCAGTTTGTTGTTTTTGTGGCAAATGTTGCTGTTTTCTGAGAAGGGAAAGAAACAAAACAATGGTTGGTTTTGTTTTCTGAGTTTATATTTCTTCTGTGTTAAGCTGGTTGGCTTTACCAATAGGTTTTTAAAGACACATCTATATAAAACAGAGGTATCAATAAGGTTTTTAAACTCTCATGCAATTTGGAAAAGCATCAAAGGTAGAGTGAAATCCAGAGATAAGGTAAAACTCGCCTTTTAGTGGACACTTGTCTGTAACTTTTCCTATCTCCACATCTTTTAGAGAAACATAAACAGCTATATTGTAGTCTTTCTGAAGAATATCTGTGTGTGTGCATGTGTCTGTGCCTGTGTGTGCATGAGAGAGACAGACAGACAGACAGACAGACAGACAGACAGACAGACTTCATGCTGCTGGGGATACATTATTGCAACAAAAGAGGTGAACTGATACCGCAGGGACAAGGCTCCAAGGAGAGGTATTCAAATGTCTCAAAACAAAACAAAACAAAAGCTTCTAAAAATTCCAAAGAGACGTAAAAAAAAAAAGGCTAGAAAGAACCAGTTGTTAGGAAGGGGGATAAAAATTGACCACATGGGACAGTAGTATGTCAGTGTTTTATTGAGACCAGCCTATTTTTTTTTTAAATTGTATTTATTTTTGCCTAGAAATGGGTTATAGGCCAGAGATGTGGGGAGGGAAAGTTGACGGAATTCACCAGAGACAGAGTAGGGAGGAGAACAGGCAGATCTACCGAAGGGAGCAGCAGGCAAGACAGGGGAGGTCTGCTGTATCATGTGGGTCACCTCCCCTCCTTGCTGAGAATCAAATGTAGTGGTGATAGCACTGAGACTTAATCCCTGGCACCGGGAAGGCCTCCAAGACCAGCATATTCTTGACAGGGGTTCTTGAAAGGGATTCTATGTAGTCTCAGGCTGGGGTTGGGTCAAAATTCTGGAGTGGGGTAGAAGATGAACTTAAAAAAATTGGTTGACCAGCATTTTGTTCTGATTTATCAGTCAGAAGCCATTCAGCTAATCATTAATGAAACAGTGAGTGGATATTTGTAGACTTACAGGTAAGCAGGGAGGATCTTTGAGTGGAAGCTTAATCACTGGGTACAGGGTGAATCTCTGAGGTACTCAGTTTTATGTGTTTTCAACAGGAATGGGAATTTCTTCAACCTTTTCTGTTTTCCAGGATTATAGGACTAGAGTAAGAGTCAATGTTTTCAGTCTTGCTATTACTCAAATCCTGAGCCTTCTTGTTCTTACATTAGAAGAGAAAGGCTCACCCTGGTCCTCTTTGCCACAGAGATTCTGGAAGAACCAGTTCACTCTAAGGAAGTACTAGGGCAATCCTTGGGAAGAAGAATCTTATTAACAAATATTTAAAGAGGAATGATATCTCCTCTTATGACAACAATATCTGAGCTGAGAATAGACTCCTGAAATGACTGTGATTCCACTAACAACAACAAAAACAATTTGCAGAGACATGTTAGGTCATAAAGTCCCCTCAGCTGACTGAGTAGCACTGTTGGAGAGTGTAATTTGTTTCCAGATCTCAGAGAAGGGTACTCAATAGATGCTGTTTTTGGCAGCCTGGCAAAGGGGAAGGCAGCTAAGTGGATGTTTGAATCTCTTACAGGCAACATTTCAGTGACTAAGTCTAGTCTGAAGAAGAAGAGGGAAAATTCACCTCTGACAGCAAACGTCATCAGGGTGAGAAAGCACACCAGTTATTTTATTGCGTCCTAAGCACTTAGAGTGAGGAGTCACATGAAAGTAAGCTGGTCATGAATTGTATTCCTCTTGGGATATAAATGCTTCATTTATTATCAAGTTCAGACTTGAACTGAAAAAAAGTTGATAAACCTTTGAACTCCTTGTGTTTCATTTCCTTAATCAAGAGTATTACCAGTTTGATGACTCAGAAATGTGTCCTGTGAATTCACAGGTCAGTAAGAACTTGAGGAGGAAACTTCATCAAAATCGAATACCAAGGATGGTTACTGCTATTTCACTTACTATCATCAAAAAGCAGCAAAATGCATTATATCATATAGTTAACTCCATAAGGGTGAAAAGAAATTGCTTCTGCTTATACATAACAAAATGCTAATAATTCTTATTCAATCACACCATTTAGAAGCAGTTAGAACTTTTACCACTATTGTGATAAATTAGAAGTGGGAATAGCATCTATGTTTTCTGTAATTTTGCAGTAATAATGCCATTTCTGACATACTTTGTCTCTGTCATCAAGGTAATACGATTTGCTTCTTAATTACATTTCTGGATGAAAGTAAAATAACAAAGAACCACACCAGTGAATTTGTCTCCTTATAATACATGTTACAGTGCACCTTGGTTAATGCTAACGAGTTGGAGAGGAAAGAGGCTCAGGAAGCAAGATTCGATTTTCCCTTTCTTTTTCTTGTCCTAGTTTAGACAATGTTATTATTCTGCATTCCATAAATTAAATGCAATTGCATTTTAGTGTCATCTCCATTTCTCATAATGTTGAAGTGTTCATTTAGCTTACCAAGATGTGGGTGCACCTGGAAGTCGGAATGAACAAAATGATGCTAATCCAGCTTTCTGTATCCTATTATTAAACCTTCATTTAAACACTCTCCAAGAGGAGGGGCAGCTGCACCTATATTATATCACTAACTAATGGAGGCCACCTAGAGAGACTCCAAAAGTCTTACCTGCAGTAATTTTAAGAGATCTCCCATTATCCTTCATTCAGCAATATTCACAATACCCACTTTAAAATTTTGAATTTCAGGCATCATTTTCTCACCTAATCATCACACTGCAGGTCCTGGTATGATCTGTCCCCCTCCAGATCTCCTCGAAAAGATGCCACGTTTTTGTGTGCTTTCAGCATAATCTCGAACTAGTAATGATGACTCAGAAAAATTCTTCCTCTTCCTGTTTACCCCCAACTTAGACTAGCCTGTTGAAGGCAAGATTGAGGAATACAGTGACCTCAACTGACACTCCAAAAGCACTTTTTAACACTGTACTACATGTGACAAGAAATAAAGATAAATAAATATAGAGCTCAAGACCTGCAGAAACTGACAATGTACTAATCCACTGGGGAAGAATTTGCTAAGTTTATTCGCACTAAACTGTTATTAGTTGACAAGTGTTAAATCCATCAGGTGCTGTTGCAACAGGTTCCTTAGCAACCCAGTTTCTTCTTCCTTGGTCGGTATGTAGCAGAGGGAGAAGCTGGGTTACTCAGTGTTGTGTGGGAACAGCTTCAGAGGAAATCTGTCAGAGATTTATGAAGTTGCCCAACAGAGGCTCCAGAGAACTGGCTGTCATCCTATTTCATCCTGGACCTTTTACAGAATGGGCTCCCCGAAATGTCCCTTAACAGATTTCTCTGCCAACCAAGAGGGCAAATGTGCAGAGCTGACCTTGGTGCCGGAAGTCTCAAGAGACTCATTTTCTCATTAAGGATTTTATTCCCTTTAAAAGCACCATAATGTGGCTTGAAAAACTACTTTCCTTTAAGAGCTTGTTTCACAGCCTGATGTACTTTTCAGGGTAATGGCCACAGAATTTAGGTTCAACTGGCAGTAATCCTAAAGGGCACCATATCAAGTGTTCAGAACATTAGGAATTTAGGCTGGAAATAAAGTGGCCCTCAGAGTGAATTTCACATTTCAGTAAGTGGATAGAGGAGATGTGTCCTGAGAAAAGGGTTTTTGGGGAAAAAAATCTAGATGGGCATTTTTAGGACATAGCTATATATCTTTCTATCTGTCTACCTATCGACTGATCTATCTATGTATCTATCACCTATTTTTCATTTATATATCATCCATAATATATTTGCCAGTTATCAATGTACTATTTAATCTGTGATTATTAAAAATAGAAAAAAAATTAAATCCAGGGGCCAAGCCACATATAAAAATTTTAATCTGTAAACTTATAAATTCAATAATTCAATGATAAACTTATCAGAAGTGTATGTTATCTTTTTCTTCTTTCTCCCAAATGAAAAATAAGGAGGAAAACAAAAACCCAGGCCATTGTACTATAGCTTCCCAATCTTGTAACTTGTAGTAATTTTTTTTCATATTTGCTACTATATAATGTCTCATAAAAGCATGGGCTCCTACTTCTACATGACTTAAATTGGAAGCAAAATTATATAATGCTATATCTATATTGAGTGTCAAGTCAAGTATAAAAAAGTGACATGTTCATCTCAGGAGCAAACATCAGATACTTGAAGGAATTTGAAGGAATGAATAGGTCTTGAGGAGGACTGGTTAGGGTGAGGGGTTGGAACAATATTTGTTGTCATTTCCATTCCTGCTGGAAATTTACCACCATGAAGTAAGACACTATACTATATAATTGACATTTGCTAAGAATAGAAATTAATGTTCTCAGCAAAATAAAATATAAAGTGTAATCTATGAGAGAATGGACTGTATTAATTAATTAAATGGGGAGGGGTTCCTTTCACACTACATATGTATATACAGCCATACCTTTATCTTACAATTTTGTCAATTTTACTACAATAATTTCATTTCTCAGAAATAAGTAAGTACACTGGCTGTTCATTAAAGTTATCCCCAGAGGAGAAAATATAATTATTTAGTTAGGCAAACTCTCTTGTGACTAACAACTAACTCTTGAAATTATTAAAAAAAAAAAAAAAAGTGCCCCTGACCCAAACCAAGAGATGGCATAAAACAATTCCACAAAATAAATATTTTTCAGTCCACTTAACAGCAGCACCTAAATCAACTTAGCAAATTTGATGATAAAACATGGCCTGAACTGTCATGTGATTGTTCATAGACTTATTTGACTTAGAGAGACTCTTTGCTATCTTCCTGAAGAACTGTGATTAGGAGGATTCCCCCCCACAATAAGCCATTCTTGAATAACATCAGGGTGCCTGAGAATTGTATCAGTTGTGACACTATACTGAGATCCCCTAAGATTCTACAGATACAGGGCTAAGTCTCCCAAGACCCCCTGTATTTCAAGTACAGTGCACACATCCAGGATGCTGTTACCTGACTTCCCCCTGGCCAGCTGCAAGTGAGAGTTTTCCATAGCCTCCCTCTCAGAGTTCATTAATCTGCTGGAGAGGCTCACGAGAACTCAGTAAAACTATTTACTCACAAGCCCACCAATTTATCACCAAAGGATATTAAATGATATGAATCAACAGCCTGGTGGAGAGATAATTTGGTCAAGGTTGAGCCTGGCTAGATGCCAGTTGGAAGCACTCTAGCTTCCCAATCTGAGAGCTCTATAAAACCCCTCTTTTGGGGTTTTTACAGAGGCTTCATTACTTATACAGGATTGATTAAATAATAGGCCACTGGCAAGTGAACTCAATCTCTAGCCTCTTTCCCTTCCCTTGAGGTCTGGGTTAGGACTGTAGTTTCAACACTCTACTAACTTGGTTGGCTTTCCCGGTGACAATCTGCCAGCCTTAGGTACTTCCCCAAAAGTCACTCTACTAACATAATGAGATTTTGTCACCCTCAATACAAAGAGAATGCCAAGGTTTATGGGAACTATGCACAAGAAATGATGAATGAAGGCATATATATCCGAGAAATACAGCTTGGCTTTCTGAATAACCAGATATATAATCCTTACTATCATAATAGTGCAAATCAGTAATTTTTGACTACAAAGTACTTCTAAACTCCGTCATGGGTTTTGTAAAATAGTGTTATATTCTATATTTCCTTCCTTTAAAAAATAAAGATTTAATTCTAAGATACACCTTATCTTAAAGTCTTAAATAAAGGATGTACACACTAAATTCTCCCAACATCTTCTGTCATAGTGTTACTAATATATTTATTTTGCAGTTATAATATGAAGCACACAGGTTAAATAATTTTCCCAGTTGACACAGCTGGTGATGGTTGGAGTTATGACCTAAATTTAGACAGTGTGTTACCAAGATCCATGGCCACTACCTACTATTTATATTGCTTCTTGCACGGAAATATAAAAGAGAAATAAGAGGCCCTCCCTGGTGGCTCAGCTGGTTAAAGTGCAGCACTAAGAAGCTAAAGCATGAGTTTGATCCCCACCTGCCCCAGAGGTCACCCACATGGTACTTCAGACCTCTCCTGGCCCATCCGCTAGTCCCCTCAGCAGTGTACTTCATCAGTCAGCCTATTCTGCTTCCCACTCTGTCTCTGGTGAATCCTCTCACTGCCCTGCACCTCTGGCCTGTAACCCAGTTCTGTATGCATAAATAAATAAATCAAAAAAATAGAAATGAATAATTTTAGAAATATTTTAATGGACTTCCTAAACATTAGCAAAAAAACAATTTTATAAAACAACCAACATTGCTTTGTTCCATCTTCGGCAGCTGGTCTAATAGGTTGGTTAAGATCTACAGATGCTAGAAAGCATTATGGAGCAGCAGGGGGATGGGACAAGGTCACTTTTTCAGTGACAGAGCCTGGAAAACCCAAGATATCAAAGTAAAGTCAGTCAACAGAGGAGAGGTCTAGGAATCATGTGTGAGAAGTCAGGGCAGATCCCAAGGCAGTTCCTAGAGAGTAGACACCACAGAAACCAAGAGAGCCACAGTCCTATTGAGGCACAAGAGGTGCCTGAGATTCTCTGCTTCATGCTGGAAAGTCCAGCAGCTCAAATGCTTTGTCTGGACACTCCACTGGGATTTCAAGTGTCACATCCAGTTTGCTTCTGGAATTATTTCCTCTTATTTTCCTCTGACAGGTGCATTAAACAGCATTGCCAATGTGAAAAGCTCCTTATTCCCTTCACAGAAGTGTCACAACCTGTGAAAACTAGTACAGAGATTACTGGGGATACAGAGGGGAGATTCAACTTGCATGATGTTGTTAATCCTGATAATGTCTGATTTAAAAGGTCTTTTAGTTGTTTTTAATATTCAGAATTGTACTTTAAAAAGAAAGGAGAAGTAAAAAAATGGACAGTAACAATTTAATCAACAAAGGAGAGGGGAAGGGAGCTTTGCTGTATCACTGGCTACTAACAAAGGGGCCTGGGAACCACAGAGGCTGAAGGCAAACAGAGGAGCATTGGAAAAACAGATGCTAATGGACATAAGAGAAATGAGTTTTCCAGAGAGTTCTGTTATATCACAGTGTGTTCTGGAGTAGAAACGGCTAAGGTAAAATAACTCTACAAGTAAGGAAAGGATAATTGAGTTTGCTAGTCTCTGAGCAAAACGCTAGCCAAGTAGAATGGATAGCTTAATGCACCATCTGGAGTGGAGTCCAATTTATTCTGGGACTCTCAGGCCTTGACTATAGAATTAGGTAGGTGAGTTCTTAAAACCATACAAAGATGGTAATTGAAGTACATAACATTTCATTTTTCAGCGTGTTTTTATTAAGCAATAGCATTAGATAAGAACCTTCCCATCTCCTGGGAACAGTGAGGTATTATGGTAGCCACACTGAGCCACAGAAATATAAAACATTTTGTCCAGGGATCAAAGGATGATGTTAAAACAAGCTTACTGAACCCTGGGGTAATGTTGGAGTTAATTTATATGTGGACATTGGATAATTTGCATCAGAGACTAAAGAATCACTTACAAAAGATTTTAAACTCTCCTCCCCTTACACCCATCTAAAATGGCTTTTCTCCAAAGAACCCTGATGAGTTTCTAACGGTAAGATCTTACAAGGCTGACAAATCAGCTAAATGGACTTTTTTAATCACTATAAAAATGAAGCATACTTGCAGGGATCAGAATGTCAATTATTTTATCTAAAATTTCCTTCAGAGAAATTACATTATAAACTATCAAAACCCAGCCTAGAACTGATTATAGCACAGCGATGTCTTTGTACCGCTATCGTCAGTGGCCAGGAAATGTCACTGAAAATTCAAAAAATATACATTGCTTGATATGCTACCTCACATGTCAGAAGTTTTGACAAGACAAATGTGATATGACTTCAGTGTTCTCAGATAAACACTAAGGTTTCATTTTATATCAGAGACCCCCTTGAATAAAATTACCAGAAGAAACCAGATGGCTTTTTGCTCTGGGAGAGGGGAATGATAGAATAAAACATATTTTTAAATAAGTATTTTTACATGGTCATCAGAATTAACTTCGATAACTTCAAATTGTGTAATAGTTTCTTTGTTTTGTTTACTTGGCATGCATTTTTATGTTTTGGCAATTATAACTCTGTATTTCTTTGCAAAGTAATTTATGTAAGCTGCCTGCAAACTACACTGCACTGAGGAAGTGGAAGTAGCCCAGACCCAGCCATACATTTCCAATGAGCAGGTCAAGGAGACCCAGGCAACACTAATTGCACCAAGCAGTTAAGATCAAGACTCAGAAATCATTGGAAATCCTTATTCATCATTAGTGGGAATGTAGACTGGTCCATTCCCTGTGGAAAATGGTCTGGAAGTTTCTTAAAACATTAAAAATAGACCTACCAAATGATCCAGCAATTCCTGAAAATGAATATGGAAAACAATTTGTGTTAAAGTCATATACTGGAATAATATTAATAACAGTAATAATGATGATGCTTCTGCTATTACTACATTACTGACAGATGCAATTAATAACAAAAATGTTATTTTGAGTAAAGTTGTCCAGACAAAATAGTATCTAATATATGTCTCCTATCCTATGCAGTTCAGGGCCAGGCTGTTAGTATGACATACCTCTCACAACACTTTGCTTTACCCTAATTCTAGCCCTAATGCCATTTCCCTTTCAAGCTCAACAATATGCATGAGTTTTCTTTTGCCTTCCCAAATGAAAATCTTCCCTCTGCACCAATTCTATTCCCTCTCTCAGCTGTCTTACTCCACGTAAAAGAAAAGCAAAGAGAAAATACTGATTAATACAAACCATTTGACTAGGAGTTTAGAAGACAGGTGATTGTGAAAGGCCTTCAGTTTGCATTGTGTAGACATGGCTTTTGGGAGAGTTTTAAAAAACAAAATTCATCTGAATGAATTGAAAAATCGAATAGGCTTTATCTAACAATTCATGAATTCTGCATGCAGAATGTATTGCTAGAAGGGCTCTGCAAGAGATTGTGCAAAATGAAAGTCACTTTGGAATCTGACAGAGGATAGGACAACATTTGCAGTAAAGGCCATGCAAGATTATTTCAGGCAAAACCACCTCTCCTGACTAACAAGGCCAGCAGGTCTTAAGCAAGTGACCTCACTGGCCGTGATCAGGTTGATTGGTTTAAAATTCCACTCTTGGAAGAGGCTGGAACTACTGTAGTTAGTTTAGGTATTAAGTCTTGGTAGGACCTGGCAAGATTCTATCTGGGGCCTGTTGTATCTTTTTTAAACAAGGGTGTCAGTAATCAATTGCATATTTACTATTTCTGGCCTACATCAATTGGCAAAACTATAAGACTATGAAGGTACTATGGTAGAATGGTAAAATCAGAACCATAATTGCCTCTGTAAGGGGGTGGGGGATTACCTTGATGAGAACTGGAGATAACTTCCTGGGTGATGACCTTGATTGGGTTATTGAAGGCATTTCCAAAATTCTTTGTAGCTAAGATCCTTGCATTTCTTTATATCTAAGTTTTCCTTTGATGAAAAACAGATATGCCTAACAATATATTCTTTAAAGACTTCCTTATTTATGTATCCAAGACCTGGATACAGGACAGACGTAAAGGGGATGAGATGATTCACCAGAGACAGAGTGGGGAGCAGAACAGGCAGATATACTGACATACACTGCTGAGGGGAAAAGCCAGCAGGTCAGGAGAGATCTGCTGCACCACGTGGGTCACCTCCCTGGCTGGGGACCAAACGGGTGCTGCAGTAGCTGCAGATAAGCTTCAAGCACTGTGTTTTAACCCATTGTGCCACCAGAGAGGGCCCCTTAACAATAATTTTTTAAGTGTACAAAAAATAAAATTATCTGAAAGCCATGGGTTGTTTAGCTCTAGCACCGTTTACTAAAACAGCTGATGGACTTAAATGCTAAATTCTAGAATATGTTTCTCCCTTGTGGCATTTGAATTCAGGTCCATCTGTCAATGACCAACTCTGCGGAAGAAGAAAACATACTTTTGGAATATTGCCAGCTCCTGCTTCTGGACTTATTTCTAACAGATGCCCTAACCTTGTGAATTCCCCCCCCCCCCACTTTGGCTGCTTCTCTTTGCATTAGTCAAAGGACTTGCGGCCATATTTTACACCAGTGGAAAACTCCACAGCCCGGTAGATGGGAGCACAGGTAGGTGAGAAATGCATCCTCCTGACACACAAGCATGAATTTGCTCATTGCAGCATGCACATACTCCCTCAAATTTACTTTAAAAGACCCTGGTAATTTGTTAGATTTAATACAGTGACATCCTGATCACAGGATCATGAGGCTGGTACAACGGCCTTAGGAGCAATGTAAACTGTTATCATGACACATAAAAATTTTACCTCAGATAAAGTAGAATTTGAAACATTCAACAGTAAACCACACTTTCTCCCTTTGGAATTGTACCTGAAATCAGGATTCTGATTAGGACTGATTTAAAATTCCCAACTTTAGGAAAGTTTCTTTAATATCACCAACTGTGGACAAATAAGCAAAATACAAAAATACATGTTTATTTCATATGGCAAATAATTGCATCTGGTAAATGTGTTCTCACACAGCTTCACAACAAGGATGAAGCTAAATGAAAATGGAAATTATTTTGCAAGCTTCCCTACAACTTAAAAAATGAAAGAAAGATACCTTGGGACTTATTTTCGAGATTCAGATTCTTGAACTTCTCTATTCTTTTATCACTCTGTTGCCCAAGGGAAAATCTGTACAACAGGCATCATATGTCTTTAATAATGAAGCAAACTACTGTAGCTCAAATCTTCCAAGCAGCTAAGAAACCAATTGTGTATAGGAAATGCCAGAAGAGTTTGTTTTACTAGAACTATAAATTCAGCAACATTCAAGGATTAGGCTCATTTCAGTTGAAGGCAGAAAGGCAAAGTTGATGAAAACATTTTAAAGGATAATCCATATGGACTGATTCTGAGGGAAATTTTCCATAAAACAAATACCTCCCTTATAAAACAGAGAGTTCTGAATCCTCTCCTTTCTTGTTTAGAGGTTCACTTTTCAAAAAATAATGGAAGTTTCATTCTTCTTGAAAAAAAAAACACAGATTTATTTTAAAAGTTTCTGGTACAGTTTTTCTATGGGAGATATTTTCTCTCTGATCCAGTTCACAAATCTGCATTTTATATTGAAAACTCCAAAATCAGAGATAGAAAATTAGATATTAAAGATTTTGCTTTGAACAGCACTTTGTTACAGCAGACAGCACATTATATGCCTGAGCTGGCAGATGAACAAAGATTGCCATTAAGCAAAGTAGATGTGCTAAAGAGAGCTATAAAAATAATTGTATTTAAAACATCAAGTAAACATTTCAGCCATGTTTCCATATGGTCTTCTTTGGAGTTTTCAAATTGATGTCATATTAAATATCATCCATTCACTTAAGATAAACTCAAGCCAAACATGTAAAGTCAAGGTTCTGCAGATTTAAGGGCTACTTAATCAATAGTTCATTTTTCTTTCAAAAACAACCATGCTGCTAAAAATGTATATGTCTGGTGAAAGAAAGTCCTCGTTTGTTTAGATTTTCATCTGGAAATTTGTTTTTGTATGGTATCACCAGGTCCTATTAAAAACATGGTGCTGAAAACTGGCCCTCCCTGGTGGTGCAGCGGGTTAAAGCACAGCACTAAGAAGCTTAAGCCACTTCTGCATGAGTTCAATCCCCGCCTGCCCCGGAGGTGACCACATGGCGTGGCAGACCTCTCCTGACCCACCCACTGCTCCCCTCAGCAGTGTACTTCATCGATCTGCCTGTTCTGCTCCCCACTTTGTCCCTGGTGAATCCTCTCACCCTCCACATCTCCGGACTGTATGAATTAATAAATAAATCTTAAAAAAAAAACAAAAAAACATGGTTCTGAAAACAAACCAACTCTGTTAGTATCTGGGAAAATCTAAGAAATAACTGAAACTTGGCATGCACTTGGCAAATGAAGGGTCATATGACATCTTGACTAATATGTGTTCTAGCTTTAGATTCATCTCACATCTACATTTACATATCACTTGGCAATAAGTCCATGTCTCTGCAAAGATCAAATTAATTCAAAGTAAATATTGCCAAAACAATCCCTTTAGTTATTCAGAGATTTAACAAAATGAATTTATTTCCTTCACAAATGATCTCTTTGCTTTGTAATTAACAACTGGTAAGGTAGTTTTACCTGACTCTACCTGTCCTGAAGTATTTGGACAATGCAAAAGATAGCTTAGCATTCTTGTTTCAGAACTTCGTGTGTTAAACAACTCTTTTACCAAAAACTCTTGATTTATTTTTAGCTACAGTTCTAAAAGGAATGCCTATTTGACTTTCTAATCTAGAACAGGTTAGAAGCAGAAAAGTAGAAGAGGGGGTGCCCATAGTAGGAGAGTGGGGGCAGGTCAACAAAGAGCAACAGGAATTGACAAGTGACAGCCTGACAGAGGAACAAGTCAGAGGAACCATAAAATACACAAAATAAGTTTGAAGAGAAAATTGATCAAGTTAATCCAAGAACATAAGTGGTATCTAGTGGCCAATGTCTCCTCAAATAACTATTTAACTATATAATTGATTAATTAATTACTATTTACTATATACAAATGATAAGTACAATGATCTCTCTGAGTAAGACAACATTAAATTATACATCTGCTCATTATTGAAAAAACCAACTCATGCAAATAATCCTTTATAAACAATTTACTTTAAAAGTTCTACCCTTTTGTGGAATACCTTGTTTCCAAGGATTTCAGACTTCTGACACCTAACTAAATCAACAGAAAAAGATAAAATACTTACACTTAATAAGACTGAAGACACTGACTGATAGGTCATGTGTTAAAAGGTAAAATAATTTATTTGAAACCTTAAAAGTATCCTACTAATACACAGTCTTCATGGTTCTAAAGTTTAATGTCAACAAAATATCTTTTGAAATGGAATTAAAGAGATTTTCCACTCTTCATTTATGGTATGCACAATGACATTATAATTAAATCTACATGTCTTGGGTTATTTTGGAATTTAAGTAATAGAAAAGACCATGAGTAACTTAAATCTGAAGGGCATATGTTAATTAGCTAGACCTCTAAAGGCAATGCACTGGTTCTCTTCATACTGGTTTCATTACTCTGCCATTCCTTTCCAGAAACATGGACTTAGTATCCATCCAACTTCCTTCACAGTTGCAAAATATCTCTGGCAGTACCCAGCTTCATAAGTCAAAATACATGGTACAGCAGAGCATTTTTTCCCCTTCAGTTCTCTCTCATAAAGCCTAGAAAACCTCTTCTTTTGTCCTTCATAGGAAAACTCCCTTTAATTTTACCCTCACAAATAAAAGTCATCCTGGAGCATAAGCCCTGTGACCAGCAGAAAGCCATTCTCTGCTTGAATTTGGTTGGAGTTGTCAGCACCCAAAAGAGAGGCAGCCATCTGAAAATTGAATCATTACAGGGATGAGGAGACAATGGCATACTTGGTGTGAGGGGGTGGAATGGACATTGTATGTCCATTCTCTTTCCTTTAGATTCCTTCTTTTCTATAGATTGTCAGACATAAATTAAACATTTTGATGTCATAATTTAAACTTTTCTGGCACAATAACTGGAATCCATCTCAAATATTTTAGCAAATGAGAAATATTTGGAGTATGTAAAGGACATTTATTATCTTGTTTTTCTAGGACTGTACCTTTTCTGCTTCTTGGGGACAGTGTTTTGAGGGAAGAAGGCTGACTTGCTATTAATAGGTCCATACTTTTCTGACATGTCCATACTTTTCTGACAACAGTGATTGGTTGCAGGGTGATCATTTGTTCTAAGCTCAGTCTCTGAAAGTCCCCTATGTGCATGAAGAGACTGTGATCCATTCAGTGGTAGACACATATTCCAAACCAGAGTAGGCTACTTTCCAAAGAGTTATAGAGCTAGACATTATTGAAGTCCGGAGAGGTGATGAAATATTGATTTTGTTTCATAATGGAAAACTATGCTCAGGGATGCTGTAGGCAAGAGTTCCAGCATCATGGAAAAAGTTGGTTTCAGAGAAGCCCGAACACAAAGAGGAATAGAAAGAAAATTTCAAACAAAGGGCATTAAGTCATTGATAAAGATTCCCCCTTACCTGTATTTATTTAGGCTCCATTGAACTTTTTCAATGGTGTCTCCACTTTCAGACATCTATACTTGTCTCTGCATTGTCCAGTTTTAGTGTGAGTCCTGCTATGTTGGTTTAACTGGAATCTTGCATCCTGCCTATGTGATCACCTTCAATACCTCATTGGGTTCTTCATTTTCTACCACTACCCGGGAAGACATGATGACCCTAGCCTAACTTAACTAGATCCGTTTAGTCAGGTCTTTTTACCACCAATGCTTCCTGTTAGACTTTTATCATAGACTGACCTACATTATGCTGCTTGGATATAAAGTCCCACTTGTCCATTCTGTATTGGGAGTTCAGCCAGTATCTGTCTTCTACTGTAAGATCCTATTGCAGTGGCTTCTATTTATACTATATTAGCGTCCGTTAAATAAAGCTTTGTCATCTATTTAATTTTCATTTGGAAACAGAGCATTTTTATCAACAAAATATTTATACCCTTTTTTTTAAATTCTTACAATGATTTAGCATGTCATGTTTTATCAAAAGTTATAGAATTTTCAAACTAAAACAAAGCAGTTTAAAAGCATGACAAATCAACTACTACTTGCGAGATATCTACAACTAATCTAAGTATAAACTTTTATATCAAAAATCAAAAGATCTAGTCTTCTTTTTTTCAGTATCTACAAACGAAATTTGCATAACACGGTTTCATATATATATATATATCTATATATATATCTATATATATATATTCTTTAACAACATAATAAGTACCCAATTCTAATTGTATACAGCAACATTCTGGCTCATTCCATCTATTAGGTTAAACAAATTCCAAAAAGTTTATCTCTAGCTACTTCTATAGATTCCTGCTATATATTGCCAATTTGCTTTTCCAAAATGTTACTTGATTTATAGCATTTCATCATAAGTCAGCATGCATTTGTTATTTAAAAGATCACATAAAGAACACTTCTGAAGTGTATTTAATGTCACTGAAAAGTACCAGAAATGGATAAAAACTTTTATAGTAGAAGGAAGATAGTATTCAGGGTCAAATAAATGTGAATTCAAAAATCTGTTCACTAACCGCATAATTTTGGGGGAGTTATTTGAGTTTCAGTCACTTTAGTTACAAAAATGGATGCATTAATGCTTAGTCCATGTCCAGGAAAAAAACTCAGCATTTAAGAAATGTCTTTTCTTTTACCTAATTTAACCACAAATTGCTTGTTCTAAGGAATTCACAATACCCACTTCTGAATTTCTCAGTATCTTAATTTTTAACTAAGAACTTTGATAACTCTCCTTTAAAATCTGATTTTTTATAATCAGTTCAATACCTTAAACCTTATAAACATTGTTATATCTTTGCCGAATTGTGAATACTTTATATTTATACAGAAGAAAGAGTCCTTATTTATGGAAAAAAAATACTACTTAGAGAATAATTGGAAACTGTCTTCATGGAATTTCTACCTTCTTGCACTATTCAATTGTTCTTTGAGGGTGAATTTATTTAACTAAGCCAAACTCAAGTTGGCAAAACTGAATAAAGCTTTGATATTTCTGGAAAAGAAATCTTGAAATCTTTAAATTCTCTGCTTCCATTGATACACTTTCCTGCAGTAAATTTACATTTTTGGTTATTTAAGGGTGCATTTAGAAAAATGGGAATTCTACTCATGTGAAATCACTGACTTTGTCAAGTTTTTAATTATATACTCAAAATGTATACAATCATGTAAACTTTCTGTTAATGAACATTTATAGCAAAATCATGAATCTGTATGATTTATCAGCATTCTATATTGATAGTTATTCCTTTGCAGATTTTTCCAACTTAATTTGCAAGCTAGATAGGAAATATTCATTAGTATATATTCTTGAAGTTTGAATTATTTTTAAAGATTTAATGAATCATATCAGCAAGTTTGCTTTAATTCAAAGAGAATACTTTATTGCTTAGCCTTAAATTTTAAATTTATATGTAAGTTCACTTCAGGAAAGCACCTTAATTATTTAAAGCTTTGCTTAACATATGCAGATATAAAACAATAGTTTTTGAAGACTGAAATATTTTTACATCAGAAGAGACCAGAAAAAAGTGGATAAGAGAAGAAACACTGCTGTTTTTCATTTCCTTACATGCATTTGTTAGCTAAAGGTTACTTTTTAGGTCAAGAAACCTTGTAAGCTAATCCCTTCTGATGAGAGAATCAAGGAACTATGTTAGAACTTTGGTTTTTTTTAAGTAAAAGAATATTGTAACACTCAAAATGGTAGAAAAATGTGTAAATATGTTGCTACATTTAATTTAAAATTCCTTTCCTTATCTTATATATTTGGTTGGTTATAATCTTTATAACCCAGAACCATATACATACATATGAATGTATACTTATTTTTTTGTTTGTTTGTTCGTTTTCTTTTACCTATAAGTTCACAAAAGAGAAGTACAATTTCAAGTGCTGGATCTCTTTATAATGCTTATACAACAATATGTAATTTGGAAAACTTCTAGATACTTTTCTGGGTATGGTGGGGGAAGCAGGATCAGATATTGCAGAAAGCTAGAGCTGAACAGGAATAATTCTGAATAGTAAAATGTATTAAAGGAAACAAAGGAAGAGAGTGGGGGGCTGATTAACTTTTCACTTTTTTAAGATTTATTTATTATTCATACAGAACTGGGGTACAAGCCAGAAATGCAGTGGGTGAGACGATTCACCAGAGACAGAGTGAGGAGCAGAACAGGCAGGTCAACAAAGTACACTGCTGAGTGGAACAGCGGGCGGGTCAGGAGAGGTCTGCGCCATGTGAATCTCCTCCATCTGGATCTCCTCCATCTGGATCTCCTCCATCTGGATCTCCTCCGGGGCAGGCAGGGATAGAACTCATGGGGAAGTGGCTTAAGCTTCTTAGTGCAGCGCTTTAACCTGCTGCACCACTAGGGAGGGCCCTGTTTCTTCTTTATCTTAACACTAATTCTTCCCTGGGAGGGAACATAGACATATACACATGAACATATACCCAGAGAGTTCTAACTTATTGATCATAGCTAGAAAGACAGTTATCTACAGTTTGCCATTATTTCAGACAATGGGTGAAAAGCTAAAAGTAGAAAATGTTAGTCACTATTTTCTTCTCTTGATGTCTTCATATTCAATGTAAATATGTCATTTGTATTTTATGTCCTCATATTTATAATAGTTACTATTTTCTTCTCTAGATATAATTTCATATCCATGAAGTAAAAATTTATGAATATTTTCTTATTATAACTTATTTTGTTAAAGATTTCTGTATTCATGTATGCATTCAAAAACAAGGGTATGAGCCAGAGGTGTAGGGGGTGAAAGTATTCACCAGAGACAGAGTAGAGAGCAGAGCAGGTGATCTACTGAAATACACTGCTGAGAACAGAGGGCGAGACAGGAGAGGTCTGCTGTGCCATGTGGGTCACCTCCTTGCTGGGGATGCGACTTATGCTGCAGTGGCCACAGATAACCTTTTTGTTTACTTGCATTTGTTTTGATTGTTTTAAGATTCATTTACTTATGCATATTTAACTGGTGTACAGTCCTGAGGCTCAGGCGCAGTGAGAGGATTCACCAGAGACAGAGTGGGGAACAGAACAGGCAGATTGATGAAGTACACTGCTGAGGGGAGCAGCAGGCGGGTCAGGAGAGGTCTGCCACGCCATGTGGTCACCTCCGGGGCAGGCGGGAATCGAACTCATGCGGAAGTGGCTTTAGCTTCTTAGTGCTGTGCTTTAACCCGCTGCGCCACCGGGGAGGGCCCAGTTGTATAAATTTTTTGATTGGAGTTTTGCGCTACTGGCATCAATGAGAAGTTTGCAAAGGAGTTGAAAATATGTTATTTTGTATTTTGGTAAATACAACCACAGTCACTGAAAGCAAATACTGCATCAGAAGAGTATGAGAGCACTTGAAAGAATGATAGACTGTGGTGATACAAACACATGTTAGATTTCAAAATTTTATAGGCAAAACAGAAGATTGTCATTTCAGATTTTAGAACATAGAGGATGTAATCAAGAAGGCATCAATACTTCGAAGTAATAAAGCGTAATAGATTATTGAAGAATGACAGCTGCAGAGGAAGGTAGGAGAGTATGGTATAAAGCTCAAAGAAGGGGTTTTGCAAAAGAGGAAAGAATAAATACTGGGAAACTGTTGTGCTGTATGTCATAATGAGTAAGATTTGATCCCTGTTTAGCAGTGAATGAAAGGAATTCTGTAAAACATAATGGGTAGGCTTTTTCGTGGCTGAGAGCAGTGTCAGGTGAGGCCGCTTTCCTATTATTTGCTAGCTTCCTACACACTAGCTTGACATTGATACATTACCTTTTAATGAATAAATTCATTGAACAGTCAAGGTGGCAAAGCTAAGTAAACACACTGAACATTTTATTACTCATTAGAGATATTTGGTCATTTGTAAGGTTGGCATATTGCTGACGGTGTTTTCACTTTCATTTTCTTCAGCTAAGTCATAATACTCAATTGCTTCTTTACAATGTCTCTTATATTTATCCACTTCTCTCCATTCCCTTTTTCACATCAGTAGTTTAAAGTTGGAGGTCTGCAATTGTTTGCTCCAACACTCATCTCTCTTTCCATCCAATCATTTTAATGCATGCATCTGATTAATCTCTGCAGACAAATGATGTCATTATCTAATTTCACTGCTCAAGAACATACACAGTATTGATTCTCCTCTGGGGACACTTCTCAGTTCTATTAAGTCCTTCATAAATTTGAGTATTTAGCTTTGTTTCCCACAGTGCTCCACCAACATAATCTATTCACTGTGGCCTCCTCTGACAGACAAAGGTCAGGTACATATTTGTGTCTTTCCTAATCTATTTATCTGTTTTAATTGACCTTTCTTTGCCCACCAATGTGTCCAAATTCTGCCTTGCTTTGTGGCCAAATTATGATTTAGTTTCCAAAACAAAAAAATCATCTGAAATAAAACAGTTTACCAGGACATACTGTTACAGGGCACCGCAGTGTAAACTGGGCCGCCTGTTGGTAGGGCCTCACCTGCGCGCTTAAAATTCAGTTGTACTGCAGGCACACACAAAAGGGTCAAAATGGATTTATTTACAAAAGGGGAAAAGAAAAGGAAACAACTGGAACATCTTACCGGCTGGGCTCACTTGGAGCTCTGGTAACAAACTAACAGAAAGTCCTGAGTCATGCGGTCCAGAGAGCCGTTTCCCCAGCGAGACAGCAAAAGAGCAACGGTGCCCTATTTATCCCCTGCAATGTCCCATAATGCCTGCTTAGCTCCACCCTTGGTCCTCGCAGTTCTCTCCCTGGTACTACTGGGAGATGTAGTTTCCAATCCCTGGATTAGGGGGCAAAGTCCAGAAAGCTGGGGTAGAGGATGGAATCCACAAGACTCTGCAGAGTTCCTTTAGGACATCCTTCCCCTTAACAATACCACTGCTCTCAATTTTATACATAGTTATCTGCCTGTTTAGTCTCTCCACATAGATTTTAAGCTATTTGAGGGAAAGTGTTTTCACTTCTTGTCCTCTGTCTCAGTGTCCAAGAACAGAGTTTGGTGAGCTAAATCACATTTAGATATCATTGTGATCTCAGTATGTCATTAGAAATACAATATACTTCTTGAATAATAACACTGACTTTTTTTTTTTAAGATTTATTTATTTATGCATACAGACTGGGATACAGGCCAGAGGTGCAGGGGCGGCGAGAGACTTCACCAGAGACAGAGTGGCGAGCAGAACAGGCAGATCGACGAAGTACACTGCTGAGGGGAGCAGCGGGCGGGTCAGGAGAGGTCTGCCACGCCATGTGGTCTCCTCCAGGGCAGGCGGGAATTGAACTCATGCGGAAGTGGCTTTAGCTTCTCAGTGTTGTGCTTTAACCCACTGCGCCACCAGGGAGGGCCTACACTGACATTTTTAAAAGAATTTCATCAAATACTGATTACTTAGTAGATTTTTTTATGTTGCACAATTCTTTTCTTTTCCATATTAGCGTTTGCCACAAATACTCCTGAAATCAGCTAGAAATAAAGTCATCACTAAAATTATCAAGACCAAAGCACAAATGGACTTTGATTATAGATGGATGTTAACTTTCAAAGAGCAAGCTTTGCCTATTCAATTCTAAAGTCTGTATTAACAGACACCCAGTGACCTCAACCTCAAGCCACAGGAGAGTCAATTCAATTTGTACTTCATAAGCTAAGAAGACCAGTTACTAGTCTACTCGGCTCTGTGGTAGAAGGATATTCAGAAACATCTGAAGGTCAATCAGGAGGGAAAACTCAAGCTCAATGAAAGAAATAAAAAAATGAATAATTTAAAGTGATGCATAACATACCATTTCGTTGCAGTTAATTCTATTTTCCACCCTGTTACTGTAGGACAGTCCAAACATCAGAAATTCTAATTCTTTTCATATACTGGAAAATATTTTTATGAAGAATTAAGTGTGAAAGTGACTTAGGTTCAAAAGTAATGCGATTATTCAAATTTATATTGTAGAAAATCCAGACAAACTAACTTTCTATAGTCCTGGCCAGGAAAGTCAACACATTTTATCAAAGAAGAAACCTGCAAAACATTAGGTGGTGTTTGATACTGGTTGTTGCTACCATTTTCTTTCATTGGCTTCAAGAAATTAAGGTCTGTGTTAACATTCTTGTTTCCTCACCTGTGAAATAAAAGAGTTTAGTCAGCCCTTCCAGTTTGAGTCACTGCATAATGGAAACTAGATTACTATCTTAATATATCAGTCAATGAAATATGTGAGTCAAACTTTAGAATTAAAATATCAAGGGGGGAAATGATATATTTAGAGAAAATTCTCTCTTCAGTGGGAGACACTATTTGTTCACATAAAAATTAACTGAGCATAATTTTCACATAACTGTGTATATACTGAATTATAAATTGAGAAAAGAAAGGACACACAGCACTGTAAATTATCCACAAATCCTGTGGCGTGAATGCACTCTCCGGTTAGGTGTAAATGACCCACATGGCATAGGGGACCCCTCCTGGCAGTCCACTGCTCCCCTCAACAGTGTGTTTTGGTACATCTACCTGTTCTGTTTCCCTCTGTTTCTGGGCTCCTCTCCTGCCCCCCCAACATCCTCCCCCCAGCGCCCCCAGTACCTCTGGTCTATACCCCGGTTTTTGTATGCATAAGTAAATAAATTTAAAACAACAACAACAATATACTCACATCAATGATTACCTTACATTATTCCCTTTAGGGAAATGCTCCTTTAGGGCAGCAAGACGTTTTTTACACAGGGCCCTCCCTGTTAGTGCAACAAGTTAAAGCACAATGCTATGAAGCTGTCTGCAGCTGCTGCAACTTGAGTTCAATTCTCAGCCCAGGATGTGACCCACGTGGCTCAGCAGACCTCTTCTGACCTGTCTGCTGCTCCCTTCAGCAGTATACTCTCCTGACCTGCCTGTTCTGCTCCCCACTTTGTCTCTGTTGAATTCTCTCATTCCCCCATCCCTTGCATCTCTGGCCTGTATCCAGTTCTTATATACACAAATAAATCTTTAAAAGTGAAAATAAAAAGACTTCACACAGAGCTAGAGTGGAAAGCAAAAGTTTGAATACACTGGAACAGTTGAAGTGTAAACAGATGAGATGGAACAAAAAGAAATTTGAAATCAGGAGAGTATAGAAATCAACCAGAGGTAAACACAGAAATTTAAATATCCCAGCCCCGTAATGCTGCTAAATTATTACCTTCTTCAGACTCTCACAAGCTTACCAGATTTAAAGATAACTTTTGGGATTTCAAAAACAACATAGAAAGCATACCTTTTTGTTGTTGTCTTAATTAAGCATATAACCAGTAACTGTCATATCAGAAGACTTATTTATTTATTCACTTATTTATTTATGCATACAAGAACTGGGATACAAGCTAGAGGAAGTGTGTGGGGTGTGGGGTGGGCAAGAGAAGATTCACCAGAGATAGACTGGAGAGCAGGCCAGGCAGATTGATCAACTGAAATACTGCTGATGGGAGCAGGGGCAAGCCAGGAGAGGTCCGCTGTGCTGTGTGGGTCAGCTCCCTGCCTAGGGATTTGATCCTGTGCTGCAGTGGCTGCTCATAGATTGATAATGCTGAGTCTTAATCCTCCGTACTAACAGGGAGGCCCCAAAGCACTTTTTAAATATATTTTTTATTGCAGTGATTTCATTCTTGCTTTAAAATAAGTTAGACATAATTATTTTTGTTTTATATATTCAAGGTTGTTCAGATTTATCCCCATGTTTACCTTTTTAAAATTGAAATAGCATTGCATTGTAACATTATATAATAAGTTTTAGGTGTGCATCATTAAAAAATCAGTATGTATATGTACTAAATTAATGTCATCACCAAAAGTCTAATTCACCTTTATCACACTCAAAGACATTTCTTAGGGCTCTCCCAGGTGAAAGCACTTCACTATGAAGCGCTCAGAAACAACTACAGCGCAAGTTTGATCTCCACCCAGGAAGCTGACATACATGGCACAGCAGATCTCTCCTGACCCGCCCGCTGCTCCCCTCAGCAGTGTATTTCAATAGATTTGCCTGTTCTGTTACCTACTCTGTCTCTGGTGAATCCTGTCACCTACCACCCCTCTGGTCTGTTCCCCAGTTCTGTAGGAATAAATAAATTAATCGTTTAAAAAAAATTGAATCAAACGTTTGACTACTTGTCAAACTGTGCTTTTCAGTGGTGAACTTTGGAGAGGTTTAGTGGCTATATTTAAATAAACACTGGGTGAAGCTATTCATGCATAGATGTATTTGTTAGTCATATCTTGTTTATGCCAAGTGTATCTTGGTTGACTGCCTTAACAAGTATATCTTTTCTTCTCCTACTGTCCCCCTCAGACAAATTTCTTAATTCATATGCCAGAGATCATATCCTGGAAAGACAATAATTAAATCCAAAACTGTTCTCATAAATTTGGCAACTATAAAGAATTCCTTGGGTTACTTTTAACTTTATTAACACTTTTCTGAAATATTCCCAGGTTCTGATTCTTGATCTTTAATAGTTAATCTCATGTAAAATTAGTAAAGTTATTTGATCAATCTCCAGTTTAGAAGGTGATTTGATATGTAAAATAATTAATTACTCTTTATGCTCATTAGCTCAAAGCTTAATGCAGGTTAGGTTTTTCTCTTTAGATCAAGTATTTTCTTTTTCCAGGTGTTTCCAAAGCAGTTATTGTGAATTTTTTGATATGCCTGATATATGTATCTGTACCAAACTTTATATGTATATCTGTACCAAGAGTAGATAGGACTCAATCCTATTTCATGGTTTATCAAATACCCCATCAAAAGGAAATATTTATGTGGAAGGAAATATACTTGGAACATATTTCTTCCAGTTAATTCACTGAATGACAGATATTAGTCAGAATTTCTTTTAAAAATAAAAGTCACATTTCCCTTCTTACATGAAAGTACTTTTCAGATCATACAATGTCTATTTGATAGACTAGAAACAAAAGTAAAATTATGCCAAATAGTATCAGAAATAAATTCACAGAATAAATATAATTCCCAAGGAAAAGGCAGAAGATCTGATAGTCTGACATAATTCACTGAAAAAGACATAACCACAGGCAGGGCTTGAAGAGGCACCCTAGAGTTTTGAATATAATTCTGTATTTGAACTCAATGATAAAGTATTTGACATTGGTGAACATTCACTGAACCTCTATAAAGAAAAAATCATTTCTTTAGCAAAAAATTGTTTGCCACCCCTTAATAAACTTGATTTTTGCTGTCATCCTGTCCAATAGTTATGATATAGCCTCAATTTTTCAACCTGGTTTTACTCTTTTCATTCAGACACTCTTTTTTACAATGCTTGTTTGGATGGTAAGCAACCACATTTTTGCTTAACTTGCTATCACTACCTCCCTAGAAATGCTATCATTTCTTTGCTCTGATTTAATCGCGAGGTAGCTAAGAACTAAAATAGAAAGATATTCATGAGTTCATCTCATTTGTTCTCTACTTACCCGATGAGATTAAATAATTACTAAGCACTTTTTTAGATATATGTTACAACTCCTATAATGAATATTGCAAACCATTCTGAGCACTCACAAATTCTAAACTTGATGCTGCCTTCTCAACATGCAAGGTGAAGAGAAATGCTAAAGAAAGCCTTGCCATTTCCTCATTTCACCTAAAAAAAAATTGATACTTCTTTCCTTTTTCTGATCCTCAAAAAGAATTGCCTTTACTCACTTATCAGTTACCATTCAATCTGTTCTCCAAATTCTATCCTCTGTTTCTTCTCAAATTATATCTTCAATTTTTATCTCTATACTATCGTCTCTGCAGTAAAATATTTGTTTTTCTCCAAAAACAGACTATGATTTTTTTCTCCAGGTGTATTATCAAAGTGTCCTTTTTTACCCCAGCAAATATCTCACAAGTATAACCAATTGAATGTTAGTTAGCAATTGTTCACTGCCTACCCAAGTCTCAAATCTTTCCAGGTATTCCTCCTCTTATCTCCCAGCATTTTGTTGATAGTATTCTTTTAATGGTACACCATTGACCTTCTAAGCAGAAGACCTAATAATGGTTTTTGGTTAAGATTTGTTCTACTTCTTAGCAACAATTTTTACCATCTCTCTCTCTCTGTTTTCTTTTTGTCATTATTGGGATTACTTTCAATTTAAAAATTCACTTCCAGGCCCTCCCTGGTGGCACAGTGGGTAAAAGCACAGCACTAAGAAGCTTAAGCCATGTCCGCATGAGTTCGATCCCCACCTGCCCCAGAGGAGATCCACATGGTGCGGCAGAGCTCTGCTGACCCACCCGCTGCTTCCCTCAGCAGTTTACTTCATCGATCTGCCTGTTCTGTTCCCCTCTCTGTCTCTGGTGAATCCTCTCACCCTCCGCATTTCTGGCCTGTAACCCAGTTCTGTATGAATAAATAAATAAATCTTAAAAATAAAATTTACTTCCATTTGTATATCATTTCATTTTGCAGAACTTTTTTTTTTAAAGATTTACTTATTCGTACAGAACTGCGGTACAGGCCAGAGATGCGGAGGTTGAGAGGATTCACCAGAGACAGAGCGGGGTGCAGAACAGGCAGGTCAACAAAGTACACTGCTGAGGGGAGCAGCGGGAGGGTCAGGAGAGGTCTGCCGCCCATGTGGATCTCCTCTAGGGCAGGCAGGGATAGAACTCATGCGCAAGTGACTTAAGCTTCATAGTGCTGTGCTTTAACCCGCTGCGTCACCAGGGAGGGCCCCATTTTCCAGAACTCTTAGGTCTCTTGAAATGTTAAAGTCTATCATGCTCTCTCAGCTTGTTATTTTTTCATATCAGTTACATGTAAGTTATTGAAGGGACTGAGTTTAGGAACTTTGTTTCCTAACTTCATTTACCATGTCTTCATGGATGACATCCAAATTCACATCAATGGTTCCTAGACTTTCTGAGATTTAGAAGAAAACGTTAGCAGACTGCTGAGCATTTCCACATGGATTAGCCTGAGCACCTAAAACTTAACAGGTTCAAAATCAATATCCTCATTTTCCCTCAGCTCTATCACTTATTTCTATGTCAGAATTTTGTGTTACCATTTTCCTTGTTTAAGTGTTTTAACTTATCATTGATTTTTATTTTTATCTTGAATTTTACTCTCCACACATTACAGGACTCCAGCTGGTCACCAAACCAAATAATCTTCCTTTGGCAAAGTCCCAATATACAAGAATTTCAGTCATCATGTTAAATAATACCAGTTCCAAACAACACAGCTCAAATCAGATACCATGCTATATTAACCGAGTAATTGCATAAAACATGAACTTTCTGATAGCTGTTCTGATAGCTATAAACCTTTACATAAATAACAGCTGTGCCCTTAATCACTGGCCAACAACATCAGTTTTTTCAAAGTACCTGGATGATTACTATCTGCCTGTCATTCAGTTCATGCTCTACATCCATGGATTTAGGTTGACTACCAGTCACACATGATAATGTGCACATTCCTTTTTACAAAAATGGATTATTGAAAATGCAAATTTGCCAAAAAAGATACAAATGCACCAAAGAAATAATAAGTGATAATACAGGTAAATCAGAATTTATCTTTATTGTGTAAAAAATAATAATAACTGGCCTTGGAAATACCAGCATCTGAATATTTGAGGATGTTATAGATAGTTCTAGATACACATTTAGATATTTCCTAGTCTATTGAAGCTGGGTTTATAGATATAAATAAGGAAAATTGTAATAAAAAGATTTAAGGTATCCCCAGGAAGTGATACTGGCAAAAAAAAAAAAAAAAGTTCTGAGATATTGCATAGCACTAAACGGTCAAAATAAAAATGTTAGAGGTTGATCCAAACTTAGGAGTACAATCACCAAAGCAAAGAAGCAAAGAGTAAATAAATTACCAGAAGACCAGCATGGTTAAATGACTCGAGTTGTTTCATACAAAGAAAATAAACATACTCATCGTCAGTGTTTCAGATATTTTAAATTATCACATACATACTAAGTAACTATTAGCTTCGTTATTCTCTCATTGCCCTAATATTCATGATCTATAATAAAAGAGATTTTAATACTTTTAGAAGAGAGTGTAATACTTTAAGGGTATAAAAGAGCTACAATTTTTCTTCTTGGTTTTTAAATCATTTTACATGATTTCAGCTTACACATTTTTATGATTCCTCATTGCCGTGCAAAGCAGAGGTTAGGGGTGCTGTTGATTCAGTCTCAGCAGCTTTTTGCATGTGTCCTGTGCATATATTGAGTGTTCTTGCTGAGGAATTTCCTACCTCTTCTTAGAGTAAAGGCATCAGCAATTGGCAGAGGAGTTTTGCTAGTGGCATCTAGACATTTTGCTGAGAATTAGCCACTTCAGTGCTGTAAGTTGCTATGATAACCACAGCAGCTGCACCCTTCTGAAAATCACTGGCTTGGTATTATAGAGAACCAAGATTATTTAGCAATGATTTTCCTATAACTGTTATATTTCTGAAAGCCAGACTTTCTCAATTTTGCTTTACCAGCAAAATTGTAATACCTGCAATGATGTCTGTTTACCAAACTTCACCTGATAACAGTATTTAGCACTAAAAGAATTTCTTAGGTAAATGTGCTAGGTGAAGGCAAGCGTGACCCTTTATATTTGCTATGTCACCTAACGCTATTTGAAGTCATTTTATAGAAAATGAGATGGTATAACGTAAGATACAGCGGAGAAACTGTTACTTTAATCATCACCTGTAGTTATCAGGACATTTTTTTAAAGATTTATTTATTTATCCATACAAGAACTGAGGTACAGACCAGAAGTGCAAAGGTGAGTGGGGAGCAGAACAGACAGAATGACTGGAGTACATTGCTGAGGGCAGCAGTGGGCGAGAGGAGAGGTCTGATGCACTAAGTGGGTCACCTCCCTGGATGGGGATCAAACTACTGCTACAGTGACTATGGATAGCTTCATAGTGCTTTAACCTGCTGTGCCACCAGGGAAGGGCCCAGTTATCGGGACTATAGCAACAAATGAAACTTAATATGGTGAATTCAAATGACTCTTGAAAAGAATAACAAGATAAAGATGAATACCAGGACTGTGAGGCAAGGTGTCTAATTCTGAGCAGTGAGTTTAGAGGGATTTTAAATTCTCAGCTCTAGGCATCTTAGAAACTAGAACAACGAAATAATCTGTTATCTTTTGTAGTATAGGACTGATATATCCAAGTATTAGATATAAATTTTAAGGTTGCAAAACTGCAATTCAATTTAAATTCACAAATTCACCAGTTCTCTTCAGTAAAATACAGAGCATCGATTCTGTATAATTCAGAGTAGAGCCAGGAATAAAGAGAAACTGTTCTTACTACACAAAGCCCAAGGAATTAAAAGAAGTGTTTATTTACACTATTGATGAGAGAGGCTTAGAACACACTGATGTGCCTCCATCTGTCTTGTCGTACACAATTAATTCTGGAGTAGCAGTTAAGTGAGAGTTCACCACAAGTCTTCCAGATTTGGATATTTATCTCCTTCAAGCATGTTTCAGAGCATCTTCCTGAAACACAGCTCTAATGTACACACCGGAAGGGGAAACTCCCTGATGCTGGGCAGTCTTGTGTTCAAGTTCTAATACAAAATGCGATCATAGGTAAAATGATCCTTGAGTGAAATAAGTACAAGGAAAAGATTGGGTAGATTGGTAGATTTCAAGTTTTGTTAATTTGGAATATTTTGGTCAAAGAAATGCCATGTGGAAATTATAAGTCAATAAAAGCAGGGTTGCTCTGAGTTAGGGGTGGTGGGACTACTCACAGCCCTGAGTTCTCTGACTCCTTT
Organism: Condylura cristata; assembly: GCF_000260355.1. Classification (NCBI taxonomy): domain Eukaryota; kingdom Metazoa; phylum Chordata; class Mammalia; order Eulipotyphla; family Talpidae; genus Condylura; species Condylura cristata. The sequence continues at coordinate 56,711,861 of NW_004567104.1, read as the reverse complement.
GCCCACACAGCAATTCCTTCTGGCACCCCCGTTTGATTACATATTTTGATAGTTACTAAAGTAGTGTATTTTAAGATCCTTTAAGCTCTAGTTACTATTGTTCTTTTACTTTGTAAATAACCCTTCATGACTAAATCAGTGGATGAAGTTGAATTTTCTTAGTTTAGACATTAAAATCACTTCAATGTCTCTTCTAATTCCACCCTTATCCTTTATGTTTTTCTTCACAGACTCTGGACTATTAGTTCATGTTGAACGAATGAATAGGTGTTTTCAGAGCACTCAATGCAATTTCCTACTGCTTGGATAACAATAAGCCCTTTTTAAGTACATTTACGACCTCATTCACCACTTACCTTGTTTTTATACTTCAAAGCCCTAGTTTTTCATTTATTCAACATTGGCTCATTTCATTGATGGGTTCATTGTTTGGGGTTGTATTAACTGCATAACTGCATGTAACAGGAAATCATAAGTATATTAGTAAATTTACAAGGATTTATATTTTTCTTTTACATACAATATATCCAGAGTGAAGGCAGTCAATGGTTGTATGATTGGTCTATAATCATCAGTTGTCTAACATTCCTTTATCTTTCTAATCTACATTCTTATGTGTAAAGTTGGCTGATGATTTAAGATTGATGAAAATCTCTGAGCATTGTAACCACAAACCACAGTGCAGCAAAAAAAGGGAGCGGGTTTTCATTAGCAATTGCCTTCATTTTCTGCCTCCACTTTTAAGATGTCTTCCTGGAAGTCCTATCTAAAACTCTTTCTTCACTTGAACTTATGTCACATGGGTGGAAAAATGATGTCTCCCAGCACCTGAATAATGGCTCTATTTCTCTGGGAGTCAGGAAAATAAACACTGAGTAGGAAACTTGTAGACTCTTCCACAATCAATCTATTTGCTCCTTTGAGGTAATAGTCAGTATACTTAATTGTGAAAGTCTATTACTTATTTATCTTTACATTCCTGGCACCTGGCACAGTATCTCAATACATGAATGAATAATAATGAATGAATAACACCTTTTCTTTTTTTAAACTGACACTTGGCTATTCTGAATGTCAAGGACTTTACCGCATACTCATACTAGGACTAAGAGAAGGCAAAGAATAACTGGCCAATGGGGACAAAATGATTTTGATTTGGGGAAGCTTCTTGATAAAAAAGAAATTAAAGATTGATATTGCTGAGTTTACTGCCATAACTGTCAGTAAATAATAAATATTATTTTACACAAATTTAATTTTTGGAAATGCCCAGTATTGTGAATTTATTTTAGTTTTTAAAATTACTTTCAAATTTCTTATATATGTATAAAGGAATATAACTTTGATAAAGTATATGTGAGAATTTATTGTTTTGCCATACAAGAAAAATTTATCATTTTTTCATATATACTTTAAAATGTTTCCTACAGTATAATGAGGTTGTCACAATATTGGGCTGAAATGTTTATGAAACAGAAAACCCACGTTTTAGGCTAATGAAATATCAAGGGAAACTCATTATCTCTAAGTGGTTCCTCAGCAACTAGTCACAAAATATGGAAAGACATAACTACTGTCTAACTACTGTCTATGCCATCACAATAACCAAAGCCATATCTAAAATTTATTTACTCATCTCTTTATATCTATGTAAATATAAAAGGTTCACCTATATCTTTACATATGTGTATACAATACATGTATGTCTTGTATAAGATATATATCTTATCTATCATCTATATGTGCATCTATCTTATCATCATCTACCTGCTATCTTACTCCAAAAATGATTTAGATGGCTTACATGCTTCAATAAGCAATATAAAAATGAAATTTTAATGTATAGGTAATAACAATTAAAGCAAAGGAAAAACAGGGCAAGAAAATCAACCAGGAATTAGGTAATAAATGCAATGCATACTGTGGCATCTATTCTTTCTAGAAATTGACCATTACCTTGGTTATAAGAGTTTTCAGAACCTAGAAGTGTTCCAGTATTTGGGGATCCAGTTAAACAGAATTAGGTTCTGAACCTATGGAAATAAAATTGTTCACTCATATGGTTAAATCATGAGATTAAGAAATTATTTAAATAGAAATGTTGACTCCTATATCAATTTACTTAGAATCAAGTGTAAGTGAACTGAAAAAAATATATACAAACACATGCAAGCACACAAACATATATCCTACAGATAGGAATTCTTAGTGTCTTTAACTTGCCATATGAGTATGGAAGGGAAATGAAGTGCATGACTGCTCAGACTTGGTTGACAATTATGCAGATGATAAGCTCTTTCATTGCAAGTAAACAGCACAAAGTGAGGGTTCTGATTAATGGTGTTGAGAGGAGGAGATGGGGGAAAGAAGAGGGCTAAGTCACTTCCCAGCCAGGATTTATCTTGTACGTCTTCCGTTTGCTCTTCTATTATGTTTTCGGAAGCCATGCATTCCAGAAAGTAGTATCTTTACATGATGGGGGGGGGGCTCACCTCTTGTGCACTGAAACATGATTATTTTATCCAGTTATGGTTTGCAATTTCAGATTAGTTTTGCCTACTCTGAGGATGGTCACATTTCTAATATTTGGAGAACATCTACACATACTTTCCTTCTTTATATAAAATGATGCTCCAAGATAAGTGTTTGAAAATTACCTGACCTTATATTAAATGAGCTATTTTAACTAATGGATTACTAGTAAGTTAAATGTGACAGAAGATTTAACAAAAAACTCAAGTTTTGGTTTAAGATTGTTGTATTTGTTCACCTGGAGTCCCCTGCCCATGTACTAGTATCTCAGAGGAAGTGTACCAGTGTGCACCAACAAAACATTAGCTTTAGTCATGATTTCAGACCTTTGCTAGGTCTGTTGGTCAGGGAAGAAGACAAAAAAAGGGAGGCTGCTCATCGTTATTTCTGTCAGTTTAGAAAATTGATGTCAACTCTTTATCTCCCAAATGCAGTATCTTTTCAGTCTTGGTTTTTTTTCTTGGAACACTGGATATGATTTATTTCCTGCCTGTTCAGGCATTTACCTTCTTTTTTCACATTAAAAAATATTAACTAAACTTGACATCACATTTGGATTTCACCAGATTTCACCTAATGTTTCTTTTTTGTGTTCCAGAATTCCAGCCTGGATACCACCTTGCATTTAGTTGCCTTGTCTCTCTAGCCAACCTCTTGGATGTGACAGTTTCTTAAATTTGACTGGCATTTTTATGTCTGGGGAGAAATCTCTGTACTGGTCATGCTTATGCATTAACATGGTTAGATAATGGTACCCAGTTATTTAACCACACACTAAGGTAGGTGATGTTGTGAAGGTGTTTTTTGTATGTGCTGGTTAACAAAAATTAGCTGACCTTAAGTAAAGGAGATTACTCTTTATAATATGAGTGGGAACTTATTCAGTTGAAGACTTTAGAGGAAAAAAACAGGTTTTCTAGAAGAGTCGGCCTGAAGATTGTAGTATCAATTCTTTTCTATCAAGTTTTCATCTGCCATTCAGATCTTACACTTGCCACTGCCCACAGACTGAACCAGTATCTTAAAATAACTAGTTGAACATACATGTTCACATATATGAACTATTATACATACATGGAAAATATTGTGTGTAGTCTTCTATACAATCTTTTTCTACACACTCTCTCACACACAAGCCCTTAATATTTTTATATTTTCCTCACAGAACAGAATGATATGCGTGGGAAATTGTATTTTTATTATTTTCATTAGTAACAGCACATCATGTCTCCAACACAACTTATCACTAGTGCTGCTATACATGATTACTTAGCTGAGGTAGTTTCCCAAGGAAATCTATTAGCATTTCTCTTTATTCTGCTCTCTACAAGGTAGTCACTAATTGCAAACTACTCTCAAGAGTTGTGGTGTCTGGAGACAGCTAAGCTCTATCATTTTGAGAAGGGGTATCTACAAAATTCCCTTGACATTTTCCTGTTGGCTTCTTCTCTCACAATTGTTTACTCATTCATTTATATCAGTGTGAATTTATGAATATCTACTTTATACTTTATGCAACTGTAAATTATCTATATAGTTGGTCACCATGTCCCAGGTGTGGCCACTTGGTGCCTTTCAGCTGGCTTATTTCCTTACTCATTCAAATGATGTACTCTCAGACCAATGATATTCAAACCCAGCTAATGTCAAAGAGAGGAAACAAATGAGAAAGCAAAATTTTATAATGGTCTCAATGATCCAGAGGGAAAAGGCAGCGTGAAGTAGGATTAGCATGAGCCTAGACTCAAATGAGGAAATAATAATCATTTTGAATAGCTTAAAAGACAGATTCAGTAATAATATGTATGAAGTGTCTGTACTGGGCACAGTAACAAGAACACACTCTAAACAGAGTAGCTACTACTGTACATCTTTTGAAGAATAATATGCTAGTGAATAATTAGGCATTCTACTGACCATTCTATATAGCTAAGTGATGCCCACTTATCATAATAATGAATGATAGGGATAGAGAGTTTCCGTCTGTGTGTGCGTGGGGGGACTGCTAGATCATATAATTGGTCTTAATAGTTGACAACATCACCAGAGGCCTTTGTGAAGTGAAATTATAGGCAGTGTTTTTCATTATTTATAATAGGAAGTGACACTAAAAACTCTGTTAAAAAAGATTCCTAATGGTTGGCCCTCCCTGGTGGCGCAGCGGGTTAAAGCACTGCACTAAGAAGTTGAAACCACTTCCGCATGAGTTCGATTCCCGCCTGCCCCGGAGGTGACCACATGGCATGGCAGACCTCTCCTGACCTGCCCGCTGCTCCCCTCAGCAGTGTATTTCATCCATCTGCCTGTTCTGCTCCCCACTCTGTCTCTGGTGAAGCCTCTCACCACCCCTGAGCCTCTGGCCTGTACCCCAGTTCTGTATGCACAAATAAATCTTTAAAAAAAAAAGATTCTAATGGATAAAAATAAATAAAGGTATTTCATTTTACCCTTCCTTTCTTTCTAGAAGTGAATGTCTAATCATATAGTTTAAGATAATAAATTCTGTTAAGTGACAATGAAACATATATTTTATATTTTATCCAAAACTTAAAGACTTTATTAAATCCAAACAAAATCACCTGTTTAGATTTGGTACTCATAAAATGATCAGAAAAAGTACTGAAAACTGAGTACAACAGAGATCAAGCAATTCATTAGTTCAGGAGAAATATTGGATAAGTGAACTTTGAGGGTTTTTTACTTACAGAATCTATACCTGTGAAAACCCACATGCTCATGCAGATGCTATACATAAACATATGTGTTGGATGTGCTTATCTGCACATGCACAGCTTTCTATACCCTGCATTACCTTTGACAATTATGCACAAACAATTGGAACACTTACCTCATTTAAATTATATCCTCATATAGCGAAGTAATTTAGTGTGATAGATTTTTTGGTTAGTTTTCTGCTTTGCATTGCTGTATAGCAAGTAGAGAAAACTGTGAGAAATTAAAACGATTTCCTCACTTCCCCCTTCTTTAAGAAATTAATAGTTACCTGAACATTTACTTAGATACGTTTCTGATGAGCACCCAGACTTTCAATCCTAAAAATGATAGACCTATATGTTCCTAACCTATGAATCTTGTTTGCAATTTTATTTTTTCTACCAATAGGTTGACAATCCTGGGCTGTGAGCAGGGGAGGAAGAGGGAAAGAGCTAGAAAGTCTTGAACCTGTCTGGAAGAACCCTGTAGCTGTTTCCCCTCATAAACAGCTTACATTGCCTATTGGCTCCAGGGAAGAGGCTGTGAGCTTGCATTCAGGAGCCTGGATTATGTAAATGCAATGTCTGACAGCCCTGATTGCACGGGAACAGATTTCCTTGGGATAAACTAGTGCGCTCCACTAAAGAAATACAGCCCAAGCCTCCTTATCTGGGGAAGGAGGGAAAACTTTCTGGAACCAGATGATGACAGAATGGTCACAACCAAAAAATGAGAAAATGTCTCCTATCTATGACTCTGCCATCCACACAGGGACTGATCAAAGCTGTCTCATTTATACAGCCAGCGAGGATGTTCCCAACCCCTATTATGTTAACTGTCTTGAAACCCTGGAGAGAAGCTAAGAGTCACCTCGTACTTTCTAAAACAAAGCACCAGAAATAAAGACTTCAACTTGAACCCAGAACTTTGAAACATTTTCTCAAGTTATTCTTTTAAAACATGAAGAGGCTTCTAGGTGAAACACAAACAGAACATAAATGAGGTTCAAACACTTCTCTGCTCCAGCAAAAATGACAAGAAAAACTTGAAGTCCTAAGTAAACGTTGTCAGTGACTTGCCTTTGAGTGTATCTATCACAAAAATGCCTGTTTTCCATGTATATAAAGCATTACTTTCTTTGCACTTTTGCCAGGAGTTGAAATCCAGATGTAGTATTTTACATGATGGAGAGAAAAAAACAATTATAGCTACTTTAATTCTTCACATTAACAGTTACGCAATTCTGCCCTAAAGTATGAATATTTCTCTCCTATTCTTTACAAATCACCATTAATAAGATGATAGAGCAAATGAATCACTAAGGAGTTCATTTGATTTCCCCTCACCCCAGGCTGGTTTTAGTGGTGACATTTATCCACATTTCGATTCTAACACATTGTGGATGATGAATGAACTGTGCTGAATAAAGGACATGGCATTGCTATCCTTAGATTTCTATCTCCTCTCATCAAAATATTCTACCTAGCAAAGTTCACAGCTCAGTGCTTGCCTCTCTATAAGAAATATATAGATTAATGAAACCCACCAATGGAAAGAACTGCAGCTCAGGACCTGACAAAATGGACACAAAGAAATAGTCTGAGAGCAAGGCAGCCAGGGTTGCTTGCTTTGGTGGTTTGGTTTCCATCAGGTATGTCTGCCCTGTCTTGCTCTAAACAGTAAACATAAGAGCAAACCTATTTTACGTTGTTTACATTACCTGATTCACTGGCTGCAGGATCAGAGACAGTGAAAACATATTTGCCCTGAAGCTGCAGGCCAAACACGAGAGGAAGAAAAACATTACCCTTCCTTGCTGCCCCCAAATCTGTCCGCAATCGCTTCTGTGTTGCCTGAATAATAGGCTTCTGATTCAGACAACCTTCTGTATGAGCCTCTCAGTAATGCCTGTAACCTGATGGTTGACAAATGCTGGCCTGATATTGCTAAGGGGAGTGCTTGAGACAGAGGGGAAATAAGCACATTCTTTTGCAACTGGCATGAGAGAAGTCGATTAATTGCCACTGGTCATTTTCTGAACTTGAAAATGGTGGCTAAGTCCTTCATTCTATGTTAACAATATATCAGCTAAGAACAGGGCAAATGTAGAAATGTCAATGATAGAGAAAATATGAAAGGAGTTGACCCTCAGAATTCAAATATTACCAAGAAGGAAACATTTCACGAAGGTAGTTAGCATTCAAGTTTTGATTATTAAAAAATGATTGTATTTTCTAAGTGAGCTGATAGTAAACTAAAGCATTAAACATCATTAGCATTGGAGTAAATTTTATCTTGGGTAACATATTTATTACTAGCAACTGCAGCAAAGCATGAATAAACACATCAGAGATAAAACTAAAACACTTTATCAGATACAGAGTAAAATTTTGTACCTAGGTCATGATTACTGAAAATTTTAATTTATTTTTCCTAAAAATGTGTTCATTTATGCATAGAAGAACTGGGGTACAGGCCAAAGGTGTGTGGAGGGGGAGAGAGGACTAACCAGAGACAGAGTAGGGAACAGAAAGGCAGACTGACTGAAATACAATGGTGAGGGGAGCAGTGGGTGAGGCAGAAGCTGCTGTGCCATGTGAGCCTGGCTGGGCATTGAACTCCGGCCTGGCCTCAGTGGCTTGGGACAGTGTGATAGTACAGAGAGTGTGACCCCTCACTACAAGGGAGATAGCACTGAAAATTTTTAAACAACAAAAAGAACTTCCTACCACATGAAGTAAATGATACTAAAACAAAAATGAAGACCTAGACTGAATATCCAAAAAAACCTCAGCTCTTTAGGACTGAATATATTTTGCATATATTTTTTGCATATATTGCATATATTTTTATAATCCTACCTAGCAACATGTATTTATTGCCCTTCTTGGCAAAAATACTTCAGCACAGGCAATTAGCTTACTACATTGTTCAATTCTAGTTTTAGACTGAAAAATCTAAAGACTACACTATTTAGATGAAAGCTTAAAATGAAAAGATGGCACTTAATGATCTGACCTTTTTGATTTTGTCACCAGTTCACAATGGAAAGAAAACAGATTCTAGGTGTGAAGCAACTTGTCACTGTTGAAGAGCCACACTAGAGAACCAGCATATCTCTTCAAACATCAGAAATGCAAAGCTAAGGAACTGCAAATTAGAACATGAGGTATTTGATTGTTCCTCATTTCGTCATTGGTAACAGGCAAGGGCCTCACATCATGATGGTGCTAAGATATTAATAACATCCCTGTAACAGGGGAAACATCACACAAGGCTTTTAACCATGTTCCCTTGTGTGGGTCATCAGCTAACATTGCTGATTCTTTCAGATAGTCAAACTGTTATTACACTTTTAAGTTAAAACAACACGTTTCCGACTTACTGGACAGCACTCAAAAAAGTTGTAAGAATAATTGTTCACATACAGGTTTAGCTCTAAAAGTCTAATATATATATATATATATATATATATATATACACACACACACATAAATTATAGTAAATTTATATAAATAAAAAATATATGTATGTTTTATGATTTATTTATTTATACAGAACTGGGGTTCAGGTGAGAGATGCAGGGGTGGTGAGAGGATTGATTCACCAGAGACAGAGTGAGGAGCAGAACAGGCAGACTGATGAAGTACACTACTGAGGGGAGCAGCGGGCAGGTCAGGAGAGGTCTGCTGTGCCATGTGGTTCACCTCTCTGTCTGGAGATTAAACTTGTGCTGTAGCAACTGCAGTTAGCTTAGTCGTACTGGGCTTTAACGCTGCACCACCACTGAGGGCCTTGCATATGTTTTTAATAGAAAGATATCCATGTACAGTACTTTTCATGTCCATAAGAAAGAAAATGTGACTTGAAAGACATAAAAAAAAAAAAAAAAAGGCAGGTGCCCGAATGAATGTTGTTTCATTCAATGTTGGCAGGATTTGCTTTTTCTCACCAGGTTATAACAGAACAATGTTAAGCAATGTTAGTCATTTGAGGATCAGCTGTACTTCTAGTTAATCACAAATAATTAGGTTAAAAATGATAAAAGCAGTATTAATGTAAAGGAAAAATTTAGAACTTTCAAAAAATGGCATACTATCTCTGTTAAGTGCTTCATCTTTCAGTTATGAATTAATTATGCAATGATTTTAGACCTATAAACTACTATTTAATTAACCAAGGAGCAAATTCATGATTGCATATCAACTGAGTTGACAGAGTTAATTCACCTTCTAAAAGTGCTTAGGTTTATAGCTGGAGAGTAGCTTAGTTATCTAAGCCTAAAATTAAGTTACAAAACAAATTTCAAGTCACACAATGGCAACTAAAGAAAAAAATACAAATCCCCATGCCTCCTGCTCTGTCATGCATGCAGACAGAGCATACATGTCCCTATGTGTGGGGAAGGTGTCAGTGTTGAAATAAGACATTTTAATAATCTAACAAACATCCTTACTTAGAGCAAAACAGACATCAGCAAAGGCAATTTTGGATATTTTCATTTATTGAGAGTAAAAGAATTTTCGGAAATGTTACAATGACCAATTTAGAACTTCAGAAAGTCTATGATATCAGCATTTACCAAGATACCGAGTAAGTGATCAGAAGATAAAACTCATTCATGCCAAATGAAGCATGAATGAGTCATAGATAATGACTTTTATATTATTTTTATAGTTTTGAATTTTATATTATTACTACATATTTATTACAGTATTTCTAAACATAATTTGAAAGTCAGAAAACAATCTTGATATCTTGTAATTTAGACCAAAATATATCAGACCAAACAAAGCAATTAAGTGTCCATTAAAACAAAAAATATTGCATAAATTCAACTGAAATAATCACACTTGACACAACACCAAATTTGAATTTGAAAGGCTCAAATAATTGACCAAGAGAGTAAAACTGCTTAATGACATTACGTATAATACTGCATCTAAGAATTCCAACTGCTCCGATGGCTGGAAAATATAGTGTAAGGTACCTGAAATTTTAAAAATATCCTCTTTTTTACCTCTTAAAGAAATACTTGACATTCATTTACATAAACCAATGTGTAAGTACAGATATGTGACGCTGTAGCTAGACAAGTGCATTTTGAAAAGCTTACACCTCATAAGCTCTGTGACACTGAGAATGGTAAATGAGCACACGTCTTCCTCCAGTGGAGCTGAAATCTGGTCTCCTCAGTTGGGCAGGTCCACATTCTGAAGGACGAGGGCCACTCGGCTAGGAATGTACACCTATGTCAACACAATCATGTCAGTGCCATTGAAAGACAGTACACATGGCTTCGTTGTGTCAAGTAGGCAAGATGCAGCCTCACATTTGCCTAAGTTTTATCTCTACGGTTCCATTCTGAGGCTCAATTTAGACAGATGCCACAGTTCTGGGATCCATGGAAGACTTATTTAAAGTAATCATCCCTGGAAGGTGCCACAGGCTTTACAAAAAACAAGGTTTTTTAGACACTAGAGATGTAAATGGTACTCTTTAAGCATGCTCAGCTGGTGAAGGACGGCCGCTCTCCAGTTCATAGGTTATTCTAGTCAGGTGAATGAAAGTATTATACAAACTCTGCTTTCCATCAGACATGGTTACTTATTACCTTAATATTAAAATTTTGATTGCAATATTATGGGCCTTAGGTGTATTTTAGGTCCCTCCCCAATTTAAACTACTCAAAAATCTTGTCACTGTACTAAAATACAATGTACATCCCATACCCTTCAGTACCCTGACTCAGTTCTTTGAAAGCCTCTTGGTTGGGTTCACCATTTCTCTCTTCTCACCCCAGGTTTTAGCCACAGGACCTTTTAGTTCCTTTCCACACTTTCCCTTCCTCTGAGTCTTTGCCCATACCGCGCCCTCTCCTCAATCATTCTTACTAGCTACTGAACCTCTTAGAACCTGAAAAATCCTGATCCATGGGTGGTATTCCTTGACATTAAACATAGTAGTTTTCTATCTCATCTTCTTTCATAGCACCATTTTTGTTTCTTTCTGGACCCAAAACTAATTGAGATTTTCTTGAGGTTTATAATCTACCCTCTCCACAGGGCTATGGGCTGTATGAAGCAGAAGCTGCATGTCTTGCCTTCATATTTTTAACACTTAATAGGTTTGAATGGACAAAGTAGATGCCAATGTGACTGGATAACAGAACAAAGGGTAAAATGAGTAAATAAAGACATAAAAAATGGTGTAATCGATTATGAATATTTCATAAGACATTCCTTAGTCTGCTTGCATGTTAATATTTTTATAAAAATTGAAAATATCTTGGATTATTTGATGCTAATCTCTGTGTATTTTGTGCATACTTTATTATTAACTAAGCAAACACTAAAAATTACAGATTTCTATCCACTTTATGACAGTATGTCTCCATTTCTAACTTTGCAAATGTTTTACAATTTTCATTTACTTTAAATGAAAGCTTAACTGATGGTCTAATAAGAAAAAAGAAGAAAAATGCTTTCAGAGTCTATGACTAGAATGAAAAACCCAAAATAAACCTGGCTTTAGGAAAAATAAATAAATAAAAGAACAGAACAGCTGATTTTCATTGAACAAGACTATTTTGTGTCTAGAGTATCTCAATCCTACAAATGAATACAAGTTTTCCCTGGAGGTTTCTTTGATAAAGAACTCTTACAACTCTTAAAAATATCTGATACACTGAAGTTGCTTAGCTTTGAACCTTAAATGTTAAAGGAGTTTTTAAATGGTGGCATTTTTTTTTCTTTTTTAAAGATTTATTTATTTGTGAACACAGAACTGGGGTACAGGCCAGAGGCTCAGGTGCAGTGAGAGGCTTCACCAGAGACAGAGTGGGGAGCAGAACAGGCAGATCTACAAAGTACACTGCTGAGGGGAGCAGCGGGTGGGTCAGGAGAGGTCTGCCACACCATGTGGTCACCTCCGGGGCAGGCAGGAATCGAACTCATGCAGAAGTGGCTTTAGCTTCTTATTGCCAATAACTATTAACTTTTAATTGAAGATCAGAAAAGCTATTCTCTAGCTGTTCCATTCATGAAATAATTTTCTTGAAATGCCACCATTTAAGGCCCTCCCTGGTGGCGCAGCGGGTTAAAGCACAGCACTAAGAAGCTAAAGCCACTTCCGCATGAGTTTGATTCCCGCCTGTCCTGGAGGTGACCACATGGTGTGGCAGACCTCTCCTGACCCACCCACTGCTCCCCTCAGCAGTGTACTTCATCAATCTGCGTGTTCTGTTCCCCACTCTGTCTCTGGTGAAGCCTCTCATCGCCCCTGAGCCTCTGGCCTGTACCCCAGTTCTGTATGCACAAATAAATAAATCTTAAAAAAAATTAATAGTTATTTAGGAAATATGTTTCATAATCAGCAGCTATAGTCTTACAGTCACATTTGTGAGCCAGTTATTCCAAAAGATAAATTTTACCTCCTTGCATTGATAAATTGTGGGGAATCCATGCATTTTCAATACCACATATTTGTTTACTTATACTTGTTTTGAATACAGCATGAATTTAATGACTAACACTATCCCTTTTGTTCAATATTTTCTGATTATGATGGCTAAGATGTGTGAGACTGGTTCAACAAAAGGTAGTTGAAGGTACCCATGACAAAGCACAGCTATTACCAATGACCCTGGCAGATCCAGGGCAATAAAATGATTATTTCCATAATCAAGTTACACATGAATGCAACACAAACCAAAGTAAAGGAGAAGTAAAAGAACCAGCAGTCAGATTCAACTAACTTCTTCTCTACATCTTACACTAGCAAGCACAGATCCAAACCTGCTTTGTCCTCTTAAGTGTTTGACAGGCACTTATACAAGTCCATGTGTTTATCTTGGGAGAACACAGTTACTCGGTATAATTAGCCAATGCAGAGGATCTGATCTATTATGGACAACCTAAAATAAAAGACAAACCTGAAGTTTTTCAATAGTGTCAGAAACTGAACAGAATTTCAATTCCCTTTACATTAAAGATATTTCTCTGATCTTGCACACTCCTATATGTCCACAGAGCGTAGCCCAAATGTATGTAATGGTGATCTATCAGGAAGAAATGAGTAAACCTTTTGTTTGGACTATAGGCCATTGTGGTAGCTACTGCATTTTTTTTTCTTTAATTTTATTAATTATTTATTTTTTATTGAGGTGTTAATAGTTTAATTCCAAATCTCATAGTGGTCTTATTAAGGAACTATAAAAGATAATAAACTATTAATTTAGAAACAATCTTACTTTGTGATCATTTGATATTTTAACTAGTCCAAACTTAAGAGAAAAACAAAAGAAATGACATAAAAAGTTTAAGGCTTGCAATATATGCACTGAGTTTCCTCTTAACATTTAATGGCTGAAAAAATGCTCCAAGAACTCTCACTAAATAATGCTGGTCATTTTATATAAGGAGCTTTATGATGCCAATTTCAGACATACTTAGAGACCTCTTAATACTATCTGCTCAAAAACCTTCAGTTGATAATTGTGTAATGTCATTAACAGGAATATTGTCTAATTATATACTTTCACTGCAGTGTTAATTACCAGAATGTGTTTATGTTGCTCTAGAGTCCTTGCAGTATATGCAATATGAAAAAATTTCCCCAAGCAAGTAATTTTTCTTAATGATGGCTATCTATGAAATTTTGAGTTTTCTTCTTTATGAGGTTCTGAGTATGTAAATCAATATTCTTAGTGGTTAAGAAATGACTACCAATTATATTAAAGGACTTAAGATAATCAGAGCTAATCCTTATGATGAGACAATTACAGACATGAACAATTTGGAGACCCTATAATTTAGTGCTAAGTATTAGCTCTGCAACTTTCATTTTATAATTTCAATTCTAAAAATAAGTGTGATTTATAGATAAGAGAAAAATAAGAACATATAAGTAGTTTGAACATAAATATTTCAGCATATTTAAATATAAACAACCTATATGTAAGTGCATGTACATGGAACATGTAGACAGACATTACAGATTATATATATTGACAACTGTATCAAAGATACCAATTTATTAGGCACTAAATTGTAAATATGTTGTAGCGAGGATTGCATCAAGGATCCATGAGATAGTGTAATGCATGACTACGAATTTAACTTCTTCCAGCTAAATTCATATTGAACTCCTCAGAAGGAATCAGAATGCCATAGTATAGTCCTTTTCATTTATTAAGGCAGTCAAACAGCAGCTAATCTACAGTTACTGTGCTGACCATTGGTATTGCTAAAAAATAACTTGTCACACAGTATATATTGTGTCATCTAAACAAAATGTTATGTAATTGTAGGATCATAATTGCCTTGCAAAAATACATAATTAAAAAAATGTCAGTAATTTGAAAATAATTTTAAATAACTTTAAATAAAAATAACTTAAAGGCTAATTTTTAAACTTTCTTAGAACTATTTAAGTTTGGCAAAAGTATATTATCTAATGTAGTAATTTACATTAAATAAAATGTAAAAATATAAAGTATATATTTTATCTAATGTAACTTAGATGAAAAAGGTATTAAATTCTAACTGTGCATACATATATTTTCTATATATATGCATATGTATATTTCCTCAGAGCAAAGTAAATATTAAAATTATTGTTTTATTCACAATTTTATGCTTAGGAAAGTATTGCTTTAGTTTACTAGGAAACCAACTCATTTCAACTACAATAATCTCTCTTTGTGCCATGGAATATTCTAGTGCACAGATAAACACATAGGTTAATAAATAAGTTCCCATATGAGACATCAAAACAGAGAGATGATTATGCTAAATTCAAGTTTCCAATACCTTTCTATAAAGTAGAATGGGGAAGTTCTGCCCTATCACTTCTCAGCATTTGCAACATACTCCGACTTTAGCAATATGTTTCAAAGGTAGTACATAGGCAGTTCTCTGGCTTCACAGTTTCCACCGATGGAGCACATAAAGACTGCACTGGAACTATACCTGCTGATGCTGCAGCATGTATAGCTATTTTAAGATTCCTTTGGGCTCTGTTTGTTGCTATCTTTGAAAACAGATTTGACACTTATTCAGCAGATCCTTTGGATTATTGAGCTTGCAAATTAAGCTTTAGCAAATGCTGTGTACAGGCTATGATGGGCAGAGTCCATCGAATAGGGATAAGTTCAATCTTGCCTACACTTCACCCCTTCTTCTGGACATGTGCGAGGAAGAGTATTCTCCTCGGTGTTGGGGTGAGACCTACAGCACTCAGGGTCACATTCAAGAATGCTGATTGGTCCCAAGTGCATGTGAAGTGCTTTTAGAAGCAGTTCCATTATACTGAGGCTTCACAGGTATATTCTTGTAATATGTATGTTTTTATAATGTAGTTTTTCCTCTGGCTCTTTGAAGGAAAACTCTGGCAACAAGGATACCTGTCTTCTTAGATCTTCTGCTCTATTTGGGTATCGTTTCATCTGGAGCCTAAAGACTTATTTAAATGAATAATTCCAGAAGCACCTGGAATCATCAACAACCAGCTCTTCCTGCTGCTGGAAAGTCATGGCTAATCTTCACCTTTCTGACTGAGTTGGGTCAGAATTCCATTATAGGCAATGGTTAAGCTCTGTGCAGTTTCTCATGTGCTTACATGCTGTATTGCTTTATCTGTTATCAAGACTGCTAATTTAAAAATGCACATTCCATTTTGTAAGATCAATTCAATTAGTGCTTGAAAAGTAATCTCCAGGCGTGACTGCCACTGGTTAGTTGATTTACTTGGGACATAATATCTTTGCTCATGTAAAATCAAAAGAATGCCAGAATATTTTCTACCAACTCTCAAAGATAGTGAGCCCTCATCTATGGCAATAATTTCTCCAAAGTGTAGAGTATCTTTGTTTGTTTTCAGAGTACTTGGTGTCTTGATATGATTACAATGAACTGAATAACCAAGACAATATTAATGGTAAAAAAAATGTGAATTGCATTTTTACTGTTTCCAAAAAAGCCTGACACTACTCATTAATTTATTTCTCCAGATAATCTCTGGTTGGAGGGATACAGATCCTCTCTATACAGACCAGAGGATCAAGCCCCTACAGCTAGTAAATAGTGGCTTGGAGCACCTGTCCCAACATTTTATTTATTTATTTTGGTCTTTTCACTATATAGCACGCTTTCCCTAACAGAACCCTCTCTGGAAATATGTATCTTTAGGGAAGTTGGCTGCATGAGAATTTTGCTGTCTGAGTTTTTCAGACCCTTCCAGTCCAGTTCAATTGGCTCAAGTTTATCTCCTTGCATTTGGATGCTGTTTGCCATGACTCCACTTTGAGAACTCAATCATCTTCCCTATACCTACGGTCTCTAAAACTTTCCTGACAGTTTCTCAGCTTTAAGATACTTCTATTATTCACTTCAGAAAATACTTGTATCAATCTCATTTTACAAGTCAAATTTGATGTTCTCAAAAACAACAGCAATCAGCCTTTGAAAGAATCTTCTAGCAGCTTGAGCCCTAACTCCTAAAATACATGTGTCTAGATCTACATATAAAACTATTTATTACTATCATTATGGATACAACAAACACATAGTTAAGTCTCCTATGGCTACTATATTTTCATCACAGCCTCTATTTAACAACTCAATCTTGCTTTTAAGTTTGTTTGTTTGTTTTTTGGTTTGGTTGATTGTTTTATGCCACACTGTCTTTGGCACATCAGTTTGGGACATAATTTGGTGGCAGCTTACACAGTAAGATGTTGGTCCTGCAATGAGAGTTGGAGACAGTCAAAAAATGATGGGCCCACAGAATCTCATGCTTCAATTATAGCTAAATTTTTAGAAAATATCAGAGAATTTAACATCTATACTAAAGCTATGCATTTGTTAGATATACCCTGAAAGTGAAAGAAAAAAGTGAAAGAAAACTTAATCCAAGATTTTCCATGATGAAATATCAAGCGCAGACTGGATATTGGATATAGAGAAATAAAAAAAAAAATGGCAAATGAGTGAGAAAAAGAGAGAGAGAGAGAGAGAGGGGAGGGAGGGAGAAAGGGAAGGAGAGGCGAGAGGGGAGGAGGCAGGCATGAAAGTAGTTACGAAAAAGAAATAATGTAGATGTGGGCTCAATCTTATTATCTGGTCATAAATTAAAAGAAAAATTTCCCTAAACATAGACCAATTCTAAATTCTACATGTCAAAAGATTTTAAGCCTAGTAGTTTAAGGCAATATTCTTTCATTTGTTACATCACATATTTAAAAGTAGGTAGTGTACCATGCATTTCTCAGCATATGAATCAAGGAATCTTATTACTAGAATGAATTTAGTCTTCCAATGATTAAATGATAAAAAGACATATATTCTATTGATCCTTTTAAGGTGTTTTAAATTAAACTTCATTAGATATCCAATAATGTAGAAAGCTGTTTGATGTAAAATAGTATAGAGAAAGTAAGAACAAGAAGAAAGTAAATTGTTGCCTTAAAATAGAAATATAATAAAAAGAAAAATTAAAAACTGCCTTCCTTATTTTTTGAGAAGTAAATTTTAATCCTATTAATATTCCAATTTCTCCAACCCTCTGCTAATATCCCTTAATATTAACTTTTCCAAAATCCAGTTCAGCCCAGCACCCCTGCATGTCTTTCTTATTAGTTATCCTTCCAGTTTTCCCCTTCTGTCATTCACTTACTTGTTAAAGAGCTATTTCTTGAGGAAAAAATATCACTTTAAAAATACAGAATGATATAATGCAATAAAAATGTGTTAAAAACCTTACTTACCAAAAGTGAATAGGGCCGCTCATTATGGCCAAAAGCTTCAGAAAAGAAGTCAGTGCTGTGGTCCAGCCTCTGGTGTCCTCCATATTCTGCTGCATCTGAGTCTAGCACAATTTTGAATGTACAGTCTTAAGGAATCATACATAACAGTTTGAGGGCTGAATGAGACCTACTGACATGTTCTGTAATAACAACTTCAATGTATTTTAACACCTACCTTATTGTGCATTTGTTTGCATTTCTTTTCTAATATTTCAGAGATTCTTACCTTTGGGCAGGAGTTTCTAGGTTGCCCAGTTCATGCCTCTTCTCATGGGATCCTTGTTATCCTTAGATCACAGCTCACCACATGAACAATTAGTCTGGGCCTGAATATATCTATTAACAGAGAATCTCACTTTCTCTTAATGCAACCCATTCTATGTGTTACAAATTCTCTACTGCAAACAGAAATGTGACTTCTTTGGACTATTTCTACTCAGGACAGCTATTTATTTTTTTAAAGATTTATTTATTTATGCATAAAGAGTTGGGGCACAGGCCAGAGTTGCAGGGGTGGTAAGAGGATTCACCAGAGACAGAGTGGGGAGCAGAACAGACAGACTGACGAAGTACACTGCTGAGAGAGCAGTGGGTGGGTCAGGAGAGGTCTGCTGCGCCATACGGGTCACCTCCGGGGTGGGGATTGAACTCATGCTGAGTGGCTTTAGCTTTTTAGTGCTGTGCTGTAACCTGCTGCACCATCAGGTAGGGCCAGGACAACTATTTTCAAAAAGCTCAACTACAGCAACCTTTCAAATATCTAATAATAGCTATTGTATTTCTATGTATCTTCTAATATATCACAAAATACATACTAAACACTCCAGAACCTTTGATAATTTCTTATTTGATACTGGCTTTGGTTCCTTCTCTACCTCTCAATGATTCTACTTTTCTAGATCTTGGTCACTAAAGAAAAGCACAGGAATAAACCGAATACTCATGTATGGTCTGAAGACACAGAACAATGCTGTTCACTTTCGCCCTTCAGCTACACAGCTATTCACAAGGCCATGTAAACATATTAGCCACCATGCCACAAATGGGTTCCTGTGTCAGTTATGATCTACTACAACTTAGCATTAGATTCTGTACACACATCTTGAACATGTTTTCAATATCATGCATACAAGAAAATAAAATATAAGTTTACAAGTTCATACTCACCTATACTTAGCAATACTAATTTTTTCTAGCCTAAGAGCTAGATAGGTTTGAGTGCTTTGTTGTGTTTTTAATCTCAGAAATGTCTGTATACTCTCACTATGGCAAAAATGTATCATATTGTAAATACACACAGGTAAACAATAATTCATCATTTTCACGCCTAAAGACCCACTGGATAAGAGACCGTACAACATTTGGAGTAGTTCACTTCAATTGAGTCATTAAAATCAGCTTGCTGTGGTTCATTTCCAAACAGATAATTAGCATATTAGTCTTTAAAGGAAAGACAGAATGAGAGAACAAAAAAGACAGCTGGAAAGTGAGAAAGTAAAATTGTGAGAGAGAATGAGATCCAAAGGATGAGTAATGGGCACAGAAATCCCTCAAGAGAGGTGACAGTGATTTGTGCACACCAGTGTATGTAAGGGTGAAATATGAATAGTGCAGATAGAGATGTACTAAATGAATGATTGTGGAATGAAAGAATTATTGAGTTTAGCTTTTGTCTTTCAGCTTAGTTAATAACTGTACAAATCCACAAAGAAATAATACAGTATAATTTAAAGGATGTTCTAGAACACTAAACTTTTTAAATTGAGTAGCAATTATTAAATTACTGGTTAGCAACATAGATTACTGCTGAAGAAAGCAAGTATGTTATAAGAAGTAGTAATTCCCATCCTGTGGGTTCATAATCACAATAGATGTGTTACAGGGGAATGGGGATTTGAGGACTAAATTTTGTTATTCAACATTTGATACTGTATTTCAAAGAATGTAAATATTTTTTGATTCATAAGTGCAGATTCATTTAAAAAGTCATGGGTGTAAGGGATCAGGGAAAAAAAGCAATGCAATAAAGTAAAAATGAAAATCAACTAACAGCTATAAACTAGAGACACTCTACAGGGGTGGAGCGGAGAATAGAATCAGAACTGGGTTGGGAAGAGTGCACAGGACTATGGTGATGGCACAGGGGTGAATTGGTGGTGGGAAGTCCACGGGGATTACAACCAAGATGGAAAAATGTACAAAATAAAGAATGATGTAAAAAATATATATATATAATAAAGAATATAAAAAAGTAGTAAGATTTCCAATGAATTGTGCACAAAAGACAACCAGTTTAGTGGCAGAGTTGGGGTGTCCATACAAATCAAATATAGATCCTAATACCCTAGTCTCTGTAAGTGGGTACCCATTTTATGCCAAATATAAGCTAGTGTTTTCATGTGTAAAAACCTGTTTAATTCTAGGGATACAATTCTAAATGCAAAGAGGCCAGGATGAGAAAAACAGAAATAACAAATGCAAATGAAGTGAATTTCATCTAGGGCCCTCCCTGGTGGCACAGAGGGTTAAAGCACCGCACAAAGAAGCTAAAGCCACTTCCGCATGAGTTCAATCCCCGCCTGCCCCGGAGGTGACCACATGGCGCGGCAGACCTCTCCTGACCCGCCCGTTGCTCCCCTCAGCAATGTACTTCCTTGATCTGCCTGCTCTGCTCCCCACTCTGTTTCTGGTGAATCCTCTCACCACGCTGCACCTCTTGCCTGTACCCCAGTTCTGCATGTATAAATAAATAAATCTAAAAAAAAAAAAAGTGAATTTCATCTAAATGATTAATTTGATTATAATCTTAAAGATTGGTGTTAGAATATTGATTTCTTAGCATTTATTATGGAAACCAAATATATAAGACTGGCTGCATTTATTCTAGCTACATCTTTTGATTTTAGATTCATTTGGTCATTTTACTAATAAAGACAAAATATTGAACCAAAATATTACCTTGCTCAGTTTGTAAAAATATAGTAGGAAATAATGATAAAATGAGAGAATCTTTTAATCAACCTTCTTCAAGAAAAAGATATCAAGTAGTACCCTATCCATTTTAGATATCATTTAAAAATAATAAGATTTCTTTTATCTCAAATTGAAGAGCTTCCTAAGTATTTGATATATCAACAGGTTGAAGTAGATAAGAAGTTTTAAGCATTATTTTATAATCGAAGTCCTTAAATTTGAACCAAGGAAGAGCCATGTTCTGAAGACTTGTACTAATAAGATTAAAGAACAGTGAAGGCATGAAGACTCTTAAATTCAATGGCTCTTCAAATACTTCAGAAGCTGCGGTGTTTGCTCAGCCACTTGATAAAGTGTCTGTTCAAAGTATAAGGATTTTGATGTAAGAAGTACTATCATTTATAGCATTCTACACTAAGCTCAATTCACTTCAGCTGATGAAGCTAAGGAAATTTATTGTAAGGTACAACCACTGAGGTTTCAAATTGGATGAGAATAAAATGGCTTCTCCTATGACTAGACGGTCATAAAGATGGCAAAGCTGGTAAGTTACCATGGATCTTTAAATCCAAGACACTGTGGATTTTAAGATGAATTACTTTATGTCTCTAATAAGGAGGGAAGAAGAGCATTTTCATGCCAGTCGCTGTGAGACATGTAACAACTGAAGACATGTTAAAATGTGAAACAAATACAGATGCTAGTGTCTATGCATTTAGTACTTTATTTTCAGATCTGATTCTCTGTTCAACCCACTCATATTATTTTGACTACAGTAACTTCTGGGAGCTAAATAACTCCATTATTGGAACTTAGTATCTAAGGCAGAAAACAGGAGGTGCAAAATTAGAAGGAACTGAATGAACACCTGCTAGAGCAAGAATGCTTTACCTAAAACAAAGGAAACCTTGTTTTTAACCATCTAAAAATAACTACTCAGCACAAGACTTGCCTCAATATTCTCAAATAACCTGTACCATTTAATGCTTCGTGAAGTGAATTTGTCATTTACAATCTATAAAAATCTTAGGTTGTATCTGTTTAGCATCTAAAATAGATCCCTACATTTTATAAATACAACTAAATTAAGCCCAATAATAGTCTTGGAGCACATCAATTACAACTGTTAGTTGTTGTTGATGTCTTTCCAAATGCACAAGCAGCAAAGACTTGTGATGTGTAGCTACGTATTTTATGAATGCATAAGTGGGTGTGGGCCTATTTGCTTTAGGGATTTCTGTCTTCTACTATTTGGAATACAAATAAACGTTTAATTTATCACTTTAAATCAGTTCTGATATTTAAATTGCTTATTCAAAACTAGTTTATGGCAACATAATGTTTACAAATATGTTATTTCCATTAGAAAATATTCATTTAGCTTTTTCCTCATTCTGACTATAGCTTTTAAAAAATCCCCAAGTATTATATTATTTCAATAATAAAATTAAGAGATGTGAAAGTAAATGGAAAATTTACTACTGTTTGTAGTCAAAATACATTTTCAAATGTATTGAATGTCAAATTCAACTTTGAGGTTTTTTTTTTTTTTCTTATCTCATTACTTTACATTAAAATTTTGCAGTCCTGGGCTTCTCTGGTGGTGCAAGGGGTCAAGCAAGCTGCAGCACTATGAAGCTCTCCATGGCCACTGTACCACGAGTTTAATCCCTGGCCATGGAAGAGACCCACATGGTCAGCAGACCTCTCTTGTCTCATCTACTGTTCCCTCAGCAGTGTATCTTAGTAGACCTGCCTATTCTGTTCTCCATTCTGCCTTTGGTGAATCCTCTCACCTCCCACTTCTGGCTGGTACCCAGTTCTGTGTGCATGAATAAATAAAATGTTAAAAAATAATTACTATCTTTGAAAAAGCAACTTCATGAATGATCTCCATAGGGACTTATGTTTGTCAATACTACCTTTATTAAACATTTAAATGATGGTCACACATTATATTTAAATGCAAAGTTGAAGTATATTTCTAATATGGTATAGTATTTGTTCCTTTCTTCAACAATAGGGTTCTGATTTTAGACCTTCTACAACTTACTTCCTTGGTTGTCAACATTAGAAACTGTAAAATGAACAGCAATTAAGACAAACTAAAAGGATGAAGGGCTCAGATATTATCTACCATGTTAAGTAATGGATTGTTATGCTTTTTGAAATGCATTTTATATAAATTATTGCTCTATTCTTAGGCATGCTTAATGACACACATCAGTAAATAGCAAATCAAATGATAAATAACATTTGGAGTTCTACATATTTCTCTGCACAATAGGAAAATTATAGAATATTTCAACTAACCTAATTAGGGATTATTATCTGTCTTAGAAAATTATATAAATTGAACTAAAAAGTATCATTGTTGACCAACAATTCAGGAAAAAATAATCACGAGAAAACCTGTATACGCTTAAAATATAATAATGAACAACAGGCCCACATTTGTAGCCTAATCTCCCTCCAAAATAGTTGCTATTTGTTTGTCTCAGAGTAGCCAACGAAATTGTTATCTCAATTATTTGATGAATAGCAATTATTTAGAATTAAAAAAAGATACATATTCACCTTTTAACCATAGCTATATCACCAAAATGAGTTTTGACCATCAGACTGAGTATTTTTTTTTACAAACAAATGTGGTTTTGAACTTAAATAATTTTGACTTAGGGATAAAGCGAGCCCTTTCAGCAAAACTTATTCAAATACACAATTTCAATAGAGTTCAACTAAACATGTGCAAGTGGAAAAGATAACTAACCACGTCAAAGTTCCTGAGAAATAATGACAACTATAGGAAGTAAGTGTCATTGCTGAGCCATTTAATACAAATGGGAATAGGAGAAAGTACCCGAACACAATAAAATACAGTGAGTGCTTCCTTAGGCTTTTGTGTCCAACAATTACATCCTAACCCAGTTCTGCCAATTACCAACAGTATAGCTCCACACACGTTACTGAACTTGCTTAAGACATTTTCTTGTTGGTAAAATAGAGGAAACACACCAGAAGATGTATGTGAGGATTAACTGAAGCAACAGATATCAAGTACTTAACACACCTTCATACTGGGTGAAATGCACAAATTGTTAACTGTGGTTACATTGTTGTTACAGACCCTACACAATACTGCTATATCACATGATAGTAAACATAAAAGTAGATTTACATTCTTGTCTTACTTTTTATATCCCCTTCAACTTCTTTAATTACCATTTTACGATTCCCTTCTTCTGATTTTCTCACTAGACTATACTTTTCCTGCTATATAAAAAAAATTAACATTAAACTTTAAATGAAAAGTGCATTAAGCTCTTTCAGGGATACTTTTTTATATTTAAGCATGCTAACTAAAAATTAAACACTTCCCATAACCCTCTTGCACTTGTTCTGTTATTTTTCCATAGTATTATCAAGTTTTAATATACAATGAACTCAATTCTACTTTTCTGTCTCCCTTTCTAAAATACAATCTCTGTAAGTGATTGCTGACAACTCACTCCCCTCCTCCCTGATACCTTGGGCCTATATAATTACCTAGTACACTAAAGCAAGAGTGAATGTCCTTTTCATTATATTCCAATTGCGGTCCTTATGTTTTGAACTATGCCTGCTTTGGCTAAACTTTAAGAAGAAATGCATTATTGCTTTGATTGTCAAGACAACTTTGATTCTCTTCCCTTGTATGACAGACTTAGAATTTCAGAGATATACAATGTAACTTCCAATACAATCCCATTTCATCAACTATTAAGTTTTACTTAGGGACCCTCCCTGGAGGCCCAACAGGTTAAAGCACAGCACTGCAAGTTGGCAGCAGCAGCCTCAGAGTTAGTTCAATCCACAGCCACCAGGGTGACCCACACAACACAGATGGCATAGTAGACCTCTCCTGTCTTGTCTGCTGCTCCCATCAGCAATGTACTTCATTGCTCTGCCCATTCTGCTCCCCACTCTGTCTCTGGTAAATCTTCTCACTGCCTCTGCACCTCTGGTCTATACCCCAGTTCTGTATGCATAGATAAATAAATCTTTAAAATTAACAGTTTTACTTAAACATGTTAAAAAGTTTTTCCTTCTGCTGAAAAAGTCACAATAGAGAAATTAATGTATGACAATTTGAAGTAATTCTTTTCTTTTTTAAGATTCATTTATTTATTTGTACAGAACTGGGGTACAGGCCAGAGATGAGGAGGGTGAGAGGATTCACTAGGGACAGGGTGGGGTGCAGAACAGGCAGATCGACGAAGTACAATGCTGAGGGGAGCAGCAGGTGGGTCAGGAGAAGTCTGTAATGCTCTGTGGATCTCCTCCCAGGAAGGCAGGGATCGAACTCATGAGGAAGTGGCTTAAGCTTCTTATTGCAGTGCTTTAACCCACTGTGCCACCAGGGAGGGCCTGAAGTAATTAATTCTTAAGTGAGTAGCTATGATTGGTAAGAGACTTGGAACTAGACATATAACTCCAGTTGATGTAAATAAATGATAACATGTTTACTAAAGTCAGCATATACTCTAAGACTTTCATTATCATTGACTGGTTAGATTTCTGTACAGGTGGCTGAACTTAACGGAGCATAGAACATCAAAATGACTTTTCAAAGAGCACATATGTGTGTAGTGTTCATTCACACACACACACACACTCACACACACACATCAAATTGCACACTTGTAAATTATATATACAAGCATACATATACTGGTATGCATGTATATAAACATGTGTGTGAAGTAATTTGGCAGGGTCAGAAGATTCACTAGATATATATTTTCACCATCACCTATGACTATAAAGTAATATTAAAATACTTCAACATTTGAAATCTGATTATATTTTAGCTCTGAGAATAGAATCACCTTTTTTCTTTATTTGAAGTCATAACTTACTAGGGGTAATATGTAGTTAATGTATATTCGTCTTTCTTTCTTACCTTTTAAGAACAAATAGCAAGGCATAATATGTTAGGGTTTACTCATGCTTTAGAAAGCTGAATGCAAAGGAACTGAGCTGGCTTCCTGTGAACAAGCCTAAAGTCAAGACTGCAGGTGTGTGTGTGTGTATGTACATCCATCCATGCATCACCCCCAGGCATCCTGAGCTCGTCCCATACTATCATACCTACACCTAGTTTGATGATCATGAGCAAAAAAGTTAAGTAAATATTTCCCCATCAGCACTATAAAAATAATTATAAAGGGAAGAGCTTTAAGCACACATATATTCACACACACATACTTGTGATTGCTAATAAGTATGTTTTCCAGAACTATAATAAATCCCATGCAGTAGTTTTTAATCATCTTTAAAGTCTATCCTGATTTAATCTTACTAGGCAAAGGCAGGGAAGAATAAAGAAAGAATAATAAGGAAAGAGTAAACCTCCTAAGTTCTTTCTGCAAAATGCACATTTGTACAATTTCAAACAAGATCAACAAATATTTCAGCCATCATAGTCAAACAGAGATGATTTACATAATTTAAATGAGGAAAAGTTCTGGTATGTTTTGAATAAAATTCTATGTGGAATTAATTAAATCTTTTCATAGTTATTTTAAAAATGTATTTTATTTCAACTCTCCAGTTATTGTTAAAGCACCAAAGTAATGAAATTTATAGTCATGAAATAGTTAATCACATAGAGTAAGATCTATATATATCTGTTAAGTGGTTATCTGAGGCAGTCAGCAAAGTCTCACTAAGAACAAATTACCTTTATTCAAAATTACCAATGTGAGAAAAGGATATGTAAACTACTAAATGCTTCCAATGCAAACCTACAGGGAAGCTCATCACCCTGAAACAGTTCAAGGCTGTATCTATGGGTTGTGGCTAAAACAAATGAGAATCCCTGTGCTGTAAGCCTCAGCCTGTAAAATGGATCAAGGGTGTGTCTCATAACTTAAAACTGCTCACGGAAAAAAAAACACCAGCAAGAACTTTTGAAGAGAGCTGATGAAAGCAGAGTTCTTTGTTGTTCACCTCTTTGTCAAATGTTTTTCCTCGGTTCTCTGGGATGTTTAATTAAAAAAAAAATCCTCTAAAGTGGCAGTTAAAAATGAAAAATACTTATGTTTATATACCTAATAATTAAAAATTTAAGTAGACATCAGTTTCCTTTAAAAAGTTGTTTTATCCTTGTAAGGTATGTTGTTTTAAAATTGATCCATTTTTAAGTAATCTTGTCCTTTTGAAAGTCAGAAACTAGGGTAGTGTAATATTACAGAAAACAACATTGAGTCAAAGGCACCATTAACTTATACAAAGAGAAACAGAGAAAACAAACAAAATAACAATTAATTACCTGGCATCCAAATGAAAAACTGTATTAAACTGGATTTAAATCACATTTTTATCCACTTACTAAGGATATAGTATTGTGGAGGTTATAAAGCTTTCTGAAGTTTCTATTAAGATTAAAGAGAAGAACACTTACCAGGCCTGCATCACTAGCATGATATGAGGTTAAAGGTAGAGTCATTGTAAATAAACACAGGAAAGATTACTAAATGAGATAGAAGTGTAAAGTGTTAGCAGAAGGCAAGGCTTGTAAGTATTTAACAAGAGGGGAATCTTTTAAACTGTTTAACAAATTCCTGACAACAAAGTTCTAATACACTAATTTTGAATTCTACAAAATTATAATTTGCTCACATGGGTAAGAAGTTGATTCCCACATAACAGCAGCTACTTTTACAAAATAATTAACAAATTCTGTGTACAGGTTGCAAATGTCAGTCTGAATTGATATTTTTAAAAGTGGAGTTTTTTTAAAAAAAGATTTATTTATTTATGCATATAGAACTGGGGCACAGGCCAGAGGTGCAGGGGCAGTGAGCAGATTCACCAGAGACAGAGTGGGGAGCAGAACAGGCCCACTGATGAAGTACACTGATGAGGAGAGCAGCGGGCGGGTCAGGAGAGGTCTGCCGCGCCATGTGGATCACCTCCGGGCCTGGGGATTGAACTCACACTGAAGTGGCTTTAGCTTCTTAGTGCTGTGTTTTAACCCGCTGCACCACCTTACCCTTAAAAGTAGAGTTTTAAAAGCAGATTTGCAAAAGTTTAATGAAACTATTTCAAAATGATGATGTTGGCACAAATGCCATCCCCTCTGTGGTACAACTATATATAAATATGTACTGTTCTTAAAGCTGATAGCAATTGTTCTGATTTCTTTTTTCTTTCAACATACAAGATATAGAGGATAAAAATCTTAACTGAATTATTGTTAGATGAATTTCTTGCTCAGAAAAGAGAATCACACAATTTTTTTTATATAGCTGCACAACTGAGCTATATTAAAAAAAAAAAAAAGTACACACAGTAATACTGTTGAATTTCCCAGAGCAATGAGATGTTGAATAGCACTCAGCTATTAAAAAAAATCAGAAAACATTTGTGTGTAGTAAGGGCGTGTTCATTATTCATTACTGCCTATAGTCTTATGAATATATATTAAGCCAATCTAGAAGTGTTACAGCAGTTGTGATATTTTAATCATGCAAAGTATTTTTCTTACTTTGTGATTCATCTCAAATTCCTCAGCAGAAAAATGATGCTAAATCATAGGCTCTTTATTACCGGTGGAGATGGGGGTACACATCTGTCATTATCATTAAATCGTAGGGAGTGTTGGACAGGGCTTAACAATGAAAAATGATGTAAAGATCCTCTAAATAATGTTTAAAAGTACTACTGGCATCTTGCAACTAAAAGGGCTAACAAAGGCAATGAGTTTACATCCATTTTGAAACCCTGGAAACAAAAGTAGAGGCCATATTAAATATAAAATTATTAGTAAGAATATCTCTCTCCCCATAAAGAATATCCCCATAAAAACACATTAACACTCACACATATACACACACAAGAAGGAAACATGCTTGCATCTGTTCACTCACTGTGTAGATCTTTAAAGAGAGAATCTCCTGGTTTTGTTTGTTTGTTTGTTTGTTTTAATTTTTGTTAAAACATTTAAACCTGGAGATCTAGGAAACTGAAATGCTTTACCTTATATTTTGATGCAGAAATTAATCTTTATATATAAAATCTTGATAGAATGTAGCATTTAGCTAATCATAAATTAAGTCCTTTGTTTTTGTTTGTTGTATAAAGCACAGATTCTAACAGTGTTACATAACTACCCTTCAAAGGCTTCTGTAAACTAAGCAACTCACAGGCAACATCTCTGCCTTCAGCAATCACACTTCAGTGAATCATCCAAGTGACCTTATTTGCTCATTAGACACTCTGTGTACAGGTTGCAAATGTCAGAGTCTGAATTTACATTTTAAAAAGTACAGTTTTAAAATTAAAGTTGCAGCAGCTTAATGAAAATATTTCAAAGATCTCAGGTCAAATCCAACTATTTATTCATCTGTTCCCTTAAGCTTTAAATATTTTTTGGCCTGGATTCACATTTTCTTCACAAGCCATATTTTATGATCACTCTTCTAAACATTTCAATATTGTTAACAGTTTGAAGTACCATTTGGAAAGGAGGCTGCTATTACACTATTATTTCCTCCCCCAACTCAACAGCCTGCTGACAAAGATTTCAAGAACATTCAATTCTAGTATTGTTGATGTTCTCAGGAACAACATGAGTCCATACATACCAAGATGTATATCCTATAAATAATCCATGAGGGTGGATTTTCTTTGAAAATTATACAGTAAACTTATTGATGTGATGTATCACAGCTTAACTTTCAAAAAAGATGCATAACATACAGAGAAAATAAAATAATTAACCTGCACAAGTACTTTTTACAATCCAAAAATTATTTTAATTGTTGAAGATGGTGACAGAAGAAGAAATTCTAAGGAAGAAGTGGTGGACAGTGATGCAGTGGCACTAAGGAAAGTTAGGTGATGACAAAAATGCTTGCCTGAGTCATGAATTTGTGTAGTTTTTTCATACTGTTTTCTAAGAATTAAATCAAGGTCTTTTTGCATATTACAAAATGTGTCATCATTAGTAGTACTACTGCTGCTACCACTATCAATCTCTTACACACACACCCAAGAACAGTAAGAAGGAATCATGATAGTGCTAAATAATATAAAAAAGAAAAAACTGTACCTTAGAGGCACAGTGGGTTGAAGCACAACACTAAGAAGCTAAAGTCACTTCAACATGAATTCGATCCCCGTCCTGGAGGTGACTCACATGGCTCAGCCGGCCTCTTTCTGACTGGCCCCCTCAGCAGTGTACTTCACCAGTCAACCTGTTCTGCTCCCCATTCTGCCTCTGATGAATCCTCTCATGCCCTGGCACCTCTGTGTGTACCCCAGTTCTGTATGAAAAGATAAATAAATCTCAAAATAAGAAAAGCCAAAATTGAACCATCCCAAGTCTGGGTAAAAACTAAAAATAGTTGAGAGACTGTTGAGGGTAAGGCCATAGGAAACTCCAGGCTCAAGGGCATGCCCAGAAGCATTCACCACCAATCACTGAGAAGAAAATGAAAACTGAAGGGCACAGTAAATGTCAGGATGGAGAGAGCTGACCTATATCACCACCAGCCAAATGTCCCTCCAGTTCAACTGCACTGACTACAAACCTCATTTGCATAAAAGCAAAGTGAATGTTTACTAGTTCAGTTTTTGCCTATAAATACTTCTCACCCCAGGCATCTAGAACACACAGCTGAAGTGCTTCTTGGGTCCAGTCTTCGGAGCTGGAGTCCTAAAGTCTTAATAAATGTCTCCTGAAGCTATAACTCAAGTAGGCTTCGTTTTCTCCACCTATAACACAGTGGAAGGAACATGGGCTGGGGTTCTCCTCAGCTTTTATCAGTTAAGTGCTGGAAAGAAACTGGACAGTTCCTTCAGTTTATTTAGCCATATGAGGCTAACATAACCTGCCTTACAGTGTGGCCAATAGTATTAAATTAAATTCTTTTTTTTAAGATGTACTTATTTCTTTATCTATACAGTACTGGGACACAAGCCAGAGGTGCAGGGGCAGTGAGAAGATTCATGAGAAACAGAGTGGGGAGCAGAACAGGCAGATCTATATCTATGAAGTATACTGCTGAGGGGAGCAGCGGGCAGGTCAGAGGAGGTCTGCCATGCCATGTGGATCACCTCCAGGGCCTGGGATCGAACTCACACTGAAGTGGCTGAGGCTAGCTTGCAGGGCTGTGTCTTAACCCTTTGCGCCACCAAGAAGGGCCTTAAATTAAATTCTTAGTAAAGAAGGCTAGGAAACAGACAGCCCGCTCAGAACAGCCCCCTAATGCCCACTCTCATCGACATCACTCAAAATGTGGCATCATCACTTGTATTATTCAAAATGGATTAGAAAGAACAGTTTGTCCTACGGGGCTCAGCAGTTTTCCTTTGACTCAATGCTGATCTGACATTGTTTTAAGTGAGGCGATGTGGCTAGAGAAATACAATAATGATTCTGATAATATAAAAGGCACTAGGTTTCTTTCTCTGTAAACATGTGAAATTATAAGCAAAAAAATAACACATCAGGAAAATGTGTTTTATCTTCCAATGTTTGGAATGTGTAACCTGCCTACTTATGCAGTACAATTAGTCTCAGTCTATATCACCCACTTTTCTACCTACTATAGTACAGAATGTTGGTGATTGTTACATTGAAGATTTGAAGCAAAAGAAGACAAGAATGAAACAATATACAGGCAACATTCTTTTACCTGCTCTTCTTCCTTTAAACATATTTTCTAGAATGTGGCTGCCTATTCCTTTTGCAGAAACAATATTAGGTACTTTAGAGTTATCCTGAAGAAGATCATTTCAAAACCTAGTGATGGATATCAGACTCTAAGTTTTTCAAAGGTACCCTTCTCTTTTGAAGTGATAGGTAAAAACATCCTTATAGTATTCTTTGCCCTTTTCCAGCGTTACCCCCAAAATAACTCCTCTTACAATCATTCTTGGGAAGACATTCACTGGCTAGTCTCTATAGATCTCAGTAAAAGCTCTCCAAGTTCAAAAAATGGAACTATTCATGAATTCAGACATGTTACCTATAGAAGGCTTGCTTTCACAGTGACAGAAATTCAAATACCTTCTTTAGAAACTTAAATTGTGTTATGGTATAAAATTCTGTTTTCTGGGAATTAAAACTTTGTTGAATTTCTTGACTTGATTACTATATCCACTCTTGCCACTATGGGGTTTTCACTGTGAAAATCTGTATTCATTCACTGGCACAGAGGCTGGAAATACCAATGGCATAGAATGCTTTGGTAAAATAAGAAAATAAACCCCAGAAGTACTAATTTTTGTGTTTCTGTATATGAAATGATTCTGTAATATTGCACTACAGTGTCTTTTAAAGGTCTAGAAAAAAAAGTCATAAAGATGAAGCGCCAAAAAAGAAATGAGACTTATAAAGTGCTAAGGATAGTAAAAAGGACTAGTAAAGAAAGCTATGTTTCAGACAATGAGAGACTGGAAGAAAAGAGCTGTTGCTTATAGAAAAGAGTACAATCATTACAGATTAATAACAAAGAAGTGGACTAGCATTTTATCTTCCCTATTAGCAGACTACAGGCAAAAAATATCATTTTTTATGTTTATGCTTAATTTGGAAATTTTAATAAAAATTACTAACTGGTTAAAGAACAGGGGTGATATGACATGATATTAAAGCAAAGACAGAAAAACTAAAGATATATATCTGAAGAAAATGCAGTATGAGCAGAGAATGTGATGGCTGTCAGTAAAGTTAATGTCACTCTAGTGATATTAATAAGAGAGCAGTGTCGAGATAAAGGGAGGCAACAGGGTACTGCATGCCATACGTGCCAGACCACAGCTGTAATACTGTGTTAGTGCTGGAGACACAATGTAAAAGGAACATGAACAATATCACGTACATTTTGATAAGGAAGCTGTAATGGTAAGAAGTCTAAAGAGTTAGGGAAGAACTTATTAATGACTCCTCCTGAGGATTTGGTGTGGAAGAGGGAACACTTGGAAGTGATGGTACCGTTGGGAGCACATTAAGTGCCTTTCTGATTTGAAGAATTATCAGAAAGAACAGGTATTAGTCCCAAAAAAAACAGAGCAACTGTATTTATATTTGTGGCAATATTTAATTTTTTTTTAAGAAATTGAAGGTGTTTTTAAGGTATGATAGAAATGTTCTCCTAGTCCCCTCCTCAGAAAGTCATTATAAAAAAGTATTCTATTATATACCCAACCAGCTTCCACTCCTCTAGGCTATTATCCTGAGGCGTTTCTAGCATTACAACTTTCAAGGAACATAGTTTCTGAAATGAGTCACTAATACAAAGCATTCAAGTACTTATTAAAATAAAGACTTTTTTTTTCTGTAAAATAGGTGCCTACAAACATTTAGACAAGTCGCTAAATTTCAGGAAACTTGGGACAAGCTCTAGCAAACCCAAACCTGACTTTCATACTGATGTAAGTAAGTTTGCATCAATAAATAAAATTAACTTTGGGTGGGTTCTATCTAATAAAATGTATCATGTAAGCATTGCTAATGCTTTCATTTATTAGTATCTGTTAAAGTTACACAGATTTAGGAGAAAAGATCAATGTGGCATCAACATTGCTCTCCTAAAATTCCATGTATTTCCATTTGTCAGTGATCACAAATTAAACACACATTATTCCCAACTGACTACTCTTTCTTGCTTTGCTCTCCTTAGAAATAATACCACTACCATTCTTCCCATTGTTCAAAGTGAAATCATATACTTTCTCTTCTACAGACTATGTCCAAACAATTGCTGAGTTCTTTCACCATAAGAAAGGGCTTTATATTTCTCTATCTTATTGCCATTATGTTGGTACATGCCCTAATTATCTTTTATATGTGCTGCAATTTCTCATAATTAGTATCTGTGCTTCCAATCTCCTCATGAAAGCTCTCCTACACACTGAGTATATAAGAACATATAAGAACTTTTCCTAAAGTATACATCCTTATCAAGTGGCACCTAATTCAAAAACTTTTAGTGACTTGCTGTAAGACTATAACAAAAAAAAAAAAAAGAGGCCTAAACTAATTAATATTGCAATGAAATCTTCTATTATGTGACCTCAATCTAGCTTTTCAGCTTTATCTCTTAGTACTTCTTTTTATGGTTATCACTCTCCAATTAATCCACTGCACTGCCCATTATCTAAGGATTTCCTATGGTTTCCAAGAGCTGAAATGGCCTTCCTCAATTTTTTCTATTACAATTTTATCCACTTCTCAAGGTCCAGGCTTAAAGGTCATTTCCTTCAATCAATCAACCTCTCTCTCAATTATTTATTTCTTTTTCTTGTCCCCTGTGCTCCTATGGAATATTCCTGTCCTTGTCCTATTTACTGCATCATGACTTATATCCTAGCTTGCTTTTACACATGTCTTCTTTTCTACATAGGGTCAAGGACAATGCTTAGCAAAGATTGTAATAGACCCTTAGTGGTCTATAAATGTATTTGGGCTTGATTGAGTCAAAGTCACAATATATTACATGGTCTGGTATAGAAACTTTTAGCCTAGGGACATTGCTTTGCTGGTTTGGAGCTAAACTGGTCACGTATAAACTGCTACACACCTAGGAATTGTATTTCTTCATGGAGGTGTTGAGAACTTACGCTTTCTGTAACAGTATAGTCCATCTTTTTAGTGCAGGCAACCCTGTTACATTGCCTTTCGTTATTCGCTGTATTAACTGAGGTACATTTGTTCTATCAACCAGAGTTACAAGTTTAACTACTCTGTTGCAAGCTTAAATGCCATCTTAAATACTCTGACACCCCATGGGAGGGCAATCTGCTGGGTGGGGAGAAGGTAGGAAACCCTCTCTCACCACCCTCAGTGTCACTGACAGAGACACTGGCCCTTTCTGCTTCACTCTACTGACCAGGAGACACTGGCCCTTTCCGCCTCTCTCAGAGAAACATGTCTAGATAACCACTTCACCAAAGTCTACTCTCAGGATACTCAGTAGGGAGACCTGATTAAACCACTGGTGGTGACACTACTCTTCTTCTAAAAAATATTTTGGGGATATGTAACCTAATTCTGGTCAGTGGACTATGAAAGGAAGCTTACTAAAGTGACTTTGTTCTTGCAAAGAGACCCAAAACATAAAAGTAAAATGTCTGGCTTTTGTTGTGTCTGAAGGTGAGATCTGGAGCCATGACTGCCTTGCATCTACAATAGGCACCAGCCCTTAGACACAGCTGACTTCCCCAGGGTACAAATCAGAGAAAATAAACCAGGGATGACAATGATGACATTGTCGCCATGCTGGGGTCACCTACTTTAGAGCTTTTATTATGTGGCAAAATAAATTTCCTTACTGTTTGAGGCAGTGCATAGTATCTTTTCTTATTGCAGTTAGAGGCACCCAATACACATGGTTTCAGGCTGACTCCAGGCATCTTGCTGACACTGATTATGTGCAGATGCTAATCCTTGCTAGGGCTTCAAGGCTTTATTCCTACTGTGTATGTACACATGTGTGTTCATTTTTGTTAGGTCCTGAATCTACCACTTTGCCCATGGATCTGAGAATTCATAATGTGTTTAAAATATACTGTCCTTTTCCTTTTATAATAACTATCAAACTTACAACTAGTATTTGTCTTTATCCATAGTTTAAAGGCTCCATGAAGACAGTGACTTTATCTGCTAGGAAAGTTCCTGTATTTATAGCCCCTAGCACAGAGCTGGACACAGATAGTCAAGAAACAGTTACTCAGTGAATACCTGTGAAACGAACAAATGCGTTAATGAATATACAGAGAACATCAAAAACACTGCCCTTGTTATTTCCTTTGCTCACACCTCCCAGCCCATGTCCTGCCAAATCAAGTCTACAAAAGTAAGCTATGCTCTCTATTTTAGGAGATAGGATAGGGAGAAATTTACATCTGCTGTAAGTACAACTCTCTCACCTGGTGAAGGAGGGAAATGGAGTTGATTATCACAAATGATTTAAAAAATATTTTCATAAGGAAAAACTACAGCCACCTCCTAAGTGATACTGAATAGCAATACTGTTATTAAGAAAAAAAAAAAGTTCAGGATCTTACTTTTGATAGTCAGAATGAAGTTTAGGGTTAATTCAGTATAACTGAGCAAGCAAAGATTTTTAAATCAAGTATTTCAAGTCTTTTGTTTTTCTAAGGAGGAGATTGAAAGTTATTTTCACCAAGATCAACATCAGCTTTTCTAATTCAATGACATAATAAAACATTTATTGTGAACAAATTCATTGGTAACCAAAAGGATATTTTCCTGGCAAAGCAGTTCCAACTCGATAGTCAGTGTAGCTCTTGTTTGGATGAAAGTTGAAGATAAAAAGAAGACCTGCTCTCTCAAAAGTGATTACCTTATTGGCTTCATGCTTTTCACTTACATAGGCCTGTAAAAATTAACACAAAATAAACTTAAATGATACCCAGATGCTTCTGCAAGAATGTTATTTACTAAAAAGCTTTATTTTTATCAATAACCTTGCATTTTCCAGACCTACTGTAATTTTTCCATAGCAAAGCTAACTACAGTCTTAGAAAATGCTTAAAAAGAACTTAAAAAATTACTTAAAAAATTTTAAGTAATAACATGATACCTTCATCATGTACAGTGTTTGTGTGTAGTAGATCTAATTAAAAGTGATTTTTAAGATGTCTGTTTGAATCTCCAGAAGAAAGAGATATGGCACATAGATTCTTTAAAAATTACTTTTCAAAAAAAAAAAAAAAATAGCAAACTACTGAGATTTCTGAATGTGTAATTATCTTAGAAGTTTATATTACCACACAACTTTGTCAGATTCAGCAACACTAAAATGTCTTTACAATGCATTTTTGGTTACCTGTAACAATGTCTTAAAATAAATCACATCTACAAACTCTCTTTAATACATCATGTTTTATAGGAGGCAGGGAGATGCCTCTGCTTTTTCAACATCTCTCCCCTCTAGCCCCAGCTCCAAGATAGATGACTAATTTCCATGCAGATCAGCAACATCACTCTTGGTAATTTAGAAATGTGAACTCAGACTCTAGAGTAAACAGTATGCCTTTTGGTATTCAACATTGTTCCTACTGAAAAGGAGCATCATTCTGCTCACTCTTCTGGAAATAGCATTACTAATAAATACGATTAGGGTGTTTGTGTCATGTAGCCAATCTTACCGAATATATAAGTACCTCTGTTCAACCATTAAAAAAAAAAAAAACAAACAAACACACACACACACACAGACAACTAAAATAAAAACACATCAACAGTAATTTCAAACAGCACCAGTAAAAAGTAAATGGATTATAAGTAACACATAATATATGAAAAAGCCTGTATAAAATTTGCACCTGTTAATTACATTTTCTAAAACTTATTGAAAACTGAGACTTTAATTCCAGAGAAAAGTCAGGCTCATGAAAAATACAAAACAGCATCCAGGTATAATGGCATCTATTGAAATGACAAGTTAGAGACCAGTAAAGGAAGGGACAAAAGAATAAAGAAATCTACATTTGTGTCAAAGTAGTTTCTTTATGACAGCATAATTATTTATATAAAGAAAAACAGTCAAAACAATTAAGATGTTTCCACAGCAATTTCCAAATGGATTCCATGCCGAGCTTTTGTCATTTATTTTAACCAACTGAAATAAAAATGACTAAATTTAAACAACAACAAGCTAACCAGGAAAGTTAGCAGGGTATTATGTTGAAGATTTTTATTATCTATTGGAGAGACTTCAGTGACATGTTTTGACAACCTAAAGTATGTTACAGGGCACTACACACTGAATAATAAAGCACTGTTTAAAAGATCTGCATATAGATCTAAACCGATTGCCATTCTGAGCATGTACAGCACTGGTGACTAAAACATAACATTTCGAGTAAAGAGCTTACCTGAGGAGCAGAAAGCCAACCACATCTTTCTTCCAATTTATTCATATCCCTGTCAAAGTTATTTAGGAACTTATAGCGAAGAAGGTCATCATCAGTTAAATTAAACTGCCTTCGGGCATAATGGTAGCTTTCATTATTTCCTTTCCTAGGGAAATCTAACCATTCAGGATGCCCAAATTCATTACCTATATTAAAAAAGAAAACAAAAATAAACACCACATAGTAAAATTTGTATTTCTTACTAAGATCACACAATAATTATATTTTTCAAAGCTTTTAAAATTAGTGCAGGTTACAATTTACTGCAACTATCCCCTGTGAATGATGTCTAACCCTGGTTCAGAAAGAATGAAGTTTAAACCAGAGCCCATGTTTGGACTCCAAAGTCCAGGAGCCAGTTTTAGCCTGCATTTCTCATTTCTTCATGCAAACTGAGAACTGTCATACTTATTTCATGTCTGAAATAATCTGAAATCTCTGAGTAATTTTTGAATTTTCTTTCTATAATCTCTGCAACCCTTACAATGTTTCACAATTCCCAAAGGCTTTGCATGCACATTATTTTTGATCCTCAAAGGGACGCTTTATTATATCCATTTCACAAATGAGAACTCCAAAGCTCTGGGCTGTTAAAGGGTTTGTCCAACTTCACACAGATATGTGAAAAACTGTTAAAATTCAGTTCTGATTAAAACTCAAAATTCTTTCCACTTTGTCACAACAGGCAAGTATTTTTAAATTTCAGGCACTACAAAAATCCGAGTCATCAATTTTATTATTCATTATCTTTCTTTCTCGGCTATACCAGTTATCATTAAGATTTATGTGTATATTTAATCTCAAATGTGTGTGTACGCATGTACACAAATGTGTGTGTTCTGCATATGGACGTGCATGAAAAACCTGGGAAATTTGGTGTAGAATTCATTTTTAAAATATTGTTCATCACAATTATGAGAATCAGCAAAATACACATAAAATGTAATAAAAACACATTTTTCACTCTGAAAATCAGATTTACAATATTAGTTGTCTAATAGATAGGTTTCTATAGTTTTCTCCAAGTTGTTTTTTATTTTATGGCTTCTTTTCCCCTCTAAAATTAAACGTTAATTTGCAGAATTTACTTTGATTTGCAACATTAATGCTAAAAATTCTCCTCTGAGTTAGAAAACGCCATTGCTAAAACATGTGTTCTACTTTTAATAAGAAATATATTAATATTCTAATAAAAGCTAATATAATTCACAATGGTTTACTCTATAGTTGCTTAAAATGGTAAACTGTGCTAAGAAACAATGCAATTTACTTAAATTTCAATTTAAACTTTTAGGGACTATAACAGTCAAAATAAACATAACATCCAAACAAATATACCTACAGCAGTTTCATAAAGCTAGAGTTCACAAAACTTTGCTAACTTCTATCATCTTATTATAAATTGTATTTCTTATGATGCTGTCCACCATTGAGACACAAGACAGAATTTGATTTTTGACCCTGTGGGGCCCTATATATTCACTTAGTTGTGCTTTGCATGAGACAAGGAATTTTTCTCTGTAATATTTAAAAGCCCTGTTTAGGTCTGGGGCTTGATTGACATAGTCCATAGTATACCAATGACATAATCTATCATCCATTCAAACAGCAGAATGATGCATTTCAGAATGGTAGTCAGGGGTTATGAGTTACTGATAAAAAAGTTACTGCCAGTTTGGGGAAAACTGTATGTCTAAATGGTAGTGAAATTTTATGTAGTAGAAAACTTAAGAGATACACTAAAAATTCCATAAGGTACCTAAGGTACAGTAATCTAAATATTAGATACAATCTTTCTGTAGGCAAATTATTTTTATTTTGGTATGGCCATGCATTTCTGAATGGATTCCATTACTAATACTTTCTTCCTGGGGAAGATTGTTAGGTTATTGTCATCATGATCTTCACAGTGGAGGCAGCAGTGAAAGACTAATGTCTGCTTACTGTGTGCCAAACACTACTATAAATATTGCATATGAATGAACTCTTTACAATTTCAATAACCCTGAAAAAGGTGTATTTTTGTCTTTATCTTATAGGGAAGAAAATAGAGGCACAGAGAGTTATTAGGCGTTTCAGCTTATCAACTTAGTGTAGTTTTAGCACCCTCTTACTAATCCATAACATGGCTCAGAAGTACACACCACAGTATGCACAAAAAGTAACCAAAATCAATACATGGATAGAGAATTCAAGTTAAGGAACAGTATGTGCAACTGCACTAGAGTGTGAGAGGGAGAAGAGGTGAGTTCAGTTTAACCATAAAATGGGGGTTATGGCAGGTGAAGACATGGGGTAAATGTGATTAAATTAGATAAAGACAGAAATTTGGATTTTCTATTAAAGGCACTAGGGGACCAAAGTCTAGGTAGGAGAAAGAGGAGTTCAAGCATTTTCTTGCAAAGTATCTCTGGCAGAGACAGGAAAAGATAAAAGACATCACTGACAGGAAAATGGTGGAAAGCTAGTATGGAACCCAAAGTATAAGGTAAGAGATGATGAGGAATTGTAGGAATGGAGAAAAGAATGATGGTTCTAGTGATATTTCTGAGATGGACACAACAGATTTGATGACTGCCAGCTGAATGGAGGTAGTAAAGAAACTGGGCAGCACCATCATTAACTGCATTAAGGGAAAATGTTGATAGGAAGTGTGTAGGGAAAAGATACTAAACTTATTATTTTTTGCATGTTTCATTTAAGAGCTGATGAATATACAGACATTTAAGGAGATAGCTTAATAGTGGCAGGTTACTGAATTTCAGGGGAGAATTAATTACACTAGATTTACTCACTAGATCACCAATTTATTACAAATGACACTAAAAGATAAGAATCAACAATACATAAGGGAAAATATAGGAAAAAAAGGCATGGAATTTCTATGCTTTCTCTCTCAAATCTTTATGTTCCCCAAACTGAAAGCTGTCTACAGATGTCTCTCAAATCTTTATGTTCCCCAACCTGAAAGCTGTCTGAAGACATTCTTGTTATATTTCTATGGAGGCATTTTTTTTTTTAAAGATTTATTTATGTATCCAGAACTAGGGTACAGAACAGAGGTGCAGGGAGGATTCACCAGAGACAGAGTGGGGAGCAGAACAGGCAGATGGACAAAGTACACTGCTGAGGGGAGCAGCAGGAGAGACAGGGGAGGTCTGTTGTGTCATGTTGGTCACCTCAGGGTCTGGGAATCAAATTCACACTGAAGCAGCTGCAGCTAGCTTACTGCTATGCCACTGGGGAGGGCCCTGGAGGCTTTTTTTTTTTCTTTCTTTTTTTAATACTTAGGCAGGAGTGATTAAATCATGAGTTACCCTATTCAACATCCAGATTCTCCTCTTCTCCAGGTCAGAGGTGTGGGCTGGAGTGGTTTCCCTGGCAACTAGTTTTCACCCTCAAGTGCTTTCCAAAAGTCACCCTCATTAACATAGAAAGATGCCATTAACATTTTCAACAGTTAAGAACATCCAAAAAGGTGCTATGAACCAGGAATTGTGGAGGAACAGCAAATATGTCTAAGAAAACTATTTTGGTCATTTAAATGACTAAATGTGTATTCATGGGTTTCCTATAAATCACAATGTCTCAAAGGTCTTTGTTCAACCATTCTGGCACTCTATCTACACAGCCAGTTTCCAGAAAGTGAAAAGTAAATTTCTGTTGTTTATAAGCCACCCAATTCATGATACTTTGTTATATCAATCCAAAGAGACTGTATTTTTTGATATTTAATTTTCACTTATAGCTACACATGCAAGTCTACTTTCCTGCCTACAACTTGCTTACAAATATATAGATCTACATTTTATTCTATTTTGAATTTAGCATTGATATTTTCATGTGAATAAATATACATCTCCATGATGATGGTATTACATTGTGTGCATTATTATTTATTTTAACTAATAAATCAATTTAAATTTTTATTTTGACTTTCTCTGACGTTTAAATATGTAAAAACATGACCAATATTATCAATTTGTCTCTGCACAGTTGTCTGATATTTTCCTAAAATAAAATGACTATGAAGAATAGTTGTTGAAATGTAAACAATAGATTCTAAGAGAAATTTTCCAGGTATGAAATTTATTAATTATTTGAAGACACAGGTAAAAATTGACAATTTGTTACTGAAAATAATGTTAAACATATACACAAATTATATTCCTCATGCATATGTTTACAGTTCTAGCTTAAAGTATTTTTCATCATTTACATTTATGATTTTATATTAATGCTCTTTCATCGGTCCATTTGAAACCTTCATTTCTCTTTTCAAAAGCATGCATAAAGTTATCAACTATTAAGAAGAAAATTCATCATATAAGCCAATTAAAACACCTAGACAAATATAAGAGAAAGTTGAAAGTAGGAAAAATGCTTGACATCATAATCCAATTTAGGGTTTTAATATATTTGCACTTTTGACTTAATTTACCTTTTCTGTTCCAATAAGATAATTCCAATAAGCATACTTACATACTATAAAAGAAGAAATTAAATCTCTAAATTAGGGAGAGCTATTTTTTTAAAAATTCAAGATTTAACGACTACCCTATTCTATTAAAGAATAATGTATTATTATCTATTAGGGACTACTTCAGATTTTTCTGAATATTTTCTCCTTGAAAAACTTCTTTAGAAGCTTAAAGATATTGAAAGTTGCATACAACAACAACAACAACAAAAGAAAAGCTACATTAGTGATTACAGACAAAACATTCTACAGGGTGGCTTTTGAATGTTATATCTGCTGTAAATGAGCTGACAAGGGGCAAATTAAGTTTAATGTAGACAAACCCAACATTAAATTTCATATTTGGTTTAAATCTGTAAACACAAGCATAAAATAAATGGAAGCAAATCACAGGGAGAATTTCAAAGTGACCTTGGAATAATCATGAACCATTCTGAGACTGAACAGAGAAAACTGGAAAATGTGTGTAGTCTCTCACACTAGCTCACAGCTCGCAAACCTAACAAAGAAAAATACTATCATTAAAAGAAGTTAAGGATGTTCTTTCCAGGTATGGCCTACAAATTACTTAGAAAATGTGGCAGCAGTTGAGACAGTACAGTGAAATATGGCCATCCAAAAAGCTTCTAACTAAGGGCTGCTATATATATAAAGAGGGATACAAAATATAAATTGATTCAGGTAATGCAAAGGTAATTGATTTGTTTTAGCACAAATAACGATGGGGTAGGGAAAACATTGTTCTGAATCAGCACACAAATTTAACTGAATTAAAAATATGGGTGTGTATGTATGTATATATTTTAAAGATTTATTTATTTGTGCATACAGAGCTGGGGTACAGGCCAGAGGCTCAGGGGCTGCGAGAGGCTTCACCAGAGACAGAGTGGGGAGCAGAACAGGCAGATCGACAAAGAATACTGCTGAGGGGAGCAGCAGGGGGGTCAGGAGAGGTCTGCCGCGCCATGTGGTCACCTCTGGGGCAGGCGGGAATCCAACTCAAGCGGAAGTGGCTTTAGCTTCTCACTGCTGCGCTTTAACTCGCTGCGCCACCAGGGAGGGCCCTGGGTGTATATATTTCTAAATTATATAGAAATGTCATGTATACATGTGCACTTCATGGATGGATGCATTTTTCAGTGAATGCAACAGGCATTTGTAACTGGGGTTCATTCTCACTTATTCCCTGGTATTTTATGCTAAATATGTGTATATTCATCAGTATATTTTTCTGAGGAGAAAAAGGCTTCCTGCAGATTCTATAGGCAGTTGACTCTTAAAAGCCTAAGAACTACTCGCTGTATTAAAATGTTTGGAAGGAGAATACTAAGGATTTCTAAGTTACAATAAAATTACAAAAATGTAAATCGAGGGAAGCATTTTAAAAACCTTTGGCTGGTTTATTCAACAGATAAGAGGCTTAGAAAAGTCACATTTAAACTAACTCTAGTGCAGAGAAGCAGTGACCGTGACACATGAGAACAACACTTCTGAGTCCAAAAATATGTATTGCAAGTAACCTGGCATTCACCATCAAACTATGACGTTCTTGCTCATTAAGTTATGATTGTGATCATTAATGTAATACTCAGAACATTACTTATTTCAAAATGAAGGGAGAAAAGTAATTATTTGACCAGTCACTTAGGACATTTTATAAGAAAATTCAGTTTTTGCCAAAATTCACTACCTTGAGTGTAGCAACAGCCCTGGGTGCTTCCAGAAATAAGGTTTCGATGATTTGGCTAACCAACTTTAAAACAAAAATAGGAAGCAAGTGACTAACACTGCTACATTTAATTAGTGATTCTAGAAATTTCTCTAAGTTCCTTCTCTCCATTTCCATTTCCCCTGCAAACAACACTATTCATGTCTAGTTAATTGTGAAAAACCTCTAAGTGCAAAATTCCTATTGGGATTTCTTTTCTTGTAATTAATTTTTTGCTGTTTGATGTAAAGGTCCAAACTATAAATTGACAAGAAGCCAGCTGGTAAAATGATGAAATTCAAGACAATATAACTAATGAAAACAGCCTCAGCTCTGTTAGCTGAACATTTTGATTAGTGGGTTTGTATTTTGTTTCTCAAAACTGTAATGCATACTAATTTTACCTAGGAATTAATTAAAAGCCTATTACAAACTCCACACGGTGGATGTTATATAATTTTTATTGATACCATTTATATATAAATGACAATAAAGC
This sequence comes from Condylura cristata, assembly GCF_000260355.1. Taxonomy (NCBI): domain Eukaryota; kingdom Metazoa; phylum Chordata; class Mammalia; order Eulipotyphla; family Talpidae; genus Condylura; species Condylura cristata. The sequence goes on along the minus strand of NW_004567104.1, from coordinate 56,667,217 downwards.
ATAGCCTTAATGAGATAAAAAACAAAAACAACTTTTATTTCTCTTATCTGTACCAAAAACTATCTCTTAAAAGGACATATCTGTCTTAAAATCAAATGCTATTAGTTTTTATTCGATTTGTCAAAGAGGAGCACACAGCATAAAATGATTTGCTAAATCAGGGCCCACAATTTCTCTTCTGAAAGAGTAAACTTGCAACCCACTTCTCCATGACTGATCAATACGGCTCTGGGCAGGGGCTACAACTATTGCTGCTCCTTTGCTCTCCACAGCGTACTGCAGTGCACTATACCTACAACAGGGACTCCTTAAATATTTGTCAAGGTTGGATGTTTCCCTCTACAACTGTTAAAGTTCTACATCATCTCTTTTGAGGCACAGGAATAAAATATAATGATCGGACACAGAAGATGAGATAAAAGAACAGTATGCCAGCTGAGGCAAGCAGAATCAAGTGCAGAGGTGCTACTGGGGATTCATCCTAAAAGTCTATTGCACACCCTGCACCCCCACACTGTAAATTTTACTTAATTCTTTGTTTATAGCAAGTATGTCTTTATAGCGCACCTTACATATCTCTCTCTACTTATATATACCTATACATAAAGAGATATACACATAAGTATATGTGCCTATGCAAGTGTGTGTGTGTGTATTGCACAGGCCTAAGTAGAACATAAAAAAAAAATAAATTGAAAGCCCATACTATTGAAATGTAGCCTGTGTTTCAGATAACATGCTTAATGTATATCAACATGGCCCTGTCCACAGAGCTCAGAACCTAGTAGAGGACAGCAATGGAATTAAAGAACTATATACATACACACACACATATATACTTGACATACCTTTATAGGGTATGATAATACACATATATGTAAAAACACTATTAGTATCCTATAACACTGTCAATATACTGTTTGGTTACCTAAAATTTCCTATAATAAATTTACAAATATTTTGAGTAAAACACATGGTAACATTCAGCCTTTCATTCTTAGATGGATCATAGGAGGAGGGGCCTAAAGAGGAACTGTAGATAGAAAGGAGCTTTACCCCCCCCCCATATATGCATTAAGGGGATGGTGGCCTGAATGAAATGATAGTCCTATCTTCTGTTCCAGCTAATAAAACTATAGTGACTAGTTTCCTTGCCCCAATATTACGACAGCTGAAATGACCAAGAGATGCTGAAGTTAAGTAGCAAGGCCCATCTGTGCCATTTTTCTGCCCTTCTCTCCCCATTCTTTCCCATGAAAAATTATACATAAAAGTCACTTGGCTACATAGCCAAATAAGGTCCGGGCATTCTGGAAAACATATATATTTTTTGTTACTACTTCAGCAGTTTTTCAAACACAGTCACACAACCCTTCGGTATGGGAGAGAACACTGTTCTCATTTTCAGTTAACAGATTACGAAAGTAATGGTATCTTCTAGTTCATGTAGATATCAAGGTTTGTATTCAAATATAAGTCTGTCTATATTTTGACCTTTCTATATGGTAGTAGGTAGTTGATTTGAATGGCCCTAGCTAAAGACCTATTATAAAATATATACAGGCTTTAGGAGAGATTAAAAAAAAAAAAGCTATAATTCAAAAAGACATTTGCACCCCCAGTTTATTGCTGCTTTATTCACAATAGGAAAGACATGGAATCAAACCAAAAGCCCAAAAGTAGATGACTGGATTAAAAAGATATGTTACACATACATGATGAAGTATTACTTAGTGATCAAAAATGATAATCTCATGCCTTTTGCAGCAACATGGAGAGAGCTGGAAGGAATCATGCTTAGTGAAATAAGTCAGAAAGAAAAAGGAAATTACCAGATGGTTTCATTCATAGTAGGAGCATAAAAGATCTGGGGAGGGGGGTATAATAATAATGAACAACTGTATACCAGAGACATTTTATGGGGGTGGAGTGGGGAATGTGCACAGGACTACAGTGATGGCACCCGGGTGAATTAGTGATGGGAAGTCGATAGGGATTACAACTGAGATGGGAAAAGGCACAAAATGATGTAAAAATAATATGTAAAAGAGAGAGCGAGAGGAAAAAATAAAGCTATAATAAGATGTGTAAGAGTATATTTCCAATTTCTACTACTTTTTACAAATAAAGTATATTTATTACTGACCTGTGTTCCCTTTGAGCCTTGATTGCTCTACAACTCATGCTGTTATCACTCCATATTCTGGCCTTTTAGTTTCCATGAGGCTTTTTTTAAAATTCCTGTAGGGAGGTTTTCAGGCTTGTGCTTCGACCATACACATGATATTTTTCTTATTAGAGCAAATATGCAAATGCTGCATATTTTTTTCCCGTTTTTGTCTGTCTCTTTATTGGGCTGGGCACAGACATCCTATATTTTCATCTATGGTTTCTACGGCCTAATGTGATAGCAAGAATATTATGAACACCCAAAGATTTACTGAAAAAATAAGCAGGAAGGAAATTATGTCTGCTTTCCATAGTAGACCATATACTGCCAACAGAAAGTTCTACCTTACTTTTTGAATACCCCCTTTGAAGGACAGGGACTGAAAAGATGGAAATATCACACGTTTCCTTACTAGTTGCAAAATTGTTCTATATAAGGGCCATAAGAAAAAGACAAGGTGCTGGGAGACACACAGGACTTGGGTAAAGAGGAGAATCTCCACCTCATCAGAGAACAGAGAGGGGAAGATGCAAATTCTTAGAAAACAGATAAACCACTTCAGCTCTGTTTCTTGGAGGCCAGGATGCTTCCTCTGGTGTTGTCTTACTCTGAATAACATGCCTTCTGAAGGCAGAATTTCAATGGTTTCATGTTGCTATGCATACTTTGATATACATGTCATTTTTGATGTAGATGATATTTACAAGCTACCATTTAAAGTAAGTAATGAGAGTATAAAAATGAGAAAACCAAAAAACGAAATAAATGAGACTGAATTGAGAAGGGGTATTTTTTTCTTTTAAGACTTATTTATTTATGCATACAGAACTGGTGTACAAACCAGAGGTGCAGGAGTGGTGAGAGGATTCACCAGAGACAGAGTGGGGAGCAGAACAGGCAGACGAAGTACACTGCTGAGGGAAGCAGCGGGTCGGTCAGGAGAGGTCTGCTGCTCTGTGCAGATTATTTCCCCAGCCAGAGATCTAAATAGCACTGAAGTTGCTGCGAAAATTGCTGCGGTTGGCTTACAGTGCTGTGTCCTCACCCATTGCACCACCAGAGAGGACCTTTTTCTTTCTTTCTTTTTTTTTTTTAATACAAAACGATCTTTTAAGAATTGATACTATTTGCTTAAAGAAATTGACAGTAACAGTAATGGAGTTTGCCATTCATTCTGAAGCTTTTTTGGATGCTCCAAGAACCACAGGACTCAAAATACTCTTTGAAGAAAAGGAAAAGAAGGTCAATAAATAGGCTACTTGTAAGATAATTAATTGAATTCAGATGTTTTACAAGTAAGTTACAAATGTCTGAGAAAATGACTTGCTAATGAAAAGCCTCATAATGGGCCCTCCCTGGTGACATAGTGGGTTGGAGTACAGCAGTGGGCAGCTTGCAGCTTCAGTGAGAATTAAATGCCCAGTCCTAGAGGTGATCTACATGGCGCTGCAGACCTCTCCTCTCTTGCCTGCTGCTCCCCTCAGCAATGTACTTTATCTACCTGCCTGTTCTGCCCCTGACTGTGTCTGGTGAATTTTCTCACCACCTCTGCAACTCTGGCCTGCACCCCAGTACTGTATGCATAAATAAACCTTAACAAAATAAAGAAAAGCCTCACAACAGGTATAAAGACTTGCATGGGCAATACATGGGCACCAACTAAAAGATCCCACATCTTTTCGGTGAAGAAATCATGTTGTAAGAAACAAAGGCTATTTTGGCTGAGTTATAAAACTGATCGTATTTGTGGTTTTGTGGCAACTCTAACTTTAATAGTTTAGTAGCTGTCAGATGGTTTCTATTTAGTCCCTCAAATGTGCCTATAGTTAGAATATGCTAGCACTAAGCCAATGTCAGTTCCTTGAGGTCATATTAAACTGAAATAGTAATAGAGGTTAACAAGTGTTCCTAAATCCATTATTACTTAAGAACCACATCAATCTCTTATTCCTTCAGAGACATTTAAAAAAGAAACAAAACCACAGGAAATAAGATTGAATAGAAAACATTTATTTCAGTCATCTACCTGCACTCCCTAACATCAATTCAATTCCATCCTGATATCATTCCCAGGCTGGAAAAACATTTCTGTAAGACTTCAAGTCTCTTTCAATGCACAGACAGCTTCAGTTTTTCTAGATTTCAATCTCCAACAGTGGTTCTTCTGTAGTCAGCAGCTCCCTTAGTAGAGAGACTTAAGTACTAGAGAGACTTAACTATCTGCTTATAACTTAATCAAAGAAACAGTATCAGTTTGCTTTTGCATGATGCTTCCAATGCTTCAGTTTCCTGCCAACAGCTAGTTAGCCTTCTCTGCTTCCCTGCTGTCAGCTCTTGCTTCCTCTTAGGCAAGCGGTGACAAAGAAATGAAAGAAAAGTTCCATCCCAGCATGATGGCCTGTGGGGAACACTGAGCTTACTTCTTCACCAAATAAGTAGAAAGGGTCCCAGTGTGTGTACTTGCTTGCATCAGCTGTCTATTCCTCTGGGAAACACTGATCTTGACTTCTTAAATAATACTTTTCTGATTAAAATATTTAATTATTATTTTATTCAGGTAAAACGGCATTATAACATTATATAAGTCCCATCATTAAATGTGAGGATGTATACATACTCCATACATTAAATTAATCAGTAAAAGTCCAATTTTAAGTCACCCTACTGACCTCTTTTAATTGATCTATTCTCTTCTCTCTCCCATTGTAACAACCACTAATTAATTGTTCACCACTGTTACTTTCCATATGGGTAAACTGATGAAATATCCCATAAGGCTAACTCATTCTCTGTACTTCCAGAGAAGGTAAAGTTCTAAATGAAAAACAGTTTGATTTAAAAAATCACAGAAATAACACAATGAAATGAGAAATTTAATCCATTCATGTTTCACTTTTGTCACAGCTTACTCCTTCATTAAACTATTCCACTGGGACTTGCTCATCCCTATCATTCCTCCCTAGATGAATCAAGTTCCCTTGCTTTCTTTGACTACATCTTCCCATAAACAGCCATTTTTCCCATTAAACGAGATGGCACATAGTAATCTGATCACGTTCTCTATCTCTTGTCTCTCTCAGTTAGTCTTTGTCTTGCAATGCCTGCATTTGCCACCATAAATCCAGTTCATTCTTAACAACCACTTTAAATATTAGATATCAATCTCTCTTTAAGTCTGAGAAACTTGAATTTTCCTTTGCTAGATACATTGCTTTCTACAAAAGCCTCATTTCCTAACCTCTACTTATGTCTCCAAATTTGGTGTGGTGATATGCAGATAGAATGGTTATGTACAGGCTCCTTCACAGGAGCTCACTCAAATAGCATATGTGCACCATTTGCTCTTCCTCTTTTCCTTGGGTACAGAGAAAGTGTTTTGGTATTTTGATCAACCTTGTGTAAAAAAAGGAGAATTTCAGTTTTGTGCCCTTACACAGTCATGTCTTTTATATATGTGGCTATGAAAATGAGAGATTTTAGTGTGCCCCAAAACCCCCAAGACTAAGGGTATGAAAAATGTTACGGTCTAAAAAGCGTTTTAGTTACTTTATCTGACATGCACACTGTATACTGAATTTAAAATATAAAGAAAATTAATCATAATTAAATGCAATAGCTTGCAAAAGGAGTAAAGAATTACTAAGGAGACTCTAATTGCACTAAAATAGAAGATTAAAATAAGCTCCAGAAGTATTTGGGTCCCTCACAAACTAGCACATCGATGTATAAAATAACTTTGTCAAAGTTTTCCCAAACTTCTTGAAACTTTACAAAGAATCATTAAATGTGTCAGGTATTTGGGGAAAAAAGGAAACTTTTAACATTCCAAGTGACAGATGTCAAGACTCATGAATATCTAAATATTCATCACTTAGCAGACACTAAACTACCATGCAGAAAAAATATACTTATTTACTTTAATGTTCCTTTCTGAGAGCCATTAAAACCGTCCAAAGGGATAGTGAGAACACAGAGTAGAAACACACTAAGAAGGTAAACTCCACTAACCTACATAAACTTACAAATTCTTTTACAGTTTTATGCTTTCAAATAATTTCTGACTATAAATCAGGTTCTGCAACTATATTGTTTCTCTAGTTGCCCTGCAAATTAAAAAAACAGGCAAAATCAGATATCATAAATTGGGAAATGCTTGTAAATGAACACAAAAGCTGAATTTTAGTATTCAATTTGTCACAATATGTAATCTCAACCTGTGTAATTTTCCTTACTTGTGATCAACTAAGAGCTTATCTTAATTAAGCATTATTACTTACAAGGAATCATTCCAAACTCTAAATATCATTCAAAATTTTAATTCTTACAAGTTCCCAGTAAAATAGATAGCACAATTGGCCCTCCCTGGTGGCACAATGAGTTAAAGCACAGCACTATGAAGCTCTCACAGCCCCTGCAGCACACATTCAATCCCCAGCCAGGAGGTGACCCACAGGGTGTGGCAGACCTCTCCAGACCCAGCTGCTGCGCCCCTCAGCAGTGTATTTTGGGTTCATCTGCCTGTTCTGCTCCCCAAACTGTCTCTAGTGAATCCTCTCACCCCCGCACCTCTGGCTTATATCCCTATTCTCTATGTATGAGTAAATAAATCTTAAAAAAAATAGATATCATAATAACCCCATTTTTCAGACAATGAGGACAGTCACAGAAACATTAAATAACATGCTAAAGATAACATAGCTACAAAGTAAAGTAGCAGAATTTAGGCAAATGTCTCTAAATGTTAACTCTACCCACCATGTTGTTCTATTACAAAACCATTGTAAAAAGGATTCAAACCTTGCAGGTTGTATGCAATAAATGAAATTGTGTATGCAAACACTTCACAAACTTTGTAAGTCTAAGCAAATGCAATATCTATAGAGAATAATGTGAGTGTACTCAGAGGAAAGGGCATGAAGAATAAAGATGCTGTGGTCTGGCTATTGGCTGAAAATTACGAACAAGGAAAAGAAAAGAACAACTGAAATGACTCTCAGAGTTCAGCTAATCATTACTGGAACAGAGATGATGGGAGTAATAATCACAATACTAATTTTTCAAAAGGTATCACAATTTGCAGGGAGGCTGATTTCAGTTTTGGATTCAGTGACTTTGAGAAGCTAGCAAGTTGCCAGGGACAGATCTCAGACTGACAATTTCAAAATTAACAGTTTAGAATAAAAGGTTGGGTCCTGAGAAGTTGATAAGGGAAATATTTACATTAAAGGAATAGCCAAAGTCTAAAAGGAGATGAGTTGCCTAAGAAAGGGAAGAAAAGAGGCCCAGGACAACAGGAAGTGAAGGATGTATACCACAGGAGACAGGAGATGCAAAGGAGTCTGGGAAATAAATAGGGACAGGATAGCTTACAGAACAAAAATTCAGGAAGACAGACAGGAGGAGCATCCAACCAAACCAGGTGTTCAAGACAGTTCAGGGAGAGCGACAGGGACCGGCAAACCAATGATGACCTTGGCAACCAGAGTTCCAAATACAGAGAGCAGCAGGAACCCATAAAGGTGTGAGAGATAAAAAGAGTATAAGCAAGCAGAGTTAACATGCAACTAGATAGCAAAAGTTAGCATGCTGTGGGAAAGCAGGAAAACAGTAATGAGTTTCTCAAAGGTATATAACCTATTTCTCATTTTGCAATATGTGTGTTTATAAGAAAACTTTAAATGTTTGCTAGTTTTACTGATTTACTTCTGAGTTATAATATTATAATTATGAAAATAATTACAACAACAGTGGTGAAAAGAGCTGTCTCTTGTCAAATCCTAACTATTGATCGCATGTATCAAAGGAAACATTTATTGTACTATTTAACAATAGTTTTAAAGCAGCTTTGATGTCAGTCACATATCACACTGCAGGAAAAATAGTGCTTGGTATAAAATGTCTTTTGCTAGGGGTCAGAAAAGAGCACACGTTTTACTAACCATCAAAATTTAAAAATTCAATTCTATCTGGCAAGTCACAGTAACTATATACATATATTTTCCAATTAATTTTTTTCAGAAGTCAAGGTATCATTGGGAGAATATTCCTAATTTAAAAGAAACAAGTATTTTGAATAACAAAGATTATACAAATGAAAATTGATTTTAGGAAACAAAATTGTCTACACAGATTTCAGTATGTTAAATGTTATTATTTATAATGGTTGCATTATTTTCTTCACTGAGAAATATTTCTGTTCTGTTAT
>NW_004567104.1:56648252-56658742 GCF_000260355.1 Condylura cristata | reverse complement strand
ACACACACATATATATGATAAATAATATAGAGCTATTGGAACTTTTTCCAATTTAAGCAGGTGACCTTAAATTGAACTGATTGAAAATGAACACATTTCCTTGTCTTTTACTAAAAAATGGTGTGTGACTGTAGGAAGGAAAATTAGAATTTAAAACTCTGAGCTCTTTATCTTAAACTCTGTGGCCTTTGATGTTATATTTGCTCAGGCAACTCTTGCCCTCATTTAGTTGGGGGCAGTATATATTGGCAAGGGAAAGAAGAAAAAGCGTAGATGAATATAAAAGAATTAAGTTGGAAGTAGGCTGGCAATCACCGAAGACTTTTCTCTCTATTTTAAAAATAGATTTAAACTTAAATCTATTAACTTTTATCTACTTGAGAACTATTTTCCAAGGGAATAAGAACTTTCAACAAAACCACAGTTAAAAAGAATATGACGATAAAGTCTTTATTTTATATTATACAATAAAATATTTGATTAAATGGATATGATTGAGTCAGGACTAAACTCTTACCTGTCTCTCCTAAAAGAAGAACCTGAACAGAAAACCAGACAGTTGAAGCAACAACCTTTGAGAAATGATTTTGTGATATACAGAATCTCCTATACAAAGATACATGCACACACATATACATACACACACGAGCCTTTTTCAACATTGTTTTTCTAATGGCTTTTATACCATGAAATTCATATACTATAAACCCACTATTAATCTGTTTACATACTCTGGAAAGCAAAAATCTACTGCAAATCTCATTTTTTTTTTTTGTCCTCCCATAAGAATCTGTTTTTAGCCCCCATGGGTGGTGGTATCAACCCAGTTGAAACTATGGTGATATTACCCTGGTTGTATTAGGCATGCTGATGACATCATGTTGACAGTATGTGCGCCTGCATACTCTTCTGTGTAGCAGGAAGCATAGTTTCCTACATCAGGTAGCTAAGGAACTATGAATTACACCTCTTCAAAGACAACGAAAAGGAAGCCTATCTGGTCCATGAGATAAATATGGCTTATATTTTATGCCTTGTATTTTAGACCATTCAAGCTCTCTTCAAGCGATATTAGAAATATCTAGATCTCCAAATAATGAAGTATTTGGCTAACAAGTACAGGAACTCATCACTTAACTCCTCCCAAGTTTCTTGGAAACAATAACTTGAAGCAGAGCTTGGTGCAATGAAACCAGATCTTCATGTAGCATTTTTGTTGTGGTTTGACCTTGCATAAGATTCTGTATTTCTTATCAACATTTTAAGGAGATGATACTGAAAAATGTTATTCGCCCGCCCCTCCTCCCCCCCGATGGTGCAGTGGGTTACAGCGCAGCACAAAGAAGCTTAAGCCACTTTGGCATGAGTTCGATCCCCGCATGCCCCAGAGGAGATCGACATGGCCTGGCAGACCTCTCCTGGCCCGCCCACTGCTCCCCTTAGCAGTGTACAAATATACTTCCCCACAGCAACAATTCGATATCAAGTGTAATATGAAACTTTAACTCATGACCTATATACAACAAAATACAAGATGCAAATGATTCAAAATATAGGTTCAAAAGTATGGAATACCTAGATTTTCAAACTTTTGCTTTTGCTAACACATATTTTTATGCCAGAATCATCTTTGCTTTGAATGACTGTAGTTTTGTGTGTTCATGAAGCTTAAATACCCATCACATTTGTTTTTATTAAAAGTATTCATAAAGGCCTATGAGACAATGTTGTGTAAAGTTGAAAAGCTGATTTGCACTTATTTCTCCAAAGCTACCAAATTTCTCCTCAAAAAATATAAAGTTAAAATAGTTTTGAGGTTAATAAGCCTTTCACTTGTGAATAGCTTTCTTAAATGTATTTTTAAAGATAGAGATAATATAAAGATAGAGATAATTATTATAGGTATTTCAATAATATGTTTATGCTTTAAAATTTATCCTATTACTCCTTTTTCATTTGTAATTTATGCTTCCATGGATACAACTTTCTTTAAGCAAGTTAATAATATGAAAATGTTTTCCTGAAAGATGAATCAGGTAGTTATTCTATGCTATACTATCGAATTATTTAAAATAACACATTTTCAATTGCACTTCAAATTATTCATTTTATAAACTCTAAAGGAAACTTTTCCAAATGATAGTTACTACATAAAGTGAATTTGTGCTCTATATTTTTAATACTATTTAAATTAAGTACCTAGATCATGTTTGAGTTATGAAATAAAAGAGGTTTATTCAAACTTGCACCAAAAAAATCTGTTAAATGAACCACATCGAGAAAAATAGTATTCAAACATTTGATGATTTAAGCTATAAATACTCAGTGAAAATACTTTATCCTAACAATTTGATATATAATCTTATATTGCATAATTTAGGTATTAACAGTCAAAAATGCTTCTGGTGTAAGTTAATAATTAGTGGGAGACTTGTATTTGTATGGCCCTGAAAGACAGTAACTTCATGTTCCTCATTATCTTTTGGGGAAAAAAATCTTACATACAACATTAATAAATGACTTTGACCCACTTATATGGGATATATCCAATTTATTGACTGATATGAATATTGTGGGAAAACTTTAGATCTAGAATTTTAAAGAATTCTGGTGGCAGATGACCTTGCAGTGCTATATTTAGTTGAAAGTGCTTACCCCTCAAATCCAACTTTCATGTTTTTAGTTAAGTAACATATCTAAACTCTGTATCTAACTATGTCAATCTCCAGTAAAACCCTTCAATAGCTCACCATGACCTGGCCTCTGCTTCTATCTTCACACCATTCATGTCTTAAAATATTATGTGTCTCACTCTTTCTTACCTTCCTAGAGTTTTTTTTTACTTCCTAGTAGTCACCATTCCAATGATGGATTTTCACAGGGCAAAGGGATGCTTGCAACCTAAATCCTTCTTCTACAATAAAACTTTCTTGATGCCTCACCAATTCTTCCCTTGAGCATTAGCTCAGTATTCTTTCCAGTACACACACTGCCCTATGCAGATCTTGAAGGTGACATTTATTACCTAACGCATGCCCATATGGTTTTACCAGTCCCCTGTCTGGACAGTAGGCTTCATGGACTACTGCTCAAAGCAAGCAAGCTATGACCTAGCAGTAGGTACTGAATCACTGTCAAAATAAATTAGCAAAGGAGACTAATAAGTAATTTTTTTAAAGATTGATTTATTTATGCATACAAAAATATAGGCCATGGGTATAGGGCAGGGGGCAGGTAAAGTGAGAGGATTCACCACAGACATAGTTGGGTGCAAAACAGGCAGATGTCCTGAAATACACTGCTGCAGGGAGCAGTGAGTAAGGCAGGAAAGGTGTGCTGCACCATGTGGGCAGGCTCCCAGGCTAGGGGTTGAGCTCATAGCTTCACAGGCTGAAACTTAATCCCTTTGCACCACCAGGCAGGCCTACAAATAATTTCTAAGACTGACTGCAATCTGAAATAAGTCACTTTCTTTCTTGATTTATTTCACCTATCACAACATAATTTGTATTTGGTCTGTAGTTTTCCTCTTCTAGATGGATGTCTATACTTAGATTTCTGCCAATCTTAGCATTCATTTGAGGTAAAATAGTAACATTTGCTTATAGTGGCTAGTAGTGCAGTTGGTGTTTGGAGGCAGAGTTGGGCTCAGATTCTGGCTCTTGTATAACTCTGAACAAACCAAAATGTTTCTTTTCTTCATGTCCAAGATAGTGTGGTTATTTTTAGAATAGAATAGACTGACTGCCATATTAAGACAAACCATTCAAATAATCTGTATCTTCCTAACCCTCAAGGAAAATACATGGCCAATGAAAAACTGCCTAGTCAGAAAGGGAATCTCTCTCATTTCTCTCGTTCTCATTTTCTCTCTCTCCCCCTTCCACCCATTTACCGAAGAACTTATAAAATATCTCTCTACTATTAATAAGAATTGGTGTGAACAGCTCACACCCCTGCTTTGATTTATTTTTCAGGAGGGCATTGGGGATGATGCTGAAGAAATAGACAGGTAAAGATAATCATCTAAAGTGTTAGATGCAGAGATATTCCCCTAAATTCCTAGTTTACTGTTGACTAGTTTGTCAAGAGAAAAGTTGCCAGAGCAGATTGTTTGCAGAGTTTGCACCATGATGTTCCAAGAGATGACAACCACACAGCTCACTGGCTCAGGCAATATATAATCAATCACATTTTGCTACTATGTTTATAAGTATCTTTACAGCTTGCTTGAATAACACTGGCAGAGGCTGGCATTCAGTGTTTGATCAAAAATAAAGTTGGATGAATTCTTTTTGAAATGAGGATCTGTGGGGTTTCACGGTCACAGGTAGAAGCCTATAGAAAGGACTGAGGGGTTATGCAACAGGTAACAAGAGGTACTAATCAGTACTATGTAGTAAAACTGAGATAAGAGAATCAGTGAATTTGAGAAATGATTCAACTTCCCATCCCCCCCCCTCCTTAGAAAGAGGAGCGACTTGAGAGAAAGAGGACTTTCACCTAACTGATCCACTGTACTTAGAAGTGTTTTCTTCATTTTGGATGTGTGTATATAGAAGAACTGGGCTGTAGGCCTGAGGTGCAGGAATTGAGAGGATTCACCAGAGACAGAGTGGGGAGCAGAACAGGAAGTTCCACTGAAGTACATTGCTGAAGGGAACCACAGGCAAGACAAGAGAGGTCTGCTGTGCCAAGTGGGGTAGCTTCCTGGCTGGGGATGGAGCTGTGGTTATAGAGGTGACAGCATTAAGACTTAAACCCTAGGCCACCAGGGAGGCCCCTAGAAGGATCTTCTGTGGAATACTGAAGCTCATGGTTAGGAAGTCAGGCATTGACACATTGTTTTTTCCAAGATGTTAGGCAATAAAGTGATAAAATAAATTTCTTTATTTCTAAGTAATGCATGTGCAACTATGTGTAACTCAATGATGGAGCAAGAGAAGATTACACTTGCCTCGTCTTCTAGTCTGAGGCTATGTGAAAAATGAATCCATCCAGTGGTGTATATATAATACCATATGCTATAGGATATTAAAACTATACATTGGCCCACCCTGGTGGCACAAAGGGTTAGAGCACAGCACTGCAAGCCAGCTGCAGCTGCAGTGGATTCAGTGGAAGTTTGATCCCTGACCCTGGAGGTGATTCACAGGGCGCAGAAGACCATTCCAGCCTCACCGGTTGCTCCCCTCAACAGTGTACTTCGCCAATCGGCCTGTGCTGTTTCCCACTCTGTCTCTGGTGAATCCTCTCACTGCCCCTACATCTTTGGCCTGTACCTCAGCTCTGTATGCATAAATAATTCTTAAAAAAAAAATAACTATACATTATATATGCACCAAGTATACAAATATGTACACATTATACAGCCTGTGTGTGTGTGTGTTTGTGTGTGATAACCTAAGAGTAAGAATGGAAATATTAATTTTAGAAACCACTAAGCTTTATTTACTAGAATTTATCTACACCTACTTCATTATTTTGCCAGATTAGAAAATCTGCTATGCAACCCTCAAGTTGAAATTCCTAGTTGTGATTTTCTTACTTTGAGAAGATAGGATTAAAGTGAAAATAGTGGCTTTCCATGCATGGATATTTTTGTTCTTAATGATGGCATGGTGATACCCCTTACCTGTAAGGAAGCCCAAAATCTTACTTGGTAGATTTTGCTTAAAATCCATAACATATGAAGATTAACACTGCACTGGTTAGCATGTTCTACATAGAAAACACATTTATTTTCCCAATAAGTCTCTCTAATGAAAATAAATGACTGAAGTAACAGTAATGAGAAATCTCACAACTCTCCCTATGGGATTTTACAGAACTAAACCAGAGCAAAGAGATCCTGTTTCAGATGTAATAGGCTTAAAGGCAAAGAACCAGAGATCAGTAAACCTTGCTTGAATGAAGAACAGGGAACTTCAATGGGTCTCATCCTATTGCTCTACCTCTTTATTTGAAACTACGGAAGGTCAGCCCAGTTGATAGTAAAGCAGGAGTCACTAACCTCACACCGTGAACCACCAGGGACCATCAGGGTACCTATGCCATGACCCAAGCAGGAAGAATTAGGTACAGATAGGTTCAGATGATTTCTTGTTAACCACAAAAGATTCTTTAGATTATTAGCAGACATCTAAAAGGTTTCAGGTATTGAATTTGTTCAAAGTGAGTGGACACAAGTTGTATCAGATACATTATTCAACAGGTCAAGACAAAATTTCTTTAAAATGACTCTGCTCTTAAGTTATGATCATCAGCAGGAATTTGGGGGTTCTTTTGTGAAAATTAACCTGGCAAAAAAAAAAAAAACAGTCCCAGTACTGATGAGAACATTTAAGTCAGTGGGGTGAGGGAGAAATGGGATGCAAACCTCAGCTACCTGCCTGTGACTCCAACAGTCTAGATCTGTCTTTAACCCAACCTCAAATTTGCATTTCCCTCCTCAGAGAATTCTCTGTGTTGCATCTCCACCAAATAATGTCGTTTGGGTGAAAATGTTAAGTCTACTGCAAGAGCCTCATACTCAGTGACTCTGGCTCCCATGATTGGGAGCGATGGCGGCTTCAAGATTCTGAAGGTCCCAGGTGATTAGAGCAGCACTTTCTTAACTGTTAGCACAGCATCATACTGGCTGTCACTAAATGCCAGCTGGAATTGGTTATCAGTGTGCTGCGAATCAAATCAGGGACATTACTTTTAAGTCTGTGCCATTTAAAATAGATGCTATTTGTGTCTGAGCATTTTAACAAGGCTTCAAGTCATTTACAACTGCTCACATTGAGAATTCTGCAGTTTTTCACGGCTCAGTTTTATAGACTTCTACTAGTCATGTTATGTTCAGTAAACTTGCCTCAACAAGCTAAGAGAAAATGTCAAAAATTAGCACTCCTACTGTTCAGAAAAGTGTATTTTGTCTTCCTATAACTGCTTCAATTCCGGCACTTAGCAGGAAGACATTTAAATTTTTATTGTATTCCTATCTATCAAAAAAAAGAAGAATTTACAAGTTTGACACCAAACATTCACAGATAGGATATCTGAAGTAAGATCACACATTTTTACGCTAAAATATAAAGTAGCTATCACTAAACACAGACTGATACTTCGGACCAAACACATCCAAGTTTCCCTGTGGTTTTAGGAAAAATGTAACATTTCATTAAAGAGTATTCCACAGAATTTCAAATGTCAAAATAAAATATAATCATATTGAGAAAATCCCTCAAATTTAGTAATGGAAAATTCATAACACTGCTGAGAGAGAAAATTGCCAGTTTGTAATTATGCTTCTTTCTCCACAGGTATCATTCATTATAGAAATTAGAATAACATCATGGTAATGAGATTCCTAAACAAGAAAGCAGGAAAAAAAAATAAATATGTACACATACCAGATGACCAACATTATGAACTAAAAAATAATTTGTTTCTATTGTCATGATTTTAGTTTGTTTATAAATAGAAAAATAGTTAAGAAAACTAGAAAAGGCTTTTTTGAATTATATTTATCTGTTGATAAAAGCTTCTCAATACCAACCAAGGAAAATTCCAGGGAGCAGCCCATTTTATTTTTGCTTATTTGTCATGAGACATCCATGTCCAATGGCATGAACAACCAGACTCAGCACAAACCACGATCTGGTCCATCTTCTAGCCCCTTCCTCCTACATTCTATAAGTTCTCTAGGCTGCCTGTTCTATAACCATAGAAGATTCTATGTCTTTCATATCCACTTGGAATTTTCTCTTCACTTCCTATTCTTAGAATTACCTGGGAATCTAAAATTTCAAAACACAGGCCACCTTGATCACAATATCTGTGGTGGGTTAGCAACAATCTATTATTTTTTTTTAACTATCCAGTTCATTCCAATGTGTAGACAAGTTTGAGAATCACAAGTGATTCACTATATTTCTACCTTATCTGTTATATTTTATACTTTAAACACCTTTCCTATCACAGAAACCTCCTCTTCAAACAGGCCTTACCTAAATACCAGTATGCCCTAAAGAACTGAAACTATCATATGTGATACTATGACAGTGGATACATATCAATACATATTTATTGAAACCCACAGAATATACACCAAGAAGAATGAACCCTAGTGTAAACAGTAAGCTTTAAGTGATGGTGATTTGTCAATATAGATTCTTCAATTATTAACAAATGTATAACTCAAGTGTGTGATGCTGATGGTGGAGAAGGTTGTGTATATGTGGAGGCAAGAGGTACATAAGAAATATCTGTGTCTCCTACTCAAATTTCTTAACCACCTAAAAGTGCTCTAAACAAAGTTTATTAAAACAATTCCTATAAAGAAAATAACTTACAATATTTTGGTTCATGTATGTGATACAAAGCCAAAATCTGTATCAACTTTCAGGCTAAAATATGTCTCATCACTAGGTTAATCCTTTATAGTGCTAAATTTCAATTAACTTGGGTAACAAAATATTAAATCAAATAGAAAACTGTATTATGTTCATTATATCCTAACAAAGTTAGAAAAATATATAATAAAAACACATAATTGACTTGTGTTACAATAATTGACCTTATAGAGAATTTATCCAGTTTGTTCTAAATACTGAGTGTCAGTTCAGAGTCAGAATAGAAAACTAGTCTATGTATTCCTAGGCTGTGGCTGTTGCATGAAAATTACCCTGCTTCCTCCCATAAATTATGAGCAAGATGACATGATTCTCCAAATATGCATGATATCCCCAGATCTGAAATGGGAGAAAATGAAGATGACAGGGTCCATGCAAAGTAAAATTGCAAAAAGTTACCAGATGTAAACATGTTCCAAATATGCCCCAATCATGTTGTACACATTCAGAATCTTAAGTTTTCTTTATCAGGAAAAATAACATAATACTCTGAAGTAAATAAAATAACGGAAAGAAAGATAAATTTAAGGTGGAAAGTTGGGAGAGGAGACTGTTCTCATTTTATACAGAAAACTGCTCTCATTTTATACACTTAGAGGTATATGCATATATACTCCTAGTACACCTTTTTAAAAATTCTTTCCTCTTGTTAAAATTTTCTCTGGCGAAGAACAGAGAAATTGGATCTAGAAACAAGGGATTTATCTTGGACATTGAAGGAAGGAAGGAAATAGCAGGAAAATCTACAAAGAATTCAGCTGATTCCAGATTACTTCTGACATTTCAGTTATGCATTCACATCTGTGTCATGGGCAAAATGTGTTTTATGATTACAACATGAGTTTCAGTTTCTGGATTATTGTGCTAGATGACAGTCATGAAATGTGGCCAGTTTTCTGTTGATTTAACTTCGCTAGTTCAGAATTTTTTCAACTGAGATATTTGAATCATTGATGTCTTGCGATACAGCACAAGAGTTATACGGAACATTAACATTTCAAAACAAAAGAAGTTGTATTCATTTAGTTATATTCATTTAGTGCTCCTCTCTAAAACTATAATCCTCAAGAGGAAGAGAAAAGTGCTATAGAGAACATAGTAGTCTTACTTTAGTTCAAAAACATTATGAACAAGTGAAATATGGGCGTTAACAGTTCCGAAAGGGATTCAGGTTAGTCTGCATTTGAAAATCTATATATGATGAAACTAAGGAAGATGAAGACAAATTAGGGGTGAAAACAAAACGAATACCTTTGTAAACAAAGCAGTAAGTTCTCAATTAAAAGGCTGCAGTCCCACAGAGGGGGAGAGAGCAATCGTCTATGGTAAAGCTACAAAGATACTTTGGTGTGGTGTGGTGACACATAACTGAGGAGGTCTGAACCTATTTCCTTAAATCATATACAGTATTGTAAACCAGTGTTGCCTCAGTAATAAAAACATTAAAAAAAACTACAGTTCTTACTAAAACAAATCTAAAAACTTTTAAAAATATTTTCTTAAAGTTACAGGTAACACACTTCATTATGTGAAAATAATATATGGGGTAGCTTCCTCTTTACCATTACCCAGTTGAGGACAGAGTTACAAAGAACATTCTGAAAACTTAGAGAACTTTTCAGAATAAATAACAGTGACATAGGGATCCTTTATCCCCACATCCTCACCAGCTTATTATTTACGGATTTTGTGATATAGTCTGCTCTCACAGATATGAACTGGTGTCTCATTATGGTTTTGTTTTGCATTTCCCTGACGATAGGTGATGATGAGCCTTTATTTCATTTTATTTTATTTTCCATGTCTGTTGAAAAGCACATTTGTTTTCACTAAACTTACCAACTAATGAAGGATCTCTAAGTTGATTTCCTTGCCCCCCCCCTTTTCTTTCTCAATAAATTGGAACTAACTATGCAGTTCAAAAAATAAAAGTGTAATGTCTCGGGAAGATGGCGGCAGAATAAAGACACCGAGATCACCGCTTCCAAGCCTGCATAGGAATTGAGGACTGAAAACGGACTATAGACTCACTTACTACAAGTTTTAACCCAAACGAAAACACTCTGGACTCACTAGAAGGTAGATAAC
>NW_004567104.1:56644317-56645604 GCF_000260355.1 Condylura cristata | reverse complement strand
TCGTAATAAGGGAGATGCAAATTAAAACCACAATGAGATACCACCTCACCCCAGTAAGAATGGCACATCTTCAAACAACTAGCAACAACAATTGTTGGCGAGGATGTGGAGAAAACGGAACTCTCCTCTGTGCTTTAACCCGCTGTGCCACCAGGGAGGGCCTCAAATTCACTAACTTTTAAAATTAAATTTGCCTTATGTCAATTTGCCTTCTCTCAGTGTGTGAATATAAAAATTCTGTATATAGGTATCCCTGAAAAACATTAACTTTATCCAGTACTCACACGCAGAAACCACATAAATGACTTATAATAAATATTAACTCATTAATATGTCATTGCCTTATCCCAAAACTAAAACTAGTTAATACAACCCTCAGATACAGTGAATTGTTTTGTAGCAATATTCAGCAGACAACATTATGAATTACAAGTGATAACAACAAAAGTGAAATTTAGTCTAACAGCTCAATTTTCTATGTATTATCTGGAAAAATATCATTTGAAAATTTTAAAAAAAGACTTGTTACTTTATTAATGCTTTAAAAAGGAAATGAGTTAAGGAATTTTTAAAGAAATTTTGTATTAAATGACGTACCATCAAACATTATTCTAAAGAAACACTGTTAGATGGACTTAAAACACTAGCCTTCAGGACTCATGCAGCTAATGCAACAACTAACATGTGAACTGTTAATGTTTTCAGCTTTGAATATATGTTAAATCATTTCAACCTAAGAACACCCTGTCAAACCCCATGAAACAGGCTACATTACTGTTTTGTCACTGAGCAAAGGAAGGCGGCGAATGTATGTGGCATTTAACCAAGTCACACAATCAGAGCAGGACTCCCTTTTGGATGATTATTTTATACATTACGCCCTAACTTTTCCCTAAGAGACATTAACTACACTTGGGGAACTAATTTAGGTTCTGATCTAAATGTAATTCTTTTCCTCATATTTGAAATCAGAAGAAAAAGACAGTTGTCACTTCTGTGGGACAATGTGACACATTCAGACTCTGAGTTGCAGATTCATCAAATGCAGGAACATCAGCTGGCATATCTACATGCTCTTCTAACTTTTGCCTCAGATTTCTTTTTGAATTAAGACATAAACTTAACAAGGAAATGATTAAAAGTAGATGAAGTTAATCCTTATTTGCAGATGATATGTTAATTTATATGGAAAACCCTAAAAGCTCCACAGAGGAACTAATCAAAACCATCCACCAGTTCAGCAAGGTAGCAGGTTATAAAATCAACACACAAAAGTCAGAGGCTTTC
>NW_004567104.1:56618661-56642605 GCF_000260355.1 Condylura cristata | reverse complement strand
GGGACTATGGTGGTGGCACAGGGGTGATTTGGTGATGGGAAACCCGCGGGGATTACAATCAAGATGGAAAAAAAAAATGTGCAAAATGATGTAAAAATAAACTTTGTAATAAAAAAAGAAGAAGAAAAAAAAAAGTAGATGAAGTTAGACAATGCCCATGAAAGCATTTTAGAAAGTCTTGAATGCTGAGTCAATATAAGTTTACTTTTATTAATAACATTATGACCTTCTTGTAATAAGTGATATGTAAATAGTGAAATAATTTAGCCATCACTGTTCCTTTCTTTTTGTTTCTTTCACATGATTATAAAATAGGAAAAATAAATGCATTTACTTTGAAACAAACGATCTAGTAGATCAAAACTTTCATAGCAAATACTCCCCTGCTTTAATCAGAATAAAAAAAAATTGAAACTAAATATTAGGAGTATATAAGAAAAAAAAAAAAAACCCAAAACACTAAGTCAGCCAAGCATGTATTATTTTGAGAAAATCCATACTGATCTTAGTGACCTTAAGTAGAAAACATACCTAAATTACTGACAAATTTATATAAACACATTTTTAATGAAAACCTATAAAAATATGTTGTTGTTTTCTTTGAACATACTCTTCTTTACTGGAGGAAAATAAAAATAAAATTTCAGAAAGCTACCGAGTTTAAAAATACCTAAAACATGAGTAAACAATCAGGTTACTCCTTAGTCCTAAAGAATCTCTTAAATTGATCTTTTTAAATATTAATTTCTTATATGCCACTTGAAAAAATTACTTAAAACTATAACTGATGATTGCAGCTAATGAACTACTGCTAAAAATATTACGATATTATGTATGTATGTGGGTATCTGATATTCATTTTTAGAAACATGCTGAAGACTTATGATGTGCCAGTTACTATGCCAGTGCTACTAGTTCCTGGAGTTATAAGAGGGAATAAGATACAGATGACCCCTATTTTCACTGATTTTTAAATTTACCAAGGGAGTCACATATTTAATAGCTTTCAAATGTAATTTTGTTAAGTGCCATGAAAGGTAAGAATGTGGTAATATGAAAAATGCTTAACAGGGAAAGTATAGTTTAAGGTTTTAGGAATTGCTTCCCTAAGCAAATTAGGCTTGTAGATGAAAATCTGTGTCAGGTATGGTAGGGGGTGGTGCGGTGAGATGCTTCTAAGAGACTAGAATAGCAAAATGTACAGAGTTCAGAGGATGGCATACGGCACATTCATTGAATTGTGGGAATGTCTGATTGGAGCAGAGCCATCAATGGGAGATCCGAGGGAGGCCATGCACATGGGCTTAGGGTCAACTGAAGCACACCTGTCACTGAAGCTGTTAAGCAGGTCACTGATCATTACAAATGGGGAAAAATATTTAAAGTCATGAGGACTTCAGGGGAAATATTAAATTTCATTAAAAAAGCATCAAAAATCAGAACTACAGAGCTATGGAAATTTTTATTTTAAAATTAATAGAAAAATGCTAGATGTAAGATGGAAGAAATTAAAACCAGGTGTTACGATGGAGTTAAATGTTAAAAGGACAAAAATAAGAACAGAACTTCAAAAGATCCCTAAGTCCCATATGAATGAGTAACATGTTGAAAATATGTTTGATACCATACATGTAGTTGGAAGATAGGCTAGAGATAGTTATGTTTATTTTACTGTATCTCTATTGAAAATTTCAAGGGAAGATTTTCCATAACAGAATAGATTCTTAGCCTGCTTTGGGTTGAATATACACAGTAAAAATGATATTAATAAATACATGGAAAAATTTACTCAAAATTCTTAATAGTACTCAGGAAATAATTCTTATTATATAACTTCTAAAATATTTCTTACCTGAAAATTACTAATATTGAATCTACCATGAGCATTAAAATCTCTGTCATTGCAGATTTTTTTTTTTTTTTTCTTTTTTACTGTGATGCGTGAGGAGGCTCTTTACAGGCTAAGGTTAGAACTGTCTTAGTGAAAGGATAATCTCTGGAAAAGGGCTCCCTCAGGACTCCAAGCTACACTCCATGCTTACGGTGAGTCTTCTGCATTCACACTGCTTATACAAATTTAGGCTAAAGCAGTAGATTGAGTTAAGATTTCCAGAATTTATGAGTTTATGGTACTCTTTTGGAAATAGCTTGTTTCCAGATACACAACAGAAAACCTTTCACTTTCTTCTGAACCTACTTATAGACTAACAATTTAATAAAACATGATTTAGAAGTGAAATACAATACTTACACGTCTCCTACTAACTCCCAAGTTCTCCCTACTTTACATGGAGACATGTAAAGTAGTTCTAAAGTAGTTCTGTGTAGTTTTAAGATACCACCTTTGATATAGTTGAATAACCAGACTGTAAAACAAAGGCCTTACTGAAATGACAGTATTTGTGTATGATGCTCACTGCATCAGGGACGATGGGATGCTTTTAAGGATCAAGGCTGCTTTTGCTTAGGGACTCACTGCCTGCATATTCTGCTCAAGGTGCTGACCTGATCCCTGGCACTGCAGCCTTAGAGGTCAGGAAGGTCACTTCTTGGCATGTTAAGAATATTTCAAATTGGAGATCCTGTGAGGAAAGAAATACACCTAAAAGTGTAGGATGTACAGGTGTATGACTTCTTGTTCTCGGCCTCCTATCCCTCAAGTTAGTCAACAGCAGAAGCTTTGAAGAGTTTATTCTGAAGCCCTCCCTGGTGGTGCAGCAGTTTAAAGCAATGTACTAAGAAGCTAAAGCCACTTCCACATGAGTTCAATCCCTGCCTGCCCCGCAGCTGACCCACACAGCACGGCAGACCTCTCCTGACCCGCCCACTGCTCCCCCTCCACAGTGTACATCGTAGATCTTCCTGCTCTGCTCCCTGCTCTGTCTCTGGTGAATCCTCTCACCCTCTGCATCTCTGGCCTGTACCCCAGTTCTGTATGCATAAATAAATAAATCTTTTTAAAAAAGTTTATTCTGAGTCTCTTATATAAAACTTGGAGATTTATAAGATTTAATCAGATGATGTAGGCTTTTATTGCAGAAAAATAAGTCTGTCCCCTCAGATGCATTTTCCAATCTAGCTTAAAAGCACAAAATATCCTAAAATTAAAATGTTCAAATGGTTCTTGACCAAATAAAGAGAAAATTCAACTGGTCAATTTCTACATATTCTCCATCAAGAAACTTCAGGAAACGATGACTAAATACTTATAACTTTTCTATTATTAAAAATGAGTAGACATATTTTTTGCCCATCACAATATCCTAAGCCTTATTTTTCACATTTTAAAAAGAAATATACTGGTATACAATTACCTCAACAAAGACCAGCAATAGCAGCTTAATATGCTCCGACATGACAATTATATATTTCTTATGTTTACTGTGCAAACACTACCATCATAAAATAAACTCACAATGATTAAGCACCAGATAATTCTAAGCTTTAAATATAGCCCACCCAACAATATTAAATAGAATATCAGCTACTAGACAACTCTGCTTCATGTATTAGTATAACAATAATTACATCTGTGCAGTTCACACATTGCAGTGTATTAAAGAAATAAAGTTGCAATTTTCTATCATAAAACTCAAGTCAAACCAATATATTTGACATGACTTATTCATATATAATATCAATTAATGTTTTAAATATAGAGTGGATATGTGTTCATCTCATACTTACCCATGAAATTGAGATAGCCCTCTCCACCAAGTGCATGAGTGATAAGTCGAATCATTTTATGAAGCTGTATTCCACGATCAATGACTGGAGTAAAAGGGGCCAGCACACTCATATTGGTATACATTTCAGCATCCATCAACCAAAATGCCAATGTTTTATCCCCAACGAGTGCCTATAGAAATAAAAGTCATGGGATAAACGTAAAGAATAGACATTAAGAAGTTGCAACTTAGATAAGATGGGCAAAATTACAGGAGAATTAGTACTAATTATGTAAATGAATTAGTATTAATTTCAATTATCCTTTAAGAGTTACTCTCTATGCATAAGGTATGCTGGTAAAATACATTAGAGAACAACACATCTGTTTTCAGGGCTCATTTTTATTTTTTAAGGAGCTTGTTGAAAAAAATCAGGCTAAGGCATCAGAATATTTTTTACACCGAGGCTGATGCCTCAATTTTCTAAACTTGGAATAAACATTTATTATAATGTTGAGACTACTAAGTATATTTTTTAATTATTTGCATACTTATACTATTTTACTTTGAAATATGGAAGTATTTTTACAAAATATTCACATGTGTATGTATTCATATGTATATTATTTATATATGAATATAATTATAATATGTATATTACACACACACACACACACACACATATATATGAATATATTACAATGGACACTTCTCCCCTCTACTTGGTTATAACATTTTCATAAAATGTAAAATTTTCTTATTCTTTTACTTGCTATTTAAAATAAATTAATTTCTTCTATAAAATATAATAATTGATAAGAATGGAAGGTAATTCAGAAACACCCAGAGAAGCAGAAGAGAGCTTTCTTAATCTGAATTATTCATATTTAAAAACAACTAATACAAACTAATATCCACTGACAGAAAATATATAGTGAAACATGTAATAGAAATTAAACCACAATCTTATCATCCTAATATATCTCCATTTTTAGAAAAATATTTTTACTTACATCCTATTCAATCTGCAGTCTATTTTTATTTAAATTACCTTTAAAAAATAACTGTTATAAGATTTGCTCATTCTATAGTTTTTGTCCTTATTTTAAGGGGCAAGAATTAACTCAGGATATGTTTACTACCACAAAATTCTTAGGGTGCCATCAGATGATAATTATCATCTTCCTTGCCTGAATTTATTATTATTATTATTATTATTATTATTATTTGCTTTATCAGATAAAGCAGTCTCTTTGATTTCTGACTTATAGGCAGATATTTTAAATATAAACATATAAAGCAAATATACAGTGTTATGGACTAAATTGTGTTGTTTCCTCTCCCAAATTCACATTCCCAATCCCCAGTATGACTATATTCATGCGTGAGCAAGGTCATAGGATGAGGAACCAATTCAACATGACTGATGTGTTTATAAGAAAAGGAATAAATACCAGGAATGAGTACACAATAAAAGTCCACTGAGGATTAGAGATTTAGTCACTTGCATGTCTAGGAGCCGACTCAGTTGAAAGTAAAACTCCTGGCTTCTTCACCTTGGACTTACAGTCTCCCAAACTACTAGAAGTAGAGTTCTGTGGGTTAAACCAAACTGGTAATCCTAGCAGACTAATACATACCAATAAATGAGCTTCAACCAGAGACGATTATTGGTGCCTGTAATAAGATTAATTTGCAAATAGTGCTGTACTTCTAAAAAAGGTTTTAAAAACTTTATATGTAAAATATATACGTTTATTTAGTTATGGTTAGACAGCACTATTTCTTTTTTTTTTATTTATGCATATAGAACTTGGGTACATACAAGTCAGAGGTGAAGGAGGTGAGAGGAATCAACAGAGACAGATTGAGGAGCAGAACAGGCAGCCTGACAAAGTACATTGCTAAGGGGAGCAGTGGGCACGACTGGAGAGGTTTGTGGCACCATGTGGGTCATCTCCCTTGTTGGGGATCAAACTTATGAACTCATGCTGCAGCAGCTGCAGCCAGACTCATGTGCCTTAACCTGTTGCACCACCAGGGAGGGCCCAGCACTAATTCTTAAATGATTTTACCTTTCATTTATTTTGAACTGCTTAATTATATCTTTATTTATAATTATGATTATCACTAAAATTGCTGTTCCTTTTATAGAGTTACAAAATATATAAAAGTTATTTTGATAACTTCTGTTAACTTTCTTAAATTTCTACTATAACATATATTTCTACATTATTCACTATATAATGTTAAGTATTTATGATTTCAAAAAGGCTTAAATATTCAGTATACATTTAATAATTTTTATCATATTTCTGATAATATGTATTTTGAATAGCCTGAGTCTTTAAAATATTACATAATTCTTGCTAAGTCTATATCGTTCCTGTACTTTCAGAAGAAAATTATGATAATTTATCAATTTTTAATTTGTTTATTCCAATAATTTATTTAGTCTTTCATTTCTTCATCTAAAATAAACATATTAAGAACTTAAAAAGTACTACATCTTTAAAATATTTCAATGGAAAGGTAGAATTTATGCCAAGTATTCTCATTTTCGAGGTATTTGGTATAAATGTATTTGGTACTAGCTATTTGTTACAGGTATAGTTCCTCCAACATTGAATTAATATTACTTGTTTCATTATATTTTGCTCTTATCTTCTTCATAGGCATTTAGTTAATCTACTCTTTGGCCTACTGTAATTTAAAGACAGCACTGTCCTAATTTGGAAGATGCAAAATTAGGGATATATCTACTTTATGAGTCAGTAAATTTTCTGAAAAGGCCAAATAGTGCATATTTAAACATGGTGGGATACTCTTTCTATCTCAACTACTAAAGCCTACCGTTACGGGTCAAAGGCAGTCACAAACAACACATAAATGAATACGACTGTGTTCTAATTCACTTTACAAAAGCAGACAGCAGGCAGAATATGGCCCATGACCCCTAGGAACTGACCTCTGGTCTACTTATACTTTCTTAATAATTAGTTGAAACACCTGAAAAAAAAAAAATCTGTTTACCTGAAATAGCCAATGATAGCCAATTTCTTTTGAAATAATAGAGACAATTGTTTGAGTTTCCCTTTTCTTCATATATACTGCTAAGTTCAAAGAAATATTGCCTCCTTTTTATTGTACAAGGAATACACTTTTTTTTTTCTTTTGTTTAGGACAATTAATGTGGATTTAAATAAATGGCCTTACCCCTTGTCTATATTTGTTGATTAACCATGAGGAACAGTAACAGATATAAGGCTGAAATCATAAAGGGAAGGTAAACAAAAGTTTCCCTAAAATGTGTTGAGAACATAGATAATGGAGAAAATATTTTCTCCCTGTAC
Organism: Condylura cristata; assembly: GCF_000260355.1. NCBI lineage: Eukaryota > Metazoa > Chordata > Mammalia > Eulipotyphla > Talpidae > Condylura > Condylura cristata. Next base: position 56,635,584 of record NW_004567104.1, on the reverse strand, counting down.
AAGGTGAAGATTTCAGGGAGAATATGACATTTGAGTCAAGCATTAGATCTTTACTGGATGTTCCCAGGTGAAGCAGGCATCTTGAGATGTGTATGAGAAAGTCCAAGGTAGCACCAGGTGGACCTACTTGAGGAAAGGGTAGGAATTTTATAGTATTGGAGAACCGAATGGTTAGAAGACTGATTGGGGAATTTTGAAACTCTGGCTTTGGCCTAAATGAGGAGCTTTACCAAAAGATCTGGGTTGACAAAATAAGATTTGGTGTTTGGAAAATACCTCACATTGAATTAGAGAAAATGAAGTAAAGCTGAGAGGGGTCAGGCTGATCAATTAACAGGAGATTTCAGTGATTGAAGAATAAATGAGGACTGCTTGTCAAAAGACATTTAAAAAAAATCTTTCGAAGGAAACCTCAACTGGAAATTAAAATTAACTTGGATCAGCATCAATATTCCTCTCATTACAACAAAGGAAAACATGTACGATAACACTTGCTACTGTCATTTACAATCTTTTCATTACAATTTGGCCTAGTAGAAAAGATACTGCATTTTGAAGCTGGAATTTATAGGTCTGCAAAATCATTTTAAAATGTTTTTAGTATGAGCAGTTTTCACATGAATACATCTATATAGAAAGACAGAGATAACTTATATTAACTGTACTAGACAAATAAGTATAGAGAAAATGAACTAAAAAGAGAGATAGAGGGAAAGAATCAATGAATTTACACATATAAACACATATTCATTTACCTGATCATGGCTCTCTGCATAAGCAATGCACTTTTCCAGGTAGCGTCTGTTTGTGAGTGTGAACACAATATTGCCCATATTCCAGTCTTCATCTTTAAATTCTTTAATTAACTAGATGCAAGAGTGAAAATATTTTCAGTAAGCCATTATTACTCTTAATGGTAAACCTCAATCTAAAGGTAGACATCATAGTAACCCAAATGATTGGACATGCACATAAAGTGCACCCACACTACAAAGATATTTTTGTTTAAAATATTACTGAAATCAGAGCTTTAATACAAATTGTCCAAATGACAGTGGTGGCGTTGAGTGTGGATTTTCGCTTTGTGCCAATGGTTTGATCATCGCCTATTAGAATTTGGCAACCATTTTTTACTCTTGTGACAAGTGCTACCTTTTGATTAATGACTACAGCAAAGTGTTACTGTACAACGTCTTGCTGTAATGTTCAGGAAATAGAGATATACTTGCTACAATTTAGGTTTGGAAAAAGAGGTATTTTAATAGGAATAGTTCCATTTTTTCAGTTATAATTATAACAACTATCATTTAAAAGTTTAAAGACAAATTGTCTTAAGAGACCTCAAGTTTTTGTCTCTACTCAGTTGCCACTCATTCTTCAATCTAGTGTCTGGCCAGCTAACACTTCTTCAATGCAAAGGACCTTGCCAAGAATCCACATTATTATCTGTTAGTGAGCAACTGCTCTTTCTTAGGGAACCTCCTGTACAAACTGACAATTCTTACTGACATATCCCTTCCCATCAAACGCTGTTGTTTCCTGCCACTTTGAGACTCTTTTGTCTGGCTCTCCTAGCACTCTAGCTCCTAGCTCCTTCAGGCCATTCCATAAAAGCAAGTGTTCCTGATCATGTCCTAAAATAACCTCTTTCATTGATTGGCTTATTTCTCTGTCCCAAATATCACTGTACTGCCATAAGCAGAATTACAAAATGGCCCCCATGATTCCTGCTCGCCGTATTCACACTTTTGCCTTCACCCAAAACATGGGTGAGATCTTTAATATGATGAATACCTTCTGATAAAATTGTGAAGTAATAACTGAGTTATGTTTAAATTGCTGCATTTCACTATGCAGCACTAGAAAGTGAATGCACACTTTGATACAAGGGTTCTAGTCTGCTTTCACCCACTGCTGATTTCAGAAAATAACACTTGCTTAGCCATCCCCAAGACTTCAGTATGGATCAATGGATACCCGAAGACTGTTAGGCAAAATAATGACCACCCACAGAGATTCACATCCCAATGCCCAAAAATATATATTCTCACCTTGAAATGCGGGCTTAAGGTGTATTAAATTAAGCACATTGAAATGTGAATATTATGTTACTTCAATATGTTTAATTGATGTGTCCAATGTAATTATAGGGAACTTTGTAGAAAGAAGACATGACTTGTCAGAGTAAGAAAAAGATTTAAAAAAGATTTAAAGGAAGGAGCCATGAGCCAAGAAGGGTTGCTGGTTTTAGAAGCTAGAAAAGATAAGGAAACTAGAGCTTCTGAAGAAATTCTGTTTTTCCAGTCCTACATTGTAAGCCAGTAAAACCTATTTGAGATTTGTGAATTACAGAATTGTAAGACCTATATAATTATAAAACTGTGCACTGATTTTAAGCTGTTAAGGTCACTAAGCCACTAAGCATTTGTGGTAACAATTTGACATTAATTATAGATATGACTGAAATGGGCAAATAAATTTTTGAAAACAAAACACCAAACTCTTGATGTAAGTGATACATTTTGTGAAAGTTAATTCAAATGGATCATGGGTGTAAATATAAAAGTGTAAAATGTTTAATAGTAAACATAGAAAAGTAAACGAATTCTCAGAATTGACCCCAATGAGATTTCTAGAGTGGAAAAAAAAAAATTATCAAATTGGCCTTCACCAAATTTAAAATAAAGGCAGAATGTTTGCTCTATGAAAGTTCACATGAAAGGATGCAAGTACAATCACAGACTGGAAAAAATATTTATCAGCCCCATATCCAACAAAATAATTGAATCTAGAATATACAAAACTCCACAGTAACAAATAACTAGAAAATAGGGAAGAGGTACCTACCAACAGACACTTTCCTAAAAGGATATGTGGAAGATGTTTAAATATATAAATTGACATTTGCCATTATAAGTCACTAAGGAAATGAAAATTAAGACTGCAGTGAGGTATTACTATGTACTTGTTAGACTAACTAAATTAAAAGCATGACAACAGCAAATGATGTGTGAGAATGTACAGATCTGGTTGTTTTCAATAGTACAGGAGTTTCACTCTTCTGTCTTATTAACTATGGACACTACTTTGATAATGCAAGACGGTTTTAAATAATTACATAAAAAAGATTTTTATTTCTGTCTACAGAGAATTTAAAAACCTAGAGTGTAGGATAATGAGACCCTAAACATGGTACTATATGTATTTTTTGGAAAGATTTATTTATTTATGCATACAGAACTAGGGTACAGGCCAGAGGTGCAGGGTCAGTGAGAAGATTCACTAGAGACAGACTGGGGAGCAGAACAGGCAGATTGACTAAATAAACTGCTGAGGGGTGCAGCAGGTGAGACAAAAGAGGTTTGCTGTGCCATGTGGATCACCTCCCTGGCCAGGGATCAAACTAGTGCAGTAGTGATTGCAGATAAGCCTCATAAAGCTGCAGCTTAACATGTTGTACCTCTTGGAAGATCCCTTGCTGATTATTTCTAATACAATTTTATTAATGTTAATGATCCTTCAGTGGTTTGGATTATGTGTTTTCATTGAATATTTAACTAGGGACTAAAGTTGTTACATAGATTTGATAAAGGGCTTCTTTGAATGACCAAGTCTATAATCTTAAGTTAAGTATATTGAAGAAGACAGATGTGTATCAAATAACCATGGCTTCCTGATGAACACTTTTAATACACCATGAACTGGTGCTTTGTGATCACAAGATTAGAAATGCTTAAACTTTCATAGAGGCACTAATCTACTCTGAAAGAAGTGATTACTGTATTCATCTCTTAACTGTCTTTCCTACAAATAAAGACAATTTATGCAATGCACAGTTGTGACTTTGAACTTCTACAAGCATAACCTTTCTGTTTGTAATGATTAACACAGACATTGTCAAGTAAAAACCACACGTTTTACAAAATTAATTAGACAACTAGATGTCAAACAATGGAGTTTTCTAGTTTTAATACCTGGGCAAGTTGCTTTGTTTGCTGTGGGTTTCAAGTTTCTCACCATGGTTTAAGGTACATTTTTTACCACCAACACTTACCATTTCCAGACTCCAACTCTTTCTGTATCCCAGACTTATATTCTTGACAGATGCCACACATTACTTTATAAATTGTACAGAAAAGCCTTTCACCATTCTTTATGCAGATTCAAGAATACTCCGAGGTGTATATTAACCTAGAATTACTTCTGAGTCTATCTTAGACTCACAGTGTGATATTTCCTTTATGAATAACAATGGTGATCATTAAAACAAACTTCAATTGACTAAACATTATAGTACCTTGCATGCTGATGGTACTGTCTATCTTCATACAAGTGGAAATGTATATAGTCTCGGCCCTCCTTGGTGGTGCAATGGATTAAAGTACAGCACTATGAAACTAGCTGCATCTAAAGCATCAGCAAGAGTTCGATCCTGGCCAGGGAGGTGACCCACATGGCAAGCAGACCTCTCCTGCCTAGCCTGCTGCTCCCCTCAGCAGTGCTCTGCTCCCAAGTCTGCCTCTGGTGAATGATCTCATCCCTCCCACCTGTGACCTATACCCCAGTTCTTGTAAGCATACACTAAAAGAAAATAATAAAAAAGGCCAAACCATGAAGTAAATACTGGGAATTAAGGAGTAGCTTTTTATTAACTGATGATTTATAAGAGAAATTTATGTTTCAAATAAGTTTAGTCTGTTTTAAAAATAGGACAAAGATATTTCATATAATTCCATTCATAATGCAAATTTCTATTTCACAGTTCATGTTATAGGAATCATACTTTCTCTTTGCCTGAATAACCCCAAGTATGATTTTTTTTTAAAGATTTATTTATTTATTCGTACAGAACTGGGGTACAGGCCAGAGATGCGGAGGGTGAGGATTCACCAGAGACAGAGTCGGGAGCAGAACAGGCAGATTGACAAAGTACACTGCTGAGGGGAGCAGCGGGCGGGTCAGGAGAGGTCTGCCTCGCCATGTGGATCTCCTCTGGGGCAGGCGGGGATTGAACTCATGAGGAAGTGGCTTAAGCTTCTTAGTTCTGTGCTTTAACCCGCTGCACCACCAGGGAGGACCCCAAGTATGATTTTTTTAACTGTATTTTTTTATTGAATTAATGTTGATTTATAATACTGTACATGATGTAGAAATATAGAGTTACATTTCTTCAGATTATGATCCTATACCTCACTCACCACCAAGAGAGACTATTTTAAATTATAACTTTTAGAGATTTGAAAATTTCCGTGTTAAAACAGCACAAGAATCAACTCATCAATGGGAGAATTTAATACTTCAAACATAATATCTGAAATCAATAATCACAACTAAGAAGTATATTGAAGAATAATAAACCATCATAAGATACTCTCCATAGTGGGGAAAAGATTACATAAACTCTTACCTGGATCCATTTATCTGGAATGGCCATGGCTAATCGATAGTCAAAGCCACCCCCTCCCTGGGAAATGGGAGAACACAGCGCTGGCATTCCTGATACGTCCTAAAACAAAGTACATTTGTATTATCAGTTCATCCTTTCCAAATTTTTACTAAACACTCTTCTGACAGTAAGAATTTGACAATAAATTAACACAATAAACAGAGGAATGTATTTTTAGAGAGTTCTGGTAAAATAATTGTAAAAGTAGATAAAATTATGACAGTGTACCTAACTTCCCACTAAGATTTTATGTAATGCTATTCACTGGAGGACAACTTTGATCATGTGAGCACATAGTTTTCTTTTCCTTAGTATCACATAGAGAAAGCAACATAGTAAAAGTATTATTGCCAAAGCACAGTTCTTCAGACTTAATTTTTTACTACTGTATGAATACTTTTATATTTATTTCTTATAAACACCTTATAAGTTGTTACTTTTATCAAACACACCTTATAATTTACTGCTTTTATCAAACACAAACACTGGTGCCATAATACCTATTATACTAGGCGGCAAAGATAGCATGAAGTATATTTTGTTAGCACTTAGTTCCCAATGAATGGAAAGTTGAGCTAGTGCATTATCAGTGTAGCAATAAGATGGTTTCTCTGTGGTTGCTAGTACTAGAAAAGGTTCTTTGAGGTTATCTAGTGGATCCTCTTCACTTTGCTGATAAAGAAACAGAGGCTTATTGAGGTGAATGGATCTTAAGTGATACATGTTTCTCAGTGGTAGAGCTAGGACTCAGATGTCAAGTCTTTCAACTTTCTACCCTGCCATGCTACCACTAGACTACAGATGAATCCGAGAATCAATTCAACACACAGATAAGTAATTAAAATTTTTTGCTAAGGACCTGCACTTAGCAACATGTATTATTTTGCATCTGTGGAAAATATGATCCACATACTACCATTTTAAATGCACACTATCTTTAAATAAACCCTTTTCTGTTGCTTCATCTCTATAGACACTATCTAATTTCATCTTCATCACTGCTTGCTTAATAAGACCATTATATTTCAAAGTGGAATTCGTCACTTCCAGTTTCTCTTCACACAAACTGTTGACAAACTAGAGCCTAATGAGAATCTGTTACTAACACTACCTGTCAATAACAGTCAAGAGCCATCAATTGAAATTCAACTATTTTAAAGGTTCATCACATACTTTAATCCCTGAAGTATAATTTATTATTTGATTATATGCTACCTCATCCTCTGTTATAATGTAAGATACACAGAGAGTTTGCTTTTGGTTGTTGCAAGGATCTAGAATAGTAGAGTAGTTCCTGGCACTAGCATATACGCAATAAGTACTCTCTGAGTGAAGTAATGAGGTGCTACAAGAATTTAAAGTAAATAAGGCATAGTTTCTGACTACAGGGGACTCACAAACTAGGACCAAAATGTACAATACACACTTACTATCATGAAATGACAATATGATGATTGTAATAGTTGGTAACTGAAGAACACCAAGTGAAATGGAGACACAGATTCTTTCCACCATTATTACCTATTCTTTTAGTTCAGTTACTAAATCCTTATCCACTCTAAGCACTTACTCTTCCCTTTGCTTTTCACAAGCATTTCTATTTGTGTCATGGCTCAAATTCTTTTTTGGATATTCTTCTTATTTCTTATAGCTAATAGTATAAGAAATACTATTAGCTCTCTGAGACTTGTCTCAAATACTTCTTTATTCACAACATCATCCCAAAACTCTTCCACAGAAAGGCCAGACAAAATAAATATATGACCTTTGGATTATCAAAATAAATTGTTATTGGTTTCCTTATGGAAGAGAGGTATGAGTAAATAAAATACATGGCCAAATATTTTCATAAATCGTATTTTCAAAAGCAAAAGCAAATAAAAATTTGTCACTATCTTATTTCTACATTGTAATCTATAGTTTATAAAATGGAAAAAAAAAGATGAATGAAAAACTATGGATGGTTAACAGAAAAGAAGCTATGACAAAAGAAGAAAAAACAGGTTATCAAAATATGATATACTTTCATAGCTTTGGTAGGTATCTGTTCAATTTCTCTGAACACTGGCAGAATAAACAATAGATACCAGATACTTTTGTTAGGTGTTGGAGTTACAGACACAATGTCTTTTCAAAAGGGTTTCATAAGAGCATGGGGTCAGAAATGACTAGTAATATGCTGTCATTAAAAATTAAGGCAATTTTTCTCAAGAAATATTAAGGGTGTTCTATGTTTGCTCAAAAAATGTTTTAGGAAACACTTTGAAAGGAAATAAAATCTACAAGGAAAATTATTCAGACACCATTGATCTTGGATCCTACATTTGAATGCTAGAAAACTGCCTCATTAGTGCTTGAGATATTTGTAGTTATCATTGAAAGATGAGAATCAATGACTGTCCTTTTAAAATCTTACAAGTTAAAATGAAGGCAAATGAAAGATAACTAAAATAAATGTGCTTTCAATATAAAAATGTTGACAGCTACCAACACATCATATTAACTCAACTAATCATTATCTGTTTCAATTTAAGATAAAATAGTTCTAATTATTTAATATCTAAAGAATATTTATGATTATTCCAGAGGGAGAAAATAATCTCAATTGCATATATTTTAAATTAGTATAGCAAATATAGCCTTATAATATAGAAAATATATTCTATATTATTAGCTGTCAAAACAAAAAATTCAAATTTCTACTACAGGGTTTTATATAAAATTGCATTACTTATTTGTTACACCATGCTGCTTTCTTAAACAATAGTTCATGAGGATCAATTTCACATTTTGAAGATATTCCCAAAAGAGAGAAAAGTGATGTATTGAAATTGAAGTAGTTTTCAATTTAAGTAAAATAAATTGAAGACAAATCTTGTTTAAAAAAATCTAAAACCAAGTAATATAAAGTAGGCTAAAGACTCCAACTTTCATTGGTAGAAACACTGATAATCAGACAAGAGCTCCCTAGATGATAAAACCATTTTTCTTGAAATGAATGGAAAGATCAATGTAACAATTTTAACTTTCATGTATTAAATAATTGCTCCTTTTTCCGCAGCACCCACTTTTGATTTGTGGTGTCATTAATTGTTTGTAGCAATTTGTCATGTATAATGTCATTACTCTGAATTGCCATACATATAATTGACAAAATGATTAGCTTTTTTGATGTCTGAAAGATAAAATTAAAGTATATGAGACAAAATAAAAATTTAAAATATACTGTGATTGATGTAAAATATTAGCACAAGCATTTGAAAGTTCTATAAGATATGATAAAATGTAGAAAGGTAAGGAATGTGAAAATGTGAAATAATACAGGGTATTAAAAAGGAAATATATATGTGTGTATAAATATATATATATATATGTATTTATATATATTTTTTCAATTCTACATCAAAAGTTTATTCCAGGAGTTTTGGACTTTATTCCCAGAAGACATGTCTAAAGAGTATAATTTTTGTATGCTAAATAAACAAGGAAATAAAAACACCCAGTTAGGAGGTTTGGATTTTGAGAAATCATAGAAACAATGTTATACAAATAAGAAATACTAAAAGGAGACCATTACAACTGCTTTTCATTCTATAGACCAAAATGTTAGCAATGTACAAATATGCCTTAATGCTGACCTTCTGAGTCTTAATGTTTTTATGTCAACCATTACTTTGTACAGCACAATTTTAACATACAAAATTCAATTTTAATAATTCCTAGTTAGAGGACTCAGAAAACCAGAGGGATTTTAGTACTAAATCTAAATTAGCATAAGCATTTAACAAACTTCTTAATTTATCACATTTATCACCAAGAGGGGAATTGTCAATTATGCATATACCGAATTATATCATTAGAGTGCAGCTTTGGGACAGTTAATCATGAACCTTCAGTAATCATGAATAACTAGAGAACATTTGGCAATCCAAGAGCAATAACGTAAACAAGAAAGGTAATCGCATCAGAACAAGAAGCTTCAGAGAAGCTCATGGGCAACGATCCATGCCATCTCCAATGATTAAACCAGAAAAGAGAAAAGAAAAATAAAGAAACAGACGGACGCACATTAATATTCAATTCTCTGCTGAGAGTCTCATGGCACAAAGACCTGTCCACTGATTAGGATATTTTAATTTCTAACCACTGATTTTTTTGAACAACAGAATGAGGACAAATGATTAGTGTATTCTCTCTCCTAATAGGAAAACAATGAATTCTAAATAATGTCCCACCCATACAAGGTAGTTGCATCATGGTGAGGCTACAATTTCAATTATTCAATTATTGACAACATGAGATTAATCACTCAAATACCATCTGTTCACAAAGTGTTCCATATCAATGGGTGTTAGAGGGTAGACAATCTTTATGGCCTTACCTCAGCTATTGTTATAGAATCTGGATACAAACTGTGAACCAAATGATTTGCCAACATGAGGTAAATTAAGGCATCTTCATCTACTTGTAGACCAAAATATTCATGGTAATCACCTGAAAAACCTTGACCTAGAGAATAAAAAGAAATCAATATGGATGTGTTATGTTAACATGAAAGTCTAAACTATGCCCAACTGTCCCCACCAATTAGCTTTTTATTTTATTTTAATATTAGTTTTACTATCATGTAAAAACTTGGTGAACCACTACCCTGCATAATATCATCAGCAGCAAATATATGAAAAGCATTGCATATTTAAAGTCAGACTACAGATGAACCTGCAATTCAGTTTCTGTTTTACAAAAGCAAAACCATTATTTTATTTAAAAGTCGAATTTAATTTTAACTGACTTTTTAACAGAAAATAAAGTGATAGAAAGGTAATTCTAAGTTTCAATTTTTAGATATATTTTTTTATCATGATGATTGCTAATGTAAGTTAGCTCCTACTAGTACTCTCTCCAATAAAGAAAAGCACATGTGAAAACCATCACAAAACCAAGGTATGTTTCTATTGTTACTCATGTTTCAATTTATGCAATATAGATGGCCTATGAAAACAAAAAGATCTGGAAATTCTGAAACTTCCTACTACATCCTCTTTCCATTTCTTCCTGCTTTTGGTTGCTCGAAGTATGATATTTCATTTACTGGGGCAATACTATTTAATTTCAATTCTTTCAGTTGTTTACTCAGTTGTCAACAAATCAGTGTTCAATACTTGTATTTTTGCCCCTGATCCCTTATACCTAACTATTTTATTTTCCTCACTCTTTTCTTTAGCTTGTTAAATGCTATCATTTGAAGAATATTATCAATCATAATTATGGAAATTTTTGTCTTTATTTTTTTTTCAAATTTCTATGTCAAGAGCAACATGACTATCCAGCTTCTGAGTTAAAATTTGTTTCCCTAAGAATTTTGTAGATATTGCTACTGCTAACAAAGTATTATAAATCCATCCAATTTTTTATTCAGGCATACAAATTCCTTAGTTTCTCAAATTCTTGATTAATTTTTTTAAGCACTGAATTGTATGACTTAAACACCCTGTGTCTTGATGTCAATTACTTCAGTTCAACTTTTTTCTAGAATACCATATGATCTTTTGCTGTGCTGTTTTAGTTTTTTTTTTTCTTTATTCCAATGGGGGAAAACAGTAGTAACTCAATATTTTTCTTGGACTTTCTATCCCAAAATCATATGCCACATCTATAGATTTCAGCTTGTTTTCCCAACTCCTCAAGTTACTGGAAAAAAAAAAAAAAAACATCTTGAAACAGTCAGATGTTCTGAGAGAGCATGTAAGTGTTTTAGTCTAGAAGATGATAGTTCCTGAATTTTGCCATGCTTGCCTTTTTCGTCTCTTAAGTGAACTTCTTCCCAAACTGGGTCATATTAATAAAACCTGTCACATTACATAGATTCAATTCTTCCCCAAGAGCATTTCACAGGAGCAGAGCCATTTCTAAAGGCAGATAGCATCAGCCTTGACTACAGCTTCTTTCCTTGGCAGCCACTGTTCAAGATTTACAGTCTAACATTTTTCTCCCCTCACACATCCCTCCTTTCTTTTGAGTGTTTGTAGTTAGGAAGTATTTATCTATTGAGCAAGTAAAAACAGTTTGTCACATTTTCTATTGAGGGACTCGACTTCTGTGATTCCCATCTTTATATAACTTTTAAATTGAGGATCTCTGATCAATACCTTTAACTACAAACTAATCTATAATTTATGTTTAACTGAATATTTAAAACAAATATTTTTAAAATATACATATTGTCTTTAATATGAATATGCAAAGGCCCACATGTGGACAAATATTCACATTGGTTGTTTTATTTTATTTTTCATTATAATTGCCCTGTTCACATATTCAGAGTATGGTGACAAATGATTTCTTTAAAAAAATATTTTTTAAAAGAAAGTTACATTTAAGGATAGCATACTATAAGGTAGTTATATTTGATGCAATGTTATTTATAAGCTTTTACATATTTATAAAATTTATTTATGATCAACCCTTGCTAAAAAGTAAAGGTGACTACAGAAAAGACATTTAAATTGGAATTAATTATAACCCAGTCAACAATAATAGTCAGTGTAGCTCATGTGACTAAACCTTAAATCTAGTTGCAATCTTCCAGTAAAAAAATCAAATCAGGTTATTAGTTATGTCTGTAATATATGAGGTTACCTACCCATTCCATGGTGATGATAGAGCATGGATGTAACTCCATCAAAACGAAAACCATCAAAGCCATATTCCTCTAACCACCATCTTAAGTTTGACAGAAGAAATCGTAAAACTTCCCAGCTAGAATTAGAGAAATATACATATTTAAGCAAAATGTGCAGTATGTGGTTCACTGTTGCTTGCTGAGTATTAATTAAAATTAAGTTTCTCTTAAAAATCATGATGTTCAAAGAAATATGAGACACAAAATGAATAGCAATTATCTTGTTTGAAGAAAATCACTCTAAAAGAAAAATGGTTAATTACTTTTAGCTGCAAAATTAATCATTTAATATCTGGAAAAATCCAAGGAAATCATGGGCACGTGGGACTCCCTTAGTACATGCTATGTCTCAACAAACATAAAGTAGTTACTAAGTAGTGTTCAAAAAAGACGTATTACTGGACTCTGAATTTTCATCAACTTTTCCACTTAACATAGCCATTATTTCAGGGGCCTCTTGGTGGCCTAGTGGTTGAGTCTCAATTCTAGCACCTCTACTGGCCTGAGGTCCATCCCAGCTAGGGAGTTAGATTAGAAAGGGCACAGCAGAGCTCTCCTCTCTCCCCTCAGCAGTGTATTTCAGTAAATCTTCCTGATGAATCCTCTCATCCCCTGTACCTCTGAACTCTGTCCTACACCCAGTTCTTGTATGTATAAATAGACAAAAAGTAAATCTTTAAGATATAATATATATATGTATATATATAGTCATATTGTCATAGCTTCTCCTTTTAGAAAATGTAATTTTACTATGAGTAGAAAAACTGTCCCAATGGTTGCTTAAGATATTTCATCATGCTACAGTTTCAGATATACAATTCAGAATAAAAAGTAAAAGAAAAATTAGACTTTTAAAAGCAACCACATGATAAGCCAAATTACTTTAATAGACTATTGTCAGTGTGAAAAAAAGAAACCTAATTACTAAAAAACATATGTTTAGTAAAGTAAAAAAATATACAAGTTAAAAAGCCCTACATCCATAAAAACAGAAAGAAAACAAAGAACTATATAACTCAATTAAAAACACCGCACGAAACAAGTCTATTCTGGACAATTGAAAAGAGGGCATCATCAATTAGTCTATTCCTTAGTCATATAGTTATGGTTGAGTTCTCTATCTTATTATAACTGAAGTTTTAAGGCTTTAATACCTCATTTAGTTTAATGACAAAGCAGTAATAGTGTACACAAATCTTTAACCCAGTTGAAATTTATGTATTTTTAAAATCTCCCATATATTAAAGAGCAATTTGACATAAGTGGAGATTAAGTCATCACAATCAACTCTGGAATTGTAAATTCAAACTTTGGGGAAAGGTAAGTGCTGTTTCTAATTCACTGCTTTAAGTTACTTTGATTTTTAAAAACTTATTCCAATTTAATAAAAAGAAATGATAAAACAGATAGTCAAGCAACTGCCAAGCTAAGAAAGGGAGTAAGGAGTTTTTATATTGTTAGATTCATGATATCATGAAGATAGGATGTGCATAATCACTTAGGGTTTAACAACAACAACAAAAAAGCTGTTTAACAAAAAGAAATAAGCAAAAACAGAGGCTACAACCAAACACGCTCAAAATTATTATATTTTCATACAAATTTCTGATTTTTATCCCTTTTTTGATTTTTTTTTTTTTTAAGATACAACCTTCTTGAAAGAGCAGTTTTAGATTCACAGCAAAATTGAAAAGATGGTACAGAGTTCTCCCTGATGGTACAGGTACTCCGTGTTCTGAGACAGCCAGAATAATACACATCTATCTTTTCTAACAAGGTTGTTAGATAAGCGTTGCAGAAAGAAGACAAAAAATTTGAATATCAATAATTTTTGTAACAAGACCCACAGATCAATGCAATGGAATCGAGAGCTCAAAAATAAAACCACACACATGGATAACCAATCTATGACAAAGGAACAAACTGGAGAAGGAAGGTCCTTTCCATAAACAGTACTTGGAAAATTAGACAAGCACATGCAGTAAAATGCAAATAGACTACTTTTTCACACCACACAGGAAAATTAACTCAAAGTAGCTAAAATATTTGCATGCAAGTACACCAAGTACATAAACCCACCAAGTACATAAACCCACCAAGTACATAAATAAATGTAAACAGGTAAAACTCTCCATGACATAAACTTCATCGACATCTTGAGGACTCATCTCCAATAGCAAGGAGGACAAAGGACAAAATTAACAACAGGAACTATATCAAACTAAAAGCTCCTGCACACCAGAAGAGAGAACAACTGAAAAAAAGCAGACACCCCAGAGAGGGCAAAAATTATTTGCACATTAGGTACCTGATAAGGGACTGACACTGAAGATTTATGAAGAGCTCATACAACTCAGTAAAAACAAAACAAAGCAAAAAACCCAAACAAAACATGGTCAGAAGATTAAACAGGCACTTCTCCAAAGAAGATATGCATGTGACTAACAGGCATATAAAAACAGTTCATCATCACTTATCATAGGAAAATGCAAATTAAAACCTCAATGAGGCACCACCTCACACCTCTGAGAAGGAATGACTCATATAAAGAAAAAGAAAAGGAAAGGAAAAGAAACAAGTGTTGGTGGTAGTGTGGAATAAAAGAAACCTTACATAGTATTGGTGGGAGTGTAGACTGGTCCAGACCAGTGGATCTGCCATATGACCCGGCAATTTTACTCCTAGGAATCTATCCAAAGAACACAAAAAACCTAATTTGAAAGGAAACTGGCACTCACATACTTAGTGCCATGCTATTTACAGAATAAACCAAACATGGAAACGACCTAACTAACTCAAAAAGGATGAACTCATGCCATTCACAGCAACATGGGGAGGGACTAGAAGGGATTACACTCAGTGAGATAAATCAGGAGTAAAATGATAAATATCAGATGGTTTCACTTACACGCAGAATAACGAGGAACCAAACAAAGGGTCAGACAAAGGCAGATCTTGAAAGCTGAGCAAAGATCTGAGGCATCCAGAAGGGGAGAGGGTGGGAGGGAAATAAGGTGGGAGGAGAACACAGGGTCCATGGTGATGAACTATGGGTGCTATGGTGGTGGAAGACGTATGGTGAACACACCTGAGGGGAGAAATCCTCTACTGTCAAATAAGGTAAGAAAAAGGTACCTCATTAAAAATAAATTGTGAAAAAATAATCTTTTGGAAACAAAGTTATCTAAGTATATGAATATTATTTTAGTTAAGTATTTAGCTAGAAATGTGTTTTTTCTTCTAAAATGGAAATTGATAATTTTAGCCTAAGCTACTCTTGAGTATAACCAAAACCTAAATACAAAGTATTTTGAATAGGTATTTAAGATAAGAATAGATAAACCAAATGTCAATATTGTCCCTAGGTTTGTCTGATATGAACTACTATCTTCTCTGGCTTCCAAAATACTTTTAAAATGTTCAATTACAAATGCATGTAGCTGGAATATGTGTTTTGTAGAACTTCCCAGTCCTTGGCATTCCACATTTTTCTTATACTAACCCTATTTATTCACTTATATGAGTAAACATAAATTTGTATCACTGGATTGAGGCTGTGATACTGTCAATTATTAGCATAGATATCATGGACTACATGTTTTCTAGGTAGGCAAAAGTTCAAATATAAATGCTGTATCCTAATATCTATTGTATAAAGATGAAAAATAATTTCTTTAAATGAGCACTTATGAATTCAATGAAAAACAGACAAAGGAGATGATTTTATTTTAATAACTGAAAAGAAAGAAAGCTTTGCCTTAACCACCTGGTTGCTTAAGGGCATGGCTACAAAATGTCCTATTGAGTCCCACATACTGTTTAATCTAGAACCTTCTTGACCAAAAGAGCTAAAAGAAACATGTAAAAGAAAAAGGCACTTAGCTCTAACTGTGAGAAGATAGTGTCCTAGCATGGATGATGAAAAAAAAAAATCTGTGAAAAGTAGAACAGGAACATTGATGACAATGAAGCATTTAATTTTAAACGTCTAAAGGGTTTAAAAATATGGAATTGTATTATTTAAACCTCAAATATGCTCTTGAGTTGAAACTTCAACAACCTAAATAAGCCTAAAAAGAAAAAAAAAAAAGTAAGATTAAACTGAGAGGAATAAATCAAATTTGGACTGCTTTCAAAATTATTTTCTAATATTGAATGAGCCACTAATGAAACATAAAATAGATGTATTATCTATAGAGATAGAAAATAACAGAGAATCATAAAATTTTACTGGATAACAAATTTTCTGGGAAAAATGGTAAAGAACTATCCACTAAAAGTAACTTGAGACAAACAAAATTAAATGACTTTATCAAAAAATTAAGAGTGTAGATTTAAACCCAAGAGTCTCTAGATAACTCTGGGAAAGTTGCTCTAATCCTCAGCGAGGATTATATATGGTTATTTCAAGAAGTTCTGTACAAACAAAGGAAATCTGGGTAATTGTTCAGTTAACGTATTTATATATTATCTATGCATTGGCAAAAGCAAAGAGGGCTGTTAGAATTGACCTTATTTGTTTAGAAACTTATTTTCTGGGAACTGGGAATTTTAGATGTCATGAAGCCTGAAGTCTGTCATTGCTGAAGTTACTGATTTGCTACTTTTAGGTGCTGCAGTCTCTTTCCTGGACTAGGTACTTGGCTGGGTTGAGAGTTCCTAGTTCTTCAGTTCCTTAGTTAAAACATGAAGGGGGCATACCCCTCTGAATTGCTGATTTTTAGTTGACAATAAAAATCAAGGAAGTTTTATTTATTTATTTTTAAGATTTATTTATTTATGCATGCAGAACTAG
>NW_004567104.1:56604843-56618281 GCF_000260355.1 Condylura cristata | reverse complement strand
TATTCTTGTAAGTGTAACGTTTTGTAATTAGCCTTTGCAGTTTAAGAGAACATTAACTACAAATGCAGGAATAGGGAGAAAAAAAAACTCATCAACATAGTCCAATTTTTTTCATGGTTCAAATTCTGTGTCTTTCATCATCTCAGCATGATAAATATAGACAAACTAATTCACTCTTTGTAATTTCAGTGTCCTGATGGAACTAATTTTAAAATACATATTGCTTCTAGCCAGGTCAGGAAATCAGGGCTTTACAGATCTCAGAAGACAAAGAACCAGTAGGCTGAGGTCAGAGTTCATTAAAGCAAATAATAATAAAACAAAAAACGGACTCCACACAAGTATAGGCATCAACACAGCCCAGAACTCCAAGTTCAGAAACAGCAGGTCAGAGTAGTTGCAGTTTCATTGGAATGAAGACAAAGTTTTATTTTCCTTTTTCTTACATTCTAAAAATGCAGATCATGCATGCAAAGATATTTACCCCAGATCACTGAACCTAAATTATAAGAAGAAAGTTGTTCAAAGGCCCTGCAGACCACCTTCTTATTCAGAAATTCATGCAAGGACTCAGGACTTAGGATATACAGCTATGATTTTTTTTACAGCAAAAGGATAAAAAGCTAACTCAGTAAAGAAAAAAAGGTTTGGGGTCAGATCTGGAGGCATCTTAGCACAAAATTTCCTGATGAACTCTCACAAGACACTCATAAATTCTTGCAAAGAACAGTCACAAACTTGTGAAATGCTATCTAACAGGTTGGTCAATGGAGAGTCAGTAGCCACATTTTTATTAGCAGGCTGGTGAATAGGCACCCTCCATGTTAGCACTTACCAAAATCTAAACTCCCAACAGAAAAGCTGATGTTCAGCATAAAGCACATTCTTTCTAGGGAGAGTTTAGGTGCAGAAAGTCACTGTTTGAACGTTCTGAGAAAGATGACACCCTTCCAGAAATTCAAGTTCCCAGTGATTAGACAATAACACAGGCAGGCGTCTCTAAAGAAAGCAGATATGTTATGCTACGTCTATCATTTTCTGCACAAAATTAGAACCTAAAAGTTATCAAAGAATTGTGTAATAGTTGAGGGAAAGATTCTTCTAAAGTCATTTTATCCCAGAAGCACTCAGACCAGAGAACCAAATGGAAAAATCTTAACTGTAAATGAAGTATGTGAGGCTACCTGGTGAGAAGGTCTGTTCTGCAGCATCTACATGGACATTGAAAACATTGCAAGTGTGCATGAATGAATTAATCCACTGAATCTAAGTTTTGCCTTCTAAAAAGAACACCAGAACAAATTTAAGGACTGTATTAGCAGAAAATAGTGATTTTTTGAAAGATGTTTATTACTGTTTTTACTATCATTTTCAAATTCAACACCCCTAAGTTTTGTTTTTCCTTATTCAGGGGATGATAAGAAGAAAAGGAGTTTCATTCCTTTGCATGACAGTCCAATTTCCTCACACCATTTATTAGAGAAGCTTTCCTGTTCCAGTGTACATACAGTTTACTCCTTTGTCATATGTTAGTTGTCCAGAAGTGTCTGATTTCATTTCTAGGCTCTCAACTCTGTTCCATTGGTTTGGGTATGTGTTCCGGCATTATTCTGTTTTACTATGGCCTTATAGTATAATTTGAAGTCTGAAAGTGTGATATCTCCATTTTTCCCCTTTTTTATTCAGGAGAGCTTTGACTATATAGATTTTTCTGTGGTTCTGAATGAATTATCTCAAACCACCCAAAAAGTCAACTCAAAATGGATAAACAATTTGTATGTAAGACCTGAAACCATGAAATACATGAAAGAAAACACAGGCAAAACATTCCACAACATAAATCTCAGAAACATATTTGTAGACTCATATACAGCAAAAAGAAAACTAAAGGAGAATATAAACAATGGGGAATATATTAAACTAAAAAGCTTTAATACAGCGAAAGCGGCAATAACCAAAACAAAGAGACATACTACCAAATTTGAGAAAATATTTGCACACCATATAGCTCATAAAGGACTGCTATCACGTTCTACAAAGTACTTACATAACTCAAAAAAAAGAAAACAAAAAACCCGATTAAAAAATAAAGGGATGAATAAATAGGTACTTCTCCAATGAAGACAGCATATGGCCAACAGACATTAAAAAAAAAAAAAAAAGTCAGTCATCATCACTTATCATCAGGCAATTTCAAATTAACATCACAATGAGATAACACCTCACACCTGTGAGAATGGCCCCTATTGAAAAAAAAAAAAAAGTAACAAATGCTGGTGAGAGCATAGAGGAAAAGGAACTCTCTTACACTGCTGTTATGTAGACTGGACTAGTTTCTATGAAGTAGTGTGGATATTCCTCAAAATACTATAAATGTATTTAGCACATGGCCTAGCATTTCTACTCCTCAGTATCTATAAAAACAGCTCAAGAATACTAATTTGAGAGGAAACCTGCACTCCTATGTTTATAGAAGAACTATTTACAGTACTCAATATAAGTAAATAAACTAAATGCCCGAGATGAGTAGTTCAAGAAGATATGTTAAGTACACCCAACTGAATATTACTCAGCAATCAAAAAGATACACTCATGCCATACTGCCGAAACATGAATGGAACAGGAATGGGTTACTCTAAGCAAAGTGAGCTGGAAGAAAGATAAATACCAGGTGATTTCACTTATATATGAAATGTGGAGAAATGAAACAAAATATCAGACAAAAACAAATTGTAAGCCTGATCCTTGAAAGCAGGTGCCACTCAAGAGCCTGCATGGGGTTTGGGGGATGAGAGAGTAGAAAATGAGAGGGAGGAGAACTTGGTGAGAACAGTGTAGGGTTGCAGACACTCTGATGGTGGCAAAAGTATAGTGACTGAATCAGAGAGGAGAAACTTGAAAATCTAAACAAGGATCTTTCAAAACAAAACCAAAACCAAAAAAACATTATTTTATGGCAAGGGACAAAACTTCTCACCCTTCAATAAAGCAGACATTTTGGGGAAAAAAATAAGAAGGAACTATGAAGTATTTATATATCCAAACTATAGCTGAATTAAACATACTGCTAAACATTTTATGTAGTAATAAATGAACTGATTCATCTCAACTCAGTGATCAGCCTTGAGTTAATGCATGAAAATGTCTTACACAGGATACAATAAAAAAAAAAAGGAATTTACTTCTTCTACCTCAGAATGTCATAAAACAGCCTATAACATGGTTGATATATCAAGTTGATTAGAGTTCCATAAAAAATAAAACAGAATTTAAGGTCACAGTTGTACTTGTGTATTCCAAAAGACAAGGGTGAACTTTGAATTTAAGGTTACTCCACTGACAAAATGCTTTAAAAAGACTGTCCTTTGAATTCAAACAGTCATCTAGTTTCCAGACAACTAGAGAACTAGGGATTAAGTTTTAGAAGGTGATGCCCAAATTCATTGTCAGCAAGAATGTATGAAAAGAGACCCACATTAGTTACTAGCTTTATATAGTAAACTAATTTACACAAAAGTTGGTAACAAATTAATATGTCATCTATTCTTACTACAGTCAATTGGTGAGCTTACATACATTTTTTAAGAAGACAAAAATCTCTAAAATCCAGAAAAAGATTATGAAATTCAGCTGACACACCTATGAAACATAAATCACTAAAATTGTTTAAATCACAGGTGTCTGATATAGAAACTGAATACATCGATGGATAATATATACATTTAGGGATTTTTGGCAATCAGAATAATCTTGATTCTAATTGGTTTAGATGGCTGAAAAATTCAACCTGTAATCAAGTAATGAGGATTTATTAAGGAAATTTTGTCACACACAGAAAATTCCAATATTAAGGTTTTAAGGAAATAGTCTTAAATAAAAAAGAAAGGTTGATTGCCTAAAATTGTGCCAATAATAATGAAATAAGACATACCCAAATTTTCTTGGCAAGTTAGTATAATTAGATATAACAACACCTATTGATATTATATTTTATAAAGCAAACTATTTGCCTAGAGTTTTATTTGTATATAGACAAGAATTTGTATATAGACAAGAATATGATGTGGTATTTTTTAAAATAAGTAACTTAGTATTTTTTAAAATAAGTAACTACTGGATGTACTAAACCTACTTGAATACTAATCTACAGAAGACATTATTAACAAGAGACTATAAACTCAAAAATAAAAAGAAAATAATATATTTTTCTTAAAAACTATTCCACAGTCTCTGAATCTCAGTGACTATTAAGTGTAATATCACAGAATCATGAAGCAGAAATATATTTTAATCTGGGGATTTCAACTGAGGCAGAAGATTAACCTTGAGCAAAGAAGGTATTTGTATATTTTCTTTTAGGAAAAGGTATGGGGTGTCAAAATTCTAATAAAAAATGTCGTTTAAAAAGTTACTCTACAATGTCACCACTGAAAAACTGTACTATCTACCTAGTCTAATTTTAAACACTGGAAAAACTCATTTATCAATTTAATTTTAAGGAACTAGTGAAGAAAAGTGTTATCTTTTTTGCTTATCCTTTGTCAACAGAAATTACCCTTTGTCAGTGAATAGGAATTAAGAGAAATAACTTATATGTTCAAAAATTATCATTATCTAATACTAGATAGCAGCATCACTGATAATGAAGTGTATCTGGATTTTAAGCATTGAGAATTACACTGAAGTGATAGTATATATCAAGTTGACATAAAATTAGGTAACCAGCTGTATAAAGTCTATTAAGACAAACTTTTAAATTAACTAAGAATCAATAATATTATAAATCTCAGACCACAGGTGGTTATTACAATACGTGATTTTAAAGTTTTCTTTTCACTATCACACAATTTTGGATTTCATCCTGCACAACTTTATAAAAATTAGTATATTGCTTAATTATATAATATTACTGAGTCCTGGTTATCCATAGTCATTATTATAATAAAACATTTTTCTTCCTATAAGGCCTAAATTATACTTAGTTTATTAAATATTGTATTAAAATTATCTCTGTATGTATTATCTAGAAGTCTAATCAGGTATTCTCTAGGAAATAACTAAGAAAGGCAACACAATGTAGTTTTATATTTTAAATACTTCTAATTATATTTCAAAAACAGCTCTCAACTTGAGATAGTCTCAATTTTTTTTTTCTCTCTACTTTAGCCTAGATTCTTAGCAAGCTTGGTTATCTGTTGATATAAGATTATGAAAAGGCAAATTCAAGAGAGGAATATGTTTGTACCTGAATGGGCATGCATGAGTATGTGGCTGTGTTAGCAGTGGTGGCAGTAACAATAGTAAGGAACCAGTAGTGCATGCAAAGGTGAATGCTTTAGTTTGATACAAAGAAAAGCATTTTAAAACTAAAATAACTAAGAACCCATTTTGATAATAATTACCTGAAGTCATTACAAAATCAGCATGTCTGCCTTCCCTGGTGTCACACCAGGTTAGGGCACATTGCTGCAAGCTAGCGGCAGCTGCTTCAGTGTGAGTGAGATCCCCTGCCAGGGAGGTGACCCACATGGTGCAGCAGACCTTTCCTATCTTTCCTTCTGCCCTACTCATTAGTATACATAGTTGATCTGCCTGTTCTGCTCCCCATTCTGTCTCTGGTGAATCCTTTCACCACCCAGCACCTATGTATAAATAAATAATTCTTAAAACAAAACTAGTACGTGTTCATATTGTTTTAAAATTGGTTCAGATTTCTCTGCTTTCTTAAAAAGATGGTTACCAAAGGCAACTTTTAAAGCATTATTGCCTACAAAATATGCAATTAAAGTTTGAAAAGCTCTTGGAAGTGTTAGGTGGAAAGGATGTCCAGAAGGAACTCTGCAGCGTTTTGCAGACTTCACCCTCTACTCCAGTTTTGTGGACTTCACCCTCTACTCCAGTTATTGGAACTACAAATCCCAGCAAGGACTACAATTCCCTGCGAGGACACAAGGGCGGAGCTAAGCAGGCATTCTGGGACTTTTGGGAGTACATAAGGGAGCCATATTAGATGCTCGCTCTTGCCCTCACACTCTCTGGACCATGTGGCTGGTGACTGGTTCCTTGGCTCTTCATGAGCTATCAGTGTATTATTGGAGTCCCAAGTCAGTGGAGCTGGTAGGATGTTCTAGTTAACTTGTTTCTCTCTTTCCCTGGGTTCTACCTTTTCCTTTGCTCTTTGTAAATAAATTCATTGTAACAGAACCATCTTTTCAAAGTAGAGAGCCCCAAAATCTTGGCAGCACAAGGTCCAGAAAACAGAAATAAGCTAATTATAATGAAGAATAGCTAAGACTAAGAAATTTATTCTATTTCACATATGAACAAAGTAGTGTTTTTCTCCAGAATAAAACCCTATAGGTTAGCTAATATACATGTGTAAAGACACAGATGTATAAATATATACACAAATCACATTTTTCAAACAAGATTAAAACTCCTACCTCAACAATACAATGATGCTAATTATCGGCCCAGAACAAAACAATGACAGTGACTATCATATCTATATGTAGACAAATATTAAACCATAATTGGTGATCGGTCATGAAAATATAAATGGAAAATTAAAACTATATTCTTTACTTCACTATAATAAGTACAAGTTCAATGATTATGATATTTTGGATATCTATAAAACTGTCTCTGTAATTACTATTACATAAGCTTTGAGAAAAGCATTTTCATGAAGAACATTAATTAAATTATTTAGGTGGAATGCTCAAAAAAAAAAAAAAAGATTAGCCTGCATTTCCTGACAGCTTCCATTCTGTTTAGGGAACTTTTACAATTGTTTTATCATTATGAAAATCTTCACTAATAATATTTCCTTATTAATGAATTAATTTATTTACCAGAAGTTTTAACCCCCATGAACAACCATACAAACATATAGCTCAATTACAAACAATTAAAATGTCCAGCTTCTAGTTAGAGAGCAGATTGCCTGATTATGTAGCATACAATGAAATAAGGATGCTTATGATTAAATATTGAAAATTTCCCCAAATGTTATATAAATCTCAAGTGACAACAACAAAAGGAAGAAACCACAAAAAACATCAGTATCCTTAAGGAATCATCAGTTTCTTTTTGTTTGCTACAGTTATAAATTTTGCATCTGCACATTGCTGCCTAGATTTTCAAAGGAGTTTGCAATGATTAATTTAACAATGTATCTATATTGCTGCATATAGCTAAGAACTTTTACTTATATATTTTTTATAATATCCATACCAAAGGCCTATTAGTGGAAAATGGAATTTCCAGCAACCAGAAGTGTGATTAGTGCAGAAATGGGTAAGAGTTACTACAACCTGATTACTTAAAAGTAGATTCTCAACATTGGGTGCTTTACCCCAAAGGAGATACAGAAGAACACATGATGGTGTTTATGACAAGAGACTAATAACTACACTCAGATCAAAATCCTAATACACAGAGTATCCCTGCTCTACTAAATAACAGCCCATTTCCTTTTGAATAAAATTGTTTCTCTAGTCCTGGTTACAAGGTCTGAGACGATCTGGCTCCGGTCTAATATTGTGCCATTCTCCTCTCCACTAAGCACCAGCTTAGTGATCATCTTTCTTCTCCTCTACCACAACTAATTCATTTCAGCAGGAACAGCACACCTCTGCCTGGAATTCTCTGTTCTCTGATAGGACACCTGATCAATGTCAAATAAATTTACTCAAATATGACCTCTGAGAGACCTTCTCTGGAAAACCAGTTTCCTCCCAACCACATCATCCATTTGTTTTGCTGACAACTCATGTAATATGCATACCAACATAACTTTGCCCACATAAATCATTCATTTAAGGTTGGCTCTTGGACTTTTTGTTTTGTTTTATTATGTCTTTAATTTTTCTCTTTTATTTTCTAGATAGCAATTATGCTACACTATGCAACATTTTTCTAAATTGATTCATCAATCTTTTCAAACATAATAAATCTATGATTCCAAAGTACAGGTGTCACGTTTGTTTTGTGGCTGCTGTATTCCAACTTAATACTTAGAAACCACATGGCAAATGCCTGTGAAGTGAAGGAATAAATGAGACCTCTGAGGGGAATTCCAAATTTAGAAATCAGACATCTTTGTTCATTGTTATATTTGCTTTATTCTTGGATCCTCCAGATTAATAACTTTATTTCGAAGAACTGTGTGTAGAAAAGAGGGGGGCATGCACACTGAATTCACAGAGGGAGAAAAAAAAAAGCATTTAAACTTTATGTAAGTTCCATGAATATTTAATGGCATCTAAAAATGGGGGAAAATAAGTTTTGTATTTGCATGAAAACTTTTTTTAATTGGTGATGCCTAATGCTACTATTCTGATTTTGAATTAATTTCCATTTTATTTTATTTACTAATCTTTATGGATTTGTAGCTTTAATTTCTGTGTTTATACAGTTTTAGTTGTCAATATATTTTTCCAGTTAAAAATTATTTTACTTATCCCCAATTGTCCTTACTCAAGAAAATGTCATCTACTACACAATTTATAACTATTTTTGTAGTCATTTCTAACTAACTTCCTCAACATTTGTTTTGCTTTATTTCAGCCAACTCTTCTGTTAGATATTTTTGTCATCTATGGCTGCTATTTTTTTATAGATTTTAGTTTATTTTAGGCAGCATATAAAGTATACAGATTATCTATTAAAAACATTCTATAATAAGCAATGCTATAACAGGTTTTAGACCATCAAGTCTCTAAGAAGAAATTCTACTGCTTTTACCAAAATTAAGTCTGGCTGCCAAAAATCATTAAATTGGTTATTACTGAATATTATCATGTCACTACTCCTACAGTCACTGATGACATTCTGGATCAGTGGTAACATCCCTAAGTGAAAATTTAAATCTGCTATGAGCAATATGCAACCTAAATTCATGATCATTTGGGCTAGAACACCTTTCCTTCTTTCAGAAAAACTCTTTCAAATTACATTTTTAAAACCTTTTCAGAAGTGTTCTGAGGGTCGTAGAATACACATTTGTCACATTTGCCTTCTCAACGGCATGTGGAATTATCATTGTGAACAGTTCTAGTCCCTTTACTTGAGGAACCTCAAACAGTGAGCAACACAAGACAACAACCTCACAGTCAAGCTAGAGCTGTTAACTCCTAAAGAGAAACTTCACTTTGACTGCGGACAGTTTGTATAACAGGAAATACAGAAATCTGCCCTTTTTCTGAAAAAACTATACGGGGTTAAAATTTTGCTAACATCATCATATTTAATGTTTTCATTACATGTACAGTAGTGGTTATTACCCTTTAGTCACAGACAAGGAAACTGACACAAGAAATGTTAAGTGATTTTCCAAAGTTAGATTGGTAGGTAAGTAAAAGATCAGACTTTATTCTCAAACATGGAGAATTTATCAATAATTACAGCACACGTTTCTCTGTTTTCCACTTTTTTTCTCTCTTTCTAAGTCTCTAGTTTTGGCTTTATTATTTCACCTACTATATAAATGCTGTTGATGACAATTCAATTCAATTCAATTTTGGTTTATCATAGGAAGCTCAAGGAATTTATAGCCATCTAACCCACTGGCACTAAACTTGAATTCTTCTAGTATCCTCTAGTTCAGGAATGCTTTCTTTCAATTTATTAATTACATCATAAAGATTCTCTTGTCGATACTGTTGACTGCTCACAGTCAAATCTACTTAGGAAATAATTACAGTATTGTAATATTTAATGCAGATTTAAAGACTGCAAACATAGAAATTACAACAGTTTCAAACAACTCATATCTGGGACTTGTCATTAAAACAAAAAGTGATTTAAATCTACCCAACTCAGTTACATTAGGGATAAAAAAAAAAAAGAAAAGAAAAGGTACGTAAAAAATTAAGGATGTAAACATGAGCAGAAAAGAAATGAGTTTATAAGTGGAAATACAAGAAAATAAAGCTATGCGCAAAATTAACAGTGCTTTGAAACATAAATTACTTTTTAAATTTTTCCTCCAACTAAAACAACATCCTATCCTACATGTGCTGACCTCAGTTCAGTCTGCTTCCTTTTACTAGACCAAAAGCCATATTAAGCCAGCAAAAGAAATTCTGCACATGTTTCCCATCTCTCCCTCACCACTCAGTAACACTATAACTTGAACTTTGATATACTGAGTTAAACAAAGAATAATTTCAAAGATCCTACAGATACTTACCAGGCCTCTTTTAACGATGAAGAGTACCCAGTTCATGACATACATTTCTGTGTTTATACTGTTGTATTCATAGATCAAAGGCATATATTTGTTTCTTATAGTTCATAAACAATAACAAAACACATCTTTGATGGTTTATGATTTTTTAAAAAGATTTATTTATGTAAGCATAGAAGAGCTGGGGTACAGGCCAGAGGAGTGGAGGCAGGGTAGCAGTGGGGGTGAGAGGATTCACTAGAGAGAAAGTGGGGAGCAAAACAGGCAGACTAACTGAAATATACTTGCTGAGAGGCACAACGGCTGAGACAGGAGAGGTCTGCTGCACCATGTGGGCCACTCCCTGGCCTGGGATCGAGCTCCTGCTGCAGTGCCTGCCTACAGTTTCATAGTTTTGAGACTTCATCACTTTTGCCACCAGGGAGGCTCCCTGAAAGTCTATGATTTTATTAAAACAAGAAAAAAAAAAGAATGATAAGGTGGCATTTATATATCTAAAGTGGTTTTACAGAAGACAAAAGTCTGAAAGTGCCCAGCAACCTCTTAAGTATTGTCATCACAATGGCTGAAGCAAAAATACAAAGGCTCTGAAGGCCCAAGCTTGTTGATCACACCTGTGATTGCTAGTTGCTCTACTTGAAAAGAAACACGAAACTGTCCTCCCCAATGGTGACCACTGTGTTCTACAGTGGGTCAGAGTTGACCAGGGTGCTTTCAAGTTCATTTTTATATTTTTGAAGAACTGAATAGTGAGCACAGACAGTTCCCAATTTAGCCTGATACAACATAAAAGTAGTCTGCTTTCCTTCCTTTAACATATCCTTTCATTCACTACGTATAGTAGGATATTTATTCTAGTGACCTTTGGGATTCCAATTTAAATTAAATGATTTTGACATTCTGACTACACATATAGTAAGGCTATAAAAAAAAGTAATCTTTACAATACTTTTGACAGAAACAAAATTAGTTTAAAAAAATAGTCACAAAGGAGTGATTTTTCCCAATTACCTTGTATACAAATTATTTATGTCTTAAAAACAGACCACCACCAAGTCTTAAATACACTAAAAACTATTTTGACACAATTTAACTTTTGAAGTTTAAAACAGCAGCGGACAATACGGATACAATTTATTCCTATAATGGGTGAGTTCTAAGACATTTCTGACTAAAATATGATATTGTGTGAACACATCTGGCATGACATTTAATTCAGAAGTCCACATTTAAGAGACAGATAGCTAAGTTCAAATATGCTAATAAAAAGGAATCCAAACCCATGCAATGCAACAGGGAAAACAATTGGGGTAAAATGGAAATATACACTCTGGAAATAGAGTTCTAGGGCTTAATACTCTAAGGCACACTATATAGAAAAGTGATTGGATCTGTTTTGTGAGTTTCTGTGGGTTAACAAATTGGTAGATTTTTTTAACTTAACAGAAAAAAAGAATTTTCTATTAGAGACCTGTCCAGCTATGGATGTGCTACCTCTTTGGAGAAGTTTCACATTGCTTGAAAACATCTACAAGCATAAGAGGATGAGGGATACTAAAAGAAAGCCTAATAAATTAAATGGTGATACTGAAGATTCTCCAAAGTTGTGAGTCTATAAATTTTCTAGTATGAGTTTGTCTACAATGCAAATGCTTTGAGATTTAAAGAGAACATCCCAGATTAAAAAAATAAATACCAGCATACAATGAATAAGATTAGCTAACAGCAGAAATTAATATAACTAAGACATAGTTTATAAATGCCTTTTTTGATGGGGAATTAAGGAATACCTGAGTACAATAAAGTTGAGAAGATTTAATTGTAAAAAAAAAGTATACTGTGAAGAAATCTGACAAAAATGTCAAGAAAAATAATGTGCAAAGTGCCCTTTATTAATGATGATTCAACTTAAGATTTTTGCAAAGATGATTCAACTAAAGATTTTTCAATTTATGGCTGTAAGAAAGCTATTCACTGGGGCCATATTTGAATTCTGATCTGGCTAGCAATATGCAGCAACATACTCTCTCAACACCCAGACAGCCACACCAGGAAAAAGGTGAAAAATCAAACTTTTACAGGGTATTATATTGTTAGAGATATTCTGATACTGTTTTGGGTTTTCCCATCTCATCATGTTTATAAATGCTATCCATATCTCCTGGTTTTGCCAAGAAAAGCAGGACGGTGGTTGTTCTTCTCATAAAAGTAAAGATATTTATCTATCAGTAGCTAACTTAAGGTCCTGTGCTATTTAAAGGAGGCTAGTCTAAAATATGATTTGCATAGATTGTTACTTGCAATATTTTTATCAGGACAGTACCATTGAAAGCTGAGGAGTGACTGTACGGAGAAAAGGGCAATGATCTGAATTAGGTCAAGAACAAGTAAACATTATCACTGATATCTGTAATCTGCATTATTCACACCTATTTCAGCAGTGGTAGAAAGAATCACTTGTAAATGAACCCACACCCTGCAGCTTTATGAGTGCTTCAAAGTTACAAATCAGTACATAATCCATATTGAAACCTTTAAGTTGGATATGTAGTTTAAAAACATTTTCTCTCAATTTACAGCTTATATTTCCATCATCTTAACAGCTATATTTACGATGACTGTGAAGTTCAATTTATCATTTTTTCTTTGTGTTTTATGCTTTGAGCTGTCTAAGAATTTATGGACTTCCTACATTCTCAAAATTTTCTTCCCCCAAATTTCTATTTTTTATTTTGTTATTTCACGATCTGTTTTAAGCTAACTTTTACATGCAATGTAATGTCCTATGTATAAATGTCCAGCTGCTCCAGCATTATTTGTTGAAAATCCATTCTTTCCTCCAATGAACTGCTTTTGCATTTTTGCCAAGGATTAGTTGAGCATAGTTATGTAAATCTATCTCTTGGTTCTCCACCCTGTACTATCAATGTTTGTGTAGCTCCCCACTGATAACACACAGTCTTGATTACTTTGGCTATATAGTATATATTGAAGTATGGAGGACTAATTCTTCCCACTTTATTCCTCCTTTGCAAGATTGTTCTAGCAATTCTAAAATAATTACTTTGCCTTTCAAAATAATTCTAGAATGATATTCTGTATTTCTATATCTACTAAAAGTAAATCTTGAGATTTTAATAGGAATTTACTTTAAAAATATAAAAACTGGCCCTCCTGGTGGTGAATCCTCTCACCGCACCCGCACCTCTGGCCTGTACCCCAGTTCTGTATGCATAAATAAATGTT
>NW_004567104.1:56602814-56604743 GCF_000260355.1 Condylura cristata | reverse complement strand
TATATATATAAACTAAGAAGGAAACAAGTTTAATTTGAAAGACAAAGAGAAAACAGTGTTTGAAAAAACAACTGAAGTGAATCAACTCCTTAAAAAGAATTTTCTGACCCTCCCTGGTGGCGCAGCAGGTTAAAGCACAGCACTAAGAAGCTAAAGCCACTTCCACAAGAGTTCGATCCCCGCCTGCCTAACAGGTGACCACATGGCTCGGTAGACCTCTCCTGACCCACCCACTGCTCTCCTAAGCAGTGTACATCTTCAGTCAGCCTGTTCTGCTTCCCACTTTGTCTCTGGTGAGTCCTATCACCGCCCCTACATCTCTGGCCTGTACCCAAGTTCTGTATGCACAAATAAAATAAATCTTTAAAAAAATTTTTTTCTATGTTTTGGTAACAGTATTTATGAAGGATTGGAGAAGAATGAAAATGCTATTTAGCTTATGAATTTGTGAGTTATCTGCAAATCAACTCATTTTAGGATTGGAAGATTATTTGGTCATTTATTTTTTAAGATTTATTCATTTATTCATACAGAATTAGGTTACAGGCCAGATGTGAAGGGGTGATGAGAGGATTCACCAGAGACAGAGTGGGGAGCAGAACAGGGGACTGAGGAATAACACTAGTAAGGGGACCAGTGTGTCAGAAAGGAGAGGTCTGCTGTGCCATGTGGGTCATCTCCCTAGTGGGGTTATCAAAGTGGTCCTGAAGCAACTGTGGCTAGCTTCACAGTGCTGCATTTTAAGCCTCTGCACCACCAGGAAGGGCCCAGTCATTTCCTAAATAAATTCCTGTTTCAGCAAATACTCAATGGAAGGCTAACTAGTACACCTCCAACTCCTTGGACAAAGAACATAGGGATATTTTGTTTTGTTGATTTATAGATTTCTTCATAGGTTTTTGTATAAAAGTCCTATATAGAGAAAAATTGTCCATTCCTTCTATAGTTGTCACGTTTTCTTCAAATCTCCTAGTGTCATGTTTAAATATTGACCATGAGCATGTAATATAACTTAAAAGCATGTAGTATGACTATCTCCATCATTTTTCATTTACACATTTCCATTCATCCAAACTGAGCCTAATAATCCAGTAGTTCTACAGCATTTATAGTTTATCTAGTTTATATCTTCTGCCATGTTTGAGATCCTACACCGTAGGTATAGTCTGAAACTGCTTTAATTTGGGTAGAAATAAAACATTTTTGCTATGTTGAAATTTTTCCATGAGCACATCAGGGATCAGCAATTTATTTATAGATTTTTACTTATATCATTGTTACTTGGGGATTTTAAGCATATAGACCTGTATTTCATTAGATTTACATTTAAATATTTTGTGGTGAAAGTGACAGAACGGGGAAGGAAAGAAGAAAGATGGCGCAAGGGAGAAGAAAGTAGAACAACTCTAAAAGGTGTATTTTTCATTTTAGTGAACAAGTAGTCTTTACGAGCATATAGAAATGGAGTGGAATTTTGAACTTATTATTTGCATCTTTCAAGCTTTAAATTCCTCTTTGGAAAATTGCTTGTGTATATGTCTTTGAATTGTCTACATAGACAATCTTAAGCCCTTGTAAACAAGAACATGTTTATTTCTTCCACTCGAATCTTATGCCTTTATTTTTACTACCTTATTTCATTGGGTAGACCCTCTTGTACATCATTAAATAAGAATGCAGATATTGTGGGATACCATTTAACCTTTAACCATCAGCTCTATTATTAGACACAGGTTTTTAGTACATAGTCTTTGTCAGGTTTGGGCAGTTCCAGTTCTATTCCTTTCTTATTATTCTGTTAAATATGGGCATTGGTCTTTGTAAAATACCTTTTCTGGGCCCTCCCTGGTGGCGCAGCGGGTTAAAGCACTGCACTGAGAAGCTAAAGCCACTTCCGCATGAGTTTGATTCCCGCCTGCCCCGGAGGAG